>NW_028274808.1:197956440-198556440 GCF_037043125.1 Eumetopias jubatus | reverse complement strand
GGAGGGAGCAAGACCCCCGAGGTGGGCGATCGGCCCCCAAACAAATGTCCACGTCCTAGTACCTGGTCCCTGCAATGTTGCCTCATCTGGGAAGAGTGTTTGCAGAAATGATTAAGGATCTCGAGGGGAAGTCATCCCGGATGACCTGGGTGGACCCTAAATCCAATGACAAGTGTCCTCATAGGAGACACGCAGATGGAGGACAGAAGAAGGCCACATAAAGTCGGAGGCCTCGGTTAGGGGCGCAGAGCCCGGGAGCTGGGAGAGGCAGGAAGGACCCTCCCCGGGAACCTGAGAGGGGGCACACACCCCCTGCACCTGATTTCTGATCCCTGGAGCCCCAGGAAACAAACACACCTCCCAACAGAACCAGAAGCCCCGTGTTCCTCCTCGGGGCATGGGGAAGGCGGGGAGCCGGGACAGGGAGCCGGGGCCGGGGAGCTGGAGAGAGCCACACCAGGCCCAGCAGAGCCTTTGAGAAAGGAGCGAGTCAGATGGGAGAGCAAGACCACAGCAGGCCTGTCTCCTGTCACGGGAGATCGACACCCCCAACCAAGTCCGTCACCCAGCGCTCTCCAAGAACTGTGCGACCTCGCCCTTTGTAAACACCAAGTGTGCCCACTTCCCAGGGAAGCGCTCTGTGGCCAGTGGGCAGCACGAGACACAGCAAAGGGTCAGGGGTGAAGATGGAGGGGGCCAGGTGACGGCACCAGCAGATCGCGCTCCAGGGGACATCTGAGGCCAGGGTCAGCCGGGAGGACGGGCACCCCCGCCTGCAAACCCTCACAGCCCACGGCCCTGGACAAGCACGTGGCGGGGGACCATGGGGTCAGTGCATCCCAACCCCTCACTTCCCAGACGGGCAGCCAGGCGCGGAGGAGCCGGTATGCCCCCCATCTGTTTCTCTGCTGGAGAAACACCTGCTCACTGAAAGCAGTAGGGTCTTGAAGGTCATGCCCAGCCTCCTTCTGGGCAGGGGGCTCACTGGCTCCTCCTCCAGGTCCTCCAGCCTCCAGCCAGCCCCTTTACCCCCGCGTGCTGCCCCGGGGTCAGCTGTTTCCTGGACTGTCCCCCAGTGACCTGGCATCCCCAAGCACCCTGCATGAGGCCTGGCACGTCCCGGGTCCCCAGGAATGAGTGAGTGCACAAGGACATGAAGTGCTCTGCCAACCCACCGACACGCCTGGCCAACACGGGAATGAGACAGAACCAGGCCAGGGCAGCCCAGCAGGCTCGGCAAACCTCCTGCATCCATGTCTAGGTGGAACTCGACGGTGAGGCCCTTCACCCAGCCCTGGTGATGAATAAATGGATGAATGGAAGGAAGAGAAGGAAGGAGGGAAGAAGGGAGGGGGGAGGGGGGAGGGAGGGAGCATCAGCATCTGCCACACTTGGCAAAGACCAAAAGCAGAGTGCTGTAGGGTTTCAAAAGGAGGAGCGCTTCTTGGAGGAGGTGGCGGTGAGCGAGCCCTGAGTGCTGGGCACAGGCAGGCTGGGTGCAGCGGGGAGGTGCACTCAGATCCCACGTTTCCGCCAGGGGCCTTTTGGAGTCTTCAGGACCACCTTCCCACTGCATCAGCTCTGTTTTTATAAAGCTAGTTTCCTCACACACACCTCCACTACCAGGACCCCTATATCTTGCTCAGATCTATTTTGTATACACATAAAATGTATTTATCAATATTGGTTGTGTTTTTTCCTGGAACGGAATGCAAATTGCATTTCATACATAATGCAAATGCTCCAATCCACACAAATCAAATGGAAAGGACCGTGGATGGCTGGTTCATCCATTTCTTTGCCACATCAGAACTCGCCGAGGGTGGCGTCCACGGGAACCCGGGCCAGACCCAGCCTTGGCTCCCTGTGTCACCACCAGAAATGCTACCGTCAAGGAAGGTGAGATGTGTTTTCTTCCACTTATTACTTCTCTACCCAGTGTCTCAGGCCGTTTACCGAGGAGCCTGATTCCTGATCTACTGTAATTAAATAATCAATCGCGACTTCCTTAATAACTGAATTTATTAAATGCACAGTATATACAGTGGATCATTCAAGGCACTAATTTGCAAGTCAGAGCTTTTGAGGGGTTGTTTAAAGAGAAGATCCGTATGTTTCATAAATCTGGGATGTAGGGAAAGGAGGGGGAACAGCAAGACAGGGAAATAAATTTTCCTGTGGCGTGATTTGCATTCAATAAACACACTCCCGTGCCTTGGCTGTGGAGGCCTCAGCAGAGGGGTGGCACGTTTATGAGCGAAGCACAGAGTCCGCCTGGGCCAAAGCTAGACGTAGTGCAGGACGGCCCTCACGCAGCCCCATCTGAGCTGCCCGGGGAGCCTTCTTTCCGAGGGAGCTCCAAATTCCACTAGTAAATCATCTGCACGGGGAATGCCAGCACCCATGGCCTTCACGGGGAGGACCAAATGCCTGCCTTAAAAATGTAATGTTAGACCACAGAGCTGGTCACGTTCGCACGAGAACCCCCAGCTGGTCCCAGCACCTGTCACGGTGCCTGGTACACACAGAGGGAAACGGACAGGGAAGTTAGTACTCTCTGCTGGAAGTCAGCTTTTTCCAAATAAGGTGTTTACAGATGTTCATAGGTGCCCTGAGGAAAACAAACAAACAAAAAACAAACAAGCAAAAACAGGGTTCCATGATTAAAGAAGTTTGGGAACACTCAAATAAGTGAATCAATTTCTTTACTACAGGACTTGTCAGAGCCTTTAAATGCTGCTGGGCAAGCTGGGGCTACAGGACATTCCTCCAGCCTCTCTTCTTCCCTTCCTCAACCCTGAACACAGCGATTAGGAGACTCCAGACCCACTGCTCCCTGGAACTCGGCTGAGGGAAGGCCACGGAAGCTGGAAATCACTGAAGACCCATCTTGCTATCTGTGATGCATCTCCTTTCTGCTTGGAGCAGAGGCGACGCCTGGGTGGGCAGTCAGCTCTGACTGAATCCAAGCACACACAAGCTCTCTAAGGAGGAAGGCACCCGTGGCCTAGCCAAGCCAGGAAGCTCCATCCCCCGCCCTGGGCCCTGGGGGCAGGTCAGGGCAGCACAGAGCTGATGTGAACTGAGGGGTCGCACCTGAGGCCAGCCTCCCTGGAGGGTGGGACAGGCCTGTGGCCGCTCAGCCTGAAAAATGAACAGCCAGCCCAGGGCTCCTCTGTTGGACAGGCCAGGCTCTGGATCAAGGGATCCCACTCAGGGCCAGCCTGGGCCGGACACGGCCAACACTGTGGCATCCCTGGTATACGGGGCAGCTTCTGGAGAAGCTCAGAGGCAGTGACCACACTCACAGAGCTGTGGGCGGGGCTGGGATGGGGTTGGGGGAGGCAGAGACAGAGGCTGCGGAAGCTGGAGGGCTAGAGATGGGGCCCGACCCAGGCATAGAACCCAGGGAGGCTTCCTGGATGCCGCGTCATGGGCAGAGATGAGGGGCCCATGGCCCAGTTAAGGAGACACAGAGGAGCACCAAAGTCAGTCCTCAGAAATTCTGGGGCAAATCCTTTTACCTGGAGCTTTTTACCAGACAAGCAACCTGCGCCAGGACACAGGGGGCCCTGGGGCCTGACACCCAGTACCCCTGTTCCCACCACAGGCCCCGAGATGGGAGCCCAGCCAGGCACAGGCTGGCAGACGTCGGCTGGCCTAGCCCCCTGCTCTGCTCCAGCCGTGGCCCCGCCCCAGTTCCCGCTGCCTGTCCCCGGCACACAGGCCCAGCCACACCAAGCCACCTGTCTCCCCCCGACGCACTTGCTTTCCCAATGCTTAACAGGGAGTACAGTTCCACCAAGGCCCTGCGGAAATGCCACCTCCTCTGCCTGCTGCCAGCCTCCCCACCACCCCGCCTCTTCCCCTAGACCCTCCAGGCTCTTTCTCTCTGTGCCTCTCTTAGGGGGCAGAATGCTTTTCTGCCTGGTTTGGGGTTGCTGTGTTGGTATATCACCTCCAGAATAGCCCATAGTTATCACCCTAGCATCCACCCATCCATCCAACTATCCACCCATCCATCCGCCCATCCAACCATCCATCCATCCATTCATCCATCCTTCCTTCCATCCATCCACCCACCCATCCACCCATCCATCCATCCACCCACCCATCCACCCATCCATCCATCCATCCATCCATCCATCCATCCATCCATCCACCCATCCATCCATCCATCCATCCATCCACCCACCCATCCACCCATCCATCCACCCATCCATCCATCCATCCATCCATCCACCCACCCATCCATCCATCCACCCACCCATCCATCCATCCATCCATCCATCCATCCACCCATCCATCCATCCACCCACCCATCCACCCATCCATCCACCCACCCACCCACGCACCCACCCACCCACCCATCCATCCATCCATCCATCCATCCATCCATCCATCCACCCACCCATCCACCCATCCATCCACCCATCCATCCACCCACCCATCCACCCATCCATCCACCCACCCACCCACCCACCCATCCACCCATCCATCCATCCATCCATCCATCCATCCATCCACTCATTCCACAAACACCTGTTGAAAACCGCTGGTGCACTGGGACACGGTGATGAAAGCTGGGCAGGCAGGGGTCGCATACTTTCCTCTCCTTGCTCCTTCCATCCTCACCCTGAGGGCAGGATCTGTGGTTCTTCTCACAGAGGGGGACAGTGGGGCCCAAGGAGGTGGGGGTCCTCCTGGCAGCCCTCAGGGTGCTGACCCGGGGTCAGCAAGGCAAGTAGAGTATTCAATGACTATTGTACCAGCCCATCAATCATCGACGGATCAATGAAGCCAATTTGTTCCTCATAATTCTGGGGAGTGGGGCCTGGAGCCTCAGAGAGTGGGTGCTGGGACAGATGGAGGAGGCCCTGGGGCCCCCAAATAGCCCTCAACCCCTGCCAGCTCCAGCCTGGGCCCTCAGGGACACCCTTGTCCCACCCAGTAGGCTGCATAGCCCATCAGGGACCCTGCAGGCTCGGGAGTCAGCCCCACACAGGAGCAAACCTCTGCTCCATCTTCAGCGATGCAGGAGCTCGCTGCTCCTTGGACTTGTGGGTCCTCGTCTGCACAATGGGCAAGAAACTATAAAGCCCAAGGGGGTGTGAGGAGTGCAGGAGAGGACCATCGGGAATGCACCAGAAGCTGCGGGACAACCATGCACACGAACCCCTCTTCCAGACACTTGGGGCTCCTGGAGCACCTCCCGGGGACTGAGGGCTTAGCCTCCCAGGACAGATGGACAGGCCTGGGCGGGGCACTCGGGGTGGGGGGGGGCGGGCAGCAGCAAGAGCTCAGGGCCCGATGGGGGGACAGCAAGGCCCACCGCTCCCACGGGAGGTTCACACAATGCACGGCCGTCTCCTGAGCACCTCCTACCGCTGCAAGCCTCGTGAGCATAAACCCCCAAAGCCCCACGACGCCATCTGTGGGGGTGAACGTGGCCCTGAGGACATCCCTACCCAGCAGCCTCTGTTCAAATCCCCCAGGCAAGGAACCTGGACTTCGGGGTCCACGTCTATTAAATGGCGACAACAGGGCTTTTGCACTGGGGAGGGTGTCCCAAGGATTAACGAGATGACACGTCAGTATCCGCCGGGTCCACACAAGAAACCACAGGCCTGTATAAGGAGGAGGATTCACAGGGGTGTGGGCGGCCCCCAGGGGTGCTGAAGCACCCACCAGCGCCCACGCGGGACACCCCAACACTGAGGGGAAGAGGCCCAAGCAGTGGTCCCCAGTGGGCAGCAGCTTGGTTTGTGGAGAGGGCCACCCAGGACGGGGGAGGTTGTGGGCAGAGGAATGAGCGAACAGTCACAGAGCCAGCAGGGAGGCCGCAGGACAAATACCCCATCCCCACCCCCGCTGGCCAGAAACGGGGGGCCCAGGTGAGCCAGCATGGCCCCCTCCAGGGCACGAGGAGGGCGAGCAGGTCTGCGGTCAGCAGGGACGGGGACTCGCATAAAGCAGAGATGCCCCAAACCTCATGGGAGCCTCCAGTGCATCTGGTTCTCTTACTGTCACCTCCTTTTGCAGGTGACAAACCTGAAGCTCGGGGGGCTAAGAGACGCATCCAAGGACACACTCCCTCCCTGTCAGCGGAGGGCAGGACACCACACCGGCCTCCTGGACCCCAAGGGCTGCTCTCCACTGGAGTGTAGGGTGGGCACCCCAGGCCCAGGGCGTGCGGGCCCGACCTCCGGATCCATGCTGTGGGCTCGGTTGCGGCCACACGGGAGGGGACAGGGAGATCACTCCTCTGCAGGAACACACACGCTGCTCTGCGCCCTGGCCGGCTGCCCGCCCCGAGGCCTGGAGGGACTGTGGCCAAGGATCTGCACATTTAATAATCCCCTGCCCCCTCCCCACCCCACAGGCCCCAGATGCTAAAAGACCAAAACCCACGCTATTGCAGAAGGACTGAGAAGTTCCCACTGAGCTTCTGAAATCAGCAAATGCCCCGGAGCCGTAAATTAATGGTGACGCCGTGCGATGGGTGACAGACCCAGCTGTCTCCATGGCACTGGTAACGCCCACGTATGCAGAGCGCTGAAACCAGTGGCCGGGGTTGGGGCCCAGGCTCAGCCACTGAATGCCACGCGACAGCGTGACACGTGAGCCACCCTCGGGGGGGTAGCATCAGGCAAGGGTGGGGGACATCCCCCAGGTGAGGACACAGCAGGGACCAGGCCCTGCGTCCTTGCCCTGCCCGATGCAGGCGCACAGCCCCATGCGGCAGCATCGGTCGGCCTCGGAAGCCTCGGTGCACCCTGCGGGGAGGGTCCACTGGCACTCTGGGCACCACCACGGCCTTGGGACCACACGGCCTGGGTTCAAAGCTCAGCTCGGCCACTTCTAGCCGTGTGACCTGAGGCAAGATACTTAACCTCTCTGGGCTTCAGTTTCCCCCACGTGTGCAGTGAGCATCATACTAACAGCACTTGCCTCCTTGTGATGGTATGAGGAGGTGAGTCCGTTTGCCATGAGGCCTGGCCCACATTAAACATGCAATGACTGTTAGCCAGCAGTATTCTCTTTTTCTCCCTCAGCTTCTCATAACTGCAAGCAAGGCAGAGTTCTGCTAGAAAGATTCAGTTGCTGGGGGCGCCTGGGGTGGCTCAGTCCATTGAGCGGCCGACTCTTGCTTTCGGCTCAGGTCATGATCTTGGGGTCGTGAGAGGGAGCCCCATGTGGGGCTCCGTGCTCAGTGGGGAGTCTGCTTGAGATTCATTCTCTCCCTCTCCCTCTGCCCCTCCCCCTGCTCTCTCTCTCTCTCTCTCAAATAAATAAATAAATCTTTTTAAAAAAAGATTCAGTTGCGGGTATGGAATGTCAACACGCAGGTCGTGCCCAGCCAGGATGAGGGGTCCGCCTGAGTGGCTGCTTCCAGAACAAGAATCCTCGGCTTTGGCGACACTGACGTTTTGCTCTGGATGATTCTTCAGCAGCATCCCGGGCCTCCACGCACTAGATGCCAGGAGCCTTCCACGCCCCGTGTGTCTGTGCTGCTGGGGGACAGCCGGGAGACGGAGAAGGGGGGACGGAGAAAGGAGACAGAACCTCGGCCAGGACGACATTTCCATTCTCAAAAGCCAAGTTCAAATCCCACGGGCGTCCTTGGTGGGGGGTTCTCGGGGGGGGGGGGTGTGAAGGACTCTGACGCGGAAGGGCCAAGGCTTTGCCCTCAGACCAAGCGTGGAAGGGATGGACCTGGGTGTTCTGCCTTCAATAAACCATTTATGTTAGCTCGGTCTTAGGTTCAGGGGAAAGTTGCAAAGAGCACAGAGAAGTCGCGGGTGCCAGTCTCTGCGATGGCGACCTTGACCTCCCAGCCGAGGTGGGGGTTTGCCAGGCTTCTCCAGCACCCGGTCCTCCTCCCGGCCCTCCCACGCTGTGCCCTGAGCAGGGAGGTCACTGTACCCCATGCACACCTGGGGGCTGGGGGGGAGGGCTCCCCTCCTCAAGGGTGGTGGGTCCACGTAAGTCAGTGGGAGCTCTCCGTGTAGGTTGGCCTCTCCCCTGGTCTGGGTGTTTATGAGCGGAATCTCTCAGGATGACCAGCCTGACCACGCATCAGCCCACCGTGCCCCCGCCCAGTGACCCCGAGTCACTCCTGAGGAGGAGAGGACATGGCTCTCTGCAGCCCAGGGGGGCCACAGGTGAAAGAAACCAGACATCCACGACCCCGGGTCCCTGCCCGGCACCCACCATGCACTCTGACCCCGACTCGCCCTGATTCGTGTCCTGCCGTGGCACCTGTCACGTCACCTGGGAGAGCTGATGGTGTCCTCCCTTGGGGTCCCCCGCCCCCCCAAGCAAGAGCTGTTCCTGCTCCACCTGGCTTCCTCAGCCTCCAGCATTCAGTGGGGACTCGGCACGTTCACCCACGGAACAAAGGAACGCAAGAAAGGTGGTCTGTGCGAGCCCCAAGGCCTGGCGCTCCTGCAGGAAAAGGGTGCCCTTCTGGAGTTCACCCCGCCCGGCTCTGGGAGGCGCTACAGACCCCTGGTGAGGCCTGGACTGCCCCACTGCTCAGCGTCAACAGAACACGCCACTTTCAAGGGGCCGGAGGGATGCGGGACCCAGGAACAGAGATTCAGGGTGGACCCCTGGGGCCCCCACCCCCAGAGCCACCCTGCGGTCCCTTCCCAGCCCAAGGCCTATGTGTGTCCGCGGCAAACCTGTAGGGAGGGCTCCTGGGGCTGGCAGTCGGATTTGGGGGAAAGCCCACAGATCAGGAGTGCCAAGGTCTTTGCTATTTCGACGCTTAATTATAGTCCTGACCCCCTTAGCCTTCCAGATGCCTCTCGGCCTGGGAGGAAGCCAGCCACGGGGGTCTGAGCCCAGCTGGCCAGATCCAGGCAGCACAGGGGGCCCGAGCTGGGGTCTTCATCCAGAATGCCAGTGCTGAAGTGGGCCCAGCCACACCGCCTCCCGACGATGCTCCATCTGGGAAACAGATAATGGTCCAGGATCTGCTGGGGTGGGGGGGGGGATTTTCTGTTTGTTTCCAACATTTCAAAACGAAATACTATAACTATTTTTGGATTGCCAGGCTTGAAGAGCCAGGTTGGCTGGAGACGTCTGTCTAGAATGATGTTTGGAAACCTTGCGTGTTGGGGGTTTCAGTTGGGGAAGGACTGTCCATTCCCTCAGGGGCCCCCGTTTATGCCTGTCATCGGTGCAGGGATGAATGCCCCCCCATCCTTTCTCAGGGGCGTCCTGGCTCAGGTGGTAGGTACATCGCACGGTCACTCTGGGCTTTGTGAACA
Organism: Eumetopias jubatus; assembly: GCF_037043125.1. Taxonomy (NCBI): domain Eukaryota; kingdom Metazoa; phylum Chordata; class Mammalia; order Carnivora; family Otariidae; genus Eumetopias; species Eumetopias jubatus. Next base: position 198,547,162 of record NW_028274808.1, on the reverse strand, counting down.
GAGGCACTGCCGGAGAAAGAGGCGCTATCTGGCGACAAAGTCACATGGGGAGATGTTTAGAGCCCTTTTTTAAAAGTAAAAAAACCAATTTTGTTGTTTTTTTCATTCTCCAAGTGATACAAGTTCCACCAGTAGAGGACTATTTTACAAAGGAAGAGGGGGTTGAGGAATGCCCTCCTGACCCAGCCCCCCAGAGTGGGACGCGCTCCCATAGATGCACGTACCCCTGGGCCACAGCGCCCGTAGGCCTGGCCCTGCCCCACCCAGGCCCTCCGGCACTACCTGCTGTCTCCCAGCTCCTCGAGCTGCCCATCTGTCCTACCTCAGGGCCTTTGCAGAGCAGCACCCTGGCCTGGAAGACCCCCGCCCCTCCCGCCCTCCTGCCTCAGGCCCCACCTGGCCAGCCTGGGGCCTCCCCCAGAGCGGTGCTTCTCAAACGGCCCCAGCACCTCTCGGATGAATTCACATTTCCAGCACATTCCCAGGGGATGCCAGCCCCCCTTTGAGAACCAGTGGTCTAGAAAGCCTTCCGGCTCCCTCCCCGCCTCCGTCCCAAAACAAAAGAGGCCCCGTGCTGGGGCTCAGTCCTGCACACCCCTCCCCTCCACCAGGCCACAACGACAACTCAGCAGAGCCCAAGAGCTCTGATACAGTCTGGGCTGTGTCTGTCTTGTTCCCTGCTGGTCTTCCCAGCACCAGGCACAGTGCCCAGCCCTGGGGGGGTCAGTAAATATCTACAGGGTGGAGCAGGTTCCACGAGCGTGTTCCATGAGAATGAACCAGGGGTGACGGGAAAGATCCTGCCCTCACAGGAGATTGGGAGACAGAGGGTTAGGTTGAAACAAGTGGTTACTTTAACAGGCCTTTTCAGGGCCTTTAGTGGCCAGTGGACATTGCACCTCTCAAAGGGACCACAGAACACAATCCCCACACCTGCGTGAGCAAGGATCCCATTTTACAAAGAGCAACTTGTGGGGTTCTCATCCCAAGGAACCCTCTGTTTGAAGGGCTAATGGCACACTTCAACTCACACGCACGCTGACACACTCACATACACTCACATGTACAGAAACACACTTTTACGTAAAATAACAAGTCTACCCAGCTGTCATGCACCAGTCACGCCCCGAGGTACGTTCCCCGTGCAGAAAACCACCCATGCTGTATCTGGCTATAGGGCGGACATCGTCTTTCACCAATCCCCTGGGGAAAACCATGCCCGTTTTTCACCATTATAAACAATTACAAGAAATGTATCCTTGTGTACGTATGTTTGGTCACTGGCCCAATTACTGGTGCTGCTTTCAAGAACTTCATTACACGGGGCAGGGCGGGGCGGGGGGGGGGGGGGGGGGCGTGTGCCTGGTTGGCTTAGTCAGTGAAGCATGCGACTCTTGATCTTGGGGTGGTAGGTTCAAGCCCCACGTTGGGTGTCGCGATCACTTAAAAAAAATAAAATCTTAAAAGAAAAAAGAACTTCATCACACTGAAAAGTTCAGTCCGAGTATATGGGGGGTCTGGACACAAACCGTAACACCAGGCATGCTCTGGAGTCCTGGGCACCGAAGACTCACCGATGGGCCTCGCTGGGCCCCGGGACCCCCGCACGGTGTGCAGAACCTTGAGAGGGAGCCCCCACTTTCAGTGAATTCTCCTGGGAACTTGGGGCCCCCAACAAGGAAGGCTCACCCTGCGGCCTGCCCCAGTTCCCAAGGACAGCCCCTCACCTCCTGGTCCTGCTTCCGCCAGGTCCCCCAGCCGCCAGCCTGCCTCTGCAGACAACAGTGAGGATGATGACCCTCTGTCAGCTCAGAGGAACCGGTCCTTCCCTAGGGGGCACCTGCCCCCACCCCCTCGTCCTTGCTGCTAGGAGACTTATGGGGGAGCCCCTCCCCTGGAGGCTTCTGGGGCAAGCACCCCCCCACCCACTTCATCCCTCCAGCGCCCCCCATTCCTGGATAGGGTCCTGCTCCGGTGCTCCTGTCTTCTCTTCCCAGTCTGCCCCACCCACCAGCTATGACGACACTGCCCCTGGAGGGAGCCTCATGCCGTCCTCATCAGAGACTGGCTGGGACACCACCAGCGATGGGACCTTCTCGGATGTGTTCAGGCTTGCGGGGGCTTATACGGTGCCCGAGACTGAAGCCCGAGCAAGCACGGCCTCAGGGTCCCACGTCCGAGGCTTGGCACCAGGCTAATCCGCGCACGCACACCCCAATCGTTTCCCATTGCACAGACGGGAAACTGAGGCCCAAGCATCTCACAACACTGGCTCAGACTCAGAGAGCCGGTGCCATGCAGAGCTCGGGGTGTGCAGGGCCTGCCTCACCCCAGAGCGCCTGCTTTCCCTCCCTCGGGAGGCAGAAGAAGGTCTGGGTGACCCAGTTCTGACAGCAAGATACAGGCAGAAGTCCCTGGTGGGGCTCCTTGGATAGCTTTTTAAAAAAAAACTAGGCTCTCCAAAGCCTTCCTTTTGCTCCTCACCTCTCTGTCCCTTCCTTCCTGCCTGGTGTACAAATGTGATGCCTGGAGGTATGGCAGCCACCTTGTAGACTGAGGAGGAAGCCCCACATGGAGGACGGCAGAGCTGGAAGGCAGAAGGAGCGGCGGACAGGAACTGCCACACCAGCACTGGCAGGCTCACCCCAGGCATCTCCTAGTGTGGGACAAATACGCACTTAACCAGTTAAACCACCACTGGCCAGCTCTTCTCGCAGCAAGAGGCTGAACCGAATTCCAATCAGGTGGACAAGAGGCAACTGGAAATGATGCCAAAGGGACCAAGAGAGCTGCCAAGGACACAGACATCAGGGAGAGAGGGACACCGCGGGAGCACGCGCCACGTTCCAGACCCTAGTGCGTTACTCTCCGGACGTCCACAACTACCTGTCCAGGAGCCAAGAGAGGGCTCCACCCAGTTATGGAAAACAGATACTCCTCTACTCGGTCACGGAAGAGGACACTGAGGCTTAGGGAGGGGAGGGCTCCCACCCGGAGAAAGAGAAGTCGTGAAAATAACAGAGCCAGGCTCAGCGTGCTGGTCATCTTGGCACAGAACTTTCTCCTCCACGGCACTGTGCTCACCCCTAGTCCCGAGGGCAGCATGTTAGGACTTAGGGTGAGGCCTTCTGTACACCACGAGGGGAGATCTTCCAACAACAGGACAAGGCAACAAGTCCTTGCCCCCTAGCCCACCCTCTATGCTGTTACTATGCGTGTGCATACTTCTTTAAATGAAAAAAAAAAATTGTTCAATTCCCTAGGAAAATTTTAGGATGCTTCCTCACAGTACAAATTCTTGCACTTAGCAGAGCCCAGAGATAGAGAAAAGGACCGAGTTCAGAAGACACTGTTGGAGCCCCTGGATCCAGCCACACCTGAAGCTAGAGTTCTCTCCCTGGAATTTTCCATTATACAAAGTCATATATGCCTTTTTTTTCTTATGCTATTTCCAGCCGGGCTTCCGTCATCCGCCAATGACAGGATATTCCCTTAATGCACCCATTTTACAGATGAAGAAACTGGGGTGTAAAGAGTGCTGTCTTACCCCCAGTCACTTAGCCTTTTGGTGGCCAAGCAGGGACAAGAACCCTGCACTCCTGACCCGCACCCCAGTGTCTACACCACCTGGGGCAGCTGGCTCTCGGCCGGGCAGCCAGCCTGCCCCGGTACCACCGTGGTTCAGGCAACAAATCCATATTAAAAGGCCCTGTTCTTTTGGCCTTTGGGGAAAGCTGAACTTCTCTTATTAGGCAGCAAAGGGAACCAGCTGTTCTTGGCGGACACACATCAACTTTCAAACGGCCCCAAGTGCGGATGCAACAACGCTGTGTGCCCAGATGTTTCCTGGCCTTGCCCCCGTACACCCTGACGCCTCACAGTCAGTCCGCAAGCACACGAAAGACCTCGGGCCGGCTGCGCCTCATACACAACTATCCCCCATGCTCCCTCGCTGCCGGGGACACCCGCAGAAGATCGGGGGGCATTTGGAAGATAACTACTCCATGGGATCCAAAGATACGTCTCGGGGACATAAATCTCGGGAAATCTCTATGGAAACACACACAAACGCATGTTGTTTTTATTAATACAACGAAACGTCTCTGGAATAAGCCGCTTGCTTTAAACCACACCAGAAGAGCCAGTGTGTTTCCCATTAAACAGGATCTGTGGGGTTTTCTTAATTATGGATGGAGCAGCCTACAGAAAAGAAACGTTCCGAGTCAAGGAGGCCCAGGTGATGGGATAATTGCTGGGTTGGAGCAGACCTTCGCCCCCTTTCTTATATAAGACTCATTCCTGCCTGAGCCTGCCAAGGGCCGTCCTGTGTGCGGGGGCCCCACTCGGGGGCGTGCAGAATAAATGTCAGCAGATTCGTTCACCTCTTACCAGAGAGAAGAAATCTGCAGGTCCCAGCATCTTTCTTGCTGTGGCTCATAGCCATCTCCCCGAAGTGGGAAGGAGTCCTGGGTTCAATCTGGATCTCCCACGCACGCCCTGTGAGGCCTGGAGCAGGATACTTGCCCTCTCCACCTTTCCTTCCTCACCTGTAAAATGGGCCTACGGCAGCACCTGCCTCCCAGGATCCTTTGAGGCTTCAGTGGGATGAAAAGCCGGTGGAGGAGCATCTGGTACATGGTAAGCTTTCACGGATCGTGGCTGCAGAAGATCAAGGACGGCCACAAACTCTAGCCTCCCTCCCACCAAGAGGTGAAAGCTATGTCCCCAAGACCCTGGGCCGGTCCGTGACGTCTCTGACTGTAGAACACAGCTGAAGTGACATTATGCTGGTGTCTGGTCCGGACCTCAGGAGGCCGGCGGCTTCCACGGTCTGTCTTTGAGAACACGGGTTCTTGGGACCACCACGCCGGGGGGGAGCCCGGCCGGTCTGGCCCAGGCTCTAACTCGGAAGCAAAGAAGCCTCATCATGGACGTCCAGCCCGGGCGAGGCTTGAGAGGACACCAGCCCCACCACCCTCTGATGGCAGCCAAGCCAAGGAGCAACGTGCAGAGGGGAGAGTCAATCCATACGACCGTGAGCGGGGATAATAAATGACCGTTTCAAGCCCCTGAGATTTGGAGTGCTTGTTTGTTACTGCAGCATGACCTGGATATCCTGACTCATAAAAGCCCTCATCATCCCACACACCGCTGCCTCCCTGACTTAAGCAAAACTCGAGGCCCTGAGAAGTCTGGGAAGGGGGGCGAAAACACCGCTGGCCCCGTGCAATGGCCACCAAGCCCCCAACCCTCCAGACACCTGGACCTAACAGCCCTGCCCTAACGCCCCACGGCCTGGCCTAACCTGGACCATGAGTGGGGTTCTCCAGGGGCACAAGGTGGTTTTGCAAAACTCTGAGTAAACTGTAGGGCTTCAGATATTATACACGCCACGGAAGAATCACACACCTGGAAAGGGAATCAAATTACCTAAAGGACAGGGACCTTTAAAAATCAATTGGTCAGGTCCATCCCTCCCGCTCACAGATGAGAAAACAGAACAGGACAAGCCAGGTGCCCGCCCAAGGCCACGCAGCTAGCGATCCCCATCACGGCCACCATTTACAAAACGCACGGGCACGCCAGGCACTCTGGAGTGCTATCTCTAATTCCCACACAAAATCGTGGAGGAAAGGTGGCCTTTTCCACAAGTGCAGAACTAAAGGCCCAGAGTCCCACCACCAGGCCACACACCCGCGGTGCTGTGACTGTGAGGTCTGACTCCATCCCCCTGGCCCACGCCGGCCTGCCCCGCACCCACAGGAGGCCCAGCTCCAAGTTCAACAGACAGGATAGTCGTTCCCCAATTGGCAGAGCCTCCTCCAAGCACCATCGCCCCATCCAGCCCCACCTCCCCCTCTGGCCTGCCCGGCCGGCCGTGAGATGGCCCCACTACACACAGCATCCTGGGCTCTGGGAGGCTCCGGCACCTGCAGCCACACACAGTGAGCCGCAGAGTGGGCGTCTGAGCTCAGGCCTGGTGACTCCCCTCCCGGAGCCCGCAGGGCTCAGTGCCCAGGTCTCCCAACACTCTGCACGGGCACCCCCTTCCCTAGGAGGGCTCTTATGGCAGCACACCGACTGAGCACTTGGCTTTTTAGGGGACTGGGGTAGGGGGTACAGGATAGAAGTGTGTCGTCCTGGGATATGGCAGGTCCTCAAGAATAGAGCCGTCAACAGGGCTTACAAAGCACTCTCCCACGCACCTCGTACTTGACCCTTCGACAGTCCTCGAGGGGGATCCCCATTGACATCACTGGCACCTCCAATTTTAAGATGAGGCCCGTGAGGCCCAGAGAAGGAGGAAAGATGGCCATGACCCCAAGGCCAGCCATAACGACAAGGCCCAGCCCCCGGCCCTCTCTGGGCCTCAACTTTACATCTGTACAGAGAGACAGCGGCCTCGCCAGCCCGTCTAACGCTCCCTGTGTGTAGGTCCCAAGTCCTCCAAGGAAAATAGACAGGACGCAACTCTCTGAAGACGAACAAATCTGCTTCTTCGTTTTGTTTTACGAGGCCGTTTAGGGTTGGCCAAGCAACCGAAATGCTCCAAGTGTTGGAGAAATGTTTTTCATTACATTTTAAAGGAACGTTTGGGTACAAATAGTGCATTGTTTATTCATTCCGATAATTTTGTTTCCTAAGTAGTCCACTGAAAACCAGATAATGGATTTCATTACCCAGAAACATTAAAGCTTCCAATAAACGCAAAGAGCACTGAAGACAGAGAAGTCCGTTTCCAGTGTGTAATTCTTAGTCAGTCACATCAGGCTCCGTGGGGAAAAACCCGTGCGAAGAAGCCTGGCTGCCTCTGCATCCAGGCCACCCAGCACTCCCCTGCCCGAACCCACTGGCCTGGGCTCTCACGGATGACCGGTGCTCCCAGAGAGAGTGTGCAAACCAGGGGTCAGGGCAGGGCACACCACTGTCCTTACCAAATACCCCTGGCTTTCAGAGCAAGGTTCTTGCCAGTGCTAGCTCAGCTTGCACGTCCTGAGCACCCACTATGTGCGCCACGGAGAAGGCAGGGAGAGAGGGCAATCAGAGCGGGCTGCCTGGAGGAGGAAGCAAGTGGGCAGAGCCTGGAAGGATGAGAGGGCCCTGCCTGTGGAGACGGTGGGATGGTGAGAAGGAACAGCAGGGCCACGGGGAAGGAGTGCCAGACGCTCACTCTCGTGACCACATGGCAGCTCAGTGTGCAAACCCCACACACCCACGTGGGAGGGACGGGGTATGACCGCACTGCGGGCATCTCTCGTGGGGAGGTAAGGTGCTCTACAAGGGCCCCAGTTCTTCAGGAGCCAGGGAATGATGTGCTGCCGGTGGTTTCCCTTTGCAACTATAGCTCAGGGGATAGGGAGGCTTCTCTATATTCTCTGCACATCTTCCAAGCCAGGGAAGACACCCTGATCATGCCCTGAGTTCAAATCCTGGCTCCACTGTTTACCATTTGCAGGTCTGGGTAAGTGAGCCTCAGTTTCCAAATCCATAAAATGGGCACAGTGCTCATTCTTGTCGCTTTAGGCTATCGTGAAAATAAATGAGTTCACGCTTATGTGGTTCCTGGATTCGCCCTCGGCACAGAGGAAGCACCAGGTAAGCATTCTCTGACCATCTGGTGTTTGTGGTGATACCACACTGGGATGCATGCCCCAAGAGAGCAGGCTCTTTGTGCCACGCACCTCGGCATCTCCAGGAAGTCCTCCCTGATTGCCCTAGCCCTTCCTGACGTCCACGTAATGAGCATTGTGTGACCCTGACTGGGGACCTCACCTCTCAGGGCCGCAGCTTCTTCATCAGTGAATGGTGGACACCTCTTCCCCCATAGCACCCCAAGGACTAAATGAGACCCTATGTCAATGTTTACTGGCCTGTGCTGAGCATACAATCGGGGATCAGGGTACATTTCCTGGTTGACTTTCCAAAGCCCTTTTTAAAAAAGAGTCTGCTCACAATGAGGGACTTGAAGCCCCCCACCTTCCCTTGAGCCCCCAGGGGCTCCCCATGAATCTCTCAATGAGGTCCTTGGTCTTGGCCAAAGCCAAGAGCTCGACCAGGCCTGGAAGGGAAGAGCAGGGCCTGAGGTCAAGGCTGGGCTGAGAGCCCTTGCTCGGCATCTTCCCGGCCCTGTTCCTGCACTGGGCATCAGGGACTTAGGAGCCAGGGTTGTGCATCCAATCCACTCCCTGCTACCCCCTTCAAGGTCTCCAGCCCAGAAACACATCAGAGTCCCTTGAACTCATTATTCTCCTTGACTGTGGTCGTCCTGGGTCCCCAAAATGGGCTCCACATGTGGATGGGCCCTGTGCCAGGGAGCTCAATGGGCACTGCTCCCGCTCGGCTCCTTCTAGAATTAGTCGTGCATTTCTGGAGCTGACTGGACGCCACCTGCCTCCGACCCCTCGGCCCACCAAGCTCCAGGGTTCCCCCAGAGGCAGCGAAAGCCAGAGTCTCATCCTTTTTTGCTGCCAGACCTATAACCCAGTGGTCTTTGGATGCATCTTCCACGGAAACTAAAGGTGAATATCCATGGGAGACGCCATCTTGGGAAGCTGAGGGCTCACTAGTCTCTCTGGGATTTGAGGAGACCCTCAGAGAGGAGGGTTTGGGGGACCACAGGGTCTGCAGGGCTTCAGGCAGATGGTGAGGTCACCCCAAAACTCCCTGAGCTCCTAGAGGGCCCTAATGGATCCTCCAGATCAAAGACAGGTCGCTTCTGAATCCTAGCCCCAGGCCTGGCCCCATGGCCTCCACCCCTGCCCCTTCCATGTGCCCCCCGCATGGCTGCCTGGGTCAGAGCCGGACCTCTGCCCCGAACCCCCCGCTGGGATATATGTCTCCACACGGCACAGGCCAGCCCCACAACCCTGAGAACCTGCTCCACAGCAGGCCTTGCTCCGGGCACGGGGGAAGGGGGAGCCCTGCGCCCTCTGTCCCTGTCCACACCTGCTGGAGCCTGAGTGCCCCGGGGCCCAGCGCAGCAGCCTCTGTGGGTTCCCAGGGCTGCCTCCTCCCCTCCTCGACTTCCCACCCAGTCGGCCAAGGAGTAGGCCAAGGGCCCGGCTGGGCTCGGCATCCCTGGCCTTGCTGACTTGCATATGAAGGCACACGGGTTCCCTTACCCACATTCTGGAAACCTTCCGCTTGGCAGAACAAAAACGGCTGAAGGAGCCTGTTTGGGCTGCTCGTGCATTTCCTAATTGTCCAAAAAGGATTTCCCCTCATTGTTTCAACAGGAGTTCAGGGAGGCAGGCGGGGGCCGGGTGGGAGTGGGTGTGTCTGCGGGGGGGGGCTAACCGGGGCCCTGGGTGCTCAGCACCAGGGATGCAGCGCCGAGGCCTGACCCTGTGCCTGCTTCTTGCCTTCTAGCCCCACCAAGAACACATGAGTCGTGAAAAGGGCCTTGGCAGGCCTGCCAGGCACCTGGCACTTCGAAGGCAGCAACAGGTGGCCAAGGGGGCAGGCAGAGAACAGCAGGGACAGCACGCCGAGGACAGAATGTCAGCAACTCCTGGATGGAGGTGGAGAAATTCATTCCAGAGAGAGAGCGAGCAGAGGATATGAAAGCCCAGTTAGCTGGCCAAGATGGCGAGGAAAGGCCGGTCGGGGCCAGCAGGTACGGACAATGTGCATTGGGTAAAGATTCAGGGGCTGATTCGGAAGGCAATGGTGCATCCAGACAACCCTCATTCAGCTGCTTCCACAAGGACGAGCCTGGCTGGCTCCCCACAGAGGGTGGGTCGAGAGCCTGGCTGCACCAATATGGTGGCCAGGCAGGTGCGGAAGGCTGAAGCCCACTGGGTGATGTAACAACCAAGAGAGACATCCGCAGTCGGTAACTTCCTCGTCAACCCAAGTGGCAGCCCCTCCCTCGTGCCATCAAAGCCGCACTTGGTTCCAGCGGGAGAATCTCCGGCCATGTTTGCATCCCCGCCACCTGGTACAGAGAAGACACTCAGCACTGTCAACAGAAGGGTGAGCATCCCAAACCAACCAACATGGCCCACACACGCAGAAAGATGTCCATACCCCTGTCCACCACTCACACTTTCAGCAAGGGACTTTGGAGTATTCACCTAGGGGCATCCAAATGGCGAATGGAAGATAAAAGAAGACCCCAGGGAGCAGGGAAAGATGAAGAAGGAGCTCCAGGGGCTGTGATTTTCAGAGTCTCTGGCATGTTCCCATGACTTGTCGCCTCTTCTGCTCAGACCATGCACACCAGCAGGGCAGGGAAGGACGTGTCTGGATGGTCACCACTGTGGCCCCAGAGCCTGTCGTCGTGCCTGACATAGAAGAGTGGCCCGAGAAATGTGTGTTGACTACAACACTGAGTGCATAAGAGGTACAGAAGCCAGCCCTCCCGCTCTCATGTTGAGGTGAGGAAAGTGAGTATGAACATGGCCTGTCCAGGACCACTTGGAGAATTCATGGTAGACCAGATGACGATCTGATGGGCTGATTCCTGGGCCACTGTCTGCTGCCTTCTCCATGGCGCTGGCCAGCATCCAAGAGTGGACATGCAGAACAGCAAGGCCTAGAAAGAGCTAGGACCTTACAAAAGTGGGTGCCTTCGCCCTGTCAGCCCAGCTCCCATGGGCCCCCTCAACCTAGCTCATGGCATGAAATAGACAACTCTAGAAAAAACTTTGAGGCTGACAAGGGCCCATGAGGGCAAGGGGGAGCAGGGTGGGCATTCGGAGATACATGTGGGGCACTCTGCCTCCCTGCTTCTAGCCACTCTGGGAAGTGAACACAGCCAGAACCGCCATCCCCACCACACCAAAGAAGAGTGCAGACCTAGGGCCGTTATGCAAAGAGCCAAGGTCCCAGGCTGCAGATTTAGCAAATGAGAATACAGGACCCCCAGTGAAATTTGGATTTTGGATAAACAATAGATTATCTGGATACTTCCTCAGTATAAGTATATCCCAAGCCCTATTTGAATTTGAAGTTCAAATACACAACAAATGGTTTTTAGTATAAGTATATCCCAAATGTTACCTGTTTATTTGAAATCAAAATTTAACTGAGCATCCTGTATTGTATCTAGCAACCCCAACTGAGGGTCAAGCTGGCTCTAACAGCCATGCCTCCCGCTGCCAGTCACCGTCCACAGAGGCTCCTCCCGAAGAGCAGCCCCGTGTGCAGGGCCTCGTGTGGCTACTGTCATGGTCATTCTTGCTTCCTCTTCATGAGAAGTTCACCAGTCTGGGCTTCAGGATTCTAACAGGACCCAGGGCTGAGAAGGTAAGACCACTTAAGAAGGCAGTGTCTTCGTGATACAGCCTGGTCCAGCCCCACAAAAGGCAACAGGACAGAGCTCGTGGGGTGGCAAAGCCTCAGAGCAGGGCTCATGCCTCCAACCTCTGCTCCGCTCTGACCTCGAGAACCAGGAGGGGAGCAGTGATGTGGCAGAATCAGGAGCAGATAATCGCTCTAATTACCATCACTCCAGCTTCTGTGCTCCCCAGCAAATTAGAGTGTATCTTTCGTTCCAGCTGACACCCTCGATGGCACTGCATTAGGCATCAAACAAATTATGAATCCGCAGGAAGGGCTCCTCACAGTGATTTGCTGGTAAAACATTTTTGCACAAGTAAAACCCAATTAGAAGGATGCTCTTCGGGGTTCTCCTCCTTCGCCTTCCTCCAGAGCAGGTGAAGTGTTAGTGCTGCTGTTGGGGGACCCAGTACTGGGGACCCAGGTCCAGAGACAGGGACACGGAAGCCTCCTGCCCCACCAAGGACAAAGATGCACAGAGATATCTGAATGCACCCAGTCCGCACACCTGGTGCTTTGCTCTTGGCTTTACATTGAGCTCCCCGAGACACCACCTCCCATGGCGCTCATGACAACCCTATTGTACTGGGGGATCCTTTTCACAGCCCACATGTTCAGGCCCCACACCCTGGAGGGGCTGGAGCTGAAATCAGGACCCACTTCCACAGTGTGGAGACCAGGCTCCTTTCTCAACACCCATCCTGCCCACAGATGAGGAAACCAACATGGCGGCCCTTGGGTCCAGTGATCCCAGGGACAGCATCCATCTTCCCAAAGCAGTTTGACAAGACGGATTAGGGCACCATCGGGCCCTTCACCCTCTTTGACAAATTCTTAAGCTTTTATCTTCAAAGACAAAGAAATCAAAGAGTTGTTTCTTTTCTTTTTTATTCCCTTTGCTAACATCCAAAAGTGCAAAGTCGTCTTTTGAGGACTTCTCATCCAGAACCTCTGCTTTCCACTTCACAGGAAGCATGCGGCCCCCGGAGGGCTTACCCGCTACCAAGTTTAGGTCACACCCACAGACGAGTCGGGCCAGGCCCAGCTCCTGGAAAGCCCTGCTGACAGATTATGGCCAACTCTGTCCCCTTTAAGTCCCTTGACCAGATCCCACGCTCGGAGTCAGAAGCTGTGACCAAGAAAGTCACTAAGGACAGCCCACAGGGGGACAGCAGCCTGGGGCCAACTTGCATTTGGAGAAGGGCATGGAGGTCAGGAATATTCAAAATGAAAACCCGAAGCCCTCCAGGAAAACAATCTGCAGAGAGACAGAAAAAGAAGTGCCATTTTGTGCCAGTCACCGGGGGGTGGCTCGCTTAGGGCCGAGGGCTCCAATTAGGCATGTCACCTCTGCGGGACAGCTGCGCTTGGCAGAGGGCTCTGCCCTTGCCGAAAGGGGGCCAGAGCTCCCAGTGGCCTCAGCCCTGTCCCGGTCCCATGTCGCTGGCCTCTGTGCCCCTGCAGAAGCCGAGGAGCTGCCCGTGTGTCTGTGCCCCCTTCAGTGACCACAGCAGGTGGTCAAGAGAGTCAAGAGACTCTCCAGTAAGCAAGAACAAGGGCCACCGAAGTGCGGAGGGTGACAGAAGGATTCTGCAGAGGAAGGGACAGAAGCGTGTCCGGCTCCATGGTGAGCCCAACACAGATGCAGCAGGGTGTGAGGCTCCAGGCACCAGGAGCTGCTGCGGCAGGTGCCCGCTCTGGGAAGGCCCGGCAGACGGTTTGCAGGGAGAGCCTGCGGAGCTGGAGGAGGAAATTGGGACCACACAGCCAGGATGGACCCGAGAGGCTCAGCTGCAGCCCAGGGAGCTGTGGGCCCAGGGCCGGGAAGATGAGACCACCGAGCTGGTCTCAGGGACGGAGGAGCTGAATTCCAACACAGACCCCACACGGGGACTACAGGCTCACACGCATCATCATGCGCTCCTTCGCACAAGCATGACAACGTGTGCTCCTTGAGACCGTTCCAGGCCCAGCTTCCACCGTCCCCCAGCCCTTGTGTGTGCGTGCATGCACTCATGCCACCATGCACACGCGCACACATGCACACGCTCACTCCCGAGAGCAACCAAGCTGTTCCGGGCCGACGGCACCACTCAGCGCCCAGCAAAAGGGCTGCGTGACGCACTGTTTCTCCGAGCCCAGCTGTCTCCCCACCCAGGAGCCCAAGAAATCTAACAGCAGCATGGGCCATATACCTCCACTTTTAAACAGGATGGACTCTGTCTGGATTTGATATTATCCACAGCAAAGAACACCACTGGCAACATCTAAAGCCTTCTGTGGCACCCAGGGGTCCCCTTCAGACCCCTTGCAAAGCCTCCTTCTGCCCCTGCAGCCTCTTCTAATTAAATCTGGATTTTTCCTCAAGCACCTGCTTCCAAAACTGATAAAATCGTTGTTTATTCTTTTGAGCACGCCTGGCTCACCAAACAGTCATATAACAGTAATTTCATTCTGCCTCTGCAAACACAGCCTCCCCGTTCCCACCACAAGTTCAATACAACCTTCTCTCTCTATTGCCAGTGCATCTGAAAGAGCATTATTTCCAAAAGAAAATGCACTTCATGTTTCAGATGACAGACGTTCGACAATACCCTTTGTCCACAATCCATTAGTATCTCTAAAACTTCTGAACCTTTCGGCACCGTGTTCTTTCCCTTGCTAGTTCTCTACTTGAGAAGCAGAAGAAACCCCCCCCCACCAAAAAAAAAAAAAAAAACAACCCACACACACACATTTCAGATGGATCATGGTGTAAATCTGAGAGACATCCAGCTCTACGAAATGTCCACGGTGCAGCACATAAAAGGAGAACAAAGCTCCCCTTCCTCGGGCCCCGCGTTCTTCCGGGTCCAAAGAGCTGTCTTACACACGATCTGATGTGGACGCTTGCCAACACCCCCAGAGTCGGGTACTAGTAATCCCACTTTACAGATGAGACAACGGAGGCTCAGAGAGAATGAGACACAAGACTGAACACTCCAGGACACAGAGTCACGCCCGCTCTCCTCGTGCAGGCACCAAGCACCGCACCTGGTATACAGTAGGTGCTCAACAAAAAGGCTGAATGAATAAATGAATAGGTGAAAAGAGTGAACTTATATTAAATGCCAGAGTCAGACCCCAGGCCTGGGCGTGTGCAGTTCACGCCCCTTGCTCCCTGGCCGCGACTCTGTTGCGACAGGCGGGGGTGGGGTCCTCGTGGGGGGCGGCTGGGGGTCGCTGCTGACACCTGAGAGTCAAGAGGTGCCCCCTCTGCAGGAGAGTTCCGTACACGTGGCTAGAAAGCCACAGAGGGAGAATGGGGCCTCCCTCCAATAACAAGGTAAAAGCTGCTGTAAGCAGGAATCCCTCTGGATGATGAGCTTTCACTGCGCATTCAGAAAAGGCTGGCTATTCTTATTGCAATCAATTTTGTTAATGCTGGATTTCCTAGAGTTGATGAAAACTGCCCACGTTACCTGCTGCTTGTCAGAAACTCCACGCTCTGTTTCCGTTCTGGGCTGGACTCAGGGCCCCGACTCCTCCTGCATCCCTACCAAGGACTACAAATAGCTGCCGTGACCCAGGGGATAGCCGCAGAGGCCGTGGTGGTCAGGATGGCAGAACCAGAGCCCGGCCCGCTCGTCCCTAGGGAGCCGTCCAACACCCCCCCCGCCCTTCCCCCCAGGCATGGGGCCTCCATCTAGAAAATACCACTGCCTCTCACTCTGGGGAGATGTGAGACCATGTGAAGCAACCGTTCTAAGGACGTGGGCTCCAGCGCCCCCTTGCCCACGTCTGCTCCTCCGCCTCCCGGCCTTGTCTCCCACCAATAGGCTCTGCTGGGCCTCACACAGACTGATACGCATCCTGCCTCAGGGCCTTTGCACTTGCTTCCTGCCTAGGCGGCTCAGGCCCCAGATGCCCACATGGCTCAGTCCCTCCATTCCCTCACAGAACTTCTCAAACGTCACCTCGGTCCTCTGGTCACTCCCCTAAAATGTCAACCACCTCCATCTCCAGACATTCTCTCCCCCACCACCCAGTTGTCTCCACTGCACACCGTCCCACGGGTGGAGGTGCATGAGCGTCCGTGGGTGCGTGTCTGCTCATCTGTGTGTGCACAGTACACCCCTCTCCACGAGGATGCTGGGAAGAAGGGATTTCCACCGATTTTGTTCCCTGATTTTATTACAGACCCAGAAGGGGGCCTGCACACCAAAATGCCGGGTAAACACTTGGAAAGGCGTGCAGGCTCTTTCAGGGCTTGGCAACACTTACAGCCGACACTTCCCAGGGGCTCACGCCTGCCTGCGGGTCCCACCCCGGCACAGCCCCAGGATGGCACGGGGCCCGCCTGCCATGAGCTGCCCTCACAATCCACACAGGAGACATCTCCCAGCTTTGCAGCAGATCCCAGAGTCTCCACCTGCTGAATGCTCACGGGCACGGCACTGACAGACCCCAAGGGGTACAGTTTCCCCACGCGCCCAGCCAGGGCCTGGCCTCGCACCAGCCACGCAAGCAGCCAGAATGGACCCCAATGGCACTGGGGGCTCGCCCAGGGGCTCGTCACCACCCTCCCCGGAAGCTGTGCCCTCTGGGGCCTGGCTACCCAAGCACATCCCTCTAACCTTCCCGGTGAGGGGTTCCCACCCAGCCCATCCTGGGGTCACAGCTCCGGTGGCCTCTGTGAGCCAGTCAGTGCCTGCCCACACTCCGAGGCAGCGAGTGTGCTCCTGCCCATGCCCAGAGTCCTGGCCTGCAGGTCTGAGACAACCAGCAACCTGGTGGGACTCCGTGGGGGCCGCAGGTGACACAGTTCAGGTCTCTCTGTCTGCCGTGGAATAAGTGCTCACTACCAGCCAGGAGACCCTGTCACGGTCACCCCAAATGCGCTTACGGGGCTTCTGTCTCCTCGTGGCTTCTGCAGATCAAGTCCTCAGTGGGCAGCCGGCCCCTGGGCCCATCCGTCGAGCTCTCCCTGCTCTAGCTCACTGCAGGCCTTCTCCACGCCATGCTGACCGGCAGGGGGGCATCGCCACCTGCGGGTGCTGGGGAAGCCTGCCCTTAGCCCCCGAGGCCGGGCCCACACCCATCTCCAGCCCGTCCACCCCCAGCAGGGAGCAGCGGGGTCGTGCCAGTCTGACGTCAGGCTCCTGCATCCAGTCCCAGCCCCGCTGCTCTCCAGACGTGCAGCCTGGGGCTGAGATCTACCCTCCCAGTTCCCCAGGGGTGAACCCCAACCCTGACCCCCAGGGCCCAGCCCCTCATCGGTGCCGACAGCCCTCCATTAAGTGGAACGGAACTGAATGCCCTGGTTTCACCCACAGCGTCCCTGCCCACAGATGGGGGGGCCACCGGTGGGGGAGCCCACCGGTGACCCCCTGGCAGGATGAAGAGAAGGCAGGCTTCTGCACAGCACTGGACGCACCCCCCCCCGCCGCAGAAATGGCAGCATCTGGTGCGGGCAGCCCCCCCCATTATGCAAAGCCCACTGGCGAGGGCCCGGATTGAAATGTCGGAGCTGAGGGGGAGTCTAAAGGTCACGGACCACAAGGCTTGGCAGGGAAGCAAATTAAGAGCTCGGGACCAGAACCCTGGGGGGCTGTAGAGATGATGAAAAGAATAAATCCGCCATCCCGGGCTGCCGTGGGGAGTGACATAATGAGGCCGGCACACCAGGCCCTGCTCACTAACTAGCGCTCTCGGGTGTCCAGGCACCAGGCCACGGGGCCCCAGGGGTCTGGGCAGCACCTGGAGGGGAGCTCCCCTGGGAACGCGCCCTGCACCAGCTCAGGCCTCAGCAGCGTCCCCAGGCAGAAGCCGCGGTGTCACCCGGTGTCCCCGCTTTCTCTCCACTGCCAGAGCTGCTGCCCCACCTGGCCCTCCCCCCTCCACTAGTCCTGCGAGAACCCTCCTCCCTGCCCCCCCAGGCTACGGCCCCCACAGGTTCCCCCAAATCTGCAGCCTTCTCCCAGCACCCACTCCAGAGGCCGCCCTCAGCACTGGTTCTCAAGCTAACGTGGCTGCCAATCCCGGGGGCCTTGTCAGGCACTGGACAGGGATGGGCCAAGCATCAGGATCTCTAACAGCGCCTGGCTAACGCAGAGCTCCTGTGAGGAGCAGGGCTGCACAAGACCAGACCCACAGGCCTCAGCCGCCCACGATCCAGCCCAAGCCCCTCGCCAGCCTCATGGCCCCCAAAGAGCCCTGCTGCCCACACTCTGCCAGCCTGGGTCTCTCCCCTTCCCCAGTGCTCCACATGTGCCTCCTCACCATTGCCCCGGCCGCGCCCTCAGCCTGTAGCACCTTCTCTGCTGACCACCCGAACTACAAGCGTCATGCTCACCCTTAAAGTGCAAAGGCCACCTCCACTGTGAAGCCTTCAGATCCTCTCCCACTAGAAGCAATGATGCCCTCCCTCCTCCATGTCCCCACGAGAGGCTGGCTGGCCACTTCTGCAGGAGAGTCCACGATCTGTGTTGTTAGGTTGGGCCTTTCTCCTTCATTAGGCTATCTTGGTCACCTGGATGTCCCCAGTGCACAATACAGTATAGAGGTTCCAGAAATGTTTCTTGAGTGAGTGAACAACGGAGCGGATGGATGTATGAATGGATAAACATGAGGACAGATGGATAGATAGGAGAATGGATGGATGCATGAATGGATGGACAAATGGATGAATAAATGGCAGAGGAATGGATGGGGAGATGGATGATGGATGGACAGATGGATAGATGGGTAGATGGACAGATACTGGATAAATGGATGGATGGATGGATGTTGGATAGAGGATGGATGGATGGATGTTGGATAGAGGGATGGCTGGATGGAGGGATGTTGGGTGGGTGGATGGAGGGATGTTGGATAGATGGATGGAGGAAGGGAGGAATGGGTAGATGGATAAATAGAGGAATAGTTCAACGAAGCAGGTATCTGTTTTCTTCCTACATGAGCATGATGACACTGCTCTGCCCTATGCCCTTACACACTTGACCGTGAGAACATCATGTAAATTTAAGGCTCACAGCCTCGACAGAAGCTCTCAGTACATTTCTCAGCCTGTGAGTGGCCAGCAGCAGTCTTCCATGCCCTGAAAACGAGCCAAGTAAGGTTTGGTTTGGATTATGACAGGAGGGATTCTGGGCAAGCTATCAGAAAAGAAACTTATAGACATTGATGCTGGGAGGTGGTGACCCTCTTCACTAGAGACTTTCTCTGGGAAGAAAGGCCAATTATAACAAGATGCCGTCTCTCTTTCTAGAAAGGTTCTAGAGCCACTTGGACAAGTTAAGAGGATGGATGCCTCAAGGTCCTCGTGGTTCTGAGACCCGGTGGCGGGGTGGCTAAACTTCCAGGTTCGGGGGGGGGTCCCTGCTAGCTGGGCATCAGGGAAATCGTCAAGGAGTCATACACTGTAGGATGGGAAGGATTGTACCATGTGGGAACAAGGGGAAGAAAGGCACATCCTGGAGATAGAAAATAGTGTAGGAAGAAGACAGGGCCGCCCTCCCAGGGAGGCTCAGAGCAGGACAAACCAGCCCAGGAAGCAGAAGCGATGTCCCATAGGCAGACCCGGCATGGGCCCAGAAGTCAAAAGGGACAAAGCCATGGGAGCCACAGGGCCCAAGGACCTCTGACACGGACAGGGCCACGGCGAGAGATATGTGGAGCAGGCCTCACCTCGGAGTCCACTCAGCAGCCGGGGCAGGCAGCCTGGAGTGCGAGCACGGGTCGTTCCAGCCCTGGCCTACCAGCAGCGTCCACGAAGGGCACCAGCTGGCTGCTGAGTTTGTGCAAGGGACACCACAGGGCCCTTGCTTGTTCCGGTGGTGGTCCTGGGTCACAGTGGCAGAGGGTCCCTGGCGGACGCACCCAGCCACACAGCCAAATGACTACAACCACTGCGCTACGCAGGGCGGTGCTTTCAATGTGTCTCCACACGGAGCTCTGTGACAGCCCTGCCACCCCACCCTAAAGACGAGAGGAGGGAGAAGGCGAGCCACGGGCCCCAGTTACAGGACCAGTTACACCGCGGAGAGAGAGAGTCTGAGCTGCTTCTGGGCTGCCACCGCCAGGAGGGGCGCCCCAGAGCGCCTGCACCCAGCGTGTCCCCCCTAAACTCGTGTGTCGAAGTCCCAACTTCAGCACCTCAGAGCGGGGCTGTAATTGGAGATGGGGCCTTTAAGGTGGTAATCCAGCTAAAGGAGGTCATTAGGGTGGGTTCTGAACCAACCTGACTGGTGCCCTACAGGAAGCAGGGATCAGGATGCCACTACAGACAGAGGACCCAGGAGAAGACACTGCCTACCGGCCACGGAGGGAGGCCTCGGGGGAGCCAACCTGCCCACGCCCGGATCTCGGACTGGACCAGGGGCCCCAGAGAAAGAGAAAACTAAACTGTCACCCCTCCCCTCCATGCCCCGCCCATGGAGCCCGTGGGACCCTCCAGGAGCTTGAGCAAATCCCTGGACCAGCAGGTTCTGGAATATTGGGTAAGACGCCACAGCGACAAAAGGGGAGTTCAGGCCCTCTGCGTGGGGATGTGGGCAGGCTGGCTGTCCCGCTGCGGAGGCCCCCCCAGACTCAGAACGGAGGAGAAAGCAGGGAAGGGGGAGCAGGACCGTGAGGCTGGAACCAGCTCCCCAGGGAAGGGCCGCGGAGGTCCCGCACCCGTGGTCCTGCTGCCGAGAGGGACACGTCTGCAGGGGGTGACACCAAGTGTCCTCTGCCATCCCCCCATCAGTGGCCCACTTCGCTCTCAAGGCACCCCTAACGTGTTTTTTTCTAGAGGAACTGAGAACCAAGCGGAGCTTCTCGTCCCAGTGTGTGCGAGGGGAGCAAAGCCAGAGCACCCAGAAGGGGGATCCCAGTGCCTGCGGTGACCAGGGTGCCAGGGCCCTGGACGTACCCAGAAATCACAGGCAGGTCTTCAGACCGCAAGGCGCTGGGCTCCCCAGCCTGAGCCCATCTCACGATGTCAGGAGGCGGGAAGCCCCCGCAGGCCCCCAGCTCCTGTCTCAGGATTGCCCTCACTGATATGGAGGTCCGAGAGCGTGTGAGCGCACACGGGCAGTGGGTTGTGTGTGCAAAACGCAAGGGCGCACTCATCACGCCGGCCGCCATCGCGGCGCCACCCACGAGGTGCCACCCATCAGCCTCAGTCCGCGAGTCAGCGAGCCAGCCTGCGAGCAAAGAAAGCATGTCATCCAACCCGGAGGCTTTGTGATCTTGGCCACAGGAGACCCAGCAGTGAGAAACAGGAAGAGCCCACGGTCTGGCACTTCCTGGGGGTCCTCCAAAGTGCACAGCAGGTCTGGCCCCCCAGGAACCAGAGCAAGGCCTGGCCGTGACCTCTTGACGGGCGAGACCCCCTCCCACAGCAGGTCTGCTGCTGCATCTCAGCCTGGGCGGTGCCCACGGGCAGGAGGTGGCCTGTGACAGCCAGGACAGATGGCAGCCTGGATTAGCGGGTCTCAGGGGAAGGACCGCGGCTTCTCTTCATCCTGCACGGCCTCTAGCAGGCTGTCATGGTGCCTGCAGAGCCACGGCCCTGCACACTCCACCTGTTAGGAATAAATACCCTAGTACGCTGCCCCTGCTGGGCCCCTCAGAGGTCAGACTTAACCCTTCAGCAAACAGGACGCCACGGGCCCGGGCTGTGGGGCGGGTGCTGCATCCAACCCAGCTCCGGACCCTCTGTGGGAGGGACATGCAGGGGGCCAAAGCCAGGCCTGGGGTCAAGAAGACTCTGTTCAAATCCAAATTCTGCCCCTTGGGCTCTGCGACGTCAGCCACATGGCCTCCCCATGCCTCTCGCATAAGGAGGTGAGGGCTGCCATCTCCCAGGGTTGGAGCAGAGACGGTCCTGTGTACACAGCACCTGCTTCAGCCCACACTCCACAAGCTTCGGACCCTCCGGGCACAGTGGAGCCCCGGCCGAAGAACCAAGGGCTCAGGGCGGTGCAGGCTGCTCTCGGGGCTCAGGCCCACCAAGGCCATGATTTCTCACTCTGGTGGTTTTAAAACACAGCCCCCCATCATCCCACTAGATGGCCGAGGTCCCCTCCCCTTGAATCTGGAGAGGCTGCTGACAGGTTGTTGGCACAAACGACACAGTGTGACTTCCAAAGCTTCATCCTGAAAGGCCACCACTCCCCGGCAGGCACCACCCTGGAGCCCAGACCTGCCTCGCGAGCAGTCCCCATGCGCTGAGGCCGCCCTCTGCCGGGAGGGGCTCGAGCAGGCCCAGGGGCAAGGAACACTGAAGAAGCCTGAGAGCCCACCAAGAGAGAGGCGTCTGCATGGGCCCCAGTAGCCCAGCTCCTGCCCCCGACTGGCTGTCCCACCCCACTGTTCCTGGACCACGACGGGGGCCAGTGCACCCCACCTCTGGCCCCTCCCAGGACCAGACCCAGGACCCACAAGTTCCCACCCCAACAACTTCCATGCTGGCCGGGCCATGCCGGTTCGAACCACCAAGAGAGGAGAAGCAGAAAGGGGCTCAAGGACCCAAAGCCACAAACACCCTGCCACGCCTCGTGTGGGGCCCAGTCCTGTGGTCAGAACTCCTTCCGATTCGACAGACCGCGGCTAGGGCCCATCCTGAGCCCAGAGCAACAGCAGGTGGGAGGCACACAAGAGTGACAAGGCCTTGGTCCTGCCACAGCCAGAGTTCCCTAGTCCGACGGGCTAGACTCAGACCCCGTGGAGCCATCACGACAGCTGGGGAGGGCCCACCCATGAGGAAAATGTGTGAGTGGCAAAGCCCCAGTGTGAGCAGTCAGTATGAGCAACTCTGCCAGGGGGAATCAGGAAAGGCTTCACAGTGGAGGCAATGCCTTATTAGGGTTTTAACAAATGAACAGGAGTCCGCCAACACAGTCTGTGTAATTGGATCATACTCCTCTGCTCTCCCTGCCTCCCTCTCTTTGAATCACTTTATGGAACATAGCACCTGAACATGACTCCCCATAAGGTGGAGGGAAGACTGGTCTGTTCACCGTCATTTAGAGGAAACCTCAAAGCCAAGAGGTCAAATGTCTTGCCCGAGATAAAGATACCATTGATGAAGACAACATGCAATGAAGCTCGGGGTCCTGGGGTGTGCCCACCCAGCCCCCAGCAAGCTGGTAGGACAGGATTACAGCCTCAGGACCATCCTGGAAGGGAAGAAGGGAAGCTTCCCTCCTCGCAGCCCACCCCTCACCTGCTCCCACTCATCACAAATTATTAAAAGCAATTCCACATTCCTGTTTGGTGCCTTAAGGGTGCGTTTGCCTTCACACTCAGTGAGGCTCGAGTTGGCAGGTGTAGGAGAGAAAATTCAACAGCATCAGACCTGCCTGCCCAGCCAGCTCAGCCAGGCTCCCGGGGCCACCCCTGGGGCTAAGTGCCGTGAGGTGAGGGGCCACCTGGCCAGAGCCCGGCTTCACAGAAGCTTCCAGCCTCCCAGCAGGTGGGGCTGGACCAGCTCCCTGCTGGCGGAGCCTGGGGGCCACAGCAGCCCTCCCTGACCTGCCCCCTGCAGCATCCACACTCCCTCTGCACATCTCTCTTAATTTGCTGGAACAATTCATAACAAGATCACACAGCAATCGAGTTCCTACTCTGTGCCTAGTAGGCCTCAGTGATCCCACTGAACAGATGAGAAAACAGAGGCCCAGGGAAGTTACCCGCCTCACATGCTTAAGAACATGGACTCCAGAGTGAGGTGGCCGGGCTCCAATTCCAGGGGTGGCCGCTGAGCCGTGTGACCCAGTGCAAGTTACTTGACCCCTCTGTGCCTTGGCTCTCCCATTTGCAAGTGGGGCAAGAGCAGTACCTGCCTCCGAGGACTGCCTTGAGGAAGGAGCGAGTTCGTCCACGGAAAGCCCTAGCACAGGCCGGTAGCAACAGAGCACCGGGTGAGTGTGTGTTGGGGGTGGAGGAGGAGAGCCCCCTGCTCTGCCCCCAGCACCCCTGCAACCCTGCTCTGCCTCCTGCCTCAGGACCCTCCCACAGATCCAGGCATGTCCCCACATCCCTGCACCCGCGGATGCCCCACCTTCCAGCACCCTCTGGAGGGATCCGAGGCTCCTTGCTCAAAGGCCCTTCTGGGAAGATCAGCGACCCCTGTGCTGTAGCAAGCCTTTCAAGCAGCAGCATGTGGTCAAAGAGCTTGTCTTGCCAGAGGTCACCCCTAGAGTCTCACACAGGGAAGCCCAGCCCACTGGCCAGGCCGCCGCCGCCTCCCTGCTCCTGCCCCCCCGCTCCCCAGCACACGGCTGTGGGGGTTGCAGCAGGGGTCCCTGTGTTCAAGCCCACTTCTTCCCAACTGTCAAGCTGAGTTGTCCATGGAAACCGGGCACCCCCACAGGGGAAGCCTTGGGTCCCAGAGAACCACAGTCCTTCCAGGACACTGGCGTGACCGCTGCCTGCCCGAGCCTGGCACCCTGGCAGTGACCCGGCATCCTCTGTGATGACACTCGCTGGACCAGGCACTGACCAACAGTGACCCTGAGAAACAAGCCACTCCTGAGTCAGCCCCGTCGCCTCACTGACCAGCACGCCCAGGATGCTCCACAACACCCGAGAAAACAAGTGAAGGCTCAGCTGGACGCACAATAAAAGCCTTAATGAAGCCAAGATGCCTGGATTTCTTTTCTAATCTTCCAGTCAAACGTTGGCAATAACACGGTGGGAGTAACCTAAGCGCAGCCGCTATGTGATCACAGAAAACCACTCTGGGCAGGCCTCGTTTCCCAAAAGAACGGCCTCTAACGAATGCGGCCTCAGCTGAACAGTTTCGCCCATGCGGGGAAGTGTGCAGGTCCGAGGTAGCGTGAGGTTCCCGCTCCGTCCAGGGGGCCACGCAGCTCTGCACCCGCAGCTCCCTCACCTCCCCCGGACGAAGGTGTTCACATTCCAGCCATCGAGACCTTGCACAAGCTGCCCGACCCCACCATGCCAGAGCCGGCCATGGGCCAAGCGTGCATCCTCCAAAAAGCTGCCCAAGCCCAGCCCTTCCCAGGAGCGGACCCAAAGGGCCCACGTGACGCCCGTGCTGGTCACTTCATCACACATGAGGCACGCTGTGATTCTGGGATGCACATTGGACCTTTCCAGAAAACATCCACAGCTAGTCTGCTTGAGGTTCATGACCTTGGACCTGGTGACTCCCTTCCAGCAAATTTGTCCTAGAAAAGCATTAGACACACGGCTAGAGTGACATCCAAGGGTGCTGATTTGGTTCATGTGATCAATACGACCATTTCTAATAAAACACGAGCACCCTGTTCTCCAAGCTCACCCATGTCGTAGAGCGCGGCAGCGTTTCCTTCCTTCTTAATGACCCAACGGTAGGTACTCCACTGTGCGGACATATGCCATTGTTTACAGATTCACAAGCTGAGAGGCATTTGGGTTGTTTCACTCGGGGAGATGATGAATAACGCTGCTATAAACATTTGTGTGCAGGGGTGTGTGTGGACGGAGGTGGTCCCTTCTCTGGGTGCTGCACTGCTCTCCCAGCAGTGAGATGGCTGGGTCACGTCACACTACCCACACACGCGCCAAGCCCATTCCCCGCTCGGACCTGCAACGCTTCCTTCCCCCGGGGCTTGCATCCCTGACCTCCCCCACCACCCCCTCCCCCATCACCTGCACGTCAGCACTTGTGTGATGGTCTCCGGAGCACTGAGCGCCATCTGAATTGATTTAGCTGATTTTTTTAGGTTTTGTGTTCCTCTTGCCTGCTAAAATATCAGCTCCATGAAGGCAGGTGTGTGGCATGGTCTTTACTGAACCACCACCACCTAGCACCAGGCCAGACACTCAGAGGATACTTGATACACATGTGCTTAATTTAATGTGACTTGATTAATTCCCCAAGTCTCAGGGAAATGCCTCCTCTTCCAGGAAGCCTACACTGATCCTTGTACAGAATGAGCTGCCGCTCCTTTGCTCCAGCAGCCTTGGTTGGTATTTACCTATCCGTCTGCCCGCTGGACCGGGGGGCTTTTGGAAGGCAGGGCTTGCGTCTCTGTCTGCATCCCACATGCCCACATGGGCCTGGTACAGAGTAGATGCCCAGTGAGTCTTGCCTCTGACTAGCCCCCCTAATGCTGCTCCACCTTCTCACGGGCCACACACGCTCAGAGAATCAGGTGATTCTCGCCCGTCCTGAATGCAATTCCCACTCCTGCACACCTTGAGAAGGAGGGCCATGGGGGTAGCCCCAGCCACATGGGAGGTCACAACGTCTGGGAGAAGCCTCTCCCACGCAGGTGTGGATCACACACCTGGAGACCTCATTCAAGATGTAGATCCTGGGGGCGCCTGGGTGGCTCAGTCGTTAAGCGTCTGCCTTCGGCTCGGTCATGATCTCAGGGTCCTGGGCTCGAGCCCCATGTCGGGAAGCCTGATCCGTGGGAAGCCTGCTTCTCCCTCTCCCACTTGCCCTGCTTGTGTTCCCTCTCTCTTGCTGTCTCTCTCTCTGTCAAATAAATAAATAAAATCTTTTAAAAAGAGAGAGAGAGAGATGCAGATGCCGGGCCCACCCTGCTAACTCCCGCTTAGGACATCTGAGGTGGGTTCCAGCCTCTGTCTTTGTACCAAGCTCCCCCAGGAGAGTCTGAGACACACCAAAGTTTGGGAGTAACTCTTCAAGGACATCAGTTCAGCAACTCAGGGGACAAACAAAAAAGGTGCTTAACATTTTGCCCATGAGGACCTGGGGACATCTGGTTGACCCCAGGGGTGCAGCCAGCTCTGTAGCGTGAAAGAAAGTCAGTGCAATCAGACGTGTAACTGGGCACCCCCCTCGAGCTGACGCATTTGCCCACGTAAGTAATTATGATTTATTGAACAGCATTCTGCTTATTAGAGCCTTCTCTCTCTCTCTCTCTCTCTCTCTCTCTCTCTCTCTCTCTCTCTCTCTCTCTCTCGACAAATCCCTGGGGCATTACTCTGTTCTGAAAAATCATTCCTTTTTTAAAAAAAAACTGTGGGTGCTACTTAATTAATCATTTACTTTCTATAGCAACTCGGAAACATAAAAGAAATTAAATGTGCAGTGTGCTGAAACCGTTTGTTGGAAATTTCACGCCAACCCACCCCCTAAATCACTTCCCACTGCATAGCATCCAAATGTGCACTTGGGAAGGAGCCTGAAAACAGTGTGGCATCCGGGCACCCAGGAGGCCACTCTCCGGGTGCAGAAACAGCGCTGGAGACAGACCACAGAGCACCTACCCCGGGTGTCTGCACAGGGACACCCCAGACTGGGGGTGGGGGCTCCACCGACCCCTCTCCCCCTGAGCCAGACAGCAGCCCACCCCTTTGCCAGAATCAATCCCTTCAGTCCCTTCCTGGGAAGGCTGGGCTTGGGAAGGGTTTTTAGGAGGACTCGCGCTTGGCCTACGGCCCGCTCTGGAACGGTGGTCGGGTAGCTTGTACAAAGTCTCGATGGCTGGAACATGGATGCTGAGTAGATATTTCCAGAAAATTGATTTGAAGGGATACCAGAGTCTCAGCCTGCCTGGGACATGCCCCCCCCCCCCCATGAGCACCGAGAGGCCCCCGGATGATGCTTCACGGATACGAACAGGGACAGATGCATCCCTATCAGAGAAGAGTTGTGACATTTCTATCAGGATTAATATTCACAATATTTAAAGGCTTGCCTTCTCGACCTTTATCATCGAGTCCCCACTGGCTTCAGAGATTTGGAAACACACACAGGGTACGGAATCAACCTTCGGTTAAACATGGAAAAGGTATCCATTTTCAAATGCCCCAATCTCATATTTCCATCCCAGACACTGAGCAGACCCAGAGAAAAGAATATGCATTGTGTTTAACAAGGGGACAGCATTTGAAAAGTCTTCCGATCTCTTGAGAGAGGAATTATTTCAGCAGGCTGAAGCCGATATCTATAATTAATATCCATGAAAAGTTGAACCCAAGGAAAAAAAAAAAAACAGTTTTTCAGGCTAAAAATCCTCATGTGATTTCTAGGTAATTAACAGTTTGGTCTCCACCATGGTAAAAATAGGCCTCCACCTGAAACTAATTTCCTCTCTGACTACCGAGGCCATTCTTTGAGGGACGGAGGAGAAGAAAGCTCTATCAGAATCCATTTACGGAGAGCCACGAGGAGGCGAGCCCGGGCCGGGTGGGAGGTGAGCGGGCCAAGCGCCATTCGGAGCACAGGAGCTCCTTGTGCGGATTTCCTTCCTTGTTTCATCTGACCTTCTGCTTCAGCCAAGTCCAAAGGCTCACAGAGCTCCAGAGATGAACTTCTGCTTCTGGAGGGGTCCTCCTGACTCCCGGCTGGTCCAGGGGCTCGGCCCATGCTGGCCACTCACGCACGTGCGTGTGGGGAAGCCAGGCCTCGGAGAGGCGCCCTGGTCTACTGGCCATCACTCAGCTAAGCGGGCCGGGCAGGGCCGGGCAGGCCGGGGACTCTGTTCGCCCGACCCCAGCTTAGCGGTCCCCTCTGCAGGGCGCTCGACCCTCCCCAAATCCCTCAACGCTCATCATCCAAAAACAAGAGGCAACCACTGACACCGCCCCCCTCCAGGGAGCCCTGCCTATGTCCTCTGGCTCCTGCAGCCGGAACGATACACCCAACAAACCTTCCGCATGGCTTCTTGCCCTGCGCAGGATTTAACTGCAGGGAATTTTTCCTTCTCATTCATTTATGTGCTGTTGTCACAGACATCCACGCACAACTAAATAATAAGGCTCTTGCGAGCAGAAGCCACAAGCCGTGGGCAATTTTGTCATGGC
Organism: Eumetopias jubatus; assembly: GCF_037043125.1. Classification (NCBI taxonomy): domain Eukaryota; kingdom Metazoa; phylum Chordata; class Mammalia; order Carnivora; family Otariidae; genus Eumetopias; species Eumetopias jubatus. The sequence continues at coordinate 198,519,121 of NW_028274808.1, read as the reverse complement.
GTGCGGACCGCACCCCTCACCCCACCCTGGGGGGCCGCCTTCCATTTGCACCTGCCCCATAGGTATTTGCTGATTTGCTATCGTTTGAGGTTGGCCAAATTTTGCCCCCAAATGGATTTAAAACCTTTGTCTTCAGGAAAAGCATGCAGACTCAGACTCATGGGACCCCCCACCCCCCCCACCAAACAGGTCTACAGACAAGATGGGCCAAGAGGCCCAGCATCAGGCAAACTGGTTAAATGTACTTTAAAAATAGCTCTCCTCTCATTTATCTGCAACTCGAGTATGGACACTTCCATTCACCAGCCACCCCACAAACGTCCGCTGAGACTCGCTCTATCTGAGGGCCGTGGCCGAGGTGGGGCACACTGTCCTGGGAAGGTGATGGAGGGCAGAATATTATGGTCTCCAGTGCTGGCCATGGTGGGGCCAAAGCAGGGGAGGCCCGTGGTTAGGAGGCCTTGCCGGAAGATTCCAGGCCAGGTAGAGATGGTCCCATTTGCAAAAGCCAGAGACAGATGGGGAAGGGGGACCCAAGAACAGTTGGTCAGAGTGCCGCATGAGGGCCAGACGAGGCTGGTGGAAGAGGAGGGCAGCGGCGGCTGATACCAGCCCCCAAAGGTGCCCTTGAACCCAGAGGCTGTGTACACGTTACCTTGCACGGGACTTGGCAGGTGGTTTTGAGAATCTTGAGATGGGAGGTTCCCTAGGATGATGGGGATGGGCCCTGTGGGATCACGGGTCCTTACAAGAAGGAGGCAGAAAGAGATGTGACACAGAAGGCCATGCGATGGAGAGCAGAGCTCAGTGGGGAGGGAGGGCAGCCCTGGGCCGAGAACAGCCAGAGTCATGGAGGTGTGACCACAGAGCAGAGGCTGGGGGGGCAGGGAAGGGGCCACCCACCAAGAAATGCGGGCACCTCCAGAAGCTGAGAAACACAAGGGATCTGATCCTCCCTTGGAGCCTCCAGAAGGATCCAGCCCTGCTGACACCTCAACGGTAGCCCAGTGACACTGACCTTGGCCTTCTGACCCCCAGAACCCCAAGAGAATACATCTGTGTTCTCAGCCACCAAGGACGTGGTAGTTTGTTACAGCAGACCCAGGAGCTTACACAGAGAGACGTGGCCTTGAGCGAAGGGCCCAGCCGTAGACCCTGGCCCCCTGGTCCCCTGCCCCCTACGCACCTCCGGCCACCAGGCCGACCGGGCCAGGCCTGGGCGGCTTCCGCTGGGTGGCGCTGCTCCACATTCACGAAGATGCCCTCCCCTCTGCCTTCCAGTGTTTGCTGTCAAATGGAGGCAAAGCTGGGCCCCCCAACAGGACTTGGCACTACCCCACTCTCTGAGCCGAACAGACTCGCAGCCCAGAAACACCACCAGCAAAGACAGGCGTCCTCATACCCATCCAGACCGGCCCCCCCGGGGCAGCGACTTCTCACTGCAGCCCCAGCACACTGCCAACCTCAGCCACTCTCAGCAGAGACCAGACACCCTGGAATGTGCTGTCTCAGCAAGGGGTGAGCCTCCCGTCCCTGGAGGGATCCCAAGCACCCTGGCAATGCTGAGACCCTGTGAGTCTCTCCTGGGTCTCCTCCTCGGCAACCATCCTGCACACAGTAGGTGCCCAGGAGAATGAATGAATGAATGAATGAATGGGTGAGTGAATCCACACGAGAGCCTTCCCACCCAACAGCTGTCCTCTTGGCAGGGGTGTGGCGCGCGGGGGCTGGCTTCCTTCTCGGAAGAGCAGAGGAAACCATCTGTGACTCACCTTCTCCCGCGGCTCCTGTCAGACTCCCAGGGCTGGAGGCTGGAGGCTGGAGGCTGGAGGCTGGAGGCAAAGGCACCACAGCAAAGACTCGCAGCCAAGTCCCTAGCAGAGGGGATCCACGCACGGGCAGCCCTCCGCTCACTCTCCGGAGGGAATTTCACAGCTCGGGGGGAGGATGTGACGTAAGAGCCCCAGATGCCTGCTCCAGCCACCCGAGCTCCCGAGATTACAGCCAGGGCTGGCTCGGCGGGCCGTCGGGCATTCGGGCCCGAGAACATGCAGACGGGCTGCACCCCCATTCACAGCGCTAGACTGTCCCAGCCCCTCAACCTCCCCAGGCCTTGGTTTCCTTGTCTAGGAAATGAGGCTGCCAGGCTCGAAGATTCCTCACAACACCTGCATGAGGTGATTCAACTCAGTGGTTCTTGACTCCTCTGGGCTGAGATTTTGGCAGCACACTCAAAGGCACTGAAAGACTAAAATCTGCTAACGGGTGAGACCACCGGCGCCTGGGTCTCTGGGCCGGGACAACGGCGCTGTTAGGGGACCCCTCCCCGGACTGCCTTCAGCCCCCGTCACCATCCAGTGGGGCCGCCTCCAGCCCTGCTTGGCCATCCTGTGGCCTGTGCCTGGGGCTCCAAGGCCCCCACCTCCCCCTGCACTTCACCCCGCGACCTGTTGCCGCAAAGCTCTACCCACCGGCCATGCCCCAGGGAACCCACGGGGCACAGCGGCCAAGGAGAAGCACAGGCATCCCGGGGTCACATGCAGGGGGCCCTCTTTTACTCATGAGCTCTGTGGAGGTGGACACGGCCCCAAGCAGAGCCGAGAGGCCCTGGCCGACCCGGTTTGGGGCTTCAACAGACAGCAAACCACAGAAAGCGAGGTGATGGAGGCCGTCCTGGCCTCGCCCATGTGAACCCTGGAGGTGGAAAGCGCACTGATCCTGCCGGGAGGCTGGGGCTTTGGGGCAGGGGGAGGGACATCATGCGACGGTGCTGGGTGTTCTCCCAAGGAGGGAGGATGGCCGACAAAGCCAGTCAAGACTTGAGGTTGCAGCCCAGCCCCCTCCCGGCACCCCACGTGCCCCCTGTAGGGTCCCCCCCAGAACCACTCCTTCCTAGCCTCAGTGTGTGCAGTTCCAGGGTTGGGTACGGGGTGGGCCTGGTACTCCGAGCATTTCCTCTGGCAGGGGTGATGGGTGTGAGGCAGGCGTGTGAGCTCCGGATTTTGCTGGGAAGCACTGGCGGGCTAGCCTCAGCTTCTCACGGAGCCCCGACCCACGTGGGCCATCAGAGAAGGAGGCGAACACACAGGGAAGCAGAGCCCAGAACAGACACGGAGACAGAGGGCCCGGGGCCCGGTGCCAACGTCAGGGCCCCTGGAGCCAGCCACGCCTGAAACCAGCACCCTGGGCTTCCTGGATCTGTGAGCCAATGATTCTACTTTTCACTTAAGCTCCTTGGAGTCAGGTGTCTACAACTTGTCATCAGGAATCCTGCTTAACACACCCCCTTCCTTGTGCAGCATTACAGGACCTACGGGAAAAGGGAGGACATGGGAATACACACCCCACCCTCACATCCCCTTCAACCCCGGCAGGAAGGTCTGACCAGTCAGCCGGAACACAGTCAGGTGGGACCGCATGGTGCGGTCGGTCCGTCCCGCTCGGGGTGGGAAGAGAAGCCTGGAAGGGCCAAGGGAGAGGAGGCAAAGACCCGAAAGCTGTCACCCCCAGGACCCCCTGCACTCTGCCCCCTTCTTTGCCTTCTGCCTCCAAGCGGAGGTACGGGGAGACAGGCCCTCATAGGCAGGGGAGCCCTGGAGATTCAGGTCACAGAAGGGGATTTACCCACACAGATGACCGGGAACATTCTTGACAGAAGTATGCAGAAACAGACACCCTTCATTATCTCCTTGCACCACTGAAAAAAATGCCATTACGCTTTCTTCCCCGTGGAATGAGAATAAGAGGGATTAAGGATTAGCCAGCAGTCTCAGCCGCTCGCCCACGCCCCTGCACCTCTCACACTGCTTCCTCCTTAATGGCCCGGTGGGTGGGACGTGTATGCACTTGGTGGATTTTCAAGAGGACGTCCACAGACCCATGCACCATAACAAACGTTAGGGACGTGACAGGCCCGGCAGCCGCTCCTGGCTCCACCCGCGGGCCCTCCCTTCTAGGCTCTTCCGTGGCCCTGCTGTTCCCACCACATGGATGCCCTCCCTCCCTCCCTCCTCTCCTTTTCCCAGCACCACCTCTGGGAAATGTTCCAAAATTTCTCCAGGTGGGGAGGCTCAGGGGCCAGTTTTGCCCCTGGCAGGAGGACGGGGATCCAGAATACTGACTTAAAGAAAAACTGCAGACATGAGGAATTTCTTCCACAGGTGAGTGTGCCGCCCTGATCCCGCCCTGCTAGAAAGTCTGGGCGTCTGCGGAGCATTAGGAGCTCCTAGAAGAGTCCTGTGGGCCCCGAGGTGTCCGCGGCTAGCGGACCGCCCCCTCCCCCACCTCCCCCAAATGCCTTTCTCACTGTAGGCCCAGGAATGACTGATGTGGTCAGCGGGTGGCAGGTCCCCGGGCCCCCTTCTTCAGTGCCAGGCTTGGTCACCAGCATCTATGCGAATTGTCTCAACTCCAGGCCACGACAGTGTGACGAGGTGGGCATCGTGTACCCCCATTGTATGGGGGGTTTGCCTGGGAGAGTACAGGTAGCCACGAGCAGCCCAGCCACCGCCCCCAACACCCCCTCCCGGTCCAGAGCAGGACACAGGGCCCCAGCAACACAGGAAGTCAGTGGATAAGCACCAAGGAGGACAGGCCATCGGGGCCCGTGCCCTGAGCACGCCCCCGCCACATGCAGCCCCACACAGCACTGCTGCGGCCCCCCAACAGACCCCCAGGGAAATGCCACCCCCTCCGTCGGGACACCCTCCCTGACCACTGACTCCCTCGGGCCCTTGTTTCCCCCACCCCAGTTAGAGACCCCCCCCACACACCCCTGTGCATTCCTTCATGGCAACCCTCCCATCTGCTCCTGCCCTGTGTCCCCAGCTCATCATCTGTCCCCTCACGGAGCAGGGACCACAACTCGTTCGGCCATGTCACCCCTCCACCTGGCAGCAGGTGCGGCCTGGAGCGGGCTCTCCAGGACTCACTGTCAAATAAGCAAACCAACCATTCCAAACCCACTCTCTCAAACGCCCCGTAAGGGAAGTGCAAATTCAGGCCAAGCCCCACGGGTGTCAATAAACTCTGGAGTCGTTGACGAGTGGGGGGTCATCCTGGCATTCTGCCTTCCTCCCATCACATTGAAAACAAGATCTGCCGGCATCGGGGGATCTTTGGAATCCAGCAAACCCCAGACTGGAAATGACCCCAAACTCACAGATCAGTGCCCGCATGCCAGCCAGGGGTGAGGCTTGGCCACCGCTCTTAGGGGGGCTCTGCCCTCCACACCTCCAAACACACAGCTGATCTGGGCTGAGCCTGGGGCTTAAGCACCACGAGCCGGCCTCACAGCTGACCCCACTCTGACTCTCTGGCAGGCTCCCTTCCGGCAGAGGGGGCCTCTGGCCCGATGCTCTGTCCAGGATCACCAGACACACACACCACCCCCAGAGAACATCCCAGGATGGGTCGGCCAAGCCCAGAGGTGGGAAGGCATTAGGAGCCCTGGAGAAGGAGGGCAGTGAGTTCCAGGGTGAGGGGCCATGTCCCTGAAGGACGGGGCAGCATGGCAGGGGTGAGGAGGGGCAGCCTGGCCCAGCACCCAGCCCAGCCCTTTACATATGCCTTCCATCCACAAGGTCGAGGGCAGTCTCGTTACCCCTTAAGGATGAGAAAGACAAAACTGCATGAGGTTAGCCGCTGGCCGGAAGGCAACAGAGAAGAGGGGACACTCCCGTGGAGGGCCATGCATGTAAAGAGGGCCTGAGTGTGGTCAGGGGCGGGGCTAGGGGGGGCTGTGGGGCAGGTGGGGGCCACGCTGTCTGTGTTGGGGGAAAGATGGGGAGGCAGATGGAGCCACCCTCCACTCTGCCCACCCCAAGCCAGGGCAGGCGGGCCAGGTGGGCTCACTCGGGTGATCAGCCTCCCAGAGCCCTCTCTCTCAATGCTCCCAAGACCCCAGCTCAGGGCATGGCCACAAGCTCATCTGTGGGACTACGGAGAGGACACTGATGAGCAGGGTGACAAGGAGATTCATCCCCACAGAAATTCTGGTGACCTGAGGGAGTCACAGCATGCGATCAAGTCCAGCCCCAGGGTCTTGCTGGGCCCCAGACTAAGGCAGAAGAGACAGAGCTGCAGCCTCTCATCCTTCAACCGGCCATCCCGAGGCCTGCTCTTGGGCCGTGGGCACTCGGGGAATAACACGGGCAGGGCTCTGTGAGCCACAGGCAGGCAACAGGTGGGGCTCCTGACCCTGTCGAGGGACAGGTGCGTCCCTTGGCGTGGGCAGCATGCTGGGGCTTCCTGGAGGAAGAGCCTGGGGCTTCCAGGGCCTGGCCACACTGCCATGAGTCAGAAGCTTCTGGATGGCTCTCCTCTCGGCTTCGTCCTCGAGGAGGAGCCTGCAGAGCTGGCTGCTCAGTGGGTTCCTGGGCCACAGAGCCAGCTGAGCCTGGAGGCCAGCGGTCAGCCTCTGATGGCTGGCTCAGAGAGTGGCGTCCATTGCTGGCATGCCTCAAACGAAGCCTGGCCCACAGGGAGGGGGCCCAGGAAATGTGTCCGCAGGAGAGAGAAGAGGGGCCGAGGGCAGAAGACCGGCCCTGCCTCCGGCCCTCTTCTGCCAAGGCCCTGCCCTGACAATAACTCCCAGAACTTTTCAGTGGACAGTGTGCCCTGAGAGGCCATTTGGAAACGCTCCACAAGGCAGGACTCCCCTGTGGCCTGGAGAAGTGAGGGCAATTTGCTTCCTTCCCCAACATGCCACACGGATGGCCCCCTTGACCCTCTTCCCCACACCCCCGAGAAGTGAGGCGGCCAGGCCCAGCGGATGGGGACAAGGCCGCCTGAGAGTCCGGGGCTAGTCCTTCTTGCTCTCTCTGTGCCCAAGAGGGCGCTGCTGACTGTCTAGGGCCGGCCGGGGGGGGGGGGGGGGGGGGGGGGCGGACAGGAAGTGGAGGGATCTTAGGGAAGCCGGCCCCAACCCTCCCTCCAGCCAGACCAGCCCCGAGGGCCACAGGTTTCGGATTTCCTTGTGCCGGCCTAGGCCTCTGCTCGCCCAGGACAGGATGGAAAGAAAGTCTGACTTGATATTAAGAGAGCATTCCAGGCAATAATTCACATCAAGAAACTTGTGAAAACCCAGCCATCAACAAGAAATACTCTGTACAAGCAGACTGCCCCATGTTTCACGAATACTGCTGGGCTTTGCTTGGCCGTAGTTGAGCCAACTGTTCAGGAAAACGTAACCACATCAAACCCCCCCGGCTCGGATGGGCACCCCCGTCGTCTGCTCACTGGGCTCTGGCGTCACCCTCCGACCCCAGCTTCTGCACACACCAGCGCTCCCCTCCTGTGTCCTGGGGCAGGCGCAGGTCCCAGCAGCCCCCGTGGGGACCAGGACACTAGGCCGAGAGGGGCTGCTGCGTGCTCCCACAGCTCTGTGTGCAGCATGACGGGGGACATGGGGGGTGCTGCCAGCACCCCAGCCTCCAAAAACAGCACCTTCTTGAAGGAGACACACGACACAGGAAAATGACATGGAAAGAGGCCACTCCTCCGGGGGGCTGGCCTGAGGGACCACTCAGTGTGGGGCCACTGGCAGATGGACAGCCGGACCACAGGGGCTGGAGGACAGTACGGCTCCCCGCTGCTCCCGCCGCTCCAGAGCTGCTGCTCCCGCCGCTCCAGAGCCGCTGCTCCCGCCGCTCCACGAGTCAGTGCTCCCGCCGCTCCATGAGTCGGTGCTCCCGCCGCTCCAGAGCCGGTGCTCCCGCCGCTCCACAAGTCAGTGCTCCCGCCATTCCAGAGCCGCTGCTCCCGCCGTTCCAGAGCCGCTGCTCCCGCCGCTCCATGAGTTAGTGCTCCCGCCGCACCAGAGCCGGTGCTCCCGCCGCTCCACGAGTCGGTGCTCCCGCCGCTCCACGAGTCGGTGCTCCCGCCATTCCAGAGCCGGTGCTCCCGCCGCTCCAGAGCCGGTGCTCCCGCCGCTCCACGAGTCAGTGCTCCCGCCGCACCAGAGCCAGTGCTCCCGCCGCTCCATGAGTCGGTGCTCCCGCCGCTCCAGAGCCGGTGCTCCCGCCGCTCCACAAGTCAGTGCTCCCGCCATTCCAGAGCCGCTGCTCCCACCGTTCCAGAGCCGCTGCTCCCGCCGCTCCATGAGTTAGTGCTCCCGCCGCACCAGAGCCGGTGCTCCCGCCGCTCCACGAGTCGGTGCTCCCGCCGCTCCAGAGCTGCTGCTCCCGCCGCTCCACGAGTCAGTGCTCCCGCCATTCCAGAGCCGGTGCTCCCACCGCTCCAGAGCCGGTGCTCCCGCCGCTCCACGAGTCAGTGCTCCCGCCGCTCCAGAGCCGCTGCTCCCGCCGTTCCAGAGCCGCTGCTCCCGCTGCTCCCGCCGCTCCACGAGTCAATGCTCCCGCCGCTCCACGAGTCGGTGCTCCCGCCGCTCCAGAAGCCAGGGCTCCCGCCGCTCCACGAGCCGTGTCCTGGGACAGCTCCACCAGAGGCAGCACCCCAGCCTACCCAGTCATTTGTCTTGGTCCAAAAGCTGGGCACAGCCATCTCCTGGGCGTTTTGTCTCTTGTGCATGAAATGAGGCTGGAACCAGGGGCGCTATTTAAAGCCCCTAATTCTGGAGCAGGTGTCTGGTTCCTGGCCAAAGGGCAAAGGGCAAAGGCAGGAGGCGGGGCGGCACCGGGGCCTGGCCCAGCCACTGCCATGAGTCAGAAGCTTCTGGACGGCTCTCCTCTTGGCCTCGTCTCAGGCAGAAAACAGATCTCTCCATCTCTCTGGGAAGCCAACATGACCCTCTCTGCTCGGGGTGGGGAGTAGTTAGTGCTTCAGAGAGCAGGCAGGTGGACAGGGAGCCGTGTCTGGCAGGGCCGTGTGACCAACAGCAAGGCCCTGCTCTGATCTTTCCCACACCCACAGTGGGCAGGCCAGTGGGCTGGGCCTCTGGGCTCTGGTACCCTTCAGGACCAATGGTCCCTCCTGTCCTACTCAAATGCTTACTGAGCATCTACTAGGCGCCAGGCACTGGGGGACAGCAGAGAACAAGCCGACAAAAGCCCCCGCTCTCCCCGAGCCCGGAGGCTCCGGGGCCTGAGAGGCCAAGGAGGGGCTGGAGCCTGGGGGACAAGGTACCCAGGGAGCAGGGCTGGGCTGTGGGGGTGGCGGGGAAGAGAAAACCATTCCAATGGGGTCTGTCTGTCCCCTCTTTCCACGGACCATGGCCTACGTCACATCACTGCTCTTTCTACACGCAAACAAATCTCTGCTTTCTGCTGGCTCCTTTTGCTGTGTTGGTAAAGAAATTCATTTCAGTATTTCGCTAACTACATTGCCATAGAACTGGTTTCCTTTGGATCCTGTAGATTTAATTTTATGCTCATTATAAAAACGACATCCTGACAAAGTTCCATGGGCTTCTCCAGACTTGAGGTGGGGGAGCCCACAGCACAGAGAGAGCTAAGACCCCCCGTGCCAGGTCGCCGGAGCCAGGAAGCCCCTCAGTGTCATCAGGGGGCAGGCCACAGTGCCTGACACCGAGCAAGGCACACAGCAGCCCCCTCAAATCACGGAGGAAGAGCTACTGCAGGAATCAAGCCCCCAGAAGCCCCATCCAATGGTCCAAGGATAAATCAGAAAATGAACTTGGATGGGGTTAAGCGGTATTGATAGGAATAAAATGAGAAAAACATGAGATTTTTTATTGAGTGCTTTATTTTTACAGAGGGAAAATTGAATTATTTCACTGGTCAATGAGGTAGTCAATAGGGAAAAGCTCCTAAACACAGGGAGGAAGTGAAACGAGCTTGAACTTGAAATGCACACCACCAACCTTCAGAAAGGCGGCAGCTCTGGGACCACATCTCCCCGGACAGCTTCCTCCTCCCGCTCCCTGGCCAGGCAGCAGACCAACCAGCCTCCTTCTGACTTTGCAACGCAGACAGAGCTGGTCTCCCCGGGCTCTGAGCAACAGCCCCCGCCCCCACCTTGGGTCATGCTGGCAGAATCCAGGATTACTGGAAGAAAGCAGAAACAAAAGCCACTCCCACGCACAGTCTCTAGACGCGGGATCGCCTCTAACACTGTCGACATTTCTCGTCCAAAAACCCGGGGCGGTGGGCTTCTTTGGGGATCGCAATCATGCAACTAATGGGCAGGCCGGCAAAACTCAAGGCAGACACAAGAGCAATTTCTGCTGTAGTTAAGACCTCAGGCTCGACCAAAAAACCAACACGGGATTCCCACGTGACTCAGCAGTCCTGTTTCTGGGTACACACCCAGAAGAAGTGGACGCAGGGACTTCAACAGGTATCTGCACACTTGTGCTCACAGCAGCATGATTCACAACAGCCGGAAGGCAGGAACAGCCCCAGTGCCCGTGGATGGATGGATGGATGGATGGATGGATGGATGGATGGATGGAGATGTGGTCCATCCAGACAACAGACTATTATTCAGCCTTAAAAATTCAGCATTCTGACACCTGCTACCACAGGGATGAACCTTGAGGATATCATGCTCACAAAATAAGCCAGTCACAAAAAGACACATACGTATGTTTCCACTTACATGAGGTCCCCCAGAGGAGTCAAATTCACAGAGAGAGAAAGCAGAACAGCAGGTGGGCGCCAGAGGCCGGGGGCAGGGGACACGGGTAGTTAGTGTTTCCTGGGGACAGGGTTTCCACTTGAGAAAATGAGTGAGTTCTGGAGACAGAGGGTGCTGGTGACTGCCCAGTGGTGCAAATGCACTTAACATCCCTGAACCGGACATCTAACGGCAGTAACGATGTTAGACATAAAATTTTTGTTACTTGTATTTGCCACAATTACAAAATAATGATAAAGAAAAAAGAAAATATAATTTCTTGCCCTAAAATAAAAAAACACTTGGGCTTAGGAGGAAAAGAATTCAAATCTCGACTCAGACCCTTACTAGCTGTGTGGCTTTGGGCAAGCCCCGTGCTGCCGTGAACCTGACTTTTCTTGTCCGTAAAGTGGGTAGGATAATAGTGTCGACTCTGCGGGACCAAGGGAGGGACGGCAGGTGGGGTGCCTGGCGCAGCAATGGGCCCATCAGTGGGGACCGAGATCATTCCCTTCATTATTACTCATCAGGCGCACTATGTAAATGACAAGGAATTGTTTTTATTAGATAAAGTTACATCAGACGCAGAAGCTTACAGCTGATCCCAGCCAAGACATGCCGGCTGGGGCCTGCGGGATGCTATCTCTACTTCTGACGCTTCGGAAGTATGCACGCCACAGAGACCTCATAAAGAACCCTTTCTGAATTAAAATTGATCTGAAGAGAAGCAGCCACACTCGGCCTAGCTCTTTTCTTACTTCGATTTGAACTGAATTTATCTCTGAGCATCGGGAAATTGTGCCGTGCAAGGGATGAGCCCTGTTGAAGTCAAGGCGAGCTCCGCGCGGCAAGGAAATTATCTGCTTTTGCAAGAAAATTACTGAGGAAGAAGAGCGGTGTTATTTTAAGACCTTCAAGGTGGTGTGAGAAGAAACTAATTAAAAGATTGTAATGTTCTGTGCAAACATGGCAACTGACTGCTACAGAAATGCAAAATGAGGAGGATTTTTCTACCTCCAAAGAACATCCGAGGTTTAATTTTTCCTTCAGTCCTCCTGTGAGAGCTCATGTTCAAGGATCCCTATTAATTTTTTAAGCCGACAAACGGAACTGAATCGGGATAAAGATGATGAGCACGAGACACGTTGTGTGAAGGGTCCCCAAGCCACAGGGCGTAGGTTAAAAAGATGTTGCTGCTGCCCTCAGTGGGCATGTGCCAACCGCCAGCTCCCTGTGAGGCTGAAAACAAGCCTCCATCTCCCACAGAAGCCGGGGCAGGTCAGAGCCCGCGTGCACCTGTGGCAACCTGCCGGGGACCGGTGAGCACAGGGCATCCCCAGTCCCCACTGTCCACTTCCTGCTGACCTGCTGGCCTGGGCCTGGGCAGGCCGTGGATTTAGGAAGTCTCAGCATACAAGCTGGCAGGTCGTGCTTAAGGGGACGCCAGCCCTGGGCACGTTCATGTTTATATGGCATTTCTTCTGTGCACAGAATCCAAGCTCCCGCTCAGCACGAGGCTTTCACGGGATTCCCACAGCAAAAACAGGCCGTGAACAGATCAGCACGCTTGCCTTCAACCCTCTAAACCGCTATGGCTGGAGGCCTGGTGGTTCCGGCCTCGAGAGCCAGGTTTCCCTGCTCCCGGGGCTTCCAAACCTGGGGACGGTGGCCAGGGATGGCGGTAGCAGCCCCACGTCTCGGCTCGTCGGCATCCCTGCTCCACGAAGCACCCACACAAACGCTGGGCTTTAGGAGGGGTGAGGTGAAATAGGCCATTTGTAAGAATCTATAAATAACTCCATCTTTGGAGGCTGAATCGAGAAACAAGATGCCCCCAAATAAAAGGCAATGCATAAGCTCCGCCCCAGTGTCTCGCTGGACCGAAAAAGGCACAGGAGTGCTCAGCATCATCCCAGGGTACTTTCCAACGTCTCCAACCCCGTACTCCCCGCTCCGGGGCCTGAGCCTGCCTCTGACATATAATAATAAGATAAAAATTTAAAACAACGGCAACCCTCCGGAAGGCCTATGCGCTGGGCCACATTCCGCTCTGAAGGGGTGTGCAGAAGGATGGAGTTAATTTATGACCTCTTTAAAATACTCTCAGGAACTCTCATGCAACTACAAATTAAATAGCCACTTTATTAAAGTAAAAGTAGATTCATGCAACGTGTTCAGGAACTTCATTAATAGGGCCGTTTCTCTGCCTTCAAGCCCGGCTTCTTGACGGATGGGCGCCCTTTCTCTGTCCTAGTGTGTCTAGGCTTTTCAGGGCCCCATGCCTCTCCTTGGGCCTTCATACTCTCCACCCCAATCTGCTCCTCAGCCCAGGTGACACGGACTCCACCGGTCCTCCAGAGCCGCTTCATGACCACCTCCTCCAGGAAGTCCTCCCTGACCTCCCCAGGGCAGGTTCTCATGGCACTGGGATGCTCTACGATGAATGCTTGTCCAGACCAAACATCTCACCAGGACAGGGGCCGTGTTTGATCTTGTTCATCACTGTATCCCCAGAACCTAACCCTCCAGAGAAAGCAGCTGATGTAAGAGCTAACGTGAAGCTTCTTTCCCTTGGGGCTCTCAAACTTGTGGGGTCTCTCCCCATGAGAGCATCGCAGGGAGAATTGCAGAAGACCCTGGGTCACCCTGGGTCACCCTGGGCAAAGGGCGGGCGTCTCCCCAAGTATGGCACTTCCCTAGACTCTGCACACCACATGCACACCTCCATTTACTGTCGCCTGTCCTAACACAGGCTTCCCTCACTCTATCACTGTTCTGGGTCCAGCCACCAGGCCCACGGTCCCTGAGAGGCCTGCACAGCTCTCGTCTGGAAAGCAAATGTGACAGGTGCTCAACCCTGGTCACTGCATCCCTTGACCTCCGTCTGCCTCTGCCTCTCCCTAGGTGGCCACTGGTCACCCTTGGTAAAGGGTGGGCACTTCATCTGCCCACCATCTACAGGCCGCTCAGCCACAGCTCAGCCTCCCGTGGGCCAGACTTCTCTCTCCAGTCCAGCCCCCACCCGCAAACTGCCAGGAAGCCTGCACTGTGGTGGCCTGAGAATTCCAAAATATCACCCGGAACGTTCAGCAGGCTTGAACGTAAGACCCTGCACCCTGGAGCTACCAAACTCGCCTCCAAGAAACCGCAGCATCAGACACGGGCTGCAAGTCAGCTTTGTCACCAGATTTGGACCTGTTCATTCAAGAACCTGCAGTGCTTTATGAGAAGGCCTTTATGGTCTCCGTATGCTGGAGGCCGGCCAGGAGCCGTGAAGCCAGCACGGCCCTGGGAAAGAGAGAGGCCTGCAGAGCGGGGGCCGCCATGGCCCATCCGTCCTCACCTGGAAAGCTTTCCCACGTGCCATTCCCTCCCACTGCCCTCCAGGGTGTGGCCCAGGCCTGTCTCACAGCAGCCTCCCCTCTGAGCCTCTGTCCAGAAGCCTCCCCTTCGAGGCCCCTCACCAGCCCTGTCGGCACGCCACCCCCCGGGTGCTTGCGGAGGCTCAGAAGGGACCCCAACTTCCCGTGCGCTCGCTGTGGGCCAGGCCCTTGTCGGAGCACGACATGGATCACCTCCCAAACGTGCAAAGCAAGCCCGCGAGCCTGCACAGCCCAGCTCCGAGAGAGCAAGGCCCAGTTTAGTTTAGTCAGTTTGCCCACGATCTCCAAGCCAGGAAGGATGAGGCCGGGGGTACCCCAGGCCAGCTGGCTCCAAGGCTCACATGTCCTTCGCCACCACCACATCTGTGATGAATCCCACCAGCTCACTGTGATACACAGGAAAGCACGCGGTCGCCTGAGAGGTGAGAAGACCAGCGCAGAGGGGACCGTGTGGCAGGAACTGGGATCACCCACGGCTTCGACCTCCCCTGGGCACCATCCCCAGTAACCTCCTTGTTTACGAACTCAGGGGTCCAGAGCCCAGCAGCGATGGCAGGAAGCCGAAGCCCTATTTCTGCTCGGCTCCACCTGAGGTTGGAAGTCTGCAGAAAGAAAGAGCACATATAAGGGAATCCAGCTCTTCAGGGGTATCAAAAGGGAATTTTCAAGTCATTTCTTGCACAACTTAGCTGTTCCAATTAGCACACAGTCATTTCAGCCTCTCTAAATAAAAGCTTTTAACCTTCGAACAAAACAAAACAAAACAAAACCACTGCCTCGTGCTGCCATCCTGGGCTCTCCAGCCTCATGTTAGGTTCTGTGAGGAGCTGACTTCGACCTATTTTTCCCAAACTTCTTCCCTCTGATCCGCCTCCATGCACAGTGCATTCACGGTCTCTTTATACAACATGTACACACCTTTAAATTCCCACTTCCCAGAGCTTGCCCAAGCTGTTCCTCCCTGCTCGGTGTTCTTCTCCATCTCCCGTGCGCTTCTCCTATTCATTCCTTAGGCTCACTCTGGTACCACCTCCTCCATGCAACCTCCTCTGATTTCCCCACCAGGGAAGATGGCACTCGCCCCTTGTCCCTGAGCTTCGGTGTCCCTCCCTTCTCTCCCACTGGACCACCCTGAGATCCACCGCCATTATGCACAGGGCATGAAAAGGTAACAGAGACCCCTTCCCTGCCCCTATGAGCTGAATTGTGCCCCCTTCCAAAAAATCTTAACCCCCAGTCCCTCTGACTGTGACTGTAGTTTGGAGATAGGGTCTTTAAAGAGGTTCAAATTAAGTTAACATGAGGCCAGTCAGGTGGGCCTGATCCAATCTGACGGGGGTCCTCAGAAGAAGAGGAGATCAGGACACAGACACACACAGAGGGACAACCATGTGAGG
Organism: Eumetopias jubatus; assembly: GCF_037043125.1. Classification (NCBI taxonomy): domain Eukaryota; kingdom Metazoa; phylum Chordata; class Mammalia; order Carnivora; family Otariidae; genus Eumetopias; species Eumetopias jubatus. Next base: position 198,503,805 of record NW_028274808.1, on the reverse strand, counting down.
ACACGGGGAGAAGGCGGCCATCTACACGCCAAGAGGAGAGGCCTCAGAGGGAACCAACCTGCCACGCCTGGATCTCAGACTCCCAGCCTCCAGACCTGGGAGGAAATACACTTCTGTCGTTGAAGCCGCCCCAGTCTGGGCTGCTTTGATACGAAAACCTGAGCTCACTAATGCACCTGCCCTCCAGGAACTTGACATCTGGCAAGTTGTCGTGACCCAATCCATACCCTCGATTTGGAGCCCTGGCTCCCTGGGTCTAAAATACACACAACTATCAGGTTCCTCAAGACCCCAGAGCGGAGAACATGGATAACCAGCTCAAAATTACCTTTGTATACAACTCCCCTGGACATCCCCAATCCTTGTAGGCACAACAGCACAGAGCAAATGTGGAAAATGGGGGGGTGGGGTGGGGGAGTGAGGACGGGGATGGAAGGGGACAGGGAGAAGGGGTCCTCCACTGAGAGCGCTGACAACGCTGAACCAACTAGGTCTGGTCGCAGCAAGCTCACGTTCAAGTGACGTGAACGCACCAACGTTGAAGTTCAAGTGCCATGAGGGAAGGCACACAGGTGAGCTATACTTAGAATAAGCAAAATAAGCACATGATTTCCACCTTCAAATCACACCTGTGCCTTTGAGGGCAGCTCAAGAGAAGTGAAACCTGGAGCCTCTGGGCAAAGCCCATCCTGGATCCCTCAAAGCGATGCCCAGTGGTTTCGATGAAACATGAATTTCACACATAACAAGTTGTTTCTACAGTTCAACAGACAGAAAGGCAGTATTTGAACTCCCAGGCAAGGCTGCATCCCTAACTCCACGGGAGCAGGAAGAAATCAGGCCGTGGGAAGGAAAATGCGCACATGTTCCCAGTGCTCAGGGACAAGGGCTTGTCTCTTGCAATCCTGTGACTCTTTGCAGATGCTCAAAAATACTATTTCAGAAAGTCTATCCCTCTCAGTGAATGCTTTTTTTAATTTTGAAAGCAAATTCTTCCTCTGCTCCAGCGGACCACATCTGCAGAGCAGTTTCTGGGGTCACCCTACCTGAACAAACGAAGCGAAATAAAATTTGTGAAAGACTCTGCTCCGCAAACTGGCCTCGAGTTAGTTTCTTCCCTGTTGTAGCCTTAAAAGATGGTGGCTTCAAGCGCAGGCGAAACCAAGTGCAGAATGCTGGCTAGTATCTTTGGCCCCGTGGCCGCCCGTTGAGAACAGAGGGAGCAAAGCCCATCTCTAAGAGCTTTGCGTGCCCAGAAAACAATGCCATGCCTGCACCAGACACGCACCTGTGTGTGGAGCAAGTGACAATTAGGAACACATTTTCATTTAGCGCTCGGTTCCACTTTCCCTCCCCCCCACCCCCCGAGCTAGGCACCACCTACTCCCCAGGCCAGAAGATGATCTGCTTTGTTCCAGAGAGAACTCGGTCTGCCTCAACATCCCATTCCAGAGGCTGGGTCAACATTTCGATGCTGCTTGCCTTCTCTTTACCTCACCGACAACAACACTCACTGGTGGTAATAAGGTACTTCTGGCTTCCGCCTCCTAAGTGTGTGCTAAGCGCCAGGCTGGGCCCTGCTTTGCACATGCTTTCCCTGCCCTCCCCTTGGCTGGGGGCCAGAGGAGAGATGCAGCCTTTAAATCTCCCCTCCTGTTCTGGACCTCTTGCCACCACCACCCCCCACCAAAGAGAAGCCAGATCCCCTCCCCTCCCAAGACCCCTCTCCAGGCATTCACCTGCCAACAGCCAGGATACAATCCTCCTAGTTACAAAGCGGTCACTCATCGGAGCCAGCGTCCCCAGGGAGCAAAGCCAGGGAGGCTCCCCTGTTGCTCCCCACCCCCACCCCCGAGCTCCAGCCCCGCTGGCCTGAGCCCCCTCCTCACTCCCCCCAAGGAAGGTGCACAGTCCTCTGGCTCTGTGCTCATGCTGGGGTGGGTGCTGGGAGCCAGTGAGTCCTGAAGGTGCTGGTCCCACCCCTGACTGCCCCTCTCTCCCTTCTGCCACCCCCACCTCCCCCACCCCATGGAGGGAAAATGACAAGGGACTGGATCAGCAGCTGATCCAACCACCTCAGCCGGTGGGGTGGGGGACTTGGTTGAGACAGTCTGCCTCCACGGGATGACCTTAAATGCCTGCGTGTTCCTCCAGCTGTTGGTTTCCGGGTTACCTTTCAGTCCCTAAGTCCGAGCTTACAGCACAGGGGACAGGGTATGTTCACCAGTATGGGGAGTGATGAAGGGCCGGGCCCAGCCGTTCATCTAGGGTCCGACCCCTCTCTCACCACGCAGATGGGGACGGGCTCCTAGGGCTCTTCTAGGGACGGGGTGCCTGCTACCTTAGGTCAGGCACCTTCCCCCACCCCCACTCCACCTGGCTCCCTGAGCGCCCCCTGCTGGTCTCCAGAGAATCAACTCAACGGCCCCCCACCCTCCCCCAAGGCTTCTAGTGGGCCTGGAGGCGGCAGAAATGACCAAAGACCAGGGACTTGGTGTCTGCGCCGGTGCAGCCCCCAGCTGGCTAAGGAGGGGGACTGGCAGGGCTCTGGGCTCTGGACCAATCAAGTGCGCCCAGTGCTGCCCCCTGGATGCGCTGCCCCTGGATTCCGCAGGAGGAGCGACAGAGTGGTCCAACATATTGGTCCCCACACCCCTCCCTTCTCCAGCAGAATCCGCCCCACCCCCCATCCCCATTAGCCCAGCAGGGCTAGAGAGAGAGTGGGGGGGGGGGAAGTGCCCCCAGCCCGTGTTACAGCCCTTTCCTGGCTAGGGAAGCGCAAAGATCCCACCCCTCCACTCCCAAAGCATGCAGGAATCCTGGCCCCCTGCTGCCTCCTCAGAACTTTGTCCAGGAGAAGAGCTGGGGGGTCAGCCACTGGGGAGACCCGAGTGAACAATGATGGAAGGGAGTAAGCGGAGGGTCCCATCTCTACTCCTCACACAACAGTCCCCCCCCCCCAACAGCTGCCACCTCTCTGCACTCTTCCAAAACTGGACATGACCTACTAGGGCTGCTGGAAGGGGACCCATGCGTGACCACTGGTCATCTGCCCAGGGGAAAAACCAGGCTGAGGCAGCTCCCCAGGGAAGAATCTGAGGGCATCCCCATACACACACACACCCCCATCCGGGCGCACCACGGGGGGAAAACAAAAAAAAAAAGGATGGGCCGGTATCCGGAGGGATAGAAACCACAGCGCAGCGCTGGAGGAAGGAGGCGCCCAGGACCCTAACAGATGTGGCGGGGGTGGGGGAGTCCAACTTCCAGAGCGGCGGGGAAGGTGAAGGAGGGCCGCGAGTTTGCGGCCGCGGGTCGAGAGCGCGGCGCCCACCTCCGTGGGTACGCAGATCCCTGCGCTTCCGGGTGCAGCCCCGGGTGGCACTAGGGGAATCCGGAGGCGGGGGGGGGGGTCCCAGAATCCGGCGCCGAGCTGACCGGGGAATTCCTGGAGCCCGTGGATCGAGCTCCAGGGTAGACCACTAGCGAGGTCCCGGGTGGACCTGGGTGGAGAGGGTCCCGCAGCCAAAATCCCAGAACACAACGCTGAGCAGACCGGGTGGAGTCTGAGAGCGGTCGGGGCGCAACACCGAGTTGGGGTGATCCTAAAGGACCTGGAGGCACCCCTGGTGACCAGGGTCCCGAAGCCTCAGGAGACACCCCCACCCCGTAACCTGAGATCTGGAGGCCAGCGGGGGCGCCTCCGAGGTAACTCGGGGTCCCAGAACCCTGTGAGGCAGGGTGCTCACATATCTAGGGACCTCTCCCCAAGAAACCGGTGGCCAGAGTCCAGTAGGGGCGCCGCCGAGGTGACTCGCGTCCCCAAGTCGCCGAGAGCGCCCGGGGTGACCGCGGGGCGGTCCGGAAGTGGGGGCTCGAGGTGTCCGGAGCAGGGGCCGCGGGGGGCGCGCGGAGGTCACTTACGCTGCTGTTCTCGCCCGTCCAGTGCACCATCGCCTGGTTGTGCGTCGCGTCCCCCTTGAGCACGAACGACGTGCTGATGAGCGAGACCTGCGCCCGCGAAGCCGCTCCGGCCACGGGCGCCGCCCGCGTCCGGCGCCCCCGGCCCGCGGCGGGGGCGCCGTCCCCGCCGGGACCCGGAGCGGGACCGAGACCCGGGGCGCCGGGCTCCGCGCCGTGCGCCTGTGTGTCCTCGCCGCCGCCAGGCAGCGCGCGCCCCGCGGGCGTGCTCGGTGGCGCCCGGGTCAGCAGTGCGCGGGGACCCAGGCGCCCGGGCTCGGGGGAGCGCCCCGCCACCCCGCAGGCGGCCAGCAGCAGCAGCAGCACTAGGAGCGGCCGCGAGCGCGGCGAGCGCGGCGGCGGCGGCGCCCCGGGGCTCGGGGCTCGGGCGGCGGGGCCGGGGCCCTTCGGGGCGAGCGGGGGCCCCCGGTGCGCCATGGTCGCCGAGGGGCGGCGGCGGGGCCGGCGGCGGGGCGGCGCGGGCGAGGGAGACCGCGGCCGGGCGAGCGGGAGGGCGCTGGGGAGCGCGAGCGAGAGCGCAGAGAAAGGAGCCGGCGAGGGGAGGGAGCCGGCGGGAGGAGGGGACTCGCCGCTCCGCCGCCGCCGCCGCCGCCCGCGCAGCCAAGGGCGCACCGCCACCTGCCGGCCGGCCCCGCGCCCGCCGAGCGAGCGCCTTCCCGGCTCAGGGCCTGGGCAGAGGTCCCGAGGAGCCCCGAGCCGAGCCGCAGAGCCCTTTGCTCCCTTCCTCGTTCCTCCCCTGCGCCCGCCCTCCCCTCGGCCCTCTTCCCTTCCGCCCTCCCTTTCTTCCTGTACTCACTGAGCACCTACTCGGGGCCAGGCACAGTTCCAGGCACTGGGGGCACAGGGGTGAACGACAGCCAGGCGCCAGGCCCTGGAGCCGACAGCCTGACCAGGGAGACAGACCGCACCCCTGCGAACACCTTTATGGACAAAATAACTCCAGAGAGCCAGAACAAGGACAGAGGGGAAGTGGGGAGGTGTTCTCCTGCACGGGCCTCCGAAGAGCTGACAGTGTAGACAGCACCTAGGGGACTCTCTAGGCACTGCAAAGGCCCTGAGGCTGCCCCCAGCACAACCCACTCGTGGGCAGCCACGCCTGTGCCCTAGGCTGTGCAAGTGTAGTTTCCAACCCCAGAGGCCACCAACCTGGCAGCCTTTGAACGTGAGGACAGGCACCTGGGTGCGGAAGCATTTAGAGGGGTGTGGGGGCAAGGTCCTATCCAGGGCACACACAGCCTGACAGGCCACAGCAGAGAGCCAGAGCTGAGGAAACTGAGCCTCAGAGCCCAGGAAGTCCCTGCCCAAGGTCATGGGCTACTTTAGGTAGATTTCAATAGAACTTTGTTGAGCTCCCACCATGTGCTCCGCATTGGCCTGAGGGAAAATGGGAGACAGGAGGGGGCGCTTCATTGAGGCCAGGCCAGCTTTGCATCCTCAGGGGGGGTCAGGGGCAGCCTGCCTCCATCCTTCCCCCAGAGGCCTCTGCATTAGGTAAAAATCCGCAGGCCCAGGGTCTCTGTCATACCTGCCTCCCAGCTGGGTATATTCGCTCCAAAGAGAGAGAGAGAGAGAGAGAAAGCCAAATGGGGCAAAGGAGCAAAGCCTCAAACATTTGGGAAGGGTAGAGAGTGTGGGGGGTTCCCTCTGACCCCCAAGAGGAGAGGCACCCAGCACCCTGTCTTTTGCTTGCTGGCTCACCCTACCCCCCAGGCTCAACCGGAAGTCATATTCCATGACAGATAGCATCCCTGGGGCCCCCGCTGTCTGTGCCCAGGCTTGGGGGTGGGATGCGGGGGTGGGGGGGTGGCCAGATGTCTAAGAAGTCTCCTCCCCCAGAATGTGCCCTGGCCCTCCCCCTCGGTGGTGTAAATTCCCAACCTGTCAGACAAAACCTCCAGCTCAGGCCCAGGGTCGGGAAGGGAAGCAAGGGCCATCAGCTGTGGGAACCTGTGCTCTGGTACAGGGAGCAGAGAGGAGCAGGCCCCGGTCAGTGCAGGGCTGAGGGAGGCGGGCCAGGGAGCCGGGCAAACAGGGGCCCAGGAAGGAGCTTCCAAGTAAAGCATACAGCAGATCGTGGCTGGCAGGGAAGGCAGGGCCAGCACTCAGAAAAGACGCAACCCAGCTTCGACCCAGTGCCCCAACGGGCCTTCCCAACACCCCAGGCTCCACCTCCCCTCCCAAGCTGTAAAGTAATGCAGCCGCCATAGGCTCTGAGATCTCTCCAGGTCTGTTCACTTGTCTTAATAAAAGGGAGCCCCTAAGCATTGTCCTCAAGAAAAATTGACCGTGACAAGTGACTGAGCACCTACTCTGGGCTGGACACTGTCCCAGGGGCCTACTCTCAAGGGCAGGGGGTGACGTTGCAGGTTACTGTATGTAATTCTCACGACCAGGCTGTGGGGTGCATGCGATGGTCCCCTTTCCACAGTTGAGGAAACAGACTGCCTGAGTTCCCCAGGCCAGAGCAGGTCAGAGACCAGATTTCAGCCCAGGTTTTCTGGCCCCACGGTGGCGTCCTTCCCACGGCCCCACGTTACCTGTGGTCTGGGGGCTGGGCTCACAGGCACGCTGCCCCTCGGAGCCTCAGACGGAGCCTCTCCACCACGGGCACATCACCACCACCACCCCAGGCTCAAGCTGAGGCCCACGTTATTGGTGACTTGGTGAAGGTCCATGACGGAGTGGGGGAGAGTCCAGACCTGGAATGCGGGTGGAGGGGCGGATGCCTCACCTGTGCTTTCTCCAGAACAGTCGGCAGGCTGCCTCTGTCTGCCCTGATAAGGCTGCAGGGCTTGCAAAAGAGCAGGACTGATTCATCCCTCCTCTGAATCCAAAGCTCAGAGACGTGGTGACTCCCCGAGGTCACTCAGCTCCTGAACATTGCGGGACGCAGGGACACAGTGATGAAGGAGACAGAGTTCCCCGGGTGGGTGAGGAGCTCTGTCCTCGTGCAGACAGGTCCTGAGGAAAGCTCATTTCAGACAGGAGTGAGGACCCCGGAGAAAATAAGGTAGTCACCACATGGAGGTGAGGGGGTCACTAAGGGGCCAGGTCACTGAGCTAGTGGAAGGGGACGAGGAGCGGGAAGAGCTGTCCCAGTGGGGGTTGGAGCATGAGAGCCACCATCCCCCCCCAAGACGGTGCAGCCGCTCAGGGAAGGCGGGCAGCGGGCCTGATTTGCATTCACAGACTGGGGCACAGTCGCTGGAGGGTTTAAGCAGGGGAGTGAGACCAGCGACATTTCAGAGCCATCTCTCCAGCCCGGGTGAGGACCAGTGCAGGACGCCACTTAGGAGGCTCCTGTCCAGCTCGAGAGAGGCCTTGGTGGCTGGGCCTGGGCAGGCAGCGAGGGGCTTGGGGAGGGACTGAGGGAAGCCCACTTCCAGCACCTGCTGGGCCCCCGCGCTCACGCTCACTAGCGACCAAGTCAGGGACTCAGGCGACTTGCGAGCAGGAAGTAAGGAGAGCAGGTGGCAGTCGGGCATCCCGCTGGAGAGAAGCCTGGGGAGACCACGGGGGCAGCATCTGTGCTTCCCCCCGGGGCGGCGTGGCAGTGAGCACTGGCGGAGGGCCCGGGTACGCGGATGCTCGGGTCCGGCATCCGTGCTCCGGGCGCATGGGGTAATATCAAACACGCTCCGGGGTTGTAACCTCTGATTATTCACAACAGGAACACCCTAAGATGGGGAAAGCAGCCCCAGCCACCTCCCTCGCTGCCTCCTCGTTCCAGGCTCCACGTGGGGCGCTGGGCTCCAGACCCCATCACGCCTCCCCTGCTCGGGGGGAGCCCACAGTGGGACGGGGGAGACGCACGGTAGGCAGTGCCGTCGGGGAGGCAGGTGCTCAGAGAGAACTGCTTGGCTCCCTGCGGCAGAGGGAGCCCCCGTCTGGGGCTGAGGGAGGAAAGCTGCTCAGAGGGGACACCCTTCAACTGATCCCTCAGGAAGCAGTAATGAGAATAAATGGGATTAGGACTTGAGCCTACTTGGGCCATGGCTTGTTCTAGAAGGAAGACCTCATTGACCCTCACATCCATCTAGTACCTATATATAGCATCTACACACAGACTGGGCACTGTTCTCCCCATTTTGAAGATGCAGGTGAAGGCACACTGGGGTTCAGTAATGTATCCGAAGGATTCAAAGGGACACGTCCCCATGTGCCAGCTGGGTGTCCTACGGGAGAACTCGTCCCCTCTCTGCTTCTGCAATCGCCCCACCAGCACTGCCCGGACTCGGTGCTTCTCTGCGGGGCGTCCCTGGACCAGCAGCATCAGCGTTAATGGGAACTGGTTAGAAATGCCGACTCCTGGGCCCCACCCCAGACCCGCCGAGCCAGAAACTCGGAGATGGGGCCTCAGGATCTGTGTTTCAATGCGCCCCATGGTGGTTCTGACATGCCCCCAAGCTCGAGAGCCACTGTGCTAACCCAGTGGTTCTGGGCCTGGGCTCCTGTGAGAACCACGTGGGAGAACTTCAGAAAAATGCCAATGACCTCTTGACCTCCCCCAGACTTGCTGGGCAGTTCCACGAGCAGCAAGCATGAGCCACTGACCCCGCACAGCTTTTTATAAGGATCCTTGAAAGACTAGATGCCAAATGCCTGGCACGTGGTCGGACCCACAAAACGGAGATTTCCCTGATTGGTGAGTGGGGGTCCCACTGAGCCCCAGTCCAAACCTTTTAGCTTCAAGATCCAGACTGGCTTCCTCATCCCACAGCGATGTCCCCCACCCAAAAAGGAGGAGAAATACTTCTCTCCAACTTTTAATCAGACCACTTATTCATTAAAAGTCTCAGGCTTTTTTAAATTATTGAAGGTCTCTAGTGATAACATTTTAATTTATCTTTATAAATGGGACAAAGCTCAGCTTGCGCAATTGCCCACACGGGCACGATTCAGAGACGGTCAAGGAGTCCATGAGCGATGCTCTCGGGGATGCTGCGGGAGCCAGCAGGAGGAGACTGAGGAGACAGGTGGTAGGGTGCCAGACTCTACAGAGGGGAGCCTCTCCCCTGCGCTGTGCCCCTGGCCTGGCCTCCAGCAAAACTAAGAAGTCTGCACCTGCTTGGTGGGGGGTGGGGAAACTGCCGGTTGGGGGGGGAGGGGGCCTGCCAGATGTAGGGAGAGCTGCCAGGTGCAGGGGGCTGCCAGGTGAGGAGAGGAAGCTGCAGGGGTGGGGGGTGGGGAACCTGTCAGGTGGAGGGGGAAAGCTGCCAGGTTAGGGAGGGGGGGCTGTTAGGTGTGGGGGGACCTGGGGGGGTGCTGCCAGATGTTGGGGGAAAGCTGCCGGCACAGGGGTAAGCTGCAGGGAGGGGGTAGGGAAGCTGCCAGGTGCGGGGGGGGGGGAGGGATGGGCTGCGGTGCCTCTCAGAGGAGTCTCCTAATGACTTGCAAGCAAATGACAAGGGGTTGGAAGTGGTGGCTTGCAGGAGAAAGATCAAGCACAGCGATCTTGTTATCAGGTTGTCCAGGGGAAGGAGCAAAGCGACAGGGAGGGCCGCTCGGGATATTCATGCGGGCCAGGAGCAGAAGTGTGATCCGGAGGCCGAACGGAAATGTGTCCTGATGGAGAAGGAAGGAAAGGCCACACAGTGAGACAGGGGTCTGGCCGCTCCACTCCTCTAGAGGGAGGGAGACAGGGCAGAAGACGGTGGCAGTTCTGTGGATGGGACATCCCAAAGTGTGGCGGGGGTGGTGGCTGCGGCCACTTCTTGGTGGAGGCAGGGGTTTCTTTGCCCCGGAGCACCACGGCGTGGGCCGGCCAAACCCCGGATGTGTGAGAGGCTCACCAAGCAGGAGGCCGGGACCGGGCAGAGACCAGGACGGCCCCAGTTGCTCCCCCATGGCATAGCTGATGCAATGCGGCCGGTTGGTGTCTCTTCCATTCACAGGGTGTTCACAGAGCACCTATCACACGCCTGGCTCGAGGCCCCAGGGAGACAGCAGGGAACAAATCAATGCCTGGAAGGGTAAACAGGTGTAGAGAGTGGGAGAGGGCTCCCGGCGGAGGGTCCAGCATGGGTAATGACCTGGGGGAAGGCAGCGTGGGGGACAGGTGAGGACCTGGACACAGAGCTTCAGGGGGCCAGAGTGCAGGCGAGGGGTGGGTAGGGCAGCAACAACTGGGGCGTCCTGGTCCCTGGAGCATCTAGTGTGGTGTTAGGGTCCACGGGATGACCAGAACAAGGGACCGGCCATGGGGAGCTCAGCCATAGTGATGGGGGCAGGCGGGTCAACACGGCAGGGCGTCTGTCCGGAGTTGGTGATGCTTCCCCAGCGTCCTCTGCCCCGGGGCGCTTTGCAATGTCACCCTGCTGGCCCCTGCGTTGACTGGGGGATGGGCTTCATCATCACCTCCTTCTCCCAGAAGAAGAAACAGAGGCACAGCACAGAAAGGCAGAGGGGCTCACCAAGGTTCCACCCACAGCAAGGGGGGGTCAGCGGGCTGTGACCCCAAGCATGTGGCTAAAGAACCCGGCAAGGGGTGGGGCAGGCCTGGGACGCCCCCCTCTCTGCCAGGCCCCTCTGCCTTGCCTTCCACGTGCATCCATCCTCCCCAACCCTGCGACGCTGGGACGAGGCTGGGATGATTATCGACTCCACTGACATCCACTGAGATGGGGGCTCCCAGAGTGACAGTGACCCACCGACCCCCGCGGCAGGTAGGCACAGGCAGGGGGGCCTGCCCCGAGCCCCACTGCTCCCCACCTGTGTACATACATAAAGCACTGTGGGGACAGAGAGTGGGGCAGGGACCAGCTCTGACCAGTGCAGGCACCACCCCTCTTACTGGGAAGCAGTGTGGCTGAGAAGTTAGCCCTCAGCTCCTTGGAGACTTACGGTACTTGGTCATCTGATGTGCACCAGGGAAGGCCCTGGAAAGTAAGTGGCCCTCATGGGCCCTGGGAAGAGGGATTCCCCATCAGTTTGCAGGGGCCAGAGCCCACTTTGGTCACTCCAGCAGGCAGGGCAGAGGAAAGGAGGGCTAGACTTAGGAGGGGCATACAACCAGCCAGAAACCGTCCCCGGGGATTCCCGGGAGCTGGGAAAGAGGGCGGCGGCCAGGAGCCTCTCCAAATGCACAGGCCCTGGCCCAGTAGGAGCCTGTGAGGGACGGGATGAAAGAGGCATACGATCAGCTCTGGTGGGCCCCGCTTCTCCTCAGACTCACCCCTGAGGCTGAAGGCAGGCTCCCCCCGTGCATCATACACCACGGTTCATTGGAACTGGTGGCGGGAGGGCAGCATCCACCAATTACTTCCCATGGGCCAAGCGTGTTGGTGCATAGTTATTCTGATTTTAAGAGCCAGGCATCTGAGGCCCAGAGAGGCTAAGTAACTTGTGCTGGAGCACACAGCGAGCGAGTGGTGGATCTGCAGGACTGGGGCCACTGGTCATGTTTCAGGAGTGGCTTGAGGCCCCAGAGGCGGGGTCCTCCAGCACCTGCCATGGTCATTGTGGGGTGGGTGCACGCCGGGGGGCCAACAAGCTCACAGTGGGGGTCGGGAGCGAGGCTGGGGCCTGAATGCAGGTCCTGGCCCTGCAGGTCCCTGGGTAAGTCACCAAGAGTCTTTGTGCCTCAGTCTCCCCACATCCACCGAGAATGGAAATGGCACCTGAGTCACGGGCTGTGGGGCAGGGTGAGGAGTGTCTGTACAAAGCTCAGAAGAGCACCTGGACTGCATTGACAGAAGGTCGTCCCAGGGGACAGTGACAGAATAACCCGCCGTAGGCCCATCTACGGGACACACATCTCATCCATCGCTGAGGTAATGACCCATGACCGTCCCCTCGGAAGTCTTCCGCCACCCCCCAAGTGCCGGGCCGGGGTGCGGCGTGTCTTCATTCATAGGGCGAGGCCCGGGGGCTAAGCAGGAGGTCCCACGGATGCTGGGGGGCAGGCAGCCCGAGGGAGGTACTGCCCCCTGTCAGCAGCGCCAAGGCCCCAGCAAGCACACGCCTCCGTCTCTGGCAGCCGTGTGCTCTGGGCCTCAGTTTCCCCACCTGTAAAATGAGGGGAAGGACAACATTACGACTTCCTCAGGACATGAGCCCCATGACATGCTCCCCAGAAGCACATCTGTGGTCTAAGCCCCATGGCTGGCTCACCACCCCTCTCACCGATTCACGTGGCACGTGCGTACGGAGGATGGAAAAGTTCTGCGATTTGACAATCTGTTTGACGTTGACTAATTCAGTTTCTCCCCCCACCTTTTTGACCCTGTAGTTCTTTCCTCCCGCTTACCGGCACGAGCACCCAGGAGAACGCAGGCTATTATGGAAATATGTGCTGAGTACGGCGGAAGGAAGAAGGGAGAATTTATTCTGCCTGAGGTGTTGGCAAAGAGAAAAATACATTTGAGCAGGTCTTGAATGATGAGCCAGGACCTGGATGAAGTAAAACACAAAGTGTAGGACCTGCAAGGGACAAAGGACAAAGGTCCACCACCCACACAGGGAGGGGCAAGCAGCCTGGCCATGCAGGACAAGACTGTAAGACTCGGGGGGAAGCCAGGCCCAAAAGCTCCAGGCTTGTGCCTTCTTCCAAGGTGAAAGAGAACCTTCCAGGGCTTTGAAGAACAGGAATGACACGATCAGATTTGTGTTTCAGAATGATAATTCTGGCAGCTCCTGAAAGCCAAAGCTTGGAAAAGAGACAGGGAGGCCGGCCGGGGGCCATGGCATCGGTCCAGGTGAGAGATGATGAGATGTGAGCAAGCACAGTGGGGAGGAGGAAAGGGAGGTGGGCCCCTCCCGTGCAAGTCTCTCTAAAGAGACTCAAAAGCATCTGGGACAACAGCAATGCCACTGCACAGTTAGGGATCAAATTCGAAGAAGGTGGATGCTCAGCTTTGGACGTGTAGCCTCCAAGGTGTCTGTGGGGCATCCTGGAGCTGTGAGTCAGGCTAGGCTAGGCTAGGCTGCAGTAACAAATAAACCCCAAATCTCAGTGGGATAAATACCCCAAGGAAGGTGCATTGCTCTCATTCAAAAAGTCTGATGCGGGTCAGGCACCTCCCCCTCCAACTTGTAGCTCTGCCATCTGGAACATCTAGCCTGCAAGGCCATTGTGGCAGAGGAGAAAGCTGGAGAACCACACAGGATATTTTGTGGGATTGGACCTGGGAGTCACCCGCCATCACTCACGGCCCATCAGCCAGAGCGCGGGTTCCCAGCCTGACCTAGCTGAAGGGAGCCTGGCAGATACAGGAACACAGGGACATTTGGTGGCACACCAGCAGGGAGGCTCCAGGGGCCTTGGGAAATGGAGCCCAGGACAGAATCAGGGCTGGAAACACAAATCTGGACGTGACTACAGAACGAGATCACCCAGAGGGGAAAAAACAGAGAAGGAAGAAAGAGGAGATACAAAATTCCATTAATCCCTCTGAGTTTGTATTTAGGAATTCCCACAGGATGACTCAAGACAGAGTCCAAAATCTCATTTCCAAGTATCCAATTATTTGTTGTCATGTGGACAAAGCATCCAGAGTCTTTCCTGAATTTTTCAGGTTCCACACGGCACCTTGGCATAGCACAGGCAGCAAAGTGTCTAAGTACCACGCCGGTCCGCAACGTTCCCTCTGTGTAAGGCCAAGGGCCTCAGGGTTACAGATTTCTCTGAAGGAGAAGTTTTCAGAGCTTTCCATTTTAATAAATATCCTGAAAGAGAATTCACAGTATGCTTGCCTCTGAAATTCATTTCAGAAATCAAAATTTTTGCTACCAAACTATTTTCCACAAATTATATTTGATTGAAATCATGTTTTGAGGGATTTCAGCTTGGAGATTGATTAAAACTCATTGTTTTCCCTTGAAAGGGTTATTGTCTTAATTAAGACTAACAGAGAAACATGGGATACTTCTTCAACATGGATCTTGCAAGGCCCTTTCCTGAGGTTGGTGTCCCACTCTGAGACTATGAGGGTCAAACACTGGGGCCACATCAGTTTTTGTTCTCTACTTTGCCTTAGAGCACAGCACAGTGCTGGGCACACAGTAGGTACTTAATAAATACTGGATGGATGGATGGATGGATGGATGGATGGATGGATGGATGGATGGATGGACGGACCAAAGGAAGGAGAGAAGGATGGATGGATGGAAGGAAGGATAATGGATGGATGGATGGATGGATGGATGATGGATGGATGGATGGATGAAGGATGGATGGCTAAAGGATGGATGGATGGATGGAAGGAAGGAAGGATAATGGATGGATGGAAAGATAATGGACGGATGGATGGAAAGAAAATGGATGGATGGATGGAAGGAAAGAAGATGGATGGAAGGAAGGAAGGATAATGGATGGATGGAAGGATATGCATGGATGGATGGATGGATGGAAAGAAGATGGATGGGTGGATGGAAGGATGGATGGATGGATGGAAGGATAATGGATGGATGGATGATGGATGGATGGAAAGAAGATGGATGGGTGGACGGAAGGATGGATGGATGGATGGACGGATGGATGGACGGATGGATGGAAGGATAATGGATGGATGGATGATGGATGGATGGAAAGAAGATGGATGGATGGATGGATGGATTGATAGAAGGATGAAAAGAAGACGGATAGATGGAAGGATGGATGATGGATCTGCTGCACTGAAAATTCCTAGGGATTCAGACTTCTAAACAACAACTGCTGAAGCAATTTGGCAGAGGGAAAGAGCACTGGATTGGGAGTCAGGAGGGCCAGGTTCCAGTATCCACTCTCTACTGACTGAGCTTCAAGAACTTGGGAAAAATCCCTTTCCCTGTGGGCACTGCCATTTTCTTCCTCTGCTAAATGAAGGCTCCTCTACCCCAACCAACACTTACAGCCTCATATACAGCCATTTCTCCCCTTCCTCTATCCCTCCAAGCACCCTCAGATCTGCCCCACGTTCCCAGTCACAAATGCACTCTGGGGAGGCAGAACTTTGACACGTGGCCAAGTGAGGAGTTTGGCAAATGCTCTTTCCAAAAATCAATTATAAAACTGCACAAATTGACAAAAGCATCCATTTCCACATGCTGGAAATCATCCAAGAGCATGCAACCATCTTAGAAGTGTTCATGCTTGAAAAGTGCTGCCCTTCAGGCAAGGGTAGCCATGGGCACAGCAGCCGCAATGCCAGAGCTGAAGGGACTCATTCAAGTCGGACCAATGGATGACACCCCTGCCTAGCAGCAGTCACAGTGGAAATGATCATCTTGGATGCCTCTGGAAATGGCCCAAGCCAGCCACAGGCTCCTAGCTGACTCTAAGGCCATGCGTACTGACATAAGAAACATGAGCAACCCAGTGAAAAGCAAAAGCCAGGCAGATTTGAAAATGCCTAAATTTTGAATGTGCTCCTCTACCCACACAAAGGTCTTTGATAGCCAATAGAAGGTTTACTAACACAAGCTATTTGAGAATACCTCTGATCAAATACTGGCTGATCCCTAAGCTAGGCAGACACAGGGGTACAAAAGCCATAAGTTAAAAATTAAAATTAAAAATTAAAAAAAGAAAAAACAGCACCAGCAGCTACACACAGCAAGGGAGATAAATTTCAAAGATTTAGCCCAGGTACATCACTTCAAAAAACAGACAAATGAACAAGAAAAATCAGAAATAACCTCTAGAAGAAAATAAAAATCCAGAGTTGATGTGTCCAGTTTTTAACCCAAAAAAATGTGAGAATACAAAGAAACAGGAAAATATGACCTATAGTCGGGGGGACAAAAAAAAGAGCATTCTTCCATCTTCAGAGGTCCCCAGAAGTTGAATTTGGTAATGAAAGACTTCAAAGCAAGTGTTTTATATACACACACACATATGCAAAGAATTAAAGAGAAGTAGGACAATAATAAATCAACAAATAGAGATTTTCTAAAAGGAAAAAGAAATAATAATGTATCAAATGGAAAGTCTGGAGTTGAAGAATGCAATAATGATGAAAGTTCACTGGAGAGGCTCAGGGGCAGACTTGACATAGCAGAAGAATGCATGAACTTGAGGATAGAGTAATGAAAATTATCCACTATGAAAAAGAGAGAGAAAACAATGACTGAGCAAAACTGAACAGAGCCTCAAAGACATGTAGAACAACATCAAGCACAACAGTATGTATAATGTGAATCCCAAAAGAAAGAGAGAAAGGGGCTAAAAAATAAACCATGAGGAATAATAGCCAATATGTTTCCAGATCGATGAATAACTTTACATCAAACATCCAAGAAACTAAACAAATCCCAGGTAGGTTAAATACAAAGAGATATACACCTATACATATCATAAAACTTTTGAAAGACAAAGAGAAAACCATGAAAGAAGCAGGAGAAAACCAACTCTTCGTGTATTGGGAAACAACATAACAATATGATTAACAGGTGGCTTTTCATCAGGAAAAAAA
Organism: Eumetopias jubatus; assembly: GCF_037043125.1. NCBI lineage: Eukaryota > Metazoa > Chordata > Mammalia > Carnivora > Otariidae > Eumetopias > Eumetopias jubatus. Next base: position 198,487,432 of record NW_028274808.1, on the reverse strand, counting down.
AAAACCAGCAGAAGGCACTGGAATGACACATTCAAAGTGCTAAAAGGAAAAAAAAAAACAACTGTGAACAAAAAATTCTATATCCAGCAAAACTATCCTCCAAAACTAAAGGTGAAATAAAGACATTCTCAGATAAACAAAGATCGATAATGTATTGTTAGCAAACTCACCTTGTGAGAAACACTAAAGGGAAGTCCATTAGGCTGAAAGGAACTGGCACCAGATGATTACTTAAATCCACGAGAAGAAATAAAAAGCAGCAGAACTGGTAAATATGAGGGTTAATATAAAATACTCTAAAAATACATTTTTCTTGCTGGCGGCATCACAATTCCGGACTTCCAGCTCTATTACAAAGCTGTCATCATCAAGACAGTATGGTACTGGCACAAAAACAGACACATAGATCAATGGAACAGAATCGAGAGCCCAGAAATGGACCCTCAACTCTATGGTCAACTTATCTTTGACAAAGCAGGAAAGAATGTCCAATGGAAAAAAGACAGTCTCTTCAACAAATGGTGTTGGGAAAATTGGACAGCCACATGCAGAAGAATGAAACTGGACCATTTCCTTACACCACACACAAAAATAGACTCCAAATGGTTGAAAGACCTAAACGTGAGAAAGGAGTCCATCAAAATCCTAAAGGAGAACACAGGCAGCAACCTCTTCAACCACAGCCGCAGCAACTTCTTCCTAGAAACATCACCAAAGGCACGGGAGGCCAGGGCAAAAATGAACTATTGGGATTTCATCAAGATAAAAAGCTTTTGCACAGCAAAAGAAACAGTCCACAAAACCAAAAGACAACCGACAGAATGGGAGAAAATATTTGCAAATGACATATCAGATAAAGGGCTAGTATCCAAAATCTATAAAGAACTTATCAAACTCAACACCCAAAGAACAAATGATCCAATCAAGAAATGGGCAGAAGACATGAACAGACATTTTTCCAAAGAAGACATCCAAATGGCCAACAGGCACATGAAAAAGTGCTCAACATCGCTCGGCATCAGGGAAATCCAAATCAAAACCTCAATGAGATATCACCTCACACCCGTCAGAATGGCTAAAATTAACAAGTCAGGGAACGACAGATGTTGGCGGGGATGTGGAGAAAGGGGAACCCTCCTACACTGTTGGTGGGAATGCAAACTGGTGCAACCCCTCTGGAAAACAGTATGGAGGTTCCTCAAACAGTTGAAATTAGAGCTACCATTCGATCCAGCAATTGCACTACTGGGTATTTACCCCAAAGATACAAATGTAGGGACCCGAAGGGGTACGTGCACCCCAATGTTTATAGCAGCAATGTCCACCATAGCCAAACTGTGGAAAGAGCCAAGATGTCCATCGACAGATGAATGGATAAAGAAGAGGTGGTATATATACACAATGGAATATTATGCAGCCATCAAAAGGAATGAGATCTTGCCATTTGCAACGACGTGGATGGAACTGGAGGGTGTTATGCTGAGTGAAATAAGTCGATCAGAGAAAGACATGTATCATATGACCTCACTGATATGAGGAATTCTTAATCTCAGGAACAAACTGAGGGTTGCTGGAGTGGTCGGGGGTGGGAGGGATGGGGTGGCTGGGTGATAGACATTGGGGAGGGTATGTGCTACGGTGAGCGCTGTGAATTGTGTAAGACTGTTGAATCACAGATCTGTACTTCTGAAACAAATAACGCAACATATTTTAAGAAAAAAGAAAAAGAAGAAGATAGCAGGAGAGGAAGAATGAAGGGGAGTAAGTCAGAGGGGGAGACGAACCAGGAGAGATGATGGACTCTTAAAAACAAACTGAGGGTTCTAGAGGGGAGGAGGGTAGGGGGATGGGTTAGCCTGGTGATGGGTATTAAAGAGGGCACATTCTGCACGGAGCACTGGGTGTTATGAACAAACAATGAATCATGGAACACTACACCAAAACAAATGATGTAATATATGGTGATTAACATAACAATAAAAAATTTAAAAAATATATTTAAAAAAATACATTTTTCTTAATTTTTCTCTTATATTCTTTAAAAGACATAAGCAGTAATTATAACTCTGTACTGTTGGGTTTATAGCATTAAAAGACACAAGATGTATGGCAATGACAGCACAAGGAAGGGGGAAGGATGGAGCGCACTTTCCACATTTGACCAGAAGGAAGCTAGTGTTGATCCGAAGTGGACTGAGACAAGCTCAAATGTATTTCTGCAGTCCCTAGAACAACCACTAAGAAAATCATCCACAGTAAAAGAGCCAAGATGTCCATCGACAGATGAATGGATAAAGAAGAGGTGGTATATATACACAATGGAATATTATGCAGCCATCAAAAGGAATGAGATCTTGCCATTTGCAACGACGTGGATGGAACTGGAGGGTGTTATGCTGAGCGAAATAAGTCAATCAGAGAAAGACATGTATCATATGACCTCACTGATATGAGGAATTCTTAATCTCAGGAAACAAACTGAGGGTTGCTGGAGTGGTGGGGGTGGGAGGGATGGGGTGGCTGGGTGATAGACACTGGGGAGGGTATGTGCTATGGTGAGCGCTGTGAATTGTGTAAGACTGTTGAATCACAGACCTGTAGCTCTGAAACAAATAATACAATATATGTTTAAAAAAAAAAAGAAGAAGAAGAAGAAGATAGCAGGAGGGGAAGAATGAAGGGGGAGAAATTGGAGGAGGAGACGAACCATGAGAGATGATGGACTCTGAAAAACAAACTGAGGGTTCTAGAGGGGAGGGGGTGGGGGGATGGGTTAGCCTGGTGATGGGTATTAAAGAGGGCACGTTCTGCATGGAGCACTGGGTGTTATGCACAAACAATGAATCATGGAACACTACATCAGAAACTAATGATGTAATGTATGGTGATTAACATAACAATAAAAAATTTTTAAAAATAAAATAAAATAAACCATAACACTTGGAAAAAAAAAAGAAAATCATCCACAGTATATGGTTTTTTACAAGAGGAATTAAAAGGGGACACTAAAAACATTTAGCACAAAGGAAAACAGTAAAGGAGAATCAGAAGAACAAGACAACAACAATAAAAAAAAAAACCTCAGGTGACATGGAGAAAACAGCACAATGGAAAATGTCAATATCATGTAATAGAAATTTTAATTTAATTAGTTAAAGTAAATTAAGTTTTAATTAAATGTGAATAGTTTACATGCTTGAATCAAAAGGCAGAGATTGTCAGACTGGATAAGTAAGCAAGATATGAATGCACACTAGCTACCAGAGACAAATCTTAGATTCAAAGATGCAAGCCAGCGGGTTAAAAGTAAAAGGATGGGACAAAGATACACTGTGAAACAACCACCAGAGGAGAGCTGGAAGTGACCACCTTGATATCAGATGAAACAAATGTTAAGACAAGAAATATCACTAGAGGCAAAGAGGGACATCTCATAATGGTAGAGGGGTCAGTCTATGGGGAAAATATAAAAATTATAAATGTACACACCCCTCAGAGCCTCGAAATACATGAAGCAAAAACTAAACAGAATTAAAAGGAGAAACAGACAGTTTGACAACAGCATCAGAAGAGGTGTTGATACCCCACTTCTGATGATTGGTAGAACAACTAGATTTTAAAAATCAGCAAAGGGAGTGCTTGGGTGGCTCAGTCGTTGAGCGTCTGCCTTCAGCTCAGGTCATGATCCCGGGGTCCTGGGATCGAGCCCCGCATCGGGATCCCTGCTCAGCGGGAAGCCTGCTTCTCCCTCTCCCGCTCCCCCTGCTTGTGTTCCCTCTCTCTCTGTGTCTCTCTCTGTCAAATAAATAAAATCTTATAAAAAATTTAACAACAAAATAAAAATCAGCAAAGATGTGGAAAACTGGAGGACCCAATCATACAACCAGCAGACCCAGTGACTTTGGGACACGCCTTCTTTCCAAGCACACATGGAACATTCTCCAGGACACACCATGTACCAGGCCATAAAACAAGCCTCAATAAACATAAAAAGACTGAATTCACAGTAAGCATGATCTCTGACCACAATGGAATTCAATTAGACATTAACAACAGAAAGATCCATGAAAGCCCAAAATATTTCAAAATTGCCCAACACATTTCTGAGTAACTCAAGGGTCGAGGAAGAAGTCACAAGAGAATTAGAGAATATTTTGAAGTAGGTGAAAATCCCTGCAATATACAAAAATGTGTGGCGTGCAGTCAACACCATGCCTAGCAGGGAGTTTGTAACTTTAAACACCTACGTCAGAAAAAAGAATGGTCTTAAATAATCAAAGTTTCCACCTAAAGAAGCTAGAAAACAAAGAGCAAACTAAGCCCAAAGCACGCCAAAGAAAGCAAATAAGAAATATGAGACCATACATCAGTGAGATAGAAAACAGAAGAGTGAGAGAGAAAAATCAATGAAACCGAAAGCTGGTTCTTTAAAAAGGTAAAAAAAAAAAAAAAAATTGACAGACTTTTAGCTAGACAGAAAAAAAACAATAGAGACACAAAAATTCCTGAAATCAAGTATGAAAAAAGCGGCATCATCACCAACCACCCTGAAATGAAAGAGATTATAAAGGAACACCATGAATGACACCAACAAAACACACAACGTAGATAAATGGACATGTTCCTAGAAATACACAAGTTACCAAGCTGACTCAAGATGAAACATGAAATCTAAACAGAGCTGCAAAGAAGAAATGGAATTAGGAATTTAAAATCTTCCCACAAGAAAGGCCCAGACCCACTTGGCTTCACTAGTGAATTCTACCATTTAAAGAACACCAATCCTTCACAAACTCTCTGAGAAAATGGAGGGGGGTAGGTAACATTTCCCAATTCATTTATTCCTTGTTAAATTGAAACAAAAATCCTTAAAATATCAGCAAATGGAATCCATCAACATGGAAAAGTGATTCTACACCATGACCTGATGGGATCTATCCCAGGAAAGCAAGGTTGGTTTAACATCCAAATATCAATTAATGTAATGTACCATATTAACAGAACAAAGAGGGGGAAATCACACGATTATGTTGCAGAAAAAGCCTTTGGAAAAAAATCAGTATCCATTGATGATAAAAATTCTCGACAAACTAGTAGAAGAAAGGAAATTCTCAGACCGGCAGAAGACAATGCAAATATCCACAGCTGCAGCTACCACTGATGTTTGTGAAAGACAAACAATGCTTTCCCCCCTGAGATCAGAAAGAAGCAAGCATGTCTGCTCTTACCACTTTTATTCACAGATTCTTACCAGGGCAATAAGGCAAAGTAATCATCAAAAGCATCCAGATTCAAAGACATCAAACTATCTTTGTTCACAAATGACATGGTTCTTTACATAGAAAATCCCCAGAGACCCATAAAGACACAATAATAGAACCAATAAACAAATTTAGCAAGACCGCATGTTATACAAGATCAATATATAAAAATCAACTGTATTTGTATATACTAGCAACAAAAATCCAAAAATGAAATTAACGTATCAATTCCATTCACAATAGCATCAGATAGAGTAAAATGCTTAGGAATAACTTTAACAAATGAGGTGCAAGACCTACACTGAAGTCTACCAATGTCGCCGAGGGAAATTAAAGATGATGTAACTAAATGCAGAAACATTCCATGTTCATGGATTGGAAGACTCAATATGGCAGTTCTCCACAAATTGATCTATAAGTTGAATGTAATCCTCATCAAAATCTCATTGGGTTTTTTAGTAGAAATTGGTAAGCTGATTTTAAATTTTATATGGAAATGCAAAAGAACTAGAATTGCCCAATGTTTAAAAAGAAGAACAGGGGTGCCTGGAAGGCTCAGTTGGATAAGCATCTGACTCTTGATTTCAGCTCAGGTCATGATCTCAGGGTTGTGAGATTGAGCCCCACATTGGTTTCCATGCTCAGCATGGAGTCTGCTTGAGATTCTCTCTCCCTCTTCCTCTGCCCCTCCCCCTGCTCTCTCTCTCTCTAACAAATAAAAAGATAAATAAAATCCTTTTTAAAAAAAGATTTAAAAAGAAGAACAAAGTTGGGAGACTTACACTACCTGATCTCAAACTTACAGTCAAGCTTCAGCAATCAAGAGAGGGAGGCATTTGTGGGAGGACAGATGTATAGACCAATAGTACAGAAGGAAAAGTCCAGGAACAAACCCTTACAGCTAAGGGTAATAGATTGTTAACAAAGGTGCTAAGAGACTTCGATGAGGTGAAGGAAAGTCTTAGATCCAGAATATATTAACAACTCTTAAAACTTAAAAAGAAGACAGGGGGTGGGAAAAAAGCCATTGAAAAATGGGCAAAAGAAATGAACAAACATTCCACCAAGGAAGACAGACAAATGGTCAAGCACATGAAAGGATGTTCAACACCATTAGTCACTGGGGACATGCAAATCAAAACCACAGGGACAGAGCACTGCACGCCCACTCAGGGGCCACAATGAAGGACAGGTGGAAAGGACTAAGAGCTGGAACCACGCACTCCACTGTAGGAACGTCCAGTGGCACCACCACTCTGGAAACAAGTTGATGATTTCTGAAAAAGTTCACGTGAGCTCTATGCAACCCTCCACATCTTGGAGCCTCGGGCTCCTTGTCAGTGAGATCGACTTGAGGATAGCAGTGCCCACTTCACGGGGACGTAAGCAACTCCCACTCTTTCCAAGAATCCACCCAAGAGACTCAGAACCTGCGTCCACACAAAGACATGCCCATGGCTGTTCATGGCAGCAACATTCATAACAGCCCCAACCTGGAAACTCTCCCAACGTCCACAACTGAGAACGGATAAATAAAATGTGCCAGACGCATGCAAGAAACACTGTTTTACTGAAAAATGAATGACTAACTAATCATGCCACAACATGCAGGAACCTCAAACACACACCAAGCCAAAGAAAGCCAGACTCGAAGTACCACATATCACGTGTCTACATACTGTATTTATTTGCAATGTGCAGAAAAGGCAAATGCATAGAACCTGAGAGCAGATCGGTGGCTGCCTCCGGTGGGGGTGGGGCATGGCCACCAAAGGGCACAGGCTGGGAGACCAGGGGTCAAGAGATGGTTGCACAAATCTGTAAGTGTCCTGAAAGTCACCAAGTGGCTTACAACAGGTGGATTTTATGATGTGTAAATTATACCTCAATAAGTCTGTTTTTAAGACAGAAAGAAATGTGCTTCAGTGGGACTTCCATCTTCCAGGCTTCATGCCCTCACCTACCACGTCTGGGGCACCTTTGCTGTGCTACTTGTACCAGCTGCTGGTCCAAGGTGAGACGGCAGGTGACCGAGAGGTAAGCGTTTCTCACCTCGCCCTCGTCACCCTCATCAGCCCCACAATGTCCCTGTGAGGTAGGTATTGCTCTCGTCATCCCCATTGTGTGGATGGAGAGACTGAGGCTCAGAGAGGCTGTACCCGCTGTGGAAAGTAAGAGAGTAACAGTCTGGGTCAAGCCCAGCCCACACTCCCATCCCCTTCCCTCTGCCCTCAAGGAGCTCACCATCCTCCCCCTTCTCCCCCTGCTTGGGCCCAGCTTGTCACTGCAGAGCCAACCTAAAAGCCTCTGCCCTGGGAGGTCCCCGCCCTCCCACTGGGTGACAGAACCCCCACACACACACCTTTGCTCCTTGTGCCTTTGCGCACATGCTCCCTCACTGGGCGTGCGGAGCAGGATTCCCACTCTCACGGCCTCCTGCCCTGAGCTTCCTCCTTCCCTACAGCACAGCTCCCACGTGGAGGGGCACCCCTTCGTGTCTTGGCCTGATTCTTGGTGTGCCTGTCCTCCCTGCCCCACTAGACCTTGAGGGCTGGTCTATGGAGTGGAGTCTATAATGGGTTGACTCATGTCCCCCCAAAAGACATGTCCAAGTCCTAACTCCCAGAACCTGTGAATATGACTTACTGGGAAGGAGGGTCTTTGCAGATGGACTTAGTCAAGGATCTCGAGATGAAGTCTTCCCAGATTTAGGATGGGCACTAAATCCAATGACTAATCTCCTTATAAGAGACAGAAAAGAAGACACAGAGGGGAAGACCCTGTGAAAATGCAGGCAGAGATCAGGTGACATGTCTACAAGCCAAGGAACACCAAGGATTGCCAGAAGCCACCAGAAGCTGGGAGAGACACCTGGACAGATTCCTCCTTCAGAGCCTCCAAAAAGAGCCAACCCTGCCAACACCTTGATTTTGGACTTCTGGCCTCCAAAACTCTGAGAGCATAACTTCCAGTTTGTGCTCATTTGTTATGGCAACCGTAGAAAACTCACACAGTGTGTGTGTGTGTGTGTGTGTGTGTGTGTGTGTGTGTGTGTGTGTGTGTGTGTGTAGGGGTGCCTGAGTGGCTCAGTCAGTTGGGCATCCAACTCTTGATTTCAGTTCAGGTCACGATCTCAGGGTCATGAGATGGAGTCTCACATTGGGCTCTGCACTGAGTGTGGCGCCTGCTTAAGATTTTCTCTCTCCCTCCCCCTCCTCACACACACTCTCTCTCTCTCTCTCTCTTAAAAAACACACACACATACAAGGTCCATGCCCTGTTCACTGTACTGCCAGTCCCAGCACAGGGCTGGCCCCATCTGGATGAACCAGAAGCATGTCTGAGTCAAAACCTCCTTGCCTCTCTGATTCATCACCTGGAGCCCCTCCCTGACATGCTCAGAGCAGTCTGAGGATTGGTTTTATCTTTTCTAGAAACTCTGATGCCGCAGCAGCAATCCACTGGACTCCGTCTGCCTTTCTTTATGGCAAGCACCTTGCCATGTTTAGAGCAAGAGGCTCTTGTCATCCCTATAAAACAGTACAGGAGAGAGACCACTTAGAACGAATCCCCTGAGATCAGAAATCAAATGTCCTGGTAAGTAGTAGGGACAAGTGGGAAAGGGCTTTGAAACAACACTGAGCAAAAACAGAGACACAAAAGGGCTTTTGGAGCCGAACACTCTCCTTCGTGCTCCAGGTGCAGGTGACACAGGTGTGTTCAGGCTGAGAGAACACAGAGTGTGTCCTCCCCATATGTACCCTTCTGAGTGTGTAGGTGTTAGTGCCACAAGAAGTTTTACAAGTGGAGCCAAGAATTATGAACAACTTATTTCACCCTAATGCAACAAAACTTTAGATAAAATTGGAACAAAGTGCTGACTTTTAGGACCAGCTAAACATAAGTCAAGGCTTACAGGGGCGTGTTTCCTGGGGTGATTTTTCCAACAAAGTCCTGTGAGAGCATGATACAATGTCCCTCGTGTCCTTTTTCCTTGAGAGCCCCACTGTGATGCTGAATTTTATGTGTCACCTGGACTTGGCCGCCAGATGCCCAGATAGCTGGTTAAGCATTCTTTCCAAGTGTGTCTGCGAGGGAATTTCCAGAAGAGATTAGCATCTGGATTGGCAGACTGAAGAAAGCAGATGGGTGAGCCTCGTCCAATCCAGTGGAGGCCTGGACAGAACAAACAGGTAGAGGAAGGGCACATTTGCGTTCGGTGCTTGGGCCCAGACACTGATACCCTGCGACCGATCTCCCTGTGCTCAGGACCGCAGACCCGACCGAACGTACACCACCAGCTCTCAGGCCCGCCTTCGAACCACACCGCCAGCCTCCCTGGCTCTCCACGTCATGTGAGCCAACATCTGGAATGAGACTTATTATAAGGACTTGGCTCACGTGGTTATTTTCCTAGATGTGTCTCCCCATTGATTCTGTTTCTCTGGAGAACCCTGGCTAATAGAACCACCCCAGAGAGTTCTTTCTCGACCATATTTGAATGTCCTCTTGGGGAGCCCGCCTTGTGCTCACCTTGCCAATCCCCTGTTCCTCGCCCGCTCCTCGTCTGACACCACAGACCTGGCTGGCCAACTGCCTGTGACCCCAGAGGCTCTCCGGCTCCACCTGCCAAACATCCCCAAACTCTGCCCCTTTGCTGGGAGTCACGGCTTCCCCCGCTGTCTACGTCATGTTTGCCTGATTCGGGAAGAGTCCCGCCATCCGGGGGACAGTGGCCAACACAGACCTTACAAGTGAGAAGGGTCTCCACGTCAGACAGGATGGTGGGGTTATGGACCACCCTGTGTGTGGTCAGTCATACCAGATCCCAGGGCAGCCCTCACAAAGCCCCCACAAGCTGGGGGGCTTAAACCAATTCATTCTCTCTCACTTCTGGAGGCCAGAAGTCCAAAATTAAGGGGCTGGTGGGGCGGGTCCCTTCCGAGGGCTCCAGAGGAGAGTCCTGGTCTTCTCCCACTCGTAGGGGCGCCGGGCTCCTTGCTCATCCCTGCCAGCAGGGCAGCGTCTTCCCATCTGCCTCTGACCTCTGCTTGCGACCTCACGTCTCCCTCTTGTGAGCATGCTTGTGATTCCGCTGGCTCCACCTGGCTAACCCAGGAGAGCCTCTCCATCTCAAGATCCCTAACTTTTCCACTTCTGCAAAGCTTCTTGCCAAAGGAGGCAACACAGTCACAGGTTCTGGGGACTCGGGTAAAGACATCTTTGGGGGGCTATTCTGCTCTGCACAGCCACCTTCACTCCCCGGTCTGGCCACCCCTCGCTCCTTGCTCTCCCCTAACTGCCTAGAACCCACTGATGTCCATCAGGACGTTCTTCCTTCCTCCTCCAGCCGCCCACCCACCCATGTCCTGCAGCTCTGCGTCCTGGTCAGGGACAAGCTGTCCATGTTTACAACTAAAAGATTCAAACCGCTGACCAATCTCCTATTTGCCGGGGGGCTTTGAAGAAGGCATTGACTGTCTCAGAAACTCTACCCCATTCTCCCGACAATGAGTCTCAGGCTCCCTGCCATGTCCACTGTGGAAGGGAGACTCATCTCTGTCCAGCCCCTTCTTAGCCACCACCCCCCAGTGAGGGGAACGGGCAGGTGAGTGGGCCACGTGGACAGGTGAGCCAGGGACATCAAAAGCCATGCAAATCTGCCTGAGGCTTCTGCTGTCCAGGTGATGCATGGGTAAATGGCACGTGCCTTGGCTTCCCCACATGGACATTTTCCTCCAGGGGCCATCCACAAGGGCCCTGAGCTCAAGACTTGGATTCAAGAGTAAGAGTGTCCCATGGGGGCCTTGAATCTGAATAATGCACAGTCCCCCAGCATTGACAAGAGTCCCACATCCCATCCCGGTGCTGAGCACTCATGTCAAAGCAATAAAGAGCAAGGAGCTCTAGACAGTTCGGGGAGAGCAAGGAGCTCTAGAGAGCCCCAAGAGACAGAGACAGAGACGGCATGGCACGCCTAGAGTTGTGCAGGTCCGGGTGCCTGACCACTCAGCAGCATCAAAACCGAGTACTGTTACTCCCAATGCCTACCCAACGGGCTGTTGTGGGACTGAGTGAGACGTGAGGGGCTTCATTAGTCCAGCTAAAGTCCAAAACCACCATGGACCATGTGTCCATCGAGGGATGGATGGATAAACAAAGCGTGGGAAATCCACACGATGGAATACTACTGAGCCTTAAAAAGGAGGGGCGCCTGGGTGGCTCAGTCGGTTGAGCATCCAACTCTTGATTTCAGCTCAGGTCTTGATCTCGGGGTCCTGGGATCGAGCCCCGCATCAGGCTCCCTGCTCCGCGGGCACACTTCTTGTCTCCCTCTCCCTCTGCCCCTCCCACTGCTCTCTCTCTCTCTAATACATAAATCTTAAAAAAAAAAAAAAAAAAAAAGGAGAGATTCTGACACACACTACAACATGGCTGGACCTGGAGAGGACACGGTGCTCAGTGAAATAATCCAGGCACAAAAGGACAAATCCAGCGAGTCTGGTGAAACGAGGAATCTAGTTGTCAAACTCAGAGAGAAAGTATTCTGGTGGTGGGCGCCAGGGGCTGGGGAGGGGCTGGGGTGGTTGTAGTTTAATGGGGACAAAGTTTCCATCCTGCAAGATGAAGAGAGATCTGGAGCTGGGTGGGGAGACGGCATGATGCAAATGTACTCAATGCTACTGAACTATAAACTCAAAAAACTGTTACAATGGTAATTTTTACGTGATGTGTTCTTTGCCAGTTTTCTTTTTTTTTTTTTACACGTTATGGATTACCACCATCACCTTTATTATTTCCCCCATCTTCCTCATCCTGGTCTTCATCCCCATCAGGGGGTCAGGCTGGGGTGGCTACGGGTTTCCACCCGCGACCTGCTGACTTTCTTGCCCGGAGCTCGCTGGAGATCAGGCTTCAGCGGGAGGCAGAGCCTGATCCAGGAGAAATGTGCGCCCAGGGCTCAGGCTTGCACACCAGCGCTGCTGGAGGGTGTGCTGCCTCCACAGGAGGACCCGAGACTTGCATGTCGCCCGGGGGGGGGGCCAGTCTGGCGAGGCACCTGCGAGGGGAGAGGGAACGTTGCTGGAGCCCCCACGTGAAACGAGAACACTTCCCAAGTCCACGTGGAGTGGGTGCTCTTTCCAGCTCCCTTTTGGAACTGACGAAATCTGATAGGGTTGGAACGGAGGGAGGAGGGCAGGGCTGTCGGGCAAGTTCAACTGGGGAAATCACACGGCACTCGCGGTAGGTAAGTGTGCTAAGAGGTGACTGACCAGATGATTGAAATACGTTTGTACTAAAAATATTTTTAAAGCCCTTCTCTTGATTTATACCTGAAAGAAAATACCGCAAAGGAGAATGAGTTTTCAACTCGAGTAGCACTTATGTCTGATCTAACTAAATTAGCTCCTTTGAACTGGTGGTTTTGCTCTATGCCTGTAATAAAAATAACAATAATGTGCATTTAGAGGGTGTTTTATCCTCTAGAAGCACAGGACTTCCGCGGTGAACAATTCCCCTCATCTGTGCAGACCAGCAGGGGGAGGGGGGAGGGAAGAGGGGGAGGGGGCGGGCATGAGTTTCCCAGCAGCTGATCACGTTTGGTAAAATCAGCAAATTTCAAATACACGAGAAAGTGGATTTCATGGTGCTCTGAGAAGCCTAGAGACAAATGGGCCAGAAGTCAGGTCTTTCCCTCTGTCCGGAACGGAGTTATGTCCCCCAATGTGGTGGTATTTGGAGGCAGGGCCTTTGGGAGGTGACTAGGTCAGAAGGTCATGCGAGTGCCCCCCACCCCCAAGATGGGATCTGTGCCCTTGTAAGAGAGGGAGAGACACCAGAGCCCCCTTTCTCTGCCTGGAGGGATGGCTCCCAATCTCTGTCCTGCACCGACATGGGGGCCTGGGGAACACATCCCCTCTTGACTGGCGAGCATCACCCTTTCTGGGTTGTCCATCGGGAAGTAGCATGGGTCAAAGGAAGGATTTGCCCAACACCAAGCTGCTGCAAGTTCCCACGGCCCCTCTCCCGGCCCCTCTGTCCTGGCTAACCCATTCCTACCCACCTGTCCAACTGAAGCTCATTCACGATCACCTCCTCCAAGAAGCCTGCCCTGACCACCCACATCCTCAGGCAGTGGCAGCCCCCCCCCACAGCACCCCCCCCCCCGACTGCATGTTGTCACTGTCTGTGTGCACGTCAGCTTCCCCCACAAGAGGGTAAGCTGTCCGAGGCAGAGCCTGCAAGTTACCCTGCTGTGTCCGGGCATCCAGCACGGAACAGACTCAGGATGGGGCTCACTGCTTGCCACCAACAAGCCCGGCCCCATCACAGGCTCTGGGAACAGATGGGAACAGACCGTTCCCCGAGCCTGAAATTCGTAGTCAGTGGCTCACTATAGCTCACAGCCCAGCCTCCAACTCAAGAATCCTACTATCCCAACTTGGAAAAACACATCCCATCCCAACACAGGTATCAGAGTCCAGGCCTAAAATCACAGCCAGGGCCATTTCTGGAGTGAGTCCTATGTACCACCCGTGGGCCAGCTCTTCACCTGAGTCCCCTCCCTCAGCCTTGTGTGACGAGCATCCTCACCCCATTTCACAGAGGAATAAACTGAGGCTCCTGGGGGGGACCTGCCCATGGCTAGCAAGGGGCAGGGCAGGGCGGGGACTGGATCCCATGTCTGTCTGAGTCTAAAGCCAGAGGTTCTCACCTAGAGTCTGGACGACCATGAAGGCAGCTGGGTCAGTGGGGAGAGAGGGAATGGGTCCGCGGCCAGATCGAGCCAGACATTGTCCATTGTTCTGGAACTCGGGTGCCGGGACCAGAGCCTTCCCTGCAGCAGTTCTCACTCACTCACGCAGCAGTAAGCTTTTCTTTCTTTCCATATTTGGCATTTTGCTTCATATTGGGACTATTTTGATTGCGGGTGACGGCATCCCAGGCTGAGAGCACAGCATGGGCATGGGCACAGAGGTGTGGACTGGCATGAGGCATTTACGCAGCCCTAAACAACGCAGGGCAGGGTCTGCCACGCGGTTGGCAGGGGAAGAGCATGGCAGCCCAAGGCTGGAGCGGTGAGCTGGGGCACAGTTCCGAAGGCCCCAGATCTCATTCTACAAGCAAGAGGGGGTCACTGTGGGGTCCTGAGACAGAGGGGGCCCTGGCCCTTTCACCCGTTAGAAAGCGCACGCTGGAGGCCGCCCAGCAGGCAGACCGGTGGGTGCTTCTGTGCCTTTACTGTTTGAATTATGAGCTGGTGCTTCTTCTCTCCACAAAGGCACCATGTCACCCCCACCACAACCCCCTGAGAGGCCAAACCTGGACTCCCTGCCTTCCCTTGGCCCTTTGGGGTTTCCTACCCTCAGGCAGCCTCTGTCCCGCCCTCCTTACTCAGTTGGGTGAGACAGAAAACCCAGGTAAAGACAAGCCAGACCAGACCATGAAAGGACATTCGCTTTCGTTACAGAAAACCACGCAGGCCCCAGGAAGCCAGGGAGCTTGCGGGCAGCAATTGTAAGACTTCCCGGATGAATAATATATGAATAATCATGTAACTTTGCTTTTTTAAAGTGCTTAACCCGAGGGCTTTAGGCCTTTTGAAGATCATGAATTTGATTTCAGGGAACGTTCCCTAAACACCTCCTCTCTACGCTGGGCATGGGGTAGTTCCAGAATCCCGGGCTCCCAGGAAGGAACCACGGGGTGCACGGGTGCCTCGCTCGGATTGGAAGGATGAGGGCTCGGGGAAAGGGCTCTTGCACAGGCCCCGGTTGGGTCTGACGAACACACAAGGGATGGTGTTTCTCTCCAGGGTCAAAGCAGGAAGGGTCATGACTCCTAGGGACCACCAAAGGTGGTAGCTGAGGGAGGGGCCACCAGACAGGAGCCGTGGCCCACAGAGGCAAGCACGGCCACCTTCAGAACCACGGCCAGGAAGGCAGGAAGGAAGGAGAAACGGCCTGGCCTCTCTGGGCCCACCCTCCAGCTCCCGCATGTGGCCGGACGCTTACAAGTGGCACTGAGAGGCGCCCGCCACCGCCACAGCCCGTGTTTGGGGCCTGATGTACTTACTTCCTGTCAGACCCCGAGGTCTCCTTCCCGCGATGCTCTAAGAGGTGTCTGTTAGGAACGATGTCTAACCCCGCTGACAATGTAGGTAATGCTAAGCAGACGCCCCTTGTTTCATGGGGAGGGGAGGGAGACAGCAGCTTCTAATCCCCTAGATCAGAACTCCGGGTGACTGGGGGACGCTGACCCAGGAGTCACCCTGACGGTTCCTCTCTAAACCCATCGTGGCCCTTTCCTGGGGAACTAAGGTCTCTTCAGGGCTTCACGGCCCAAAACAGGTGGCAGAGAGAATGACACAGGGGTCCGGGTTGGGGGTACAGGTCCCTCGTCCACCGTGATCCAAGTCAGAAGTACTTTGGCCCAACCCTTGAATGCAAGGTGCTTTTTTCCCCCTTTCCTATTCCATGGTGTTTATTCATTGCCCAGGGCTGCCCTAACAAAGTGCCACCCCCTGAGGGCCTTCAACGACAGGACCTTATCGCCCCACAGCCCTGGCGGCTGGAGGTTCTGGATCAAGGTGTCAGCAGCGTGCTGGCTTCCGCGGGCTATGGGAGCCTCAGCTCCAGACCTGCCTCCGAAGTGCTGGGTTTGCTGCCGTCTCTGGCCTTCTTCCTGGGCCTGGACACCTCTGCCTTCATCTGCACGGGGCGCGCTCCCTGTGCATGTCTGTCTCCGGCCCCAAACTTCCCCTTTTCCTAAGGACACCAGTCACGCTGGAGCAGGACCCACCCTAACGGCCTTGCTTTCACCTGAACACCTGTAAAGACCCTGTCTCCAAATAAGGTCACATTCTGAGGTCTTGGGGGTTAGGTCTCCAGCACATGAGTTAGCGGGGGACACATCTGAATCCACAACACAGTGTAATACACACACACACAGGAGTATGTGAAACAGAAGCATCCAGCTTCACAGCGGTTATAACCCATGGGACCTCCTCCAATGTCAAGAAGGAGAACACGGTAGGCCCCCGGGGGCCCCTGGGCCCTTCTGATAAGCCCCAGAGGTCACCAGGATCCGGACACTGGTGTCATGGTGGCCTTGCTGGGCTGGGTAGTGTGCCCCCATTGCATGTCCAAGCCAGGAGCCCATCTTGGCCTGTTAGCCGAACATCACATAAATGGAATCATACCCTGGAGTCTGCCTTCTTCCACGCAACACCATATTCATAAGGCTGACCCCTTAGGACCCCCTGCCAGAGGGTTCTACAGTGTGGACACAGCGGTGCTTACATCTGTTTCTACCGTGTGGACACAGCACTGTCCCCTCTGGCTGTCCCCATGGGGGCCTCTGCAGACAGGCTGCCGGGAACGGCCTGCACATGCCCCCTGCCCTGTCCTGACAGCTGGCCCTGACTCAAAGCGAATTTCAGGCAGAACAGAAAAGAACATCCAGAAGAAGCTGGACTTCTGTTCTCAAGAGCACGGCTCCCAGTGTCCCCCGGAGGGCTGGCCATTTCTGGACTGTGCCAGGCATTTGTCAACTTTACTGAGCATCGTCTCCTCCCCACCCTGAAAGGTGCCGTCCAGGTGCCTCCCTTCACAGGTGAGATGCGTCACAGGTGACAGGTGAGGGCTCAGGCGACCTATCCAAGGTCACACACACATCTGAGACTGGAACTCTGGCCTGTTCACAGCTAAACCCTGTGCGTGTTTAAATGCGAAGAAAATGCAAGCCAGGGAACAGGAGAAGTTTTCAAATCTAACAGCCTCATTCCAGGGGTGAACTGAGCAGACAGTCATGAGGGCCAGCGCGGGACAGGCTGGCTCTAAACAGGCAAGAGACCACCTAATCCTCCCCGGCCCGGATCCCTCCCTCTAGTAGCTCCTGGACGTCAGGGAAGGCCGTGTTCTGACTCCAACAAGCTGCCTCGGATGTGTTAAAACCGCAGGGCAATTTAAGTGTGTTTTGTGTTTCATGACGTACAGATGAGGCCCCTGAGAAAGGCTGGTCGGACAGCAACGCGAGCGTATGTTAACGGAGCAGCAGCGATGCGCGTTACTGCTGGTCTGCTTAGCCAGTGGACCACTCCTCTCTCTCCTGGAAACCTCTGAGGAGCTGCTCTCACCGGAGAAATCTCAGAGACTTCATTCCTGAATGACCCACAGCCAGCACTCTTGGGGTTACAAAGCCCATTCGCAGCAAGGGGGCACGCAGGCCCATCCCCGGGGAGAGGGAGGGGGCTTGGCTCTGTTTCACCTGAGGAGAAAACGGGGTGCTACGCCAAGCGCCCCGGGCACAGCGGGAACAGCAGGGCCAGAGCTGGGGCCCCGCCTTGCCCTGCTCCCTCACTCACCCCGGTGTTCCAGGCACAGGACCGGGGACATCCCAGCTTCCAGTCTGCACGGGGGAGCAGTGTGAGAGAGGGAATTCAATGAAACAGTGAGGTTAGTAACAGTCATAACCGGCCATGACGGGCTGACTTGTGTCCTCTCAAAAACTATAGGTTGAAGTCCTAACCCCTGAGACCTCAGAACATGACCTTATTTAGAACTAGCCATTGTAGGAGTAATTAATTAAGCTGAGGTCATACTGGAGCAGGGGGACCGTCATTCAATATGACTGGTGTCCCTACAAAAAGGGGACATTTGGATAGAGACAGGCACACAGGGAGAACGCCATGTAGAGATGAAGGCTCCTACAAGTCCAGGAGCACCAAGGACACCAGCAAACCCCCGGGAACCAGGAGAGGCCCAGGAGAGGCTGTCCCTCAGAGCCTCCGAAGGACCCAGCCCTGCCGACACCTCGATTCTGAGCTTCTGGCCCCAAAACTGCAAGAGATTACATTCCCAGTGTGTGAGCCCCCCGTGTGTGTACGTTGGTACAGCAGCCCCAGGAAACCGAGGCACGGCCCCTCGCTCAGCAGTGATGTGTGAGAGCTTTATGCTGGGGTGCAAACGTCGGCCACCTTAACCGGGTACTGTCACAGCATGGCCTAAGTACGAAGCCTTGTGGGACTGATAACCGCCAACTCGGGGGCGGCAGTTTCTTCTGGGGCAGGGGAGAGGGGTGGGCACCAGCAACATCACGTCTCCCATTTTGGAAAAAAATCTAAAACCGTAAATAGCATCAATGGGGGAGGGGGTCCATGGATGCTTTTTAGTTATTGTCTGAATTTTTCTGCATGTTTTCAATATTTTTAAAAATCTTCTTAATTGGTTCTGATCTGTGGGACGGACATTTAAAAATCCAAGAACTGAGGGCACCTGGGTGGCTCAGTTGGTTAAGCGACTGCCTTCGGCTCAGGTCATGATCCTGGAGCCCAGGGGTCAAGTCCCGCATCGGGCTCCCTGCTCAGCGGGGGGTCTGCTTCTCCCTCTGACCCTCTTCCCTCTCGTGCTCTCTGTCTCTCATTCTCTCTCTCATCTGTCTCTCATTCTCTCTCTCAAATAAATAAATAAAATCTTTTAAAAAAATCCAAGAATTTGGACTAAACCCTGAGAAAATCTCCATGCGTCTCCTGGTACTTGTTTCCGTCACTCTGTCACCAAGGGTCACTCTGACCCTCCGTCCAGGTGGTCCAGCTACCAGGTCTCCCTCCGCTGCCCCTCAACCACTCACGCGACCCCCCTCCTGCCCTCGCCCTCTGGGGGGGGGCGTCTGAGTCCAAGATTTCCCTTAGAGCAACACGCTGTGTATAATGTAGTCCCGAGGGTCCGAGGTGATATGATACCGCTTCAAGGGGTTTGGTGATCTATGGGACACAATTTACGGACAGCCAGTTATGATCCGTGACCAGTGTCAACTGTTCCAATGGATAAAGGTGTCTGGCCTACCTCATCAAGGTCACCAAGGGGCAAGATCAAGGTTGGAGGCCCTGCCCCAGCCCCAATTCTCCCAAAAGGGGATGAGGTACTGAATACTGAGCCCCACCTTGGGCCCCCCTTCCATGTGTTATCTATTTACCCTCAACCCCACCTCCTTCCACCAAGTGATAAAGTGGCCCCTTACTGCCTGTCCTCTGCCTCTGGAACACCTCTGATCCTCTGGCCCCACTCCCCTTCCCCCCCATCTGCCTGGCTATGCCTCAAAGACTCAGCTCAGGGACCACCTCCTCCAGGAAGCCTACCTGTGGGACTCCAGACCCCTCTCCTCTAGGACAGTGCCTACACATTGCCTACCCTTGTGGGAGACAAGCCGGGAATAAACCCAGCTGTGTGTCTGTCTCCCCCACTAGCCTATGAGCATCCTAAGGGCCATGGCCATGTCTTATTCATCACACACAAGGCTCGGTGCAAAGCAGACCTGCAGGGAATGATGAATGAGCCAAGTGACTTGTCCAACGTCACCCCTGCTCCACCTAAGCAGGCGTCCTGACTGTCTGCATCCAAGGTCTGGCCTTGTGTTAACAGCAGGGGCAACAGGCAGAGGGGGGAGGTTGCCGGCGATCAGCCTCGCAAATCAGAAAACAAGCCGGCCTCCAGGATGCCCCTTCCAGAAAGAACCAGAGCTCTGGCCCCAGGCAGCATTCCTGGGGACCCCCAGGGACCTGAGAGAGGCCGGAGTGACCACTCTGAGACCAGGGGCCTCGCCTGGACTCAGGACTGAGGGTCATTTTTCCAGATCCTCAACTGGACTTTTTTTTTTTTTTTAATTTAGAAACAAAACGCTTAATAAAGAAGTAATGCGTGCTTGTTAAAAAAAAAAAAAAAAAGAACCCGACAGTTGAGAGATACAGAAAGAAGTACATAAAGCAATGATGTAATTGCTCCCCCACCCCCACCTGGCACTATGAACTGGGCATGGACCCTTCCGGCTATCTGCCCCCCACCACACACACACACACACACACACACACACACACACACACACACACACACACACACACACACACACACACACACACACACACACACTTACTTATTTTACTACTGCTCAGTTTAAACACTCACATTCTGTCGCCCGGCCCCAGCGAAGTCCTGTGTACTTTGTCCAGAGGGAGGCTCTATAACATAGAATCCAATAGTCCTCATTCGTAACAATGTGGCTAAATAAATATTATCCACTGCACAGAATCAAGAAACAGTGTAAGAGCGGAAAAAAACGTAATCCTACCAGGTTAAGCCTACTACTCAAAAGAGAATCTTCTTTGGGTCGATCAAACAGAAATCTCCTTTCATTCCTTCATTCCACAAATATTTCCTGAGTACCTATGAGGGAGCAGGCACTGTTCTAACCAGTAAGAAAAAGCAGGAAACACAGCAATAATTCCTGCCCTCTTGAGCTTCCTTTCAAGTGGAGAGAGGGAGACACTAAACACAGAAATAAATAAAACTCTAGAGTATGTCAGACACTAGGCTCCAAGGAAAACACAAAGCAGGAAAGAGAGCAAGGCGGGGCCGGGGCCGGGTGTGTGCCCACAGCCCTGGGTCCCTGCCTCCCAGCGGGCACCCACCTGTGCCCGGGCCCTGCACCTGCAGACGAGGAGAAGACATCGCATCTGGAGCCTGGGCTCCGGCCTCCTGAATGGCCAGCCAGGGGCCACGGGCTGGGAAGAGGCCAGAGCTGTGAGTGAATCAGCTCCCCGGGCGTGGACCGTGACCAGTGAAAACCATGACCCCTCTCTGGGGACTACTGGTGTCCTGCCACACGTGACCCTCCACGGCCCTGACACCCTGGCTTCCTGTTTGTACCTGCACTTCCTTGTGGAAGAGGCCCATCCACACTGCCCCCACCCCCGTTCTGTTCTCAGCTCACACTCTCCAGGTGTCTGTCCTGTGGGGGGGGAAGGGCTGCAGACGTGGCAGGGGTCCCTTGAGGCACCCCCCAGGCCCACACTCACGGAGCAGCTGGGAAGGGAGCTGAGCACAGACCTCTCCTCTGCAACACCAGGCCCTACTTTTTCCCGGTTCCGAAGATCAAAAATTCATCACAAAGTAAATAGCCACGAAACCACAATCCAGGTCAAGAAAACAGGGCACTACCAAGGGCTCCAGGAGCCCCCCTCCCCAAGCCAGGGCCCCCCTCCCAGTCCAACCCCTCCCAAAGGTAACACGCTATCCTGACTTCTGTGAAACACTTCCTCTTCTTTCGAGTTGCCACCAAGCCTGCGTCCTTCAACACTGCTTTCCCTCAACAGCATTATCTCAGTGTTATTGACAGGCAACAAATCGTCCTTATTCAAGGCATAAAATATGATAAGTTCTGACCCCATTATACATATGTTTTTCTCCCTCCTCCCTATCCCCTCTTCTCCCTGGAAGCCACTGATCTGCTTTCCACAGAGGGTTCCCACCAGGCCACCGTCCCTCTACAGGTCCCCATGCAGCTCACCTGCACTGTAGACCCCCACCCTCTCCGATCAGCAACCCCCCCCCATTGCTGATCACTGGGCCCTGACTGCACACAGGAGGGCGGCCCCCTGCCCCAGGACTCCAGACTGGCTCCCATCTGGGAAACCCAGCAAGCTTCTCCGCTGTCCAGCAGGCTGGACCACACCTTCCCCACGAAGGTCCAAACCCCACCTGGGGAGGCCCCCTCCACGACCCTTACTGCTTGTCTTTCCCTTCTCGGCCCCAGGGTACCACATAGAGCCCTTGCACATTACAGCCACTCACCAGAGCTTACAGGTCCGTCCCACCACACTTCCAGTCTGACCCACCAGGACCCCAGGCTGCTACACAGACTCTGGCCAGAAGCTGGAAGGACATCCTTGCTGAAGGAACCAAGGCCGGCATTTCCTTCTTCCCGCTTGTTAAGGATATTGCTCACCACCTCCTGGATTCCACAGTTTCTGCTGAGAAGTCAGCTGACGTTCTAGCGGTCACTCTCCTGAAAGCAAACGGTCCTTTATTTCTGGCTGCTTGGACAGCTCCTCTGTATCTTCAGCATTTGGTAGTGTTGGCATGGGGTGGAGAGATGCAGTTTTGGTTTACTTGTCCTGCTCTGGATTCACGGACATTTCCAAATCCATGGCTTACTATCTTTGCTACGGCCTGAACTGTGTGCCTTACCTCACTCTACGTCCCCAAAAAGGCATGCGTTGAAGCTCTAACTCCTAGCACCTCTGGATATGACTGGAGGTCATATCTTTAAACAGGTGATTAAGTGAAATTGAGGTTTTTGGGGTGGGCTCTAATCCAACCTGATGTCCTTCTAAGAGGAAATGTGGACACACAGAGAGATACCAGGGAGGTGTGTGCACAGAGACCATGTGAGGATACAGCGAGAAGCCACCACCCGCAGACCAAGGAGGGAGGGCCCAGGAGAGACCAAACCCTCCAACAGCTGGATCTCAGACTCCTGGCTTCAGGGCCACGATAAAGTAGATTTCTGTTGTTTACGCCACACCAGCTGTGGGATTTTGTTACAATGGACCCAGCAAACAGAGGCAGTCTTACCCCAGATCCCAGCCATCAACCCTTCAATATCGCATCCGGCCCATTTCCCTGCTTTTTCTTCCGGAACGCCAATCGTACGTACAATAGACGTCCAACTGGATCCCACCTTCTACGGTTCTTACCCTCTTTCTGGTGTTTTCTACCCTTTGACCCTGCACCTCATTCAGGTTTTTTCCTTCGACCCTTCTTCCAAGTCACTGATTCTCTCTTCAGCTGTGTCACCTGCTGTTAAACCCAGCCACTAGGCTCCTAATATCACATATTGTACTCTGAGTTCTGTAATTTCCACTTCACTGCTTTCTATAGCTCCCAGTTCTTCACTTAAACTCTCAACCCTGTCTTATAATCTCTTTGAGCACAGAAAACAGTCATGTCGAAGTTCTCGTCTGGTAACTGCGTCGCTGGGTTTCCTGAGAGTCTGTGTCTGTGGTCTGTTGTTTCTGCTGAGCTTCCACGCTGCCCTGTCTCCTCGCATGCCTAGTAGTCTGTTTTGTGAACAAACACCAGATTTATGACATAGAGGAGTTTAGGATGTCCAGAAAGGATTTACATTTGTGTCTGCCAGCTGTCTGGGGCACCAGGAGTCCGAATGGTCTCCCCACAGTTTCAGGAGTTCCAGTTATGTAGAGCTAAAGTGCAGTATCCACGGGGTCTGTCTGCTTCTGGCTCGTCCTCACGTATAAGGTCAGCCCTCTGTAGTCCTAACTCAAAACAAGGCAGGCTTGCCAGGTCAGGTTCCCAGGCTGCTGTAACAAATTACCACCAACTCAGTGGCTGAAAACAACCACACTGATTTTCTTATGGTTCTGGGGACCGGAAGTCTGAAATTAGTTTTATTGGGACAAAGTCAAGTGGTCAGCCGGGCTGCCCTCCCTCTGGAGGCTCTAGGAGAGAATCCTGGCCTTTTCCAGCTTCTAGAGGTGCCCATATTCCTTGACTTGCGGCTCCTCTTTCCATCTCCAAAACCGGAAGTCCAGCATCACACGTCAGTGGTCACAAGGCCTTCATCTTCTGCATCAAATCTCCCTCTGGGATTATGTTTAGGTCCAGCTAGCTAAGCCAGGATCATCTCCCCATCTTAAGATCCTTAAACATACCTGCCAAGTCCATTTTCGATGAAGGGAAATACTCACAAACTCCTGGATTAGCCCTTGCTATCCTTGGGGGCCATTGTTGGGCCAACCACAGCCCTGGACTCCTGTCCCCTGGCCATATGAACCTGTCAAGGCACCACTCACCATCTTGGAAAGCGTGCTTAGATCACCATGGCCCCAAATGCCATGCTCTGCTGCCTGAGCCTCTGTCCACCGCCCCCCATCAGCACCCCACTCTGAGATCTTGCCCGGCATTCCCTGTCTTGTTGCTTCTCTAAAACCCACAAGCGCTGTTATTCCTAGCTGTCCTTGTGAACAGGTTAGTTCCTCTGTCTAGGGAAGGGAAGTTCGTCATGTTCTTTCTATGATGACCAGACAGTGGACAGGGTCAGGCCCCAGGGGAGATCCCCCAAGGGCTGGGAGTCAGGTTCTCCACACCCCCGGACCCTTGATTTTAAGATTATAGACTCTTCGTAACTACAGAGCACTTTAGAATTTGTATGAAGTATTCTATTTAGTAACAATTATAACCACTAGTTATTACTGACTAACTAGACACCAGATTCTGGGCAAGCCCCTTCCCGATTATTCTCACTTCTAACACTCACACTAACCCCAAAGTGTGAGGACCACTGTCATCACCACGAGATGAAGAAACTGAGGCCCCGAGAGCGTGGACGGCCTGCCCGGGGTTGCAAAGCGGGCGAGCAGCAAAGCAATGCTTTGAACACAAACATTTCTGACTCCAAAGCCTCCGTGCTTCCTTATTCTGTGCCTGGAGCAGCACACACATGCAGAAGGCTTGAGCAAGGCGACCCAGTGACTGTGCAGGGAGCTGGACTACCTCATTTCAAATCCTGCCTCTCCCAGCTTCAGTGCTTGCTTGCCGGGGCCCAGGTGAGTCGATCATGGACACAGAACGCTTCCACCCACCTCTGAGAAAGAACCCTTCCTTCCAAGATTTCCCAGAAACCTGCTCACACAAACCCCCTCCTTCCTTCCCCTGAGTGAGGAGGAGGTGACCTACCCAGGGACGGAGCCATGGTGGGGCCGCCTTGTGTGGCCTGGGAGTCCTGGAAGCCTCCAGACTCGATCCAGGGGCCCCAGCGTGGCTGGAGCCTAACCAAGGACCGTCTCTACTCGCTGGGGTTGCCAGAAGGAGCAGATGGGAAACCCAATGAAAGACAGACAGCTTGAATCCAGCAATGTCTCTGCCAGGAGGAGGGGAACCTTTTTTAGGAAGAATCCCTGGGGAGGGGCGGAGGATTCGTGGGGGGGCGGAGCCAGCTAGAAATAGCTGTCGGCAGCACTACCAAGTGCTCTCGTTCTGGCGCTTTGCTGTGAGAAAGGAGGAATCGTCAATAACAGATCAATCACTGGAGCTTAACATCTTTTGATAAATGAGCTCACCTAGCACCAAGACCTGGGTTTCAAAAAAAAAAAAAAAAAAAATCATCTACATGGAACGAAGCTGCTGGGGGGAAAGGCCGATTCCAGATCCGGGGCGGACATGGGGCGGTGTGGGTCTGCAACAGCTTGTGGGTGATGAGGAGTAACTGATGAAGAATGTCTTTAAATGACGGGGAGATGCAGAAAAAACAGGAGGGGCTCCCGCTGGCCAAATCTGGGATAACTTTATCCCTGAAATGAACCGTGACAATGATGGATAATAGCACTTTGGGGGTGGGGGGAGGGAAGCCATACGCTGGGTGCAGGCCAGGGAAGGGAACGCTGCTCCCTTCTGGAGAAGGGTCAGTATTAACGGGAGGTGGGCTAATCTCATTAGGAAATCACCAGCTGACCACCATCAGTGCACGCACTGACTTGGGCAAGGCCCAGGGATGGACGCGCCAGAACCGCTGGGTGACAGACTGATGGGGGCGACAGACTGACGGGGGCCGGCCACTCCTGCAGCCCGGAGCCCCGCCCACCTGCCCCACCAACAGCTGAGAGATGGCCAATAACCCAGGGTCAGGGGACAGGCCTCTACGTACCAGGACAGACCTCCTCCACCAGGCCACCAAACCTCACCTCACCTACAGGGACGAAAGGCTGCACGTGCTCCCTGGCATGAGGTGCCAAGAAAGACAGGGCAAACGTTTAACCCGATCCACCGGTGAGGGAGTCATCAGCCATTCCAAAGTCAGACTCTGCGAGGCATGGAGTTCTTCTGAAGGGCCTGTGTTCTGCTTCTGGCCTTGGCTGGCCAGCTCCCCCGGGTCTGGAACACACCCCAGTCCAACCTCCTGCCCTCCTCGCCCAGCAGACCCCTCCTCACCCCTCAGAACTCAGCCTAGACAGCACTGCAGTGGGCAAGAAGCCTGCCCCCACCCACAAACCACCGCTCTGGCCCTAATGTATCTGCGTCAAAACTGGGTCACTTATCTGTTACACCCATGGATCGGATCAAGAGCGCCCCACCACCCTCCCGCCCGGGGATGGGTAATGTGTCGCCTCATCTGGCTATATCAGCACTCAGGTGTTGTTCTTGAAAGAAAGGAGGGACGGGGGGGGGGGGGGGGGGAGGGAAAAGGGGGGAGGGAAGGGAAGAGGGAGGAGGGGGAGGAGAGTGGGGGAGAGAAGGGGAGGGGAGGGGAGGTGGGAGGTCACCTGACAGGTAACAAGGGCAGCCCTGTGCCCTGTTGCCCCTGGTAGAATTCTCTTGCTTCCCTCTGAGCTCCTACTGCTTAGTCGCTGATTGCCCCCCGACTCCCCTTTGTGCAGGGGCTGGACCTCATCCAAGGAACCCACCCCCACCTCCCCTGCCCCCTGGCTTCCAGGATGGCTCAGCCAGCAGGAGACGGAGGGAAGGAAGCTGAGTGGGGGCTACTGCACCCCCACCCCCCAGCAGCACGCCGCAGACCAGGGTCACTGCGCTCCACTCAGTGGCCTCAGCTCTGGCCGGACGGGGGCCAGCCCCTCTCCCGTGGCCACAGCCACCACCTGCTCAGGTCCCAGCCTCCTGCTCTCAGCCACTGCAGGCATCGGGGCTTCCTACTGCTCCCCGAGCCTCACCTGCCTTGTGGGTCCCCCACCCCGGCTCCATAAATGGGGACTTCCTTAACGCCTTTCCCGTCATGCCTCTCTGGAATGGGTTAAATGGTGGCCCCAAAAAGGTACGCCCGCGGCCTAACCCCTGGAACCTGTCATGGTGACCTTCTTGGAAAGAGGGTCTTTGCTGATGTGGTTGGGTTAGGGACCTCGTGACAAGATGGTCCTGAACTTAAGGCGCGACAGAGGACAGACACACAGCTCAAAGGACCCGTCTCCAGAGGGTAGAGACACAGTAAGGGGAGCCCCGGGTCTGTCTCAGATTCCCTGCAGATGTCCACACTCCGCCCGGGGGCAACAAGCCCACCTCCTCCATCCACAGCCCTGCGCCAGCCACCCAGGGGAGCCCCACGGAGCCCCCTGCTGCCGGAGCGGCAGTTCGACCCGTCAGCCCCTCCAGCCACGACCCAGGGACAGGAGGTTCCGGGCCCATGCCAGGACATCCACCCCCAAGTCTCCAGCACCCCGTCTTCAGAGGCTCAGAACAGCACGAAGCTGCCACTGGAGACACATGCCACAATCTGGCAAAAGCACGGTTCCGCCCGAGAAAACACAGTGGGCGCTCGGGCTCTGCCAGGCTCGGCCTGGCTTTCTCCAGGTGTATACCTCCCCTCCCGTCACTCTGCCCCCGGGTCTGTCCAGGTCAGCCCAGCCCATGGTAGCAAGGGCCAAGGCGGGCAGCTTAAACAACAGACTTCCACTTCTCACAGCTCTGGAGGCTGGGGTCTGAGATCGGGGTGTCAGGGGCGCATTGCTGGTGGGGGCCCTGCTGCAGGCCGTCCCCAGACAGGCACCTGCTGGCTCTGTGCTCACACGGTGGACAGTGAGCGAGCTCTGGGGTCTCTTCCTTCAGGGCCCCCCACCTCGTGACCTCCTCTAGCCTTAACCACCTCTGCAAAGGCCCCGTCTCCAAATAACAGCTGCACTGGGGGCTGGGGCTTCAACATAGGAACTGGGGGCGACATCAGCCCATGGCAGGTGACTTTATCCTCTGTGGGTTTAGTGTGTTCAGCAAATCCCAAGGCCTCTTGGGATCTCATCTTTTGCATTTGGTCAAGTGCACAGCAGGCCCTGGGGATGGGAGGAGGGGGGCTCTGCTGCAGGCAGAAGCCCTCCCCCCACCCCCGCCCCTGCCCCTGAACAGAGCCCCACCTCCAGGGCATCCCAAATGCTAACCTGGCCGGTGGCAAAAGACTCCCTCCTTTGCCCCACTGGACTGGGCCCCAACCCGAGCCCACTAAGATTTGAACAAACACTCACATGGTTTCTAATGGCTCAACGATGACCTCCCCCCGCTTAAAGAGCCTGCCTGATCAAACGCAAGGCTGCGGGAAGAACTGAACTGAAGGTGGGCCCCTCGGGAGGGGAAGAGCCTAATTTCCACCACACAGTGAGAGACCCAGAGGGGCACCGCGTGGACCAGGCCCCTCACCTGCATTTTGTTCATCTGACACTGGCCTCCCACCCAGCGCACACGGGGTCTCCAAGGTTGAGCCAAATTTTCCTGCCATTCCTGCTCATCCAAAGCCCAAACCACGGTCACCCACACTTCTGTCCCTTTAACAAACTCACGTCTTCCTCTGTGCTTGTATTCCCCAGCGAATACACTTGAACTTGAACGAATTGGCTTACACAGTAGCCCAGGGCCGCGCACAGAGGTGCTGTGGGAGGGGGGTGGGGCCGGCAGGGGCTGGGGGTCCCAGTGGGTGCAGAGAGCCAGGCCGAGTGTGCCATGTGGCTTGTGGACCATGGGGCATGGAGTCCCCCAACGCTGACCTTGCCCCTCCCCCAGCAGGGGCTGGCTCTCCACACCATAGCTCCAGAAAGGTCCAGAACGAACGCCTTGGAAGGCAGCAGCATGCCATGAGCCTTTGCAACAGGGACATGCTGTTCTGCCGCCACACCGGTGTGGGGTCCCCACGATGGCCGGATGATGGTACTGCCCAGAAATGCCTCGGTGGGCCTGGTTCCCCAGCCCGGGGCTGACCCAAACGCTGTCCTACACCCCCACGGACCAGACACTCGCCCAGTGACCAATCCCTCCGCAGTGCCCATGGGGCTCCAACACCACAGACCTCGTGCACAGCCATCCATCCGCGTGGCCGAATCACCTCTCATTCTCCAAACAAATGCTTCCTGGGTGCCGGTGACATGCCAGGCTCTGCAGCTGGGGGAGCTCACAGATCAGCAAACGAGAGAGGTGGCCAGTCAAGGGCACAGGTGTGGTGGGGCCCGTGACAGAGGGAAGGGCCCTGTCCTGGCCCCAGCATCAGGCGGGGCTCCCCAAATGCGCAGGGCAGGAAGGCAGACTCCAGATCCAGGCACACTGGTTGGAAACCTCAGCTCTCCTTATACCAGTGACAAGACCCAGGTCCATTCTAAACCCTCTGAGCCTCGGTTTCCTCACCTGTAAAATGGGACCCAAAGTCACACCAAAGCTGTGGGGTCGTGTGAGAGGCAAAGGAGAGGAATGTAAAGTGCTTACAGGCACAGCTCCTGGCCCAGGGCAAGAAGACAGTGAATCTCAGCCATCATTGTCATCACTGCTGTTATTCTAAGTAGAAACTTCAACCAGGAACAGGAGCATCAGGTGCAAAGGCCCCCAGGCAAGAGAGAGCGGCAGCACCCTCAAGACTGCAGGAGCTGGATCCAGCTGCAGCAGGGGTGCACGGGTGAGCGTGACAAAGACAGTCCCTCAGAGTCGAGGAAGGATGAGGGCCTTCTGAGTGCAACGGGGTTTTGAACAGACGTGGCACAGTCAGATTTGCCTGTGAGTGGAATCACTCTCGCTAAAGTGTGAAGGACACACTGGGATGTGAGAGGCGGACGAGGGAGGCGGAGGCTCTTGAGGATCCCGGCATGAGATGGTGGAAACCTGGGCCCAGCAAGTTGGAGGAGGTTGCTGCGGAGACAAGAGCCATCCAAGAGAGAGAAACGGTAAGAACAAGCACCTGCTAAGGTGGACGCGGTGAGGCCGAGGGGGCGTGGACCTGCTGACACCATCCTTCACCGTCCATAGCTTCTGCAGGCACAGCCTGGGCCCGGCGGAGCGCTGAGGCTCTGCCACACGAGGTCACTCCTGGCCAGGAACATGGGAGCCGGACCAGCACCAAACCCCGAGCAGCCCCGCGTGAGCATGCGGCACGGTGCCTCTCGCGTCCCTGCACACGAACGTAGATCATCAGTCTCCGCTGGGGACGGGAACGGGGGTGAGCGTTGTTACCCACATGACAGAGGTAGAAGGATTGCTCTGAGAGACGGATGTGATTAACAGCCAGGGGATTTGATTTATGAGGAAAGATCAAAAAGACCCGAATCTGGAGAGCCAGAGGGGTGAGAGCGTCAGAACCGGGGCATGGGGCACAGGGGGACGCTAGGAGCCAGGAGCCCCAGTGGGGGCTGATCTCTGGGGTGAAACCAGGAGGAAAGCTGACAAATGAGTATGCAGTCTGAAAGGAAGGGAACTTTCTGACGTGGGGATGGGCTTTCCTGCCAGGTCACAGGGACTCACGCACAAGAAGCAGAGACCCGTGGCCCACACGTGGGACGTTCAGCACAAGGACTGGCCGCGCACTCTCCTGGTGGGGGAAGCCAGGGGGGTGTGGAGAGGTGGGGGGACGCAGGACACGGGTCCTAATGGAGGTGACAGGTGGTTCTGTGACCCAGCCCTCGAAGAGGCCTGTAGCAGTCAGGGTTCTCCAGAGACAGAGCCTGTGTACATGTGTGCACGTGCGTGTGGAGAAAGAAAGATTTAGTCTAGGAATTGACTCACAAGATGGTGGGGGTCGGCCCGTCCACAGTCTGCAGGACAGGCCAGAGACCCAGAGAAACGTGGATGTTGCAGCTTGAGTCCCAAGGCCATCTGCTGGCAGAATTCCCTCCTCCTCCAGGGACGTTGGTCTTTTTTTTTTTTTTTTTTTTTTTAGCTAAAGCCTTCAACGGATTGGGTGAGGCCCACCTACATTATGAAGGGGTCATCTGCTTTACTGAATGTCTGCTGATTTAAATGTTAGTTCATTTTTAAAATATCATCACAGGGGCGCCTGGGTGGCTCAATCGTTAAGCGTCTGCCTTCGGCTCAGGTCGTGGTGCCAGGGTCCTGGGATCGAGCCCCACGTCGGGCTCCCTGCTCAGCAGGAAGCCTGCTTCTCCCTCTCCCACTCCCCCTGCTTGTGTTCCCTCTCTCACTGTGTCTCTCTCTGTCAAATAAATAAATAAAATCTTGAAAAAAAAATAAAAATAAAATATCATCACAGTGACATCTAGACTGGTGTTTCACCAAATACCTGGGTGCTGCAGCCTGGCAGCTATAATATTAACCATCGTGGGGTCCCTGTCGATGCACATTTGTTCTTACAGTCCCCCATGGGCCTGGCCCTGGGTAGGGGACATGGTGGCAGAGAACACTGGCCCTGCCCCCACAGAGCCCCTGCCATGATGTGGGGCGTGGGTCAGCAGACAGCCCCTTCTCCCCGACCAAACGAGAGCCGGAGGCAGGGTTTAGGCACGCCTCACCGAGAATGTGGGCTTTATCACAACTAAGCCATGATGAGACCTCGGAATGAAACTCACTCCCAGAGCCACAGGAGGCCTGACCAGCCACAGGCCCCCACACCCACCCCGCCAGCTGGCCATGGTCCCAAGCGCTCTCCCACTCTCTGGGCAAATGGGCAGATCCTAAAAAGCATGAACAGGAGCCACTGCAGGCGGGGCACCATCCTAAGTCCCATACAGACAGCTCACTGAATGCTCTCAGCAATACAATGTCCATTTCCCAGGTGAGTAAACCGAGGTGGAGAAGCTAAGTGAGTCACCCAGGGTCACAGCAGCGGTGCAGCTGGGATTTGGACACAGGTTATGGGGCACTCAGCCCCAGCCCTACATACCACACTTCAGTGAGGAGGATCAGAGGGGGCTCCCACAGGGAGTGACATCGAACTTGGCACACTGACCCCTAGAGACCTGAGGGCCCACACAGTAGGGGGGCCGGGCTAGAGACCTGAGAGACCCTGGTGCGTGACACGACTGATCCTCAGTTTCCTCCCCTGTAAAATGGGAGCAAGGCTCCCTTCTGGAAGTGGAGGCAAGTGCCCGCCCTTGGGATGCTCAGGGATGGCCGCGATCTAGGTTTTCATGCTGCAGAAACCACCTAGTGATGGAGGATGGTGGGAGCATGAGGAAAGGTGCCCCCCCGTCCCCCCCCACTGGGAGTGGCAGAGAGCCAGAATGTTCTCCCGTGGGAGGCAAGTACTCAGACTGCAGCAGAGGCAGGAATAGGAGGGCTAGGGGCTTGCAGACAAGAGACCCATCAGGATGGGGTGGGCTCCAGGGATGTGGGAGAAAGTCCGGCCCAGCAGGCAGACCCTGGCCCCAGCAGGGAATGGCCAGTCCAGAAGCGGGGTTTGGGCGTGGGGCCAGGTCACCTGATGTCTCTCTCCCCCTGACTCCGGGTTTAGACCCCAGCTCGGCCACTTGCTAGGTGTGTGACGTTGGGGCAAATCACCAAACTGGTCCGGGCCTGTGTCCTCAGGGGAGATGGCGTGTAGCTCAAACAAGACCAGCACACACCAGCACCTAGAACTCACCTCACTGGAAATGGGTGACCTCTCCTGCTGCACCACCAGGCTGCCCAGGACACAGCTCTTCTTTTCCTACGTTGGACCTAAAATAGTCTATTTGGGGAAGTACACAGCTGCAAGTATCACCGGCTGGAGACTCGCCTGATAACGTTCTGGTCTATTTCTTCTGGATGTTTTTAATTCATATTTTTTCCATACACGCACATCTTGTGGTATGCATAATGTTGCCTTTTGCTTTTTTTTTAATGTGACCATAAGCATTTTACTCTATTATTAAACATTTTCATCACTATCACTTTAGTTAAGACGATACAAAATCTTTTAATATGTAAATACAAGACTTACTGATTGTCCTCTATCTCCAGAAGTTTTTTCTCCTAAACGATTCTGATAAACATCTTGTCATCTACTTATCTCTTTGTCCAAACTCTTTTTTGCCTCCATTCCCTAACGTGGAATTCCTAAGCCAAACCGGCTCTTGACAAACAGGGACAAGTCACTTCCCAAAATCTTGCAGTAACTCTGACTGCCTGAAGCTGGGTGCTGGCCACACCCACGCCACCACCACTGGGGAGACCGCTGGGTGCACCACAGGGTCCGCTCTAAGCGCTGGTCTCCGGCTCTGGTCTTGGTTCTCCCTCCACTCCGACTCTCACCAAGTTGTCACGACAACTTCCTTCCAGTCACATGCAGAGCCAGGTGCACCCACGTGGTACTCACCAGTCCAAATTTCAAAACAGTTGTTTTATGTTACAGTTCAAGAAAGTTCTCCTAGCTCTTACATTCTTACCGTTTCTTACAGTTGTCATTGTCATGGCTTGAGATCTTCTTGTTATAAGAAAGAAAACACCACAGACCCAAGGCTCCCTCGAGCTCCTCCCCAGGGCCTGCCCTCCTCCCTCCCTGTCCCAGGCTGGTGGTGACCTAGAGGCTGGTACATGCCCACCCTGAGTCTTCACTCTCACTGCTTACGTGTCCATAAAAAAAAAAAAAAAAAAATAGGGAACTTTGTGGTTTCAAACACAATGCGTTTTCACAATGTTTTGTGTTTTCAAAATGTATGTGAATGATCTAAAGCCTAATTCTGCAACTTGCTCCTTCCCAACTGCTGCATTAAACCAAATTAAAACACAAAACAAAACACCACCACACCTCCTCTGGGGCCCCTGGAAAGCCTCAACAGGGCGGCACTGATAACGCCATTCCCCCACTTTCTTCCTTCTGGAAAACAGATTCATCCTGGGCTCAGGGAAAAGCCTGGATGTTCTTAACTCCTGGAATCACGTGGTAATGAAAACGCCACATATGAAAAACTTGCAAAGGACAGCAAAAGTTGTTCCTGGAGCAAAATGTGTAATCTTAACATTTTACATTGGAAAAGGGGGCTGAAAACTAATAAGCTGAGCATCCAACTTAAGATACAAAAATCACAAAGGAAGAAGGAAGAGAATGAATGAATGAAACAGAAAAAAAGGAATGATGCAAATACTCAACCAAGCTGACATCCACTGATCTCTGATAAGAATGATCAAGAAAGGGGCGTCTGGGTGGCTCAGTCCATTAAACATCTGCCTTCAGCTCAGATCATGATCTCAGGGTCCTGGGATCGAGTCCTACACCAGGCTCCCTGCTCGGCGGGGAGTCTGCTTCTCCCTCTCCCCCACGCCCTCTTTCTCTCTCTAATAAATAAATAAAATCTTTAAAAAAATGATCAAGAAAAACAAAGGGAGTCCATAAACAATATTTGGAATAAAGAATGGGTGTGACTATAGATACATCACAGACTAAAATGCTAATAAAATAAATCTTAATGACAATACCTCTAAATACAAAACGAAATAGACACATTCCTTACTGAACTCGCAGAGGAAGAAATTAACATTTGAAGAGCCCCACGATTTAAAACCCAAAGTAAGAATCAACCCTCTCTCAGCTGGAAGGCTCTGAGCCTGGAACATTCCCCGTTTCTGAAGCCTGTACAAGACTGATGCCAAAACCAGAGACAAACTGTATGAGAAAGAAAAATGCAGCTAATCGCACTCGTGAACAAAGATGGAAAAATCCTAAACAAAATATCAGCAGCAGGACTGAACCTTTTGTACAAAGTAAGTGGAAATGTAACCACATCATGAGCATGATGGATTTATCCTGGGAATGCACGGATGATTTTACGATAGAAACCCTAAGTGTGCATCACCATACCATCAGGTTAAAGGAAATACGGTCATCTCAATAATGCAGAAGAAAATCTGATGAAATCCAACAGGATGATTTGGAACAAAACAAAGCAAAATAAAAAATTTTAGTAAACTAGAAACACAAAGACAGTTTCTTAACTTGGAAAAGTATATCTACCAAAAGCCTACAACAATTGTCATCCTTCCTGGGTGAAAACTAGAAACAGTCCCTCTACTAGGCATCAAAAACAAGAAGTTGATACTCCCTACTTCTGTTACGTCGTGCTAGAGATCCTAGCCATTGCAATGAGGAAAGAAAAAGAAATAAACTACAAGACAGTAATGAACTCTGGTTATTCATCACAACTATCTATATAGAAAACCCAAAGGAGATCTACAATCAAATTATTAAAAGTACTAAGAGAATCCAAAACTATTTTTGAAGTTAAGCTCTCCATAGAAAAATCAATTAGCTTTCTACACATCAGCAACAAACAGAAAATGTAATTTTAAAAAGATAGCATGCATAATACCGACAAAAAATCTTAACTACCTAGAAGTAACTCTAATAATTGTGCACAAGACTTTTACGGGAAAATATTTTTAACTGAGGTATAATACACATACAGTTAAACTCACCCTGTTTAGTATATAGTTATACAAATCTTAACAAATATATGTGGTCATGTAACCACCTCCGGAGTCAAGATAGAGAGCATTTCCATCAGCCCAGGTAGTTCCCCTGCACCCCTAGAGCTGTCATCTTGGGCCCAGCGTCCCGTGTACCCAGTGGAATGGGTATGATACTCGGGAAAACACCACCCCATACCAAGGGCTGAGCTAGGGGTAGGGTCACTGGCCACAGAGGCTAGGATGGATGAGAGAGGTTCCACTAATATACTAATGCGACCCTACTAGATAAAAACTAACACAGGTTCTCAGGCACAGAGAAGTCAGGACATTTCTGTACATAGTAGGGCCAGTAACCTTCCCTACACCCATAGGTTTCTCCAACCCAGGGCCCTGATGCACAGAGAGGTCAAGTTATGTCCAGAGTCACAGCACAAACACCTTCTCCCCACCATGAACTCTTCTTCCCTGTCTTTCTCTTCAGCCCAGAACCCTGGACGTGCACAGAGGGTAATAGGGGAGGGGCCGGGAGGGGAGGGGAGGGGAGGGGAGGGGAGAGTTGAAATCATGTGAGCACTGAAGAGTGACTTTTAAACGGTTCAGAGAAATAAGGCCTCCGATGACACATCTGAATTCTATCAGACATGATAATACAGGGTAGCAAACCCACAGTGGCTGGAGTGAGTGGAACTGGGAACCATGGGAAAGCCTGGGGCTGGACGAGGTGCTGGCCTCAGTCCCAGGCTCTGCCCCCAAAGCATCCACGTCCCCAACAGCAGAGGTACCTGGTTCCCAGCCCACCCCACCAGGGAAACAGGTAGTCCTCAGCGGAATGGAGGACTCCATGCCCAGTGCTCCACAGGGCCTTGGCACCAGGTCGTCAGCAGCCGGGCCTGCCCTTCCCACTGCCCTGGTCCCAGAAGAGCCCCAGAGGTCAAGGGTCAAGCCCACTCACACTGCATCCCTGGTGGCCACTGAGTTAGCGGCGGAGCCTGTCTGCAGGCTGCGTGTGTCACTGGTGGACCCTGGGCACCCTTGGGCCTCCGCACAGGGAACTTCCCACCCTCGCCTCCCAGGACAGCCATCCCTCCACAGGTCGGCCTGTCGGGCTCCTATCTGTGTTCAGATTCCTCGGTGCTCCCTGGGATCCTACAGCCCTGTGGTGACGGCCAGATTCCACCCCTCTTCCCAACTAGATGGCAACCATCTCCAAGGCAGGAGACTGCCGGGCCCAAGCCCTGTCTTCCCCACTTCCTTGCTGTGTGACCTTAGGCAAGTCTCCGAACACCTCTGTGCCTCTGTCCTTATCTGTAAAATGGGGCTGGTCGTAGCAGCTTACGCGTGCACATTTTACTTTAGAAGATTAATGGAGGGGCGCCTGGGCGGGCTCAGTCATTAGGCGTCTGCCTTCAGCTCAGGTCATGATCCCGGGGTCCTGGGATCGAGTCCCACATCAGGCTCCCTGCTCAGCGGGAAGCCTGTTTCTCCCTCTCCGACTCCCCCTGCTTGTGTTCCCTCTCTCACTGTCTCTGTCAAATAAATAAATAAAATTTTTTAAAAAATTAATGGAATGTATCCTCTCTATGTCCCCAGTGCCCAGGGTCTCAGAGACACCTGCCGAGTGACTTCCCGGGGGAGGGATTTTGCCCCGGTTACCTCTCCGCGGACTCTGTCTGGTAACAAGGCAGGTGCAGAGCAGCGATGCAGTGGACCAGGCCACCTGGGTTCAAATCTCAGAGCCCCTGACTCCTTGCTGTGTGACATCAGGGAGGCCAGCAACCTCTCTGTTTCTGTGCTGTAAATGGGGTAGAAACAGATGATGCACAGCAGGTGCACAGTGAGGCCTCAAGAAGTCACTGCTCTTCCAACCATTAATAAAAGTAACTTTCCTTCCCCTCCGACTCCCCTCTCCTCCCTCCCCCCCCCCCCCCCCCCCGGAAAGGCTGGAGGAGGAAGGCAGGAGAGTGATGAGGCCCCGGTCAGTGCCCCAGTCAGGCGAGCCGATAAATGGAGCCTGATCCAGGAAGGATTTAGCAAGCCCCACAAGTTGGCCCTAAGCAAAGCACCGGGGCCTGGGAGGAGGTGCTGGGGCAAAGACAGGTGAGCTGCAGACGCCCAGCCACCCCTCGCTGCCCCCTGGCGGCCGAAGCCCGCAGCACTGGCCGGTCCGCAGGTGGCCAGCCCGCAGGAGGCAGGTCCCAGGGTCACGTATGTGAGAGGCACGTCAGCAGGCCCCCAGGGCAGCAGCCCCAGCCCAGAGGCACAACTGAGGGGATGCGGGACCGCACCAGAATGGAGCCGGCTTTGTACCCACGTGCCAGAGCCCAGGCACTGCAGCTCGGAAGGCACCTGGCTGGTGCCAATTGTGCCCACCCGCTAGGCCCAGACAGACGCCATTTGGCGGGGCACTCGGGCAGGGTAAGACTCAGCAAGGACAGCTTCTGGGAAAAGCCCACTGACTTCTTCGGCCTCCGTCAGTGAGCACTACTGTGTGTGTGGCACTGGGCAGGTGCCGGGCACACAGTGGGGACAGGCAGAGCTGGGCTCTGGACCCTGCTCCACGGAGCATGCTGACAAACGCTGCACCAGATACAGCCCTCCTCACGCGCACGGACGCGGCCTAACCACGGTAACGGTCAGTCAACTCTGGGAAAGCCTGCTGTTCCCGCCACAGAGCCCAGGACGGAGCCCAGAGCCACATCTGGACGCCGGGAGGACGCCCACCCTCTGCTGCTGGGCCCAGGAAGCAAGGCCAATGTGGAGGAACCCTAGCTGTAGGCTCCCACCCCAAATCCCCCGGCTGGGGGCGCTGGGCATGCCAGTGGGCTTCTGGAAGGCTCAGAAGCAGCCCACCCTCGGTGGGTGCCCCCTGAAGATGAGCAGGGCTGAGCCAGGCTTAGAGGGACAAGTCCAGAGACTCGCCAAATGGTGGAGGGCCAGGCTAGGTGCAGAGACAGTAAAGATGAGTATGGGCCAGCCAGTCCCCAAGGAGCCCACGGTCTGACAGACACAGACGGGACGCTTCTTGGGACAGACACTGGAAGGATGCATCAGGCTGAGGCGGACCTGGAGGAGGCAGGCAGAGGGAGCAGCAGGTGGGAAGGCCGGGCGGAGCTGAGCACGGGGAAGAGCGGGGCCGGAGGTCCTTGGTCCTGTGCGGAGTGCGAGGTGGTGGGCCACAGGCAGATGCTGGGAGGTGGACAGACCCTAGGTGAGGCCCAGCAGGGTCCTGGTACTTCCCACACATGCACCTGACCCTCCAACAATCCTGGAAGGTGAGTGATCTTATCCTCCTGCACAGATGAAGAAACTGAGGCACAAAGAGGCTAAGAAAATTGTCCAAGGCCACCAGACTAGTACACTGATCGAGCCAGGATTTGACACCCCCACCAAGCCCAGGCCCTAATGCCTCTTGGGCAATAGGGAGCCACGGGAGGTTACTGAGTGTGGGGGCGGCTGGTTCTCTGTGTGAGGTTGGGTGGAAGGAGGCTGGGGGTGGAGTCCTGGGCACAGCCCGGGCCGCTGCAGGAAGCAGCTGCACAGGGACCACAGAGCCAAGCCATACTCGGGTTCTGCAGTGATGGTGGCGGACATGCCGACCCTGAGATAGTGGGGGCGGCCGAGAGGACCTCATGAGGACGGGCGGCCCCCAGGTCCGCTGCACTGCCCAGCTCCCCCTGCCAGGCCAGGCCCGTGCCGCTTCCTCCCTGTTCCCCAGAGCCCCTGCCCAGGTTCAAAGCCAGGCCTTGGGGCAGCTCTGAAATGCTAGCAGTATTAGAGACGCCACCTGGGACCCCCCCCCATTCCAGAAGTCCCCTTTTCACCTTTGCCAGGGGAGGCTGGCCCCAGTCATTTCTCTGTTCTGTTTTGCTGTTTCCCCGTGGGAGAAACATCCACAGAGAGCGGCCGTTCTCCTCCAGCGCCCCCGGCTCCGGGGCGCAGGGCCGTGGCGGGGCGGGGAGGCGGCAGGGGTCCTGCGCCGTGAAGCCTGCCGCGCCCCGGGCCGGCCTGGTACACACACAGCTGGGCCTGCGAGAATAACAGAATACAAATTCATATTAATGTTCTGTTTAGCCAGAATCTGAATTTCAAATCGGGCCCCACGTTGATTCAGATGGATGGCAGCCTGTCTCCCGGAACCCATCAAGGAGTGCGGGGGGGCCCCCGTGGCCCGCCAGCCCCGCGGGCAGCCAGGTGGCTCTCTGCGAGGGGCCCAGCGCCTCCAGCCGGGATGCAGGGGGCTTTGTACCAAACAGGCGGCTCCAAACCCTTCCCTGGGTTTACTCGCCAGAACTCCCCCAGGAACCTCCACTTGATATGGGGGTTTGTTCAGCCTTGTTGAGGTAGAAGAGACAACATGTAAGCTATTTAAAGTGCGCGCCCTGGTGAGATGTGATACACGGCCCCGCGGCAGACCAGCTACCACACCCACCATCTCTCCCGTGGGTGTGTGTGTGTGTGTGTGTGTGTGTGTGTGTGTGTAAACCCCAAAGTCCCACTCTCAGCAAAGGTCAAGCCCACAACACAGCATCATCATACAGAGTTATCCGCCCCGCTCATAGTTTTTACACGAGCTCCTCGGGCCCTACCCCTCTTACAGCTCAGAGCTCGTGCGCTCTGACCCACCGCCCCCCTTTCCCCAGCCCCCGGCCCCCGCAACCACCCTTCAGCTCTGTTTCCAGGAGTTTGACTTTGTTTCCGATTCCTCATACAAGTGACACCATGCAGGGTTCGTCTTTCTCTGTGGGGCTAATTTCTCCCGGCATCGCACCCCAGGCGCGTCCCCGCCTCTGCAGGTGGCTGAGCAGTACTGGGAGGCGGCCTCTTTCCTGTTAACTCTGCCGCCCTCGGCCGCCCGCGACACCATCTGCCCAAGAATGACACCCAATCATTCCCTCCTTCATACGTTCCCCTTCTCCCGTGGCCCCGCTGTGCCTGGCATTGGCTCACGGAAGGCTCTCCCTGCACTGGGACCACCGAAGGCACGGTCACTGTGACCTGTTTCTCGCACCCCCTACCCACACTCTGACCTGTGGCAAGCGCCACCCTCGGAGTCTCATTCCCCTCATCTGGGAAATGGGACAACGGTACCCGCCACCCCTGCATGGGATCTAAGAAACATTCCATTCTCTCAGCAGCACTCAGCAAGCATTTAGCGCCCCCCGCCCCATGTTCCAGGCCCTGTGCTTGAGGCGGGGGCTGGGGGTGGAGGGGATGGGCAGGGGTGACCACCACAGTGAGCAAAACAGACCAGACTCTTTGCCCCAGTGGAGCTGATGTCCCAGAGCCGTGGTTCTCAACCAGGGGCAGTTTGTGCCCCAGAGGACACTTGGCAACATCCGGAGACATTTTTGATTTTCATAACCCTGGGGGGTCAGGGTGCTACGGGCATCCAGTGCGTGGAGAGCGGGGGTGTCCCTAAAGTCTTTAAGGCACAGGATGGCCCCAAGCAGAGAGTTATCCACCCCAGAAGCCAGTAGCGCCAGGGTCGAGAAGCCCTACTCTAGGGGAGAGACAGTAAACAAGATAGATAAGTAAAACAAATAGATTGCTAGAAGGTGCGATGTGCTAAGAGTTCACACAAAGAAGCGAGAACACAGCTCCATCTGCCCCAGCACAGCAAGAATGAGGCTCAGCACGCAGGGGACGCTTCCAGCCCTGAGACCCAAAGACAGGCCGCCCGCTTGGCATCCATGCAGGCCAGAGACGGCCCCCGGCAGCTGCCAGGGGGACCCAGAGATGAACGGGGCCAGGTCCCTGCCCCCAGGGCCCCTGGGGCCCCCAGGCTAACCGAGGGAACACACACAGAGTGCTCCGAGGCTTTGGCCACCTGTGGGCCATGTGCCCCTCAGCAGGTGGCCTGAGTCTCAATTCTCCCATATGTGAAATGGGGACAGTGGAGGGACCTACCCTGTGTGACTGTTTCGAAGTCAAATGGGACCTGGTCATGAGAAATGCTCAGTCAAGGGTCACTGCTGTTATGGTACACAGTGGTGGAGGGACACGGAAGGTTCTGGAACACTGGGAGGAGGGACTGGTGAGCGTGCCATCAGGAGGCACAGAAGCTGAGAGAGGCTTCATCCGGGAAGGGGCACCCACACCGCCTTGAAGGCTGAAGTTCACCAGGTCACTAAGACCAGGAAGGACGGCCAGACACAGTGACCCGAGCAGCTGTCACCGAGGCAGAGAGTCACTGTGTGTGTGAAGATGCTGAGGGACAGAGAGGAAGAGGGCAGGAGGTGATGCTGGAGAGGGGTGTAGGGCCCAGCAGCCGCAAGGCCACGAGTACCAGGCCAAGGACCTGACTTCATCCTCACCTCCTAACTGCCCCTGACAGTCTGTTCTCAACTCAGCAGCCAAACGGATCCCTGGAAACCCAAAGCCAGACCAGACCCTCCCATCCTAAGCCACATCCTTACAAGTCTCTCACAGAGAATAGGACCTTTGAACTGGGCCTTGAAGGATGAGAAGGGGTTTGTCGGGGGGGAGGGGGGGGTAGGCCCTTCTGAGAGGGGTCCTGCATGGCTGCAGGGTGCTTCACACAGAGGAGAGGCGGCAAGCTGGAGTAATCCCTCACAGGCCTGGAGGTGGAAGTCCGGTGGAGCCATCCGGGAGGGGAGCTCTGAGAGGCTGACCCTGGCGGGGGACACACTCAGCCTCCCTGCCTCCCTGGATCCTCACCCCCACCCCATGCTGGGGAGCACTCCGCTCCATTTCGAAGCGCAGAAATGGGAGCCCAGCAGGGAGGGTCTGCCCCATCCCGACCCCAGGCTGCAACATTCCCCGGCTTTCCTTTGCAGGGAGACTTCTGTCGTCCTCAGGCCCTGCCAAAAGGTACATACTTTATTTGTTTTTAGATGTGTTAAGACGTAAACATGCTTCAGCGCTTGATGGTCTTTTAAACATACCTTGTCTCTGAATACCACGTTGTTGAGCTCACGGGCTCTGCGGCGCTGGTGCGTTTGGCCGGCGCTCGAGCTGTAGCTGGCTCCTCCACTCCTCAGCGGAGGGGCCCTGGGGTGGCGTCCAGCCTCTGCGACCGAGCCAAGAGCTGCTAGGACCCTCGGCCACATGGCTCCTGCCGTCGGGTGAGACCCTCGAACGGCCGCCGAGGTCTCGCCAACCTGCTCCCAGACGGGCGGCACCCGTCTGCCAGCACACCTGCTACACACAAGCCTTCGGATTGGC
Source organism: Eumetopias jubatus (assembly GCF_037043125.1). Taxonomy (NCBI): domain Eukaryota; kingdom Metazoa; phylum Chordata; class Mammalia; order Carnivora; family Otariidae; genus Eumetopias; species Eumetopias jubatus. The sequence continues at coordinate 198,445,041 of NW_028274808.1, read as the reverse complement.
CCGCATCCTGCCAGTGATTGGTCGATGCCCGAGCATGTGATGCCCACATGGCCAATGAGAAGAGAGCTGCCCAGGGGATGCTGGCAATTTCTCTAAATCCCAGGACTGACTAGCCCCAGCCCTAACCCCTAACCCTGACTCACTGGACGGACGGGCCCCCGCTCTTTGTCTGCACCCGACACTCCAGCCACCCCGCGTCCACCAAGAGGCCAGGCAGAGCAGCGAGATGGAAAGCCCGGTCCCTGGGTGTCCATCACAGAGCCCCTGAATGAACCACCCCTGGGACTGCCCTGCCCTGCCCTCGGACTGCAGCCTGTTACAGGGAACTGTGAATGTCCTTACTGTCTCAGTCATCCTGAGTTGCCCCTGACGGCCTCCCAGCTAGGTCTCCAGCAATTCCATGACGGCTCACTCTCCTTTTTAGCAAACTTATTTTCTCCTTAAATCAGCCAGAGCTGAGGGGCGTCTGTGTGGCTCAGTGGGTTAAGCATCTTCCTTCTACTGAGATCATGATTCCGGGATCCTGGGATCGAGCCCCATGGCCAGCTCCCTGCTCAGCAGGGATCTTGCTTCTCCCCCTGCCCTTCTCCCCCTGCCCCTGTGCTTGCTCACTCATTCTCTCTCTTGCCTCTCTCTCTCTCCAATAAATTAATAAAATTTAAAAAAAAAACCCAGCCAGAGTTGGTTTCAGTTACTTGCATTAGACTCTCCACTCCTGATGATGGACAGGAGAGCCTGAACTCAGGTCTGCCTGCCAATGAACAATGGGGCCAAGACAGGAATGTGGGAGTGCTTGGAGACAGAAATGAGAGAGAAGGTGGAGCAGAGGCTGGGGCTCCAAGACATAACCACCCCTTCGTGGGTGGGAACACCAAGGTCACAGCAGGGCTCAGATCTAAGGTCACAGTGCAGGAGCACGGCGGGGTCAGATCGGGGGGGTCACAGTGCAGGAGCACGGCGGGGTCAGATCGGGGGCGTCACAGTACAGGAACACAGCGGGGCTCAAATCCCAGAGGGACTGGAATGCCAAGCAGAAGAATGTTGACTGTATTTTTAAAGTCACAAGATTTTGGGGCACCTGGGTGGCTCAGTTGGTTGAACATCTGACTTTTTAAGATTTTATTTATTTGACAGAGAGAGACACAGCGAGAGAGGGAACACGAGCAGGGGGAGTGGGAGAGGGAGAAGCAGACTGCCAGCTGAGCAGGGAGCCCGACACAGGACTCGATCCCAGGATCCTGGGATCATGACCCGAGCTGAAGGCAGATGCTTAACGAATGAGCCACCCACGCACCCCAAACATCTGACTCTTGATCTCAGCTCAGGTCTTGATCTTGGAGTCATGAGTTTAAGCTCCGTGTTGGGCTCCACGCTAGTCATGGAGCCTCCTTACCAAAATAAAAAATAAAGTCACGAGATTTTGACCAAAAGAGTCATCTAGTGAAACTGGCACTTTAGGGGGTTTGCCTAGATGTGGTAGTTAGGGGTCCCAGAGGGGGGCCCGGCATCCTCCAAGCTTCCACCAGGAGCCAGCCAGGGCCCACACCGTCTCAGCTGGTGCACAGAGCTCCCCTCCGAGGGAGAGCGTGCTCTCTTTTCCAGATGAGTCCTGGGGCACAGATCAGGGAAGCCACTGCTCCAGCCCCCAGCTGGTCAGGAGTACAGCAGGAATTCAGAGGGACACCAAACCCGGGGCGTTTCGCTGCATCCTGCCGCCCCAAGCGTTAGGAGAGAGTTAGCACCTAGGTGTGATACTGCCCAAATCACCCACCCTGCTCCAGGCAGGGGGAGACCCCTACACCGACCAGCAAAATGTTTCTGTAATTCTTAAAACCCAGGGACTGGGTCACTAGCTTTAAAGCCATCTCGTCTCACGGCTGCCAAGTCTGGTAAGTGACATTCCATCTTTTTATGCTACATTAATTTAAATAAAGCCTTTGCCAGATGACAATCTCTGTCTGTGTGTAATAAAATAAGCTGAAGAAATCTTACCACTAGGCGGGAGCGGGGGGAGAGAAAGGTCAAACTTTGTCAGGGTCTCGGAAACCACGGGAAGATCTTCCCTTCCGGCCAGGGAAGCAGAGTCCAGAAAGTTCTGCTTCCGCAGGTGGCTGCAGCAAAGGCAGGCTGGCAGGGCCTGGACCTAAACCCAGTGCTGTCTAAGTTCACTCACTTGCCGCTCACCGGTGAGCACCGAGGGCAGAGAGAAGCTGAAGTGATCAGGGAGTCTTCCTGGAGGAGGAGGCATTTTATACTCTGCATCAAAGGGTGAGTAGGAGCCAGGGGCATTTAGAACAGGGAACGGGCTTTCCCTGAAAGGGGAAAAGTATGAGCTAAGGCTCAGAGGTGAGGGCGAAGCTGCAGGTCAAAATAGAGCCTTGAACTCCCCGACGAATCTCCCTTTTAAACTCATCTCAAACTGGGGAGCTGGAGAGGAACTAAGTTGCAAAGGAAGATTTGCTATTCACTTTCTCCTTGAACAAAACTCTCTGGCCAAGATTTTTAAATCCTCTTCCCTCTTGAAAAAAAAAAAAAAAAAAAAACCTCTCTGGTTTCCAGCTTGCATTTTTGGCAACCTCGTTCCCCAAGTCTCGGCATTCAGGAGAAGCGATGCGCTCACAAGGAAGGCGTGCGGCCGCCAGCAGGGAAGGAGGCCAGGGCGGGTGTGAGCCAGCCGGGGGGGGGGAGCAGAGAAGGAAGGGGGGAAGGGGGCCTGGGAAGGGTTCTGCTCTGAGGGGCGCCACCAGAGGGAAGGAGAGTGGCGCCACGGAGTGCCAGCCCCACGCACACCCCAGGCACTGCCCGCGGGCGGCCTGCCTGAACTCGATGATACTTCACGCCCCGGTCCGCCTTTCAGGGGCCAACACTGGTGAAGCACCTGCTGGGGGCGCCATGCCACTGTGTGCTCGGATAAAGGGACTGCCTCTCTATGACTCCTTTCCCCCTCACGTGGACAAATTTCCTTCCTCGATGGGAGGGGTAGTCCACCAGAGGGACTCAGGTGTGCGGGGAAAAGGAGACAGGACTTAATGAAAGACAGCCCCAGCGGAAGGGGTCTCGTGTGGACAGCCCCAGCATTGGCGAGGGCAGCAGCCGGCAAGCAGGCGGCCCCAGGCGCTGGGCTCCGTTCCTCACAGACTCCGAGTGCACCCACTCTTCACTGGCCGTCGGACCCCACAAGACCCAGACGCAGGTCAGTGGAGTTGACACAGACACAGCACGAGCCGGAAGACCGTTCTTGCCCCGCGGAGCTTGGCTGGGGGCAACGGTGTGTCAGAGGTGGTCGTGTGAGCAGAGGCCTTAAGCGCACTTGCATTGTGAGACTCGGCCTCTTGTGCTCTGGGGATCCACCGTGAGCTTGGCACCCAGAACAAGACATGTGGAGGGGACCTGAAACCAGCCCCAGGCCCGGAGCCAGACCCTGCTGGCCCACAGACTTGCTGCGGCCATCCTGAAGATCCACGAGCAACGAAGTATTTCCTGTAGTAAGCCGCCAGAGGTGGGGGTGACTTGTCCCGCGGTTTGACTGCGGCCAGAACTGACTGATACATAATGGTTCCATGGTACAGTAACGGCTTGGTGGGAGGTATCGTCAGAGCTCAGAGGAAATCCTAAGCAATTAGACAAGACTTCGGGGAGGAGGTGACATCAAGTATGAGTGAAAGTCAGATGCCGTTCCAGGCAGAGTAACCACAGGCAAGGAACAAAGGCGGGGATGAGCATGGGCTCAGAAGGGAAACTGCACAGGAAGACGCTTGCTGTCACCAGGGCATGGGATCTGGGGCCCCCGGAGCAGCCCCAGCTAGAGCACGCCGAACAGGAAACCCACACCGTCCAAGGCAACTGTCAGGCCCGCACAGTAATCCTTCCTTGGTTAACCAATCTGGCCACCCCCGTCCTGCCCCTGGGGGACCTACCCCTGTCCACTGTCCTCCGCGGCCCCGGGCCAGTGCTCAGTGGAGAGCGGAACCTGCTGGCCCACGAATCTCCATGTCCACCTCCAAGTTGGGCATTAGAGAGAAGGCCGTTCATTCCTGGGGGCTGACCCCCTTCACCGTCTTCACGGCCCACCTCCTCCTGGTGTGCTCAAAAATCTAGAAAGCTTCCGGTCCTTTCCATGCACATGCATCCACCCTCAACAGTCTTGTCTAAGCTTAGACTCGAAGCCTGAAGACTCCGAGTGTCTCCTGCTCTGGGCCCCGCGCCCTGCCCCGGCCTGGACCCAGTCACCTTTGTCCTGGGGTAATTCGAGACACCAAGTTCCAGAGAGAAACACCTGCCTCCTCACTGGACCATGACCGGTGGGTTCTCTCAAGGGCCCTGGAGAAGGAGCGGGCAGCAGCCCCACCACGGCTGCTCGCATCCAGGTCGGCGTGGGGTGGAAAAGCACTGCCCTCTCGGCCCCGCAGAGCCCCTGGGGACAGGATGCTTGGTCGCGGGCGATGCCAGCCAGGCCTCTTGCTCTATGTCCTTGGAGACAGGCTGGGTCTGGCGTCAGCTCACCCCTTTCCTGCGGGACTTCTCCACGAGGAACCCACATATGCCAATATTCGGAACCTTTCCCTCCATGCCCCCCACTACAACCCCGACGGCACGTGGTCATTGTCCCAAAGCCGAGCGGAGGACAGTTAGATAAAACGTCTCACCACTGCACGACGCAGGTCACCAGCTTTCCCACGTGTCACGAGGCTACACCAAACATCACCCTGGCTCCCTTTTCCATTCAGCCAAGTTCACATTTCTGGTGGTGTTACTTACGGCATCCTGCCTCTGGGCACCAGAATCTGATATAATCAGGCCTTCATGTAGCTGCACAGATGGCTACCTCATCTTCCACACTCAGAGCCCCCAAACGGGCTTCCGCTGAGCTGGCCACTGCTCCCAGTGGACACCCCTAGTCCCTTGGGACGCTCCTTGGGAGGAGGAGCGGCCCCTGGAAGGGCACTGGGGGGACGTGTGGACCTTCTGCTCCCACCAGAGGGTGGGGTTTCAAGAGCCACACCGTGAAAACCAACCCATGGGATGGAATGGAGATGCACCTCCCAGACTCACCATCAAGGAAGGGGGCGGGTGACCTTCAATCCCCACCCCCTTCAGGGATGGCCTCTGCTGGGAGGCTCTGCACCTGGGCCACAAGCTTTCCAGGGGCAGCCGCATCTGAGATGTGATCCAGGCTGGGGTAAAAGGACCCAACCATTTTGACCCAACGTTTTACAAACTGAAGCGTCTTTTAGCTCCGGAGCTCTCCAGAGGGCTGAGCAGGGCTGGCCTTGGACCTGCATCTCGGCTGGACGCCTTCCTCTGCTGAATCTGCTTCCTTCCCCTCCTTCCCCAGGAGTTGAGTCCCAAGGGTTCTCGCTAAAACCTTCCCGGAATGCTACACTCCACCTTGGAGTTGGCTTTCCAGGAAGCCCAGCCTGGGACACCAGGACGTGTCACTTGCACCCCAAGAAATGTGGTGGAAGCTGTGCATTGTGAACACTTGGGGAACGAGGCCAGGTCTCAGCACAGACTCAGGAAGAAATGCAAGGGCCACACAAGAGACCAGAAGGTCTCAGGAACCAGACCAGACCAGGAAGGACGGGTCCCAGGGCCAAGGATACAGCCCGGATATGTGCAAGGCCAGCAGTGCAGGGAGGCAGAAGAGGGGAGAGGTTGGCACAGAGCCAGGGCTCCGTCAGGGAGAGCAAGGGCCAGAGGGAACAGAGTAGAATGACTCAGGCAAAGAACCAGACAGAATAAGGGGATGCATCCCATCCCCCAGACTCTCCAGCTATGTTCTGATCGCCGTTCCTTTTTACGGCTGTTCCCTCCACAGGAAAGCTCTAGAAGCCTCTCCCACCACCCTTTCTACAAGCAGGCTGGATAGTGGCAGTCCAGGCCTCATCAGGAAGTTCCAGAATTTGTTCAGGGACCCAGGCTTTTCCTATCTTCTTGCTCTAGGATCCTCAGCACAGTTTCCCTCCTTATACTCACAAGATGGCTGCCAGAACACCAGGCATCACATCACCATACCAGGCAGGAAGGCAAAGTCTATGTCCCAGAAATTCACTCGGATCTCAAGGACAGCACCCGGTCACATGGCCACCCAAAGTGCAAGCGAGCCTGGGAGTCTGTCCTTTACCAGGACACAGCGCCACCGGACACAAAATCAGGGTTCTGACATATGCAAAGTGGGAAGGGAATATTGGGTAGGCAACTCATCCTCTTCCAGCTGTGTGGCTGCGGGGTGGATGGGAGGATCAGATTGGAGGCAGGAGGCCCGGGAGGGAGCAGGGCAATGGTCCTGGTGAGAGCTGAGAAATCCCCGCGGTGGGAGGAAAGGCCAGCACACCACACAGCCAGGCCACCAGTCTCCTGGTCCGTGGGAGGAGCAAGCTGGACAAAGCACCCGCCCCAGCCAAGGCGCCGACCTTGTGAAGCCGTAGTGTGGGGCCATGGGCCCTCCCACAGCAGCCTCCCTCCGTCCTCTGGCCTCCCGGCCTCAGCCTCCCAGCTTGACCCAGGCATCCTCGTTCTGGTGCCCAGCCCAGGCCCGGGCGGGAGGAGAGGTCCAGTAGGGAGGGCTGAGCAGGACCGCCAGGGAGGCGGAGTGGGCCCTGTGGTTGGTGCTGGGGAACATTCCCTGGGCGGAAATCCCACCGGCTCGCTTCGCTGGGGGCAGGGTTTAGAGCACCCTCAGGCTGGAGGGCTGCGGTGGGCGGGCTGTTTCTCTGATCTCCTCCCAGGTTTAAATTCCGGGCCGGCCTGTGCCAAGACTTCTGCCCCAGGAGGCGCCCCGTTTGGGAGATTCTCGGCCCGCGGGCCCCCGCCCCGCCCCGCCCCCGCCCCCAGGCGGCCCCTGATCCGCTTGGTCTTCCCTGGGCGGCTGGTGGCGCCCGCGTCCACAGGGAGACAGAGCTGAGCCGTCTTCTTCGTCCAGAGCCCTGTCCCCGCTCCCCCTCGCCGCCCCGCCCACGCCACCATTGAGATCCTAATGGGCACTTGCCTGAGCTTGCCTCAGTTTCCCTCGCTGTCCTGCTCACCTTTACGCCTCCAGGATCTCCCCTGCAGCCCCGCCCTGTCCGGGCCTCTGCGTGCCCGGCCCAAAAGGACACACGCTCACATACAACTCACGCACGTGTGCACGCGTACTCGCACACCACACACGCTCCCGCGCCCACCTCGGCCCTGCCTGGGCCTCCTGGCCACAGTGGCCCCGGGGCCCTGCTCCGGCCACAGCCAGCAGCCGGGTTCTCTCCGGGCTCCTGACGCAGGGCGGGGCGGGGCGGGGTGGGGCGGGGCGGGGCGGGGCGGGGCGGGGCCGGCCCCTCCTCTCCTGCTGAGCCGCCTCCCCGTGGGCCCCTCTCCCTGTGCAGGCACCCGGGTCCCGGCCAGCGACTCCGGCACCCTCCCCAGGCAGTAACTCCGCGTCAGCAACCCCCACGCAGCCCAAACCCTCCTCGACCCGTGGGAGCTGTCGGGCTGCCTCTGTCTCTGACGGGAGGTTCTGGTTGTGTTTCGGGGTCCCACTTGGCACCCCCCCCCCGTCTCCCACTTCCAGGATCCTCAGGTCAGAGTCCGAACCCCTGCTCGTGGGCCCAGGGTTCAGCCTCAGGCTCTTCCCCTGTAGATGCCGCAGCCTTGGGGCCTCCCTGCTTCTAGTCTAGCTGTGTGCCCTAAGGCAGGTCACTTAACCTCTCTGGGCCTCAAATCCACCTCTTAGGACAGGGATGCTGGGCCCTGCTTTGGTCCTGCGCTCAGCCTTGGCCCAGTCACTGCAGGCAGGACTACGGGCACTCAGACCTGCCTGTGCGGGGAAGTCACAGCCCCTCGACTGACAGCCCTGCTGCGGTCACGTGGAAGGGTGCGGGAGTTCCCAAAAGTCAGGAATGCTGGGCAGACAAATCAGGAGCGGATGAGCTCCTGTCTCCCTGGCGTGGGCATTGCGGGGATAACGGGCTTTCTGCCCGTAGGGCGAGATTGTGAGCACCATTTAGCTTGTCCACTTTTCTGAGAGACCAACAGTCACCCCCTCCCAAATAAAAGCCCTTACTGTGGGCCCAGGCTGGCGGCTGGCTGCACGCTTCGTGGTTTTCACTCAGTCTCCAGAGAGACTGGTTTCTGGACCCAGGTGTGGAAGAAGTGTGGACAGCATGGAGGGAAATGGGCCTGGAGGGGGCTTGCTGGCCTGCAGAAGGTGCAGCCGGGCCCCCGCACGGGACACACCCTATAAAAATCCCTCTCAGCCAACATTACTGCCAGATTCTCATTTCCCCTGAAAGCTCGCCTCGTGCACACACTCGAAGGTGATGTTTGCCAAGTTCAGGCCGAGAACACAGTGGCTGACCGAGTACTCAGGATGGGGAAGGGCACCTGCTGGTGCTGACCTCACGTGGAGGGGCAGTGCGGGCTGCTCCGCCAGGTTATCTCGTGTCCTGCCCACCGCACAGTCCGTGTCCCCGCCCCGATCACATGCTCCATGCACATGCCAAGAAAGGTCACTCCGCCCGCTCCCCCACTCTGCCTTTCCTCACGGCCCATGCGCCTGGAAATGTGAGGCAAGGGCTTGCTTTCAGGACCCAGGACCCCGTGTGGAGGCCACTGCCCCCAGGAGGCGAGGGAAGGGGACCACCCAGGCGGTATGACACCTTCAGGGGGCCCCTCGAGGACAGGTTTGCATGGAAGAGATTCCAGAATCCCCCTGGGGCACAGCAGACCTGTTCACGGATAAAATGGCAAGGGAACCCGACTTTTGTCGTATCATTGAGAGAGGCAAGCCAGCAGAGACACATCTCCCTGCAAGGGTGTCCTACAAACTTACCCATGAGCAGCACACAGGAGGTTCCTTGGGTTGGATAAAGGAATGAACGAACGGAAAACAAGATGAGATATGTAGAAACAATTTGCTGGATATAAATAAAATAACCCAAACAAAAATCCTTGGGAACACACGATTTTGCATATGAGTCACTTGTTTTAGTCGAAGCCGAATCTCTCGTGGGCCTCTTTCCCTCCTTGGTAGGCTTGCCAGTTTTAGCAAACAAAAATAGAGGACACTCGGTTAAATGTGGATTTCAGATTAAACAACAAATAATTTTTTTTTTTTAGTGTAAGTATGTCCCATACATTATTTGAGATATACTTATACTGAAAAGTATTCACTGTCTGTCTGGAATTCAGATGCAACTCGGCGTCCTCTGTCTTACCCGGCAACTCTATCCCCAGGCAAGGACAAGAGCGTGGGGCCAGCGGAAGACCTGGGGCCGGCAGGGCCCGCATCCTGGGAAGAATCCCTGGGAGAGCCCGGGGCGGGGCAGGCTGGGAGGGAGGCCGGCCTCTCCGGGCACACCTTTTGTGCATTCTGAATTTTGTCCTGCGTACATGAGTTACTTACTTAATTTCTAAAATAATCACTCTGAAAAATGAGACTCGACGTTAACATCAGGGGAAGCTGATGTTCAGCTTGCCTGAAACCATTTCCAAGTTAACCAGGGAGCCCCGCACGGGTCCCCAGGCGCCCGACCTCCCCCACCAGGCCAGCCACCTGGCTTCTGCTTTTGAATTTAGGGCCGACACTCCCTTTCTCCTTCACCAACATGTGATGGAAGTACGGACTTTAACAAGAACCGCCGTCGCGTCCCTCCTGCCGTCAGAACGACGCCATGAGTGAAAACACGGCGGCCACACGGCAATCTCTACATGCGTGTTGAGAGCAGCGCCCTTTACAGGAGCCAAGCGCACGATGCATGAGCAGTGTGTGGACTATCTCCCCGGGGGCACGGTGCAGAGCCCTGGGAAGGGACGGAGCCCTGCATGTGCCACGGCTGGATGAGCCCCAAGAACGTGACATTCGGTGGAAGGAGCCAGACCCGCGCATGTGTGATTCCGTCCGTGAGAAACAACCAGAACGGAAATCCGGAGGGACAAGAAGCAGACTCGTGGCTGCTCAGGGCCGCGGCAGGGGAACGGGAGACACAGGTGATAGCTAAGCTAAAAGTACCAGGGTTCTTTTTGACAAGATGAAAATGTTCAAGAACGGACCGAGGTGATGGTGAACAGCTCTGTGAACACGTTAAAATCCATTTAATTGCCTATAAAGTGGGTGGGTTACATGGCATGGGAATTATATCCCAACTAAGCTGTTCATTGTCTTAAAGAGGCATCGGACCCTGTTTCACCCGGAGGGCCGACGACAGAAGGCCCGGGAAGCGCTGTGGGCTCTGCCCCCATCCGGCCTTGTGTTGCCTACCACCTATCCCCCTCCTGGACTGAACTTCCCCCCACCTCGTGGCTAGCCCCCCGCCCTGCCCCCAGGCTTTCTAACTCCGTCTCGCCACCCCCACCCCCCTGCACCTGTTCCAGCTCCTCCCATTAACCCAGCCGTCACTTTCCTCCATGTTCCCTTCTGCACAGACGTCCCCACGTCTTCTCCCAGATGATGGATGGGATGCGCTCACTCCCTTCCTGTGCTGTTTGCTCTCCCTTCTCTGCACTGGACCATGCGCACCACACAGCAGGTGTCACGGATGGATCCCCACCACCTATGACAGGGCCTGTTACCTACTCGGAGCTTAAAACCTATTTGGGACATGAGGAAGACTGGGGGTTCCTAAGCCCCCCAAAAGAAGCAGGGCAATGACTAGAAATGTCTGAAAGCCCCAGAAATAAAACAGAGGAGCTCAGAGGTTCGATGGTCCCCTTGGCTTCCCACAGGTGTCCAAACCTGGCATGTGCAGCTCAGAAAGGGGCGTCTGTTCTCTCCCCTGCACCTGCTTCCCACCCCTTCCCCACGTGCTCAGCCAAGGCCCTACCGTCCCCAGGTTCTGCCTCACCCCTCAGCTAAACCATAGCAACCCTAACACAGTCCCCCGATGAGACAAGCCTCCCTCCATCCACGCCCCCATCGCCCCTGCCACCACCCCAACCCCTCTCCTCGCTCCAGCGACTGGGGGTTTACAGAACCCAGAGCCCCTGGAGGGGCGGGGGTACTCCTGCTGGAAGAGGGGAAAGAGAAAGATCCTCTGCCATGACCACATCCCCGCCATCTTCTGGTTGTAAAGCGTTCTCATCGGCGTCTGATTTAAACCTCACCCAGGGAGCCGTGCACCAGGACCTCCACGTCAGAGGCGGACCAGCAGCCTGGGCGCAGAGCCGGCACCAGGCCTGGCTCGGGTCCGGACGCCAGCAGGGCCCCAGGCCGCAAGCTGGCCGGGACGCACGTGGCCAGCACAGCCCGCAGGGACGCTCGTCAAGGAAGTGGGAGGCCCCTTCTGCTCAGAGAAGAGCTGGCAGCAGTCCGTATCTGCACGCCGAAGAACCAAAGTTAAAATATTGTACCCAAAACATGAAAGGTTTTCACACAGAAATCCCTCTGGATGATCAGATTCAGCGAGGCACTCGAAAAGGCGGCTCCTTCTACTTCAGCCTGTCGTCAGAGTGAGTTAGCGCGCACCCAAGATGAAAAGCCTGTGGGCCTCCGCGGCCCACGGCTGAGTTGTGTGTTTTGTATTTCGTTTCCATTTTGTCTGGGCTCCGCCATCAAAGCTCTCTGTGCCCCCTGAGGACATCCGAGCCTTTCCTGCCCGCCTGCTTCTCAACTCGTTTGCTCCCGGGACCTCTGGGCCGTCTGTCCGGCATGGGGCTGAGCCTGCTGACCCAACCCCTGTCTTCCTGACCCAGCACTGGGCCTGAGAACGACCCCATGGATTGGCAGCCTGGGCCCAGGCGGATTGGGGAGTTCTTTCTTGCCCTGGGACCCGAGTTCTGAGGACACAGAAGCCTGGATCTCGGGCACTCAGCTTCCCCCCACTGCCCAGAAGACCACAGAGTGAAGCCAAGGCAGGAAGGAAGGCCAGACCAGGAAAGTGGGGCGAGAAGCAGGGACAGTCCGGCCCCCAGATTCAGCAGCGCCCACAGCCAGCAGCACCTTCCATCTCTCCCGGAGCCCCCTCGAGAACAGGACCCTCATCCCCCTCACCTCCCCGCCCCCACACCTGTCGCCGGGCCTGGCACCCGGAGGGGCCTGAGAAACCCGGATGGAGGGCGTCCGACGGAAGTGAGAGGCGGGGGCCAGAATAGCATTGCACACCCACGCCCGCAGCAGTGTTCCCCGAGAGCCAACAGCTGGCGCAGCCCCAGCACCCGTCGATGCAGAGGGACCGGTAAATGCAACACGGTTTATTACACAGAATATTACACAGTCGTGAAAAGGAAGGGGATCCTGCCCCACGCTACCACATGGCTGAACCATTGTGCCCGGTGACATAAGGCCATCGGAAGGACCAGTCCTGAGTCCCGGAGCGGGTAGAGCGGGGAGGCGGGCAGCTGGGACTGCGGGAGGGGCACGGAGAGCCCGTGTTCCCTGGGGACAGGGTCTCAGTTTGGAAAGCTGGAGGGTGGAAGGGCTCCACGACACCTTCCTCTGAATGCACTCGGTGCGGAGGGGCTCGAAAGGGCGCTCGGCACAGGCTCAGATGGTTGTAGGTTATGTGGATTTGAGCACAATGTTTTTTAAAACCTGGGAAGCGTGACTTGAACTATGCTGAACGGGACGCATTAAAGGGCTTCCGCAAACCAAACAGGGAGGCCCAACAACACAGCTTGTTCACCAGCCATGAAAATCACTCTTGGAATCGTGACAGGAGTCATGATTTTTTTTGGCGTTTGCAGCACCCTAGTCACGACTCACGCCTGCTCCGCTAAACGCTTGCCCTGGCTTTGGATAGCAGCCATGGGCCCAGCTGACGGCTCCTGCAGCCAGGCTGGGCCTGGTGAACATTTAATCCCCGCACAGGCACAAGGAGGTAGAGACGATTCTCCTCCCAACTTGAACTTGGCAAAATCGAGGTCCCAAGAGCTCTGGGACCCGCCAGGAACACAGGCCAACAAGGGGCAGCAGGGCAGAGCCAAGCCCAGCCTCCCTGGCTGGAACTTTCTTACCTTCTAGATGTTTCTGCGTTTACAGCATATGCAATGTTCACAGTGGTGAACTTGGAAATCGAGGGAAACCCTTCACGTTCCACATTCCACATTTGATCAGCGTGTGCTTCGACGTTTTTTCAATCGCGTGATTTAGTTCCGCAACTTAAAAACATGTCTAAACAAGAAAATTTTGTTTACGTGGGAAGGTAGGACTGTAAAAATCAAAAATGTGTACAGGCTTTTGTATCTAGAGAGACCTTACGTGGCTGCTGTTTTATTTGGCCTTCAGAATGACCCCGGGAGGCACAGGAGACGGGAAAGGGGATGCTGATGAGACTCAGGTCACCATCCAACCAGAACGGGATGAATCTGGCACAACCTGGGGCCTGCAACCCACGTTCAGCAGAGCCCAGAGCCGGCTGAGCACCGGCGCTTCCTAATTCCGGGAGCCAGGCCTCTCGCCGCGCCCCGCCGCCTCTCCCCCTCCCAGCCTCCATAGCCGGGTCTCACCTGCACCGTCACACCGTGCTCTGCACTGGAAGCCAGTGGGAATGACCTCTATGACTCACTGTCCCAGAAGACCACAGTACAGGGGCAGGGTGGTGGCTCCTCCACCTCTGGACCCCCAAGCACCGAACACTAAAACCAGGGCTTAACTAAATATGGAAAGAAGGGAGAGGTGGGGAAGGAGGGACAAAGCAGGAGGGGAGAGGACGAGATTGGGGGGATGTTTGTCAGCATGGTATTGACCCAGGAGAGACTGGGCAGGGAACCCCAGCAAGGGCTTTGTGCATCCATCACTAATTGCTAGTGCTTAGAGGCAAAATCAAGTCACCATCAAAAGCATCAGTTCTTGGCGGCGGCGGCAGGAGAATGGAAACGAGCCCAGTGCAGTCGCTGGAGACTCTACCCTCCAGCGAGAGACGTGCAGTGACGCCGCAGTGTGGACAACACAGTCCCCGCTCTTTCCCACACACTTCCTGGGCTCTGGAGACACCGTGGGCGCAGACAAGCCTCAGCTCGGCCTCCTGCAGAGCTGGGGTCCGGACGCTGGCAGCCCAGCTCCGAAGCCCCCCCCCCGTGTCAGCCACGGGGCGCCGCACCTCCTCTCGTGGGCATGCAAGGCTGGCCAGAGCCACGCACAGAGGGGCCTGAGCCCGCCGGTGGGAAGGGGGCCGGGAGGGGCTGCTGGGGCAGATGCAGCGAGTCCAGAGCAGGGAGGGTCCAGAGCCCAAGTCCATCCCATGGGCCTGGTGTAGGGCAGGGCAGGGGCCTGGAAGGGTGTGGGCAGGTGACTGCCAAGGTCAAAGCTTTATCTCCAGGCCAACTTTTGGGGAAACCGACCTGAGACACGGAATGAGAAAGACTTCACACGCAGCTGGCCCATGAAGGGCATGGGATTTGAACAGAGATCAGCCCTTGCTTCAGGCCCCTGGGGTTGGGCAGGCCTTTGTCACAGCAGCATCAGTTCACCAAGAACATAATCCCCTGTGGAGAGGAGGACATAGGGTTCAGGGAACGAAGTGGCCAACGAGCAGGGGCTCCCAGAGCTGTCCCACCCCAGAGCCACCACCCACTCTGTGCCGCGGGGAGGAGGGAAGGGCGAAGGTGTCCCTGTTCAGCCTTAAAGGACCGGCAGGGGCTGTGGCTGCAGCCCACGGCTCCTGTCCACACTGTGAGCTGGCTCTCCGACATCCCGTGGGCTTCTGCTTGCCTCCTGGCCGCCCCTCAGTCCGCCTGCACTCAGACCCAGGGGCCCGGGGCTGGGAACGATGACACTCCCTCTGGTATTCGAGGTCCCTCCCCACGGCTATATGGCCTTTCCCAGCCACCCAGGGGGAGCCGGAGGCCCCAGCCCACGAGCACCCACTAAGGACAGCCTTGGCGGCCCCCCCTTGGGACCTTCCTGGGGCCGGGTTCTGTCTTTGGTGGGGAGTCAGGGAGGAGGCTGAGGGTGACTCCGTTCTCAGACCCTCCTTGGTTGAGCTGAAGGATCATTGCCATTTGTTTGTTTCCCAGAGTCCCAGAGTCTTGGCAGAGCCGTGCAGGCCCTGGAAATCCTCAAGGTGCTTTTTAAGTATCTCCCATAGCTTTATTTTTTTTTCTTTTTTTAAGATTTTATTTATTTATTTGACAGAGAGAGACATAGCGAGAGAGGGAACACAAGCAGGGGGAGTGGGAGAGGGAGAAGCAGGCTTCCCGCCGAGCAGGGAGCCCGATGTGGGACTCGATCCCAGGACCCCGGGATCATGACCTGAGCCGAAGGCAGACGCTTAACGACTGAGCCACCCAGGCGCCCCTCTCCCATAGCTTTAAAAGGGGGGGGGAGAGGGAGGGAGAAAGGGAGGCAGGTGTTCTGAATACTCTCTTAGATCTGATTCATCCCTCACAGCCGTGGGTCAAGGACGAGCCTGGGGGCCGGCGGGGGGGGGGGCGCGGAGGGAGGATGGCAGGGATGTTCTCTGTTACCACTTGAAAGCTGGGTCTGGACAATCCAACCTCTTGGCCCCTGGGCAGCTGGGCAGGGCTGCAAGCTACACTTCTCTAAGCTCTTTATCTACATGCCATGGCCAGGGCTTGGATGATGCAGAGGACTTTCCCGGCTGAGTGTCCCATTGTCCGTGTGCCATCTGGTCTCCCCAGGGACGGAGAGGTCCTCCCTGTGTCCATGTCATGGTGCTCCCTTCTTTCCTCCTTCCAGGCCTCCCTCCTATTTCCACCAGCTCCCTCCACCCCTCAGACATGACGACCCTGCCACTCAGGGGCATGTCCTGAGACCCCGGGGCTGCCATTAGGAGGAAACAGAGCATGTTTCAAATAAAACAGACTAAGCCAGCCTCCTCACTCTCTCTACCACCCCCAGACTCGGTGGGTCACCAAATGTGGGAGCTGACAGCACAGCAGAGCCCACCAGCACCCCTGCATGCCCGCCCTGCTAACTCCAGGCCTGCAGAGCCACAGGGCCTCCTGGGGCAGATGGTGAAGAACACTTGCACTGCCCAGGAAAGCCCCCAGGACACCCCAACTTGGGTGTCCGAAGGAAGAGGGGGGCTGAAGTAGGGGAAGTATGGGATGGCTCAGCTAGACAGGATGCAAACTTTAGACTAAAGAGAGCAGGCTCGCTCAGAAATGTACTGGCTTCAAGCATCATTCCATCCATTCATCCACACAGCCAAGCACCCAACCATGCATCCATCCATCCATCCATCCACCATCCATCCACCAACCACTCAGCCATCATTTATTCATTCTCTGTCCATCCATCCATCCATCCATCCTTCCATCCATCCTTCCATCCATTCATCCAGCCAGCCAGCTATCCATGCATCCCTCTGTCCCTCTGTCCATCCATCCATCCATCCATCCATCCATCCACCATCCATCCACCAACCACTCAGCCATCATTTATCCATTCACTGTCCACCCATCCATTCATCCATCCATCCATCCACCATCCATCCTCTCCATAAGAACTTAAGCACCTCCTCTGTGCTGAGAGCCATCCTCAAGAAGCTCAGGCTGGTAGAAACAGAAATGCAACAAGACAACACTGATGAAGGTTGATAGGGCTGGGCCAGAGAAGTATGGTAGTCTGGGGAGGCCCAGGAGGCACGTGACCCATCGAGAGGTTGCCCAGGAGGGCTTCCTGGAGGGGGTAGCGCCAGAGCCACATCTTAAAGGATGAGTAAGGCGCCCAAGCAAAAGGAAAGGGTGTTTCCCATGGACAGCAAACCCAGAGCGCTGTAAACTGTGAAGGGACTGGAGGCCAGTCTGCGGGGGCTGGAGGTCAAGACACTGGGACAGGGGTGGGGAGGGAGAGGGTGGAGAAAAGAGGGTTGTGTGGAGATGGGGCCCACTGCGGAATGAGCCCGCAAAGGAGGCTGGCCCTGCCCGTGATGGATGACTCCGGAAAGGTCTCCGGGGGAAGGTTTCTCCCTTACAAACCTCTGTTCCAATGGTCTCACCCGTGCACGGTCAGCATGTTGAAGGCAGGAGCAGGCTGACCTCCAACGGTGGCGCCGGGCATGGAGCTGGCGGGTCACCCGGCTGCTGAATGGGTGTCGGCGCTAGGTCAGGGTGGCCCCAGGGATGGGCTGATTCCCAGACATTCGCAGCCACGGTGCACGTACACAGCTGGGCCCGGAAGCCCCAGGGTGGGCCGGGCAGAGAGACGCAGATGCGGGCAACTGGAAGTCAGGCTGGCACCGGGGGCACGGCCAGAGGCCCCGGGCCTTCCAGGGAAGTGCCCCAAGCAGCTCGCAAGGCTCATCACACGAGTTTCCACAAAGGTAGAGTTTTGCTAGAGGCACAGATCTTTCCCCCGGTCACACAAGGCGGTCGGAGCTCCTGCTCCTCCCCAGCTTTGTGAAGACAAATTCCAAACACCTCCAGCATTCTCCTGCGGGGATCTATCTGCCAAGATGCCTTCCCTATGGGCAGGAATAGAAATGCAGGGACAGAGACGATTCCGTCCTTCCCAGAGATGGAGCATATTGAACGACATTTGTTGCATTGATTTTTTCAAAACACAAATAGCGTGTGCAAGATATTTCCAGGAACGAACAAAGAAAAATTGGGGACAACTTATTTAAGTCATCTCTCTTGGCTGAACTCAGCGGGGTCGGGGAAAAGAGCAGGACGGCGGGGGGCTGGCCCGGAGTGCTGGCTGAGGGCCCAGCCCCGGGGAGCCCCGTCTATCACCTGGGAGCAAACCCTTACTTCCAGACGGGGCCAGACACCTGGCAAGCAGGCCCGACATGTCCAGTAAATCAAGACGGACACGGGGAACTGAAGGCGGGGGTGGCCCACAGAGAAGGCTGGGCTCCAGGAGGGGGTGTCAGGAGCTCGGAAGGAGGCCTCCTTGGGTGCTATCCCTACCCCCGCGCGTGAAGGAATCCAGAGAGTGGAGGACAAAAGGAACCCAGTGAGGAAAGAAGGGACGAGGAGGGAACAGTGATGGGGGAAGGATGGAGCGGGGGAAACAGTGCCTCCAGACGTCCCAGGGCAGCTGCTAGCTCTGGTCATTCTGTCCTGCTCAACAGCCCCGAGAGGAGTCAAGCCCAGCCCTCATCCTCAGTCCAGACAAGAGCAAAGACCACCCAGTGTGGCCAGGGCCCCGATGGAGGAAGGATAAAGTAGCTTGGGCAATCCAGGAAAGCTTCCTGGAGGAGGTGACAGCCAGGTTAGGACCTGAGTCAAAAGATAACTGTTAGCCAGGCCAAAGGACTTGGGGGCATTCAGAAGGAGAGGAAGGAATGTTCCAGGCCGCGACTCCAGAGAACAGAGGGTCTGCAGGATGCTCAGTGTGCTGACGGGGGTTGGGGAACTGCGGGCAGGGGTCCCTGGGGCCAGCTTTCTGAGCATGTGCGCTTCATCCTGGCAGAAGCGGGGAGCCACCCGGAGGCGGAGAAGAGGAAGTACGTGATCAGACGTTTGCGGGGGGGGGGGGGGGGGCGCCCAGCCAACGGCTCCTCTCCTTCCTGAACAAGGAGAGAAATCAGGGAAACAACTTGGCAGATGGGAAACCCGAATATTCCCTTCATTGCAGGGGAAGCTGATTCCGGAGAATGTGGCTTCTACCTGCTGGCCGGTGGGTCTCCGAACTCTGAGCCCTGAGCCTCCCCAGCGTGGGCAGGCCTTCGCCAGGGGGCCCAGACAAGAATGTGGGGTCCCTGCTAGCAGGCCTCCCCCATGGGCTCTCTTCTCTCTCTCTCTTTTTTTTTTTAAGATTTTATTTATTTGACAGAGAGAGACACAGCGAGAGAGGGAACACGAGCAGGGGGAGTGGGAGAGGGAGAAGCAGGCTTCCCGCGGAGCAGGGAGCCCGATGTGGGGCTCGATCCCAGGACCCTGGGACCATGACCTGAGCCGAAGGCAGACGCTTAACGACTGAGCCACCCAGAGGCCCTGAGCTCTCGTCTCCTGAGCAGGAGGAGGAAGGCTGGCCAGGGTAGGCTGGAGGCCCCTCCCCACGAGAAGGACACATGGGGGGGGGGGTGGCATCGGCTGCTAAGTCCTGGCAGAGCTGGTAGGCCGGGCTGAGTCCAGAGGCCCAGAGTCCCCCAGGGAAGTAGCGGCAGGGTCTGTCCCACCGTGCCTGGGACTCACGCGTTGTCAGGAGTGACAGTGGGCTCCAGCCACCATGTAAGCCAGGGCTGTGTTTTAGAGCACGGGAAACTGAGGACCAGAGAGAAATAGACGCTGTTCTTGTCACCCACTGAGTCAGGGACAGGGCCAGCTGGGAACGCAGGTCCTGACTCCCCGCCCACAGCTCTCTCCCGCACAGCGCTTTCCACCTGCAGCTGTCCCTGAGGATTTGCACACCCTGGAGATTTGTGCACGCAGACAGGGCACGGGGCGGACGTCTCAGCTCAAGCACAGAGAGCGAATTCGCCCTTCCACACCTGTGTGTTCTGTTCTGGCCCTCAGTGGACGGGGTGGGGCCCCCCACACTGGGGAGCGCACATCCGCTTGCAACGCTCGTCTCTTCCAGACACACCCAGCAAGAATGTTCCACCAGCTCTGCGGCGTCCCTGAGCCCAGCCACGTTGAACCAGAAAATTGACCAACACAAGGTTCTAGCTCTGATTCTATCACAAAACGCCGTGCGTCCTGAGGCAGTCGGCCACCCCGCCACCGTTTCCAAAGACCTCATGTGGGCCCAGCCCTCTCCTTGCTGGGTGCTGGGGATACAGAAACGAAAATAAAAGACCCCATCCCTGTTTTCAAGGACCCCACAGTCCAGTGGAACACAGTTTGTCCTTCCCTCTGGGGACACTGTCTCGGGGGCTGTCACCCTCTCCTGCCAACAAGAAGGCATCACCAGGCCACCAGGGCTCCCTTCCCCCAGCCGGAAGGCAGCCTCCTCTCCCTCCAGGGGGCCCTGCAGCACCCCACCACCACCTCCCCCCCTGCAAAACCTACCCGCCATCCTGATGACTTGGAAGTTCTGCCCAAGTGGCTTTCCAGATCCCCATTACTTTGGGGGTAGAATTAAAATTCGATCCAGGTGACCCCTTTGTCACTTTGCCCTCACTCACTGGGCCTTTCCTCCACGTCCTCACCACATGCCACATCACCTTGGATTGTAATTTCGAGGGCAGCCAGCAGCTGCCTCATTTCCTCCACCGACAGCAAGCTCACTACCTATGGTGATCACGTTGCTTATGTTGTTCCCAAATCCCTCCCTTCTACCCACAGACCCTGGTTCACAATGCAAGCTTGACTTGAAAGGCACAACGTCGACCAATAACTATAGCTATTTACCACAGACTGAGAGCCTTCCGTCCCTCCTGCTACCCTGCAGCGTCCCCGCGTCCGATACACACCTGGCCCTGGAATGGCTCAGCAGATGACCGAATGAATGAACAACTGTATGACGTCTCGGTGGGCTCTCCTCGTCCCGTTTCACAGATGGGGAAAACTGACGCCTGGAGAGTCAAGAGAGTGTCACCCTGGAGACCAGTGGCACTGCCTCCTTCCACTGAGACCTCTGCCCCTTTGGAGAGCCCATCCTGCAGATGCAGAAATAGACATCCACCCCACCAAGCCTGTCTTCTCACTGGCTTCCCCAACAACCGCCCTGCATGCATCGCATGCTCTTCCTTCCAGAACCTCCTCTCTGTGTTCCCTCCCTTCCCACCCTCCCAGCTGGCCGCCTGCACTTGAACGGCCCATTCCCTCAGTTGTTCCCCAAAGACAGTGGCCTGGCCTCGCATTGGCATTCACAGCACATGATAAAGGAAACGAGATTTGGGGCCACCCTTGTGGGCGAGCAGGGGGAAGGACCCCAGTGAGCCCAGCCATTGGAGGAGAGAAGAGGGGGAGGCCCAGCCGGAAGACGCAGCGCTGTGAGCTCTGAGAAGACAAAAGACCGCATTGTCCTGGAGGAGAGACGTGAAGTCTCTGCAAGAGCAAACAAAAAGTCACTAGAAACAGTTTCACTTCGTTTTACAAAAATGCCGTCTCGTGCGGTTTTTCGGGTTGCTTTAGGTAAGCAATCACAAAAGAGTGTGCTAAGCATCTTGATGGAAGAAACCAGGTATTACATTTTATTCTGATCACCAGTCTCTGTCTTGGGCTTCCCTCCAGCCTCAGGGGTTGCGTCGGATCAGCGCCCCGCGGGATCCCGAGGGCAGCCCCCGGAGGTGGGCAGTGAGCGCTGAGTGAGCCAGAGAATGCTTGTGGTGGTGGCTGTTGGGACTTTGCACCAGAGCAGAGTGGCACTGGAGTGGCTCCTGGATCTGGATTCTCCACCCGACGTTCCCCGAGCGTGTCCCCGGCGCGGGCCTCAGACACAAAGAGGAGTCAATATCTGAGTCCGACCTGACAGCATTTCGATGCTGGAATGGTTAAGACTTTGGGGGCCTCTCGGGCTAATGTGAATATACTTTGCATATGCGAAGGGCATGAATCTGGGGGGCCAGAGGGCAGACTGTTATGGGTTAAATGGTATCCCCTCGAAAGGTGTGTTGACGTCCTAAACCCCAGTGCCTGTCACTGTGACCTTTTTGGGAATGAAGTCTTTGCAGATGGGATTAGTTAAGCTGAGGCCATAATGGAGTCGAGGGGGCTCTCCTCCGATATGACGGGTGCCCTGCAAGGAAGAGACCAATTCGAACACAGACGTAGCAGCAAGAAATCATTTCTGTTGTTTTAAGCCACCCGTCTGAGTTTCCTAGAGATGGAACAAAGTACCACAGACTGGCTGTCCACCCTCCCTCCGGGGCCTGGGGGCCGCTTCCGACCTCTCGGCTCCTGGGAACAGTGCCGTCACGGACATGAGGGTACAAACGTCTCAGTTCCCGCTCTCGATTCCCTCGGGGGAATACCCAGGGGTGCCACTTCTCATCCCAGATACGTCTGACTTTCTGAAGTCCGTAGGACTATGCACTTGGATCTTACGGGATTGTCTAACAAGTTGGTAGAACCCAAAACATTCGGCCATGGATTTCTAGAGTGAAACTTGGGGAAACTCAGCAGCTCTCTGGGGGGGGGGAGGCCGAGGCCTGGTGTCTGCGTCCTGCGCTTCCCTGCAGGGCCTCACTCACTCTCCTCCGAGCCGCCGGGGAGGTGAGGGAACGGAGCCCCTGATGCTCGCAAGCGACGCTGCCGCCGTTGGGGGCAGCCTGGGGGTTTCCACACGGCAGCCCACGGTCTCATGGTTAGACGGACGGTAGGACCCGCTCACATTGCCTGAGAGCCGGCGGACCCAGCTGGAAACAGAGCCCAGCAGGAGCGCGCTGGGGAAAGGGCCCTGCGGTGAGAGTGGCAGCAAACATCACAGCGCGGGTCAGATGTTCGTTGGCTCTGGAAATGAAACAACATGGGGATTGAGGTTCCAGAGCCGGAACGCACACGCGCGCACACGGAGAGACACAGACACGCGCACACACAGCTCTGACTTCAGCTTGGGCCCCGCATTCCTCAGGGAGGTTACGGAGAAACAGCCACAGTGCGGGGGCCGCGATGGACTTACTGAGAGAGGGAAGAGCGGGTGCCGGAAAGAGCGTGCGGTCCAGAGCGCACGAGGGTGGGACCTCGACTCCCCACAGCACCCTTCTCTGTCCACGGGGGTCACAGTGACTGTGCAGGGACACTGTGGTGACAACCTTAGTGGTAAGTGACGGAAGACCGACGCAAAGCCCCGCAGGCAAATGGAGCCAACTGGAACTTGGTTCCCCGCGCAGGGACGGGTGCCGACGGGCCTCAGGAGTGAAGAAAGGGCTTCCGGGGGAGGATTTAGGCTCTGGGATGGGGATCTGTGTCTCCAGCTTCCCCTCGCAGCACATCTCTGCCGGTCCGCCCCCTGGGGCGCGGTGGGCGGGGGCGCAGGGCTCCAGAAGCCCGTCTCCCCGTGTGGGGACCCTGGCGGGGAGAGACCTGCTCCCCCAGCTTCCACACAGCACATCCGGGGAAGGATCTGATTGGCCCTGCCTGGGTCGCATGCCCTGTCCCTGGGCCTGTCACTTCTGCCAAAGGATGGGATTCTGTAAGAGGCCAGGTGATGGGCAGAGCCTCAGGCTGGGGGTGGTGGGGGCCCAGCCTGTAACAGGAAGAACATCAAACTTACGCCCACGAGCGCAAACAGAAAAAGCAAAACAATCACAAAACAACCACCCCCGGCCCCACGGTGGCTGCAGGATTCAATGCGTAAAGGGAGCTCTGCAACACTCTGGAAGAGCCTCTGGCACACAGTGGGTCCTCAGCATCTGCCAGCCTGATAGAGGACAGGCAAAAAGTTCCGTTCCCCCAGCCGTCACCAGCACCAGCCCCAGCAGCGGGGAGTCATCCTGAAACCCCTCTTTAAAACGTTGTGCATGTTTTGCAACCCGATTTCCAAGAAGCAGGTTCTGGACCGAAGTGTGTTTGCTTCGTACCCTGACACTGCTTGTTCCAGAAACTGGGCTCAGCGCCAGCCACCTATACCACCAAGTGGAGCTGCTCGCTTGCTGTTTGCGGCTCAGGCTGTGGGCAGATGCGTGGGGCCGGCAGGAGGCGGGATCCCCCCCGGCGGGGGCGCAGCGGGGCTTCTCCCGGGGTCGCAGGCCCTGGCCCAGCTCCAGTTTGCTTTCCTGTGGCCTCAGGTCACTGGCTTTGTTTCTGGAAGGAACATCTTCAGTTTTGGAACTCCCTTTGGAGAAGGTGCTTTCTAAGTTTTCACACCTCAGGGAAAAGCAGTCCAATCGGTGAATGCAGGGGGAGGCCAGAGAGGGACAGAATGTGGAGCAAGCTGGCAGGCTGGGTCCACAGCACCCCGCTCCCCAGCTCACAGCCCCCCTGCACAGAACTTCCCTGAGAGATTGCTACAGTGTGGCCTTTCCCTTCCCCCAACTCTGCGGGTCTGCTGTTGGGGATGCTGCTGTGATGGCCAGAGCTCCATCCTCATCGTGAGGGCGAGAGCCACACCTGGGGGAGGGCAGAGAGCAGCAAGTGCGAAGGAGTCTGGGCCCCTGATAACCTGGGGCCCCAGAGCCACCCTGGGAGCCGTGGACTGCCCACCCCTGGACGTTTGCACAGGGGGGAGGTTAGTGTCTCCGGCTTCAGGGACAGTTGTTTCGTTCCCTGACCCCAGGAGGGCTCAGGCATGAGAGCAGGGCAGGCGCACCCGCTGCGTCCGTGGCTGTCCCGTGTGGGCCCTGCATCAGCGCAGGTGTTCCCTGACAGCCGCCCCCGATGCCAGCAGCAGGGGAAGGGAGAGCAGATAAGGAGGCTCTTGCACACCCCAGCTTCAGACATAGCTCCCCCGAGCCCCTGCGCCCTCGAGCACCGTTCCTGAGAAGGCACCACACACATCGTCCATCACCAACACGACCCCGCTTTCCCGAACACCGTGAATGGTGGCAGCCACTGTCACCGTGACAGGTCATCGTCTGGGGGATGTGCGGCAAAGCCACATGCTCCTCACAATACCATGAGGGTCCTTAGCCTCATTATTCAGGGGAGAGACCCACTTGACCCCTGTGGTCCCGCAGGGTCACGGCCGTCACCTCAAGATGCTTCTGGCTCCGGTCCTGGGCTTGTGACCGATCCAAATGCAGAGCCAAGGCGAGACAAAGAGCCCAGGCACTCAGCTTCCTCACGGGGACGCGCTCGAGAGCCGCAGAAGTGGGGGAAGGCTGATGTGCCCGAGCTACCCTACCGTTCACGCCCTCCAACGCCTCTATAATAATCTCCATTATTTTTCTAAAGAGAAACCAACCCTCCTGCCAATCCTCACCCACAGCGCTTTTCATGGTTCTGACTTTTTTCTGCCTGATGATGAATTCGACCAACACACAGGAGGGTTCGAAACACAGGGGGCTTGTGGTGAACAATTTAATCAGCCTTAGATTCAAATTATCTCTCATGTCCACAGGCTTTGTAAGACGCTCTCCCCGGGATCTGAGGAGCTTGCTGCCTCCTCCCTCCTTCCCTGTCCTTCGGGCAAGCCAAGGCCACCCTCTCCCTAGCTCTGCGGGAAGAGAAGACTGTGCCCATGGTGGGCCCTTGACCGCACCTGGGGCAGCCAGTTCTAACAGTTATCTTCCCAAAGTTCTCGGGGACATGCCGGGAGTTTCTGTTGCATTCACTTCTCCCCGTGCAACTGATGGGGCTCTTTCTGCAGAAAGTTATTTCAACGGGAATGTCTGTGGCCCCTTCGAGTGGCATTTTCTTACCAAGAACATCCTTTCCCTTCGGAGCCCATGTGCTAGGGACGAGTGGCAGTGAGATGTGCTGCCAGACGGCAGGTCCCTTGTCCGGGCAAGTGTCTCAGCCTGGGAACGGTGGTTTCCTCGGGGCGGAGGGGTCGGCCACCAAAACAAAGGAACAATCAGAAGTGGGCCAAGAATGAGCAGTGGTGACGAAAAAGGGAGCCAGGCTTATGATTAATCCATTCCATGTGCTGCGAGCCAAAACACGATCCAATGAAGCCAATAAAGGTAACGCCCACCTCACAGGATTATTCGGTGGCTCAGTGCCCTCCAGGCGTCATAACAGCAGGTGCCGGCAGGCTGGGCTCCCGGGGGGCTCCTTCAGGTTGCTGGTGGTGTCCAGTGGGTCGGAGATCTTCATTTCCTTGCTGACCATCAGCTGAAAGCCTCCCTCTGCTCCCAGAGGCCGCACACTGCCTTCTGTCCCACATGACCTCTCCGTCTCCAAAGCGGCACTGGCTATCCGACGTGTTCTCACGCTTTGAAGCTCTCTGAGGTCGCCCGCTGGAGGAACCTCTCCACCCACCAAGGTCAAGCCTACCAGATAATCTCTGTGAAGGCCACTGGCTTGGGCTTTTTGTTACATCTGCAAAGTGCCTTCAGAGCAGCATTGGGGCTTGTGTTGGACTGGATGGGTATCTTGGGGCCCATCTTCAGACTTGTGTCTACCACACCTATTATGCCTTTTTCTTTTTAGAGAGGGAGAGGGAGAGAGAAAGTAGGGGAAGGGCAGAGGGAGAGAAAGAATCTTAGCAGACTCCACGCTCAGTGAGGAGCCCGATGCAGGGCTCGATCCCACAACCCTGAGATCATGACCTGAGCTAAGATTAAGAGTTGGACATTTAACCGACTGAGCCACCCAGGCGCCCCTCCCATTTTTTTAATTGGCTTATTTCGAGTTGGATTAAAGGAGGAAAATTCCCCTCCATGCTGAGGGACCATAATAATAATAATAATAATAATGCAGTTTCTGGCGGCAGCCAACACTCTGGGTCGACGGAGGCAGCCTCTGGCTTCGCCTCTGAACGTCACGTGGAAGTTGAGATTAGTTGAGAAAAATATGCAAAAGCTCTGCCCTCTTCTGCCTTCGTGACCTTGAACAAGCCCCCTAACCCGGCTGGGCTCTGTCCCTTCATCACCATATTGTGAGCTGATCCAAAAGGACATCTGCCCAGAGCCTAGCACCCACCAGCACTTGGCTGTTATAAGGATCACACCCATGGTCCACACACTGTTGAGCCATCTGCACAACCTTCACCTGAGGACACCTTCTTAAACGTCACCCCCTCCTTCTTGGGGGCACCATGCGCTGTTGAGCTTGCTTTTCCCGCATCCCTGCCCCCGGGCCACCCATGCCCTTTGCTAAAAGTGTGTTCTGTGGGCTGATCCAGGAGTCTTCCCATACAAGCAGCTTCCTCTCCATGTGGAGAGGACTTGCACTGAGTTGATGAAGATCTCAGGGAACTTACTACCTGAGCAGGCTCCCAAGAGCAGTGGCAAAATGACACCTTGGTATGTGACGCCCCAGCTCCCTTTTGGAGCAGTTCCCAATGTGGCCACAAGGCGGCAGCACAGGCAGATCCCTGTTCAGGGAGATTGCAAGGGGGGGGGGCACAGGTCCAGGGTATGGCTTCCTGGCAAGCCTGGACCAACTGGTAGTTCAGCGTCCCCAGCGTGGCATTGCATTGTTGACAACCCGTGCTTGTCTCCGTCTCGGGACCCAGCGGCTATAGCTCTGTGTTGATCGTCCTCATGCTGCACTGTTATTTGGGATGCCCATCTGATTCCCTCTGAGCCCAAAGAAGTCAGGAAATGAGTATTTTTTAAACTTCACAATAAATATGATCCCAGTTTTTGGGCTCCTGGGTGGCTCAGTCGGTTAAGCGTCTCCCTCTGGCTCAGGTCATGATACCAGGGTACTGGGATTCAGTCCCGCATCGCATTGGGCTCCCTGCTCAGCGTAGAGCCTGCTTCTCCCTCTCTGCCACTTCCCCTGCTTGGGTGCTCTCTCTTATTTGCAGAAAATTATTTCAACAGGAACGACTGTGGTCCCTTCTGGTGGCATTCTCTTACCAAGAACATCCTTCCCACTGGGAGCCAGTGCTAGAGATGAGTGGTGGTGAGATGTGCTGCCAGATGTCAGGTCCCTCGTCCAGGCAAGTCTCTCAGCCTGGGAAACCTAGTTTCCTCTGGGCAGAGGAAATAAAATAAAATAAAAATAAAAAAACTAAAAATCTTTAAAAAAATATGATCCCAGTTTTACAGGTGAGCAGATCAAGGATTGTGGCTTGCCCGATGTCACAGCCAGTGAGAAACGTGACATTATCATGTTATATTTTATTACAGGAAATTTCAAATATACAAAAGAGGAGTTATAACTCGGATGGCGTTCACCATCCAGCCTCAACCATCATCAACATTTTGCCACTGAGTTTCTCCTATCCTCATTTTTTTTACATGAGTATTTATAAAGCAAATTCCAAACACTGTGGCAATAGAGCGTAAATACTTCCGTTTGCACCTCTAAACAATCAGGGCATTTTGACCTAACCACCAGGCCATATTCTCTCCCTAACAAGTGTCAATAAACCTTAATAATACTGTTTATATGCAAATTTCCCCTCACCGTGTCCAGTTGGTTTGTCCTATCATGATCCAAATAAGGTCCACACATCCATTTAATTATGTCTTTTAAGCTTTAATTGTCAAACAGTCCTACTTCCTTTCTTTTCCTCCAGCCCCTCAATTAATTAATAAACTGGGTCATTTTTCCACAGAACAGTCCACATTCTGGATTTGGCCATTTGCCTCCCCCGGCAGGTGTCACAAGACTCTGGCACAGTGTAGATGTTCGTTCAACATTATCAACACTTTTAATGCGCACAGATAGAGGCCTGGTCCTCACAAATGTGACCTGCAGGCAGCCCTCCACCCTGGGGGAGACCACGGGCTCCAGCTCTGCACCCTGGGTGGCGAGGGGAGACCACCGGCTCCAGCTCTGCACCCTGGGTGGCGAGGGGAGACCACGGGCTCCAGCTCTGCACCCTGGGTGGCGAGGGGAGACCACCGGCTCCAGCTCTGCACCCTGGGTGGCGAGGGGAGACCACGGGCTCCAGCTCTGCACCCTGGGTGGCGAGGGGAGACCACGGGCTCCAGCTCTGCACCCTGGGTGGCGAGGGGAGACCACGGGCTCCAGCTCTGCACCCTGGGTGGCGAGGGGAGACCACCGGCTCCAGCTCTGCACCCTGGGTGGCGAGGGGAGACCACGGGCTCCAGCTCTGCACCCTGGGTGGCGAGGGGAGACCACCGGCTCCAGCTCTGCACCCTGGGTGGCGAGGGGAGACCACGGGCTCCAGCTCTGCACCCTGGGTGGCGAGGGGAGACCACGGGCTCCAGCTCTGCACCCTGGGTGGCGAGGGGAGACCACCGGCTCCAGCTCTGCACCCTGGGTGGCGAGGGGAGACCACGGGCTCCAGCTCTGCACCCTGGGTGGCGAGGGGAGACCACGGGCTCCAGCTCTGCACCCTGGGTGGCGAGGGGAGACCACGGGCTCCAGCTCTGCACCCTGGGTGGCGAGGGGAGACCACGGGCTCCAGCTCTGCACCCTGGGTGGCGAGGGGAGACCACGGGCTCCAGCTCTGCACCCTGGGTGGCGAGGGGAGACCACGGGCTCCAGCTCTGCACCCTGGGTGGCGAGGGGAGACCACGGGCTCCAGCTCTGCACCCTGGGTGGCGAGGGGAGACCACGGGCTCCAGCCTTCCCTCTTGGCAGACGGGACTGCGGGCCAGGAGTGCCGGGGAGGAGCTGGCCCCTCGCTGGAGGGACAGCAGCCAGGGGCGTTAAGAAAAGCGCCACCTCCCCTCCCAGCACCTCGGCTTCAGGGCCTGCGATCAAGTAGCAAGGCCCTTGCCAGATTAACGAAAACGTTTGAATGTATGAGCTTTAGTGTGTCCCCAAAGCATTCCTAGGTGCTGTTCCCATCGTCACGATCTATGTTTTATTCTGAGAAGTGAAGCTGACAGCACAGTGCGGAGACAACCAGCGTCCGCCCGTCTCTCCATCCATCCTCCAGCGTCCACGCGGGCACATTTGCCCCCGGGGTTCCGCCACCCGCTCTAACAGGGCTCCCGGACGGCGCCGGAGCCCCCTCCGTCCCCACCGCGGACCCGGCCCCTCAAACGGCGTCTGACAGCGTCCGGCGTCCAGGGAGCCCGCACCGACGCAGACGGCACGCCCGCCGCCCCGGAAACCGCTCCCAGAGCGAAGCGCGGCGGAAGCGCCGAAGGGTCGGTCGGCCGCGAGTCTCGCTGGCCGAGCGCCTCACTTCCGGTGACCCCGCCCCCCCACGCTTCTTCCCCATTGGTTCTACCCTGGACCGCGCCCCGCCCGCGAGCGTCTCCTCCCACGGTTCCCTTCCCCTTTCACCTCCTCACCTTCTGAGGCTCCGGAAGCCTCCGACCCCGCCCACCAGGAGGGGAGGCGCGGGGGTGGGTGGAGAGAGAGTGCTCTGAAGCGGCCCACAATTATTGGTTACTACTGTCTGTCCATCAGAGGAGAAGCGGTTACGGACTGGCTGAAAGGAAGTGGTTGGGCGGGGAAGGAAGCGCAGAGTCTGCGCGAGTGGCCACGCCCCCCAAGGAGGCGGGCCAGCGTCCTCCGCGCATGCCCGGTGCGTGCGCAGTGCCGGCGGCGGTGGCGACAGTCATGGCGGCTCGGTGCGTGAGGCTGGCGCGGCACAGCCTCCCAGCTTTGGCGCTGTCTCTCAGGTAAGGGGCGCCCGGCTGCCCGTGGCTGAAGAAGGACGCTGTCCTCAGTGCGTCTCCTACTCTGGCCGAGGCCGTGCCGGGAGCCCTGCGCGGCTCCGGCCTTCGGAGAGGAGCGTCGTGGGTTCCGCGGTTCGCCGACGCGGCGCGCGGACCTCCCGCCCGGGGCCTGCCCCTCGGCCGGGCCTGACCGACCCCGCGTACCGGCCCCACGCACCGGCCCCACGCGCGCTCGCGCCCGGGATCCGGCGGCCCGCCCAAGGCCAGGTCGCGCGCGGTAGCAGGCGCGCGTGCCCGGACAGCGCCAGGCCGGGTCCGCGGGGGCGCTCGGGCTCGTTCACCTCGGCCCCGGTTCCTTCCGGAGTCCCAGGTCAGAAGCGCGGCGAAGCCCGTCCCGCCGTGGAGTGAGGAATTTAGGTAGACCAGTGCAGTGCGTCCACGGGGAGGCTCGCAAGAGTCGGGGCCCTCCCCGTTTGTTGTTGTTAAGCTGCGGCCTCTGCTGTTTCAGAGTCCTAGCTCGTGAGGTAGTTTGGCAAGTCCGTAGCATCTCCTTTGTTGGAGGAACGGCTCAGAACCAAGGTACTTCCTGGAGGAGCTGCTCTGGGCCGAACGGCGGGTAGAAGCTGGGCGGAGCCAGAGCTGGACTTCTCCTTGGAGGAGCTTGCTCACGTGGGCCGGGAGACCCGGCTGGCGGGGCGAGGATTACCTACAGTGGGAGGGGATTACGCTGTGGTTGCTAGCCTCGTAAATTATATAAAACAAAATATGGAAACAAAGAGCAGTGGCCACCCGGATTCCCCGAGGGAAAAGGCTTCTTTTTTTGCTCAGGTAATTTGTGGGTTTGTGTCTGAATTGCCAGGAAAGCGATCACCAGGGTAGCATTAATTTCTGTCCTTGAGAACTAGTTGATTGTGGAAAGAGGCTCAAATGGGGGAGTCGTCACGCTAAGAGTAGCTAAGCTCTCTGACTCCGTCTCGCTCTCCCTGACTCCGTCCTGCTGCATCCCCTACCACACTGCTCCCAGCCCCTCTGTGGCTGAGCCGCTGGAATAGGTCTGTAGAAAGGCTGTGACTGTCACACCCAGGAATCAGCACAACTGAGAAATGAGACAGGCCTCACAACAGCATGCTCAGTTGTTAGGTTTTTAGCTTTTTTAAATCACAGAGATAAAATATGATAGAAAGGTTACTGCACTCCACAGGCTAATGGATCCTACCATTCTTCTCCAGGCCTAGGACACAGATACACCTACACAGGATTTCTGGTTTGTCCTTACAAAAAGGCTTCATGTTTTGTCTGTTTCTCTAAATCGCATTTCTTACCACACAGTATACCTGTAGTGCATCCCAGAGGTGAGAGTTTGACATTCTTTTTCACAGCCGCAGAATATTCCAGATTGTGGAAGTGACCATGTACTCAGCGGTGTCCCCAGTGTCCCCAGCTTGTCACTGTACGGTGCTGCCATAAACATCCTTGTACACATATTCTGTGTACTGATAGCTCTCCTGTTCTTTGAGGCAGTGTCCTTTAATCTGGGAAGAAAATTGACTGTAGTTCAATTTCAGATTGAAATATGGTGCAATTAAGAAGAGCTCTTAGAAGAAATCTGAGTTTTAAGCTTGGAGGAGAAATCTGATCCTGGTGCAGAAGTCTGAGTTTAAGACCATTCTGTCATTCGTTAATAACTTTGTGACCTTGGGCTTATCACTTAACCTTCTTCATATGGGGATCAGATTGGATAAGGTCTTGAGTCACTTCCAGTATTAGGTTTAGAGCTCTTTGTTTCCCTCTATACATCCCCCTGCTTTTCTCTCTCCAGTGCTGAGTCCTTATGTGTAACTCTTGTCTGTCCTTCAGAGCCCCTCTGTACAAAGCCGTTCAGGGTCTTCCATTTCTCCAAAGCTAGAAACATTCTACTCTGAGCCTCCTGAAGCATGATTCCTCTTTTATCACTTTTAAACCCAAAATTATGGTACTTTGTCTGTAGATGCCTTTTTTGACAGTAAGTACCCTAAGGGCAGGAACTCTGCCCAGTCCATCCTTGTCATCAACATCAGCACTGGACCTCACCTCTAACAGTAGCTACTCCATCAATACGTGATGGGTCTAGATGACCGTATCTCAGAAGGAGGTGTTTGGAATGGAAAGAAGAGGTTAGTTCCCGGGCCTTGGTACATGGACATACGAGTTTAGACACATTACAGATTTTATGTAAGTTAGCAGCTTCTGTACATCATACACTATTTGCCTTTATTAGATCTAAGATAAATTCTTTCTCCCTCACAGGTTAGTAGCAAATAACTTTAAATTATCTCACATTTCTAAAATGATACATCTGACTTTGAAGCAAAAAGCCCAGTCTGAATTCACAGCGTCATGGCCTTCTTTTAGACCCCCCGCTCGGCTGCAGTGCACGGCCCTGACACAGAAGAACAGCGGCCAGACCGCGGAGGAGGACGTGGGTCAGAGCGAACAGAAGGCGGACAGCCCGTCTCCAGAGAAGACACTCAGGGACGAGAAGGCCAGGCTAGAAGAGCAGCTCAAGGAGACTGTGGTAAGGTCACGCAGGCTCTTGCGGGGAAGTGTGATCTGTTGAACTCGGGTGAGGTTCCTCAGAGGACTTCTGGCCAGATGAGTTAGGTCATTTGTCCCAGAACTGCAGTCAGGTCCCACAGCAAGTTCCTGCTGAAGAAGAGACTAGAACGCACATCCTCTGTGGCTCTGGTTCTGTCATGAGAATCCTCTTCCCACGCTGCGTAGATTATATTGAATTAAGACTTGAGGTGGTCTTTACAAGTGAAGAGCGCTCACTGCGGTACTTAACCTGGATCTTACGGGAAGACGAGGGCCGGGCCCGGAGGTGTGGTTATGTGGTACTCTTCATGACGAGGGAGTTTAGTGAACTAGTTATAGAAGGACGGATTATTATTCCACGTGAAAAGGCCTAGGTGGCACAAATCAGATCCTTTAAGGATTTGAAAATGAATATATCAAACAATCTATGCCACCTCTGTTCTGACCACCTTATTTATGTTAATCCTCAAACACCCTGTGAGTCAACGATTAGAGCCCTGGTTCCAGACGAGGAAACTGAGGCACAGCCCAGGTTTGAGCCTCAGGAGCCATGTACTCGACCACTACACTAGAATCACCTGTAACTGGAGGACAGAGGCCCCGGAGCTGGAAGTGCGCAGGAGATGAGTGGCATAACAGGAAAACTGGTGGGAAATGGAGAGGGCGCCAGCAACCGGTGATTGTTCCCAGTCAGGTGTTGGGACTGGGCCACTGGGCAGCGGTCGGAAGACCAGAGGTTCACGGATGGGGTTTCCTCTCCTCAGTGGGCTGCTGGTTCTCCTGAACCTCTCCTGGAGCTGTGGGCTCTGGGTGCATCTGCCCCAGCCAGCGTTGTAGGGTTCCCTGAAGTGGGAAATGCTGTGGGGGTGAGCGGTCCGTCCTTGAGGGGCGGTGAGACCGTCAGAACCATGAGAGTTTTTCCTCATCCTTGTCCAGCTGCTCACTGGGGGCTGCGCGGATACGTGACCCCTTGACCTGCTATTCCTTGAAAATAGGGGCACGGGTGCGACTTCCTTCCGCTCAGTAAGCTGCGCTGCCCGCGCTCTAAAACGTCAGACGTGACCCGTGTTAACTTGGACTTGGAATTTGCTCATATCACATTTGCTTTCTTACGAATTTGTTCCGTGCTTTACTCATGTACGTTTTCTCTTTACCCCCCCTTTTTTTTTAGGAAAAATATAAGCGAGCTTTGGCAGACACCGAGAACTTGAGGCAGAGGAGCCAAAAATTGGTGGAGGAGGCAAAATTATATGGTAACATTAGACACTATCTGATACCGATCCTGGAGAAATAAAGGGCGGGGAAGGTGGGTGGGGTGGCAGCGTGAGTATGGAACGGCAGGGTCAGCCAGGGTGAGGAGGTGGGGAGGCCGCTGGGTGCGTTCCCTTCAGCGGAGAGGAGTCCGCAAGGAGAAGTCGCAGCTGCGACCTGCATTTAGAGCTGCAGGTGTGACTCCTTCGGTGAGGAGTGTGTGTGTTGCTCTTCCCCACGTGGACCTCGGTTAACCTGAGGCCGCGGAGCCTGCAGATGGTTCCCGCAGGCCAGCCTCCCAGATGGGCATTTCCGTAGCTAGCTCAGCATTCACACACGTAAAAATCTAAGATGCTGTCTGCACTGTCAGCACTTGGATATCTTTGTCGCTGTCCTTCTCATTTTACATTTGAGGTCATTGAGGCTTAAATGACTGGCACTCATCACAAAGCTGGGAAGTTGCGGTGGCCATGCTGAGGCCAGTGCCCCCCAACGCCACGCCCATGCTGGTGTCCACTAAACGTCAGGTACAGTTTGAGTACTCACAGAACCTTCTGTACAGACCCACGGGCGCCATTCCTCCGCGTTCTGGAAGAGCCTCTTAAGGCTCATGGTGAGACCATAGCTACTTCGCCCGAGGACAGATGGCAGGTACATGGCCAAGTAGAAACCGAGACCCAATCTTGTGCCGCCACAGGCAGCAGATTGTGCTTGAAATCTGCTTATTCCTGGCCTCCGCATGTCTGGGTCCTTCAGGGATTGGGGTTAGGCTTCCCCTCCTCTCGCCAGGTTGCCCAGGCGACCTGCCCACGCACAGGTTCTTGTGGCTCGGACGTGTCTTCTGAGTTCCAGTCCCTGTCCTGCTGCATCCCCTGCCACACTGCTCCCAGCCCCTCTGTGGCTGAGCCACAGGAATAGGTCTGTAGAAAGGCTGTGACTGTCACACCCAGGAATCAGCACAACTGAGAAATGAGACAGGCCTCACAACAGCATACTCAGTTGTTAGGTTATTAGCTTTTTTAAAAACTAATAGTCTGTCCAGTTGTTTCCCCAGCGTCTGCACCTGATGCCTCAGGGATATTTCAAGTTCCATTTTCCCTTTATCTGTGCTGTTTTTCCTCATTTTAGTAAATGACACTATGATCCTTCCCGGTGCTTATTCAGGGCAGGAATCTGAAGTTCTCTTTTCCCATCCCCATGTTCCCCCTGGCCCTCGAGCGCCGAGCGGCTGGCCTCCCGGCCGTCCACTCTGCCCTGATCCCGGGCCCTGGCGCTCGCGCCGCCGTGCCCCAGGCAGAGCGATATTAAAATACAGCCATTCCTCACTTTACGGTGTTTCGCAGATGATGCAGTTTTTAGATCGAAGGTTCGTAGCAACCCTGCGTCGAGCAAGCATTTTTCCACCAGCATCTGCTCACTTCGTGTCTCTCTCACATTTCGGTGATTCTCACAATAGTTCCCACGCTTCGTTATGGTTGTATTTGTTACGGTCTATGATCACACCTCACTGAAAGCTCAAGCGACAGCGTTTTTTAGCAAAATGTATTTTTTAAGGTTTGTATGTGTTTTTTTATACATAGTACTATCACACACTTCGTAGACTACAACGTAAACGTAGTTTTTATATGCACTGAGACACCAGAAAACGCTTGTGACTCCCTTTACTGAGCTCTTTGCCTTGTTGGGGCATCTGCAGCTAGAATTGCAGTATCTCTGCCCTGTGCCAGGACAGTGACCACGCCATCCACCCATTTGGCTGCCCCGTCTGAAACCTTCAGCTTCTCTGGGTCTGCCTCTTCCCTGTGTGCTGGGTGCCCTTCAGTCCTCACATGTTTGGATAACTCTCAGGCCTTGGTTCACAGACCTCTCCAGACTCTCCAGTCTAAATGAAGTCCCTTAGTATAAGCTTTCCTCAGCACCGAGAAACGCTCCTTCGTGGAGGTGGGACTTGTGATTGTGTTTGTCACTCGTGTGCTTATCTGACGCTTGTCTCAGACCGTATGCTCCGTGAGGACAGACCGTCCCCCAAGAATTGGCACAATCTTAATCCATGATAGACGCCCGTGTTCTTATCAGATAGGTAGAAAGTTTTTTATTTCATTTTCCAGCAGGAGGGGGAAATATTGCGACAAGAAGTCACCCACAGGCGCTGTCTGCCGCAGAGTCAAGCGGGGCTGGTGCCCTTGCATCCGGTCAGGGCCTGGGTGGAAGCAGGTGCCCACCGGGGCGCCGTGGTCACCCCTGACTTCTTCCAGTCAGCATCTGAAGCGTTTTCTTGAAACTACAATCTGCTGTAATACACTGCCTTGAATTTGGAGGGACTTTTCTCCTACCTGATTTCTTTTGTTCGATTAGGGTTAAGGCTTGGGTGTGTCTTATGAACTCTGACCCCACGGTGCTGGCAGGGCAGCCGCCCCTTCCCCGCAGAACGGCCGCGGGGGTGGGGTGTTTGGTTCTGCGGCGAGCACGTGGTTCCTTAGCGGGGGGGCAGGACTGATGGGGAGATGCTCCTGCACGTCTTCATGCCTAATTAGCTCTCATCTACACCCAGAAGTGTTTTTGGGTTTTGGGTGTTTTTCGTGTGTTTAGTTTGTTTTTTAACACACCATTGAAATTTGAGGACAAGTGAATGGTTTGAAAGGTTACCATACAGGAGTTTGTGTGAGAGGTCGGCGGGGTTACAGCTCTCGGGTGCCCTGCCGGCGGTGGGACTGCGGATGATGGTGTCCTTCACTTCGTTTAGGCATCCAGGGCTTCTGTAAGGACTTGCTGGAGGTTGCGGACATCTTGGAGAAGGCGACGCAGAGTGTCCCAAAGGAGGAGGTTAAAGACGACAATCCTCATCTGAAGAACCTCTACGAGGGTCTCGTAATGACTGAGGTGCAGATCCAGAAGGTGTTCACGAAGCACGGCTTGCTGCGGCTGAACCCCGTGGGGGCCAGGTTCGACCCCTACGAGCATGAGGCCCTGTTCCATACGCCGGTGGAGGGGAAGGAGCCCGGCACGGTGGCGCTGGTCAGCAAAGTGGGGTACAAGCTGCATGGGCGCACCCTGAGACCCGCCCTGGTGGGGGTGGTGAAGGAGGCTTAGCGGCCTCGCGAGGGCTTCTGTGGGTTCTTTGTAATCACTTGCTGTAACTCTTGAAAGGCTGGTTCATCTTCTCTCTGAATATTTTTGACCCTTCCCCAGTCCTTGTTGGAAAGCTTTAGTAACCAGTGGCTAAACAGAAAATTAAGCCGGTTGCGCAGATGCGTGAATGAACTTGAATTGGGGAGTCTGTTCGTTGATTTTTACACACCTTTAATCGCTCCACACGCTTAAGAGAACAGGCCGGCGGGACACGACTGGACCCTAGAGTGTCAGGAATCACGCTCTAGCTGCTCAAAGCCTGGCGACGTCCAAGTAGCATAAATGAGTCCGATGTCTTCAGGAACCCCACGGTTAGGCTGGCTGGCCAGCCAGCCTTGCCGGGCCCTCCGGCACACTGTGGCACGCGGGGCCCTGGGTGCTCAGCCCGTACCTTCATCCAGTGAAGGGAAGGCGAGAGCCAAGCGCGTTCCTTCCTGCTCAGAAAAATTTCCCCATGCCCTCGCTGGAGAATATACATGAGTTCATTTACAATCGTCACCGTCTAGCTGCGAAAATGCCCAACTTCCAGCTTCCTTCTGGAGATGGGAAGTGAGCACACACATCTGAACAGATCTCACCACCTTATTTTGCCAGTTACTGAATTCGACAACATCAGTCACTTTTGCCCCGTTGTTCATCTGTTTGTAGAAATGTTCAGATCTCTCTTAGCTAGTTACTGATGACCTGAATGTATCCCCAGTAAGATGGACTTGCTCAAAATCCAAGAATTGCACGCTTGGTACATTTTAAATGTTAATGTTGAATCTTTAAATTTTATTTAAGAGGATTAAAGCCCTAATATGTTTATTTTCCTACTTTTTGGAAACTATTTTGTGTACCTTCAGTGGAGGAGATCCACCTACACTAAGCATGACTTAGCTTTCCCGCGCTCGGCTCAAATTCTGAAGCCGAGGGCTTGACACTTAGACACACCACACACGTTAGCTTCCCTGTGGGAAGGGAGAGCAGGAGGAACCGGGCCTCTACTGGGGGCAGACGGCCCCGGGGAGGGGACCAGGGAGGGCCTGCACACACCAGGAGCCCGGCATGATCACCCACGGTCTGCACCTCACCACACCCACCGCAGGCCCCTCCGTTCCTCATTCACGCGGGGAGTCGAGCGAGGGAGTGGTCACAAACCAGAGAAAACCCAGGCTTCCGCTATCTGCTGCAGAGACGGATTTCTAGGATTGACGTTCAACACTGTTAAATTCGCTTATGGCATAATAAAGGTGGGGCAGTTTGCTTGTAATTTTGAAAGATGTAGGTAGTGTTCCCATAATTAAAAATGTAATTTATACTGTTTCAAAGCATTTTCCTCTTTTCCATGAAGCAGTCTTATGTTCCTTGGTCAGAAACTTGCCCAGAACCTCAGGCAGTGCAGCGCACTGAGAAAACCCACTGGGGTCAGAGCTCTGCGAGGATCTCACCTCACCTTCTGGAACACCTCGAAACCCAAAGCTGCATAAGTAATTTTCAAACGAACTTCTCCCTGTGTGTGCTGCCCCTCCCTTGTCAGCTGGGGCACGACCGCTGGGGGGCTGCACCCCGGGGAGACGGGCTGTGGCTCCACCGTGGGTTCCCATCACCCCACGTCGCCACTATATAGGGAGGCGCCCCTCCGCACTGGAGATGAGATCTGCCAACTGCACCCCATCCTCCCGTCCGGGGCCCGGCCTGTGTGGAGCCGTCTGTCCACGAGGGGCCTTCGTGGCCGGGATCGGAGTAAGGTACGTGCTCCCCCGGGTGGTCTGCCACTGGCAGGGAAGGAGGCCTGGTGCGAAAGGGTTTCTGCGTCACAAGACGGTTTAACTCCCACTTGCAAGGAGGAACGGGTTTGACGCCCAAGCGCTGAGCTCAGACGGGTCCCGCGCACGCGCTCCCGAGCTGGCGCGCCCACGCAGCAGCGACACCACTTTGCTCCCCACTTGCTGACTGTGTAAAAGGATAAAAATTGTAGCGTTTTGGTTTTTACACATCCTCGGCATGTGGGCCATCCAGAGAGCATTATTTTGAATGGCTGAATTAACTAACTTTTTGGACTCAAAGTCAGTTTAAATTTGGCAAAACCCTGATTTCAGGGGATGAGGGGAATGAATTTTACATACAGAAGCTTAAGGGCCCTGAGCTGGCGGCCGCGTTAAGGGCTGACGGGCCGCACAGCTGGCGGGGATGGGGTAAGCAACCAGTGATGAAGGTACCCCTTCCTTGGGACAACCTGCCGATACTTTAACATCACTTACACATTCACCGTTTTAAACCAGCCAAGCCTAAACGGATTCTTCGTACCACCGAAAAAGACCCACATACCGAAAACCTGCTTAAGCACAGATTGTTCCACTGGACGGCCCTCGGCTGGCCTGGGCCACACGTTGACCGGGATCTTCTGCTTCTCCAGCTTAAGTCTGGCGGCCGTTTCATACAAAAACAATACCAAATTTAGAACCTCCCCAAACCAGGAACCTGACACACGGACCGAGTGAAGGCCAAAGGCGGGAAGAGCTGCTGCCTGTGCTCGGGAGGCCCAGACAGAGGGACGGTGACAAGGTTTCCGAGCATCCCGGGCGGGGCAGGGCCTGAGGGTCTGCAGTTCTAGTTGGTTCCCAGGGCAGAGAAGCCACTGGTCCAGGAAACGCAGGTGAGAGGCACCATCCCCATCACCA
The DNA here is from genome assembly GCF_037043125.1 of Eumetopias jubatus. Taxonomy (NCBI): domain Eukaryota; kingdom Metazoa; phylum Chordata; class Mammalia; order Carnivora; family Otariidae; genus Eumetopias; species Eumetopias jubatus. Next base: position 198,405,563 of record NW_028274808.1, on the reverse strand, counting down.
CTCAGTCACCGCAGTGAGCCTCCAGGGGCCACAACGTGTGGAGGGGGCCCCGTGAGTACCACCCCTGCTCGCTGTTTCTTCCTAGGGCCACAGAAGTCCCGGGCTTGGCTAACAGGGAGCACTACCTGCCGCCACACGACGTACTTTACAACTAAAGCCACGTACAATATATTTGAAATGTTTTATTTAATGCTGAAAAATTTACCCTGGGGGACAGAAGAATGTAAAAAGAAAGGAAAAGGCACCGTAATTAAGTCCTTGGAAATGATGAGGGTCTTTTTTTCTTTCGTCTTTCTAATAACTTCACTTTAATGTAACTTCAAGCCCCAACCTTCTGGGAGGTAAACAGTCTCTTGGTAGCTATGGGGGGGGGGGGGGGGGGGCCGGAGAGGCAGGATGAGCTCCAGGAAGAATGGAGTGCTGGGCTCTGCAGTCACCCCGGCTCTAAAGCAGGGCCTTAGGAGAACCAACCCTGAGCAGCAGGAAGACAGATGGGTGACTCACTTTCCAGGAGGAAGGTACCGTGTCCATCCACGGAAGCAGGGCCCCTGCAGAGACAGCAGGGCTGGGCAGAAGCTGAACGGTCCGAGACCGGGACCCAGAGAAGCCACGCAGGGCCTCGCCCCGAAGGCTCCCTCCCGCGCTGCCAGAGCCTGCTGTGCGAGCAGCCCAGGCCAGGCCGGCTGGTCCGCAAAGCGCTGGACACCACCTGAAGTGAGATGCTTAGCCAGGCCAGCACGGTCAAGGTCAGGGTTGCAGTGGGAAAGGTCATCGCAACCGCCATGAGAATCCTGGAGGAAGCGGACTCCAGAACTCAGAGCCAGAGCCAGAACTCCAATTTCTAAAACGAGTTCTTCCAAGTCAGGGGGGTGCTTACTACTGCTGCAAGTCCTAAGGGCAGCAAGCAGCAGCCCCTGGAAGACTGGCTCAGAGTTCTGGCGCCCCTGCTAGTCCTGCCGGCGGCCCCGGAGCGCGCACCCCCCCCCCACACACACACACAGCAGGGAGCCTGCCCGAGGGGAGCCCGCAGGCTCCGCCCCCAGCAAATGAGGCAAGGGGTGGTTTCCGGGCTCGGGATCCGCAGGCTCCAACTGCCCGCGGCCAGGAGTCGAGGGGAAGCCCGCCCGGACACTGTGTTCCACGCGACTCTTCCTCTAAAGCTCCCGAGGAAGCAGCCCGCCGTTCTCCAGGCTCGCCGCCCACCTGCCCCGCCCCGGCCCCCACCTAAAGTGCCACGTGCTGGGGCTGTGCTGGGGTGTCCGTGGGGGTGGCAGTGGGCCCCCCCAAGGGCGTCCCCGGCGGCCAGCCAGAGGTCACGTCACAGGGTCAAGCTGGTGGCTGGCGGGCCCAGCAGAAAGCTGCTCCTTTTACCCACAGCCCAAGAGTTGCGTACCAAAGGGAAGACACAAAAGGAAATGACCCAATCTCATAATATTCCCCAAACCGAACAGTGAAGGCAAATCGTCATCTTCAGGTATGACTTGAGGACTAAGTTAAAATATACATATATCGGCTGCCCCCATGATCCGACATAAAATCGTTACTATTGCTGCTTTTTCAGAGGACCACGAAAAGAATTTATAGCCTAAAAGAAAGGAACTCAATCTGTTTAAAAAAGAGCAACAACCCGGGGGGGGGGGGGGGGCGGGGCGAGCGTCTCCTCCCGCTCCCTCACCCCGAGTCCTAGGGGCTCACTGCCCGGCGCCCCGAGCTCGGCGCCCGCCCGCAAAGCGGCGCGCGTTCAGGCCGCGTCCCTGGATATCCACCCGCTCTCCGTGAGGAAATTTAAAATCCTTTTCTTTAGGACTTTGTCCAAGTAACTAGGAAGGCGACTTTTGGAGGGGATCCCCTGCCGCTTCTGCAGGTGGTCCTTGATGATGATGGTCTTCACGGTCACGTAGCGCGCGGGGCTCAGGTTCAAGGAGCTGCAGAGCACCTTCTCGCGGTCCGACAGCAGCTCGAAGCCCGGCAGGTGCTCGATGGCCGCGAACTCGCCGTCCTTGGCGTCCTCCTTGCCGCGCTTGGCCCCCGCCGCGCCCTTGTTCTCCTTCCTCTTCTCGCGCTTGTGGCGCGCCGCCTCGTACTCGGCCGACTCCTCGAGCTTCGTGATGCCGTTGCGCCGGTACCGCTGCAGCTCGCGGATCTTGGCCCGCAGCATCTTCTCCTTGTGCATGCCCTCGAACAGGTCGTCGAACTCCTTGCACGACATGAACTGGTAGAGCGGCCGCAGCTTCAGCCGCAGCTCCTTCTCCTCCTTGGTGACCTTGCGCTTGGCCGGCCGCTCCTTGTCCTTCTTGTCCTTGCCCAGGAAGGCGGGCACCAGGTTGTAGTCGCGCGCGATGTTCTTGCGCCGCTGCCTCTCCCTGAGCTTGCGCACGTACATGTCCACGTGCGCGCGCTTCAGCTCGATCTCCACGTCCTCGTCGTCGTAGTTGACCGAGAGCCCGCTGATGAGCGTCTCGGCGTCCTGGTCGTACTCGATCTCATAGTCGTCACGCAGCGGCATGTAGCCCAGCTGCTGCTGCTCGGCCACCGAGATGTCTAGGGGAGGCAAGGGGGTGGTGAGGCTGGGGGACAGGGGCCCTCCGCCGGGGCACGTGTGGTCGGTCACCCGGTTGGGGATGGTGTCGGGGATGCAGGCTCTCCCCAGGTTTCCGTGGATGTACATGCTTACGTAATGCTCCATCACCTCCTGCGGCGTGCGGGAAGCTCCGACGTGAGCGGCCATGTCTTCCTACAACGACAGGGGTCACAGGTTACTCCGAGAGTCAGCCTCACGCCCGGGGGCGCGCGCACGCTGCCCACTTCCACCAAGGTCCGCCGGGACCGCTTCCAGTCCCCGGCATCTCTCCCCCCCACCCCCCCCACCCCCGCCCCGGCAAAGGGCACTGGATGGCGCGTCCTTCGGAGCTGGGCTCACCCGGCGGCTGTGGACACTAGACGGGACCGGCGGGGACGATCCGGGGAGGTGCCGCCTGCCCCACCGCAAACCCTGCACTGCGGGGGTGGGGGGAGGGGGGGCGGGGCCACGGAGCACCCCTGCTGCCCCGCCTCTTCCCAGGGCCACCAGGGCTCCCCCCCCTCGGCTCCCGACACAGGAGGGACCCTGTCGTAGCGCGCTGCCTTGCCTCCAGGAACCGAAAGGGACACGGCCCCTGGGGGCATAGGGGATAGGCGGCAGCCTGTCCCCTTCCTAGGTGGTGGGACAGAGGACCAGGCATGCCTTTTAAAGCAGTGGGGGCCGTCACCGATGACAGCCTCCATAGTCAGGTAGCTAAAGTCTGCCGCGGGCTGCGAGCGCGCACTCCTACAGAAGGTGACCCATGAACACGAGGGTTATTAACGAGAGGAAATTGTACAACTCCCCCAATCTTTTCCTTCTGCCAAGAGGCCTCTTCCTCAGTCAACCGCTAAAGCCACTTCACAAAGTAGCTGCCCAAAATGCGCACTCATTCACCAGCAGCCACTCAGCCCCCTGCCTCCAGCCCCCACGCCCTGCACTCGGCTCTCCTGGCCGCCAGGGCGCCACGCCAGCCACTCTGCGCCCTCGCCTGCTCACCCCCCAAGATCAGCTTGGTCTCTGCACCCCCAAAGGCCAAACTGGATTCCAAAAAACCAGCCAATCCCCTGCGGCCGAGGACTGAGGACACACAGGGCACCAAGGGAGGGAAGCGCTCCCGGGGGCCTGGCCTCAGGCACTCCTCCCCAGGGTACTGAGCGCTGAGGGCGGGGCTCCAAGGCGGGCGGGCGGGCACCAGGCCAATGCTGGGGCCTAACGGGGGAGGACCCTTCCTGAGAACCAAAAGATTAGAGCAAACACCAGATTCCCAGATTCTGGTCTTATGGGGAAGAACTGCGTACGTGATTAACTTCTTTAAACCATTACCATTTGCATCAAATCTGTTCGTTATATTTTCCCAGGGAGCATTTGCCTCACCCTACCCAAAAAGAAACCCCAAAAAACACACCACGCTACAACCATCCCCAGCATCTACGGCCACTGTGTGACCCAAGCTGGTCACTTCCCATCTCTGGGCCTCGGGTTCTTACCAGTAAGGAGAGAGGAGTAAGGAGACAGCCCTACTACGCACCCCACACTTACGGCGCACGCTATGGACAGAGAATGCACAGAGGCTTCATGCACACATGAGGGGCCCGGCTCAGGTCCCACTCAGAGGGGCGAGCAAGCCACGGGGCATTCTGCCACCCTGATGAGCTACACTGGAAATGCCATCCCTGACACCTGTCCATTCAGGAGGAAAGGACATCCTCATGAGGGTGTCCAGAGAGCGGAAAGGCCCACATGCGCCCGGTCTGAGCTTCCAGGGCCCAGCCACGCGGTCAGAAGTACGGCCAAGCCCGGCCCAGGGGCTTTCTCCACCCCTCACCGCAGCTTCTGTGCGAGCCTGCAGCCATACAAATTTCAGAGTCAAGGGTCCAGGGAGCCTGCTGGGTGAGGGATCTGAGGTGCCCCCTCACCAGAGGCTTGGGGGGGCTGGGCTGCACATCCAGGCTTGCCTGGTTAGGAAGTCGGGCCCCAGGCCCGCCCCCCTCCCCCCGGCCCTGGCCCAGTGAGAAAACGTGCAGAGCGGGCTGCCCAGCGAGTGTGCAGAAGCACCAGGTGCCCCCCCAACAAAAGTCCGCTGACCCTGAACCTCAGCCACCTGCCTTTCAAAAATGACTGGATGCTCGGAGCACCACATTCGGAGAAAACTGAAATCCTGAAAAACAGAAGGATTCTGAGAAGTGAAGTCAAGTCGGTATCTGACCAAACCAAGGTGTGTTATCGGTCGGAGGTTCTTGCCATCAACTTTGACAGTGTGGGAGCGAGCGCAGGGGACGGAAACCGCCGGTGGCCTCAGCACCGTGGGCCAGAGCAGGGGCGCCTGGGACCGCCCGTCCCCAGCAAGTGTTCCCTCTCCCAGGTCAGGGAGAAGGGCGAGTGCACGCCGCTGCTGCTGTGCAAAGGGCTGGAAGGCGGGCGCTGTCTGCTTGGGCTACATCAGGACACAAGGGCCCAGCCAGGGCGGCCGCACTGAGCGGGAAGGGGCCACTCCACCGGACACCCGCTTACGGCCTGTCCTCATCCTCAAGGATGCTGTGTCCGGTTCTAAGTCATAAGGAGAAATCCCCCGACGGGAGGAAGTGTCGGAAGAGCGGCCCTGTCCCACGCTGCTCCCGGCGGCAGGCCCGGCACCAGGCGCTTCGGCACCAGAGCACGGCAACGTTCCACAAAATTCCAGCCAGCAGCCCTCCAGCGTGTCAGTCGCGAGACAAAGAAAGAAGCGTGACTGGAAGAGACATGTCAGCGACATCACTGGGGTTTCCTGGGTGGGACCCCAGGCCCAGTCTGTGCACGAGGGTAGGGCTCTGCATCCATGTCAGCATCCTGCTTTCTGGAACCACACCGTACCTCTGGAAGACGCTAACACTTCGGGAGGTTTATGGGATGAACACATACGGGAACTGTGCATACTATTTTTTCACTTCTTTGGGTAAACTGAAAACCAAAGTTATTTTTAAAAAATAAATTCTCTTTTTTTAGAGAGGGAGGGAGAGTGCGGTGGGGGAGGGGCAGAGGGGGGTGGAGAGAGAGAAACAGACAGAGAGAGAATCTCAAGCCAACTCCACGCTGAGCGTAGAGCCTGACATGGGGCTCGATCTCACAACCCTGAGACCGTTGACAACCTGAGCCGAAATCAAGAGCTGGACACTTCACGGACTGAGCCCAGCCAGGCGCCCCTAAAAAGCAACGTTAAATTCTACCTCATAATTCTCTATTTAAAGGTCTAAGACTGACATCCAAATATTAGACAAGAAAACACAAAGTACTCAAGAGAGGACGCTGCTGTCCCGTGGAAAAGCTCCCTGGCCATGGCGGGTGCAGTGTGGCTCTACGGTCACAGGCAGGCGACGAGGGCAATGTCCTGCTCCACAAACATCCACCCTTCCAGGGCCACACGGATGCAGGCTGACCGGTGACGGTGGCCAGGCCCCCGAGGCGACTCCACCACCACGCGCCCGCAGCCTGGGCCCCCCGCCCGGCCGGGGAGCAGGCCAGCCAGCCGTGTGCTGGCACTTCGGTTGCCCAGACCCTCTTCACATAAAGAGGCAGACTCTGGCTCTCGCATGGACCCAGGTTATGAGTATTTATGAAGCCATGAATCAAATCAGAGTGGCTAGCGCCTCGTCACCGGGAGCCCAGGAATCTCTGTCATCAATCCACCTCACCCACTGCCCGACGACAGCTGCAAGGCCACGGCCAGGAGAGACACTGGCCAGCAGCTGCCGCTGAAGGAGACTCGCCCCCAGCCCACTGTGTTCGTCTCAGGACCGTTGAGAAAGGCCCAGGAAAACACCAAAACCCTAGTTTCTCAAAGACTCGGGAAGAGACGAAGATCACAATGGTCTCAACGAGAGCGATGACACAGCTCTGGTTCTAACAAGAATCCACAGAGGAATGACAGGGAGGAACATTCTTTAAAAGATGATTAAAAATAGCAAGAGCTGCAGAACGCCACCACATGCCCGCATCCTGCCCACACTCCGTCTTCTCCCATCTGCACGCGTCGGCAGTCACGCGAGACTGGCCTGCCTCCCGCAAGGGGCCCGAGTGTCCCGTCACCGCCCCGGAGTCACATATGACAGCAGCAGAGCACGTGTTCAAGGTCAAAGTTTCTGCTTAATCTAGATGATGGACGGACGGACGGACGGACACACGCATGGATGGGCAGGCAGAAGGGTGGGCAGGCAGAAGCAACAAAAGTGGGTTTGGGGGGACAGATGTGGAGAGACAGGGACAACTCAGGGGCCACTACAACGACGCAAGGACCACAGCCGTACCCTGCGGCCGGTTTTCCCCGACACACGGCGGCGCTCGGGTGAGTAGCCCACGGTCCGCGGAGACAGAATCCCAGGTTCTGTTCCTTTAGCCTCACTAAAAAAGAAAAGACACCCGCCCCTGGAAACAGATGAGGATAGGTACGCTGCTTCCTTAGAGTCCTCAGAGAAATGAAGGAAAACACGCCTCTAGGACACCGAACAGGCTGTCAAGTCTACTGTCCAAGGTCACTAGACTCCCACCAGGACGCTGGCTCTCCGGGACAGGAAGGGAGCATCCCAGTGAGTCAGGACTCCACGGCCTTTTCTGGCTGGTCTGGTCTCCTTCCGGCCTCTTCACGGCCCCCCTGGAGCGGCCTCCAGCAGCTGAGCAAGGACGGGAAGGGGAGGGCAGTGCACAGAAATCACCGGCCGGCTCCCCCCTTGGTGCCATGGCCTGCGTGCACCCGCAGCCGCACCCCCATCCCCTCTGGAGCCTGTGGCAGCCCCCCGGGGCTGGGTGCAGGCCCCCCACACCTATGTCATCCCCTCTGGAGCCTGTGGTAGCCCCCCGACCCTGGGAGGGGTGCAGGTTCTGGCTCAACCACCCATGGCCTGGGATTCTTATCCTCTCACCTTCTGCTTCTGGGCCTGTAATCCCTCCCCTTCCAGGGCTTCATCGGGAGGAAATAAAACTCATCACAGTGACAGGTATGTGCTTCTGCGTGTAGCATCTGGCTTGGTCCCCCAGCAGCCCCACGGGCCCCGCCCCGCTGCTCAGATGAGCGGTGAAACCTCAGGTGACGCTCCCCCCCCGGGGCTTCTGTAGCAGACAGTGTCGCTCCGGAGCACTCGCCCTGTCACCACCGTGGGGGCCTCTCGCGGGGCGGTGACACAGTGCACACCGCAGGGAGACCTCTGCAATCAAATGCTTCCTGGTCCTTTAGAAAGGCAGAGCAAGGGCGCCTGGGTGGCTCAGTTGGTTAAGCGACCGCCTTCGGCTCAGGTCATGATCCCGGAGTCCTGGGATCGAGTCCCGCATCGGGCTCCCAGCTCAGTGGGGAGCCTCCGTCTCCCTCTGACTCTCTCCCCTCTCATGCTGTTTCTCTCTCGCTGGCTCTCTTAATAAATAAATAAATAAAATCTTTAAAAAAAAAAAAAAGAAAGAAAGAAAGAAAAGAAAGGCAGAGCAAGGCCAGACCACGGCCCGCACGCTCCTAGAACAACCACGCCTGTGGCTCGGCCACCCCACCTCTAACCTCTGGGGCACATGGCTGGGGCACTGTGCTGGCCGTCTCCTCCCCTCTCCTCCGGAGCAGAGTGACAGTCTCCATGTACAAACCAGCTCCTTCCCCAGAGCTTCCCAGAGAGCACTGAGTGCCACCTCGGCTCCTCCCCCAGCAGCAGCACCCTCTCCTCCTCCCCAGGGCTTGGGAGCCAGACTCGGAGGTGGAGCTTCCTTCTTCAAGGCAAGAAGCTTCCAGGGGACAGAGGCAGCCAGAAGGCCCAGCATGCAAACCTGCGGCGGCGCCCCGGGGGAGCAGGTTCTGCGGGCAGAGCCACCCTGGCAGCAGAGACCCCAGGAGCAGCAGGGGACAAGGGGGCAGCCCCAGCCCCAAGCCAGCAGCAGGGAGCAAAGGCCTGCACGGGGCCAGGGAAGAATGAAGAGCTGAGCCATGGGCTTTGACCAAAGGACAAGGAGGGACCGCTCAGGCCTAGAGGAAAGAGGAGGGATGAGCCTGTGCGGCGGGATGCCCGCCTGTCCCTCCTGAGCTGGGGACACGCACCCACAGGGCCCAGTGTCGCCTGACCAGTCGCAAGCCCGGCACCTGGGCCTCCTCTCCCAGCTGACCCCGCGCGGCTTCAGATGTGGTTCGGGCCTGCCCGCCCCGGCCTCGTTCGGTCATCCTCACAGGCGACAGAAGGGCCGCCTGCCTCGCGGGGGCTGGAAGGAACGGGCACCCGCTGGTCTGGGGTGAACCCTGCCCCCTCCCCGCCGCCCCGTGCGGCCCCTGGCCCACGGCTTGAGCCTCTGCCACAGACACACTGGTGGGCGCTACCTCCGCCCACATCAGAGGCCAAGGACCAACAGCGGCTTGTCATCTGTCCTTACAGGTCACCAGCCATTTAGGACCCTATTTCCCTTGGCCACTGCTCCTGTTCATGGGATTTGTTCACACGCAAAGTTCTGCAAGGCTCAGTCGCAGGTTCCCTGTCCTCCCTCAACTCCACAGAACTCACCAGCTCACACAGCTGTGACTGACCCTCAAGGGCACGGAGCCACTCAGGTCGGAAAAACCTGACAGCGTGCTTCACCGAGTGCGGGACAGAAGGACGCACCTCAAAACAGTAACCAGGTGACCCTGGCCCGCCACCTCCAGGTACTGATCTGAAAGGATGACAAGCGCGGACTCAGGTGTTTGCACACCTATGTTCACTGTGGCGGACCCCCAACAGCCAAAACTGGGAGCGGCCCAGGCGCCCGTGGCGGCCAGCCGGACGGTGGTCAGCCTTAAACTAGCAGGACACTGTGAGCCGCTACGTGAATGAACCTGGAGGGCGTTAAGCTGAGTGAAATGAACTAGTCACAAAAGGACAAAAAGTGTAGCATTTCTCTATATGAGGTCCCAAGAGTAGTCACATTCAGAGATGGAAAGCAGGACGGTGGGTGCCCAGGGCTGGGGACGGGGGTAAGTGGGGAGATACTGTGTAACAGGCAGTTTCTGTCTGCGATGATGAGAAAGTTCTGGAGATGGACGGTGGTGATGCGGCCCAACACTGTGAACATAATTAAGGTCACTGAACTGGACACTTTAAAACGGCTAAAACGGAGGCGCCTGGCTAGCTCAGTCGGCAGGGCATGTGACTCTTGATCTCGGGGTCATGAATACAGCCCCACGGTGGGCATAGAGCTCACTTAAAAAAATGGTTAAAATGATAAATGTTATGTATATTTTACTACAATAAAAAGTGGCATGCCTTACTCTGCATCGATGGTCTGAAAGTAGGGTCCCTGGACCAGCCTCACCAGCAACACCCGAGAAGTTGTTAGAAATGCAAATTCCCATGTGGATCCCAGACCAGATCTACTGATGCAGAGCCAGGAGGGGGCACTGGGCACGATCTGTGTTTTAACAAGCCCGCCAGGGTGTTCTGAAACCACTGCCCTGCAGAACCCTATTACTTCTAGCTGCTTTCTCCACCCAGGCTCCTCCCTCCCTCCCCCTCCCCACCCTCATCGGCAATTAAGAACCCATTGTCAGGATGCCCAAGGAATGGGCTTACCCGTTCCCACCAACACCCTTCCGTGAGAAGTGAACGTTCCCATGGTTCCCCAACATGGGCACCCGTGGGCCGCACCAGAGCTCTATCAATACCTATTCCCAGGCCTCACCCATACAGATGCCAGTTCAGGACATCTGGATATAGCCCCTGGGATGCCTGGACTCCACAGAATCCAGGATTCTGCCCGCACTCAGTGAGGTTCTGGGCATGGAGTCAGAGGACCTGGGTCAACTTCCGGCTCTGCCACGTTCCTTCACCAACCACAGCGGTTTCCAGCACGATCTGTGTCTTCTAACTCTGAACACAAGTAGCACCCACCACAAAACCGGCTGCTTCGTGGCTCTGGATACCCCTGGTGACGTAACTCCGGGTCACCTGCCCACCCTTCCCTGCTGCTGCATTCCCAGGCATCTCCCCACCTGACCTCAAAGGCAGGGGGCCTGGTGTCAGAGCCGAGATACACAACTCGCCCCCAAACCCTCCCGGCCTCACAGCGAGCATCCCTCAGCCATGCCCAGCCCCGTGGGTCCCGGTGCCTCAGCCCCAGGACGAAAGGGAGCAACGGCGCCAGACTTCAGCAGCGGCCTCTTCCCCAGGATCTGCTGAAATCGCCCCACCCCCATGAATCCCACACAAAGCAGTGCCACCCGGAGGTGACAGATCATGCGTGCCATCTGAAAAGTGAGGGCGACCGGGCTCACCTTCGTCTACACAGCTGCCGCTGCTGATTCGTGTGCTGCCTCTCTCCACACCGCACCCCAGCCTGCGAAACCTAGCTCCCGCCCTCCCCTGGTCATCTCCCCACTTCCAGTCCCAGGCACGGACCGACCTCCCCCTGAACCAGGTCAAGACTCTGTCCCTCTGAAAAGCCCTTCCAGGCCAGCCACACCTTTAGCTGCAGCAGTAAGCTCCCAGCCTCTGACCCGCAGTACTTAATGCTCTTACACCCAGGGGTTAAGGCCGAGACTTTGGAATCAGACGGGCCTGCATCTGAGCCCTGGCCGTACCATGAGAAAAGCCAAGGCATCCCGGACAAGCATTTTAAATTCTCCGAGTCGCTGCTCTGCAGCTGTAAACTACAAACCCAGCCCCAGAGCTGTGGTGAAGAGCACGAGACGAGGTGTGCGTGAAGGAGCCCCACTCAGAACTGGCACAGGCTGCACAGGGCACGCGTGGGGCAGATCGCTTCCGTGCACGCAGCTGGGCATCTGCTCAGAAGGGAACCGCACGTCTCGGAGCTGCAGAGAGCCTCGGGGGAAGCACGGTGAAGTCTAGTGGGCAGAGCAGGTAGCCCTAGAGCGCACAGTTGGAGAGATGCCAGCGGCCCGCAGCCTGGCAGCGCTCCAGGTGTGGTTAGCATGCAGAATCTCTGCCTCCCCCCAGGACCCCCCATGGGTTCAGCAGGGAGAGGACCCTCAGCACCCAGGCCCAAGCCCCTCCTCCTCCGGCTTTGTCTCCTCTAACAGCTGAGATTGCTGGCTGCTTGGAGAGGAACCTGCAGGTTAACAAGCGCCCCAGGTGATTCCTAGGCACACTCCAGTTCCAAAAGCACTGCTTTAGGTCAGGAGGCCCCCTTCCTGCCCCATGCTTCCTGCGATACACTCTAAGTGGCCTAGTCCTCGTGTGTCTCCCCCAGTGCTGTGGAGTGGAGACCAGTGAGCAGTGCAGCTGGGAGCAGACTCTGACGTCAAACTACTCAGTTTAAAGCCGGCTGCACAGGGCGGCTGGGAAGAGGTCCCAGGAAACAAACTGCCCACCACAGTGCCTGGCACTCGGCAAAGCTCCGGGTCCACCTCAGCTATTTTTAGCAACGGCTGTGGAGATAAGCACTCTGAGAATGGGGGGCGGGAGGCTCTTGGAGGCACTGGTATGGAAGCCGAAAGACCAGTCACGAGCCATGATCTGGAGGAAGAGCACTCCAATCTGTAGAAATAAAAAATGATCAGCAGGGTAGCAGCTGAGATCCCTGTGGGCCATGAAATGTAATCTAAGTAGGCCTGGAAGCCACACTGAAGGCTGACGGGAGGCGGAATGTCTTCAAAGATCACTCTGATTACGGCGCACGGAATGGGCCGGAGGGCACAAGAGTGAAGCAGAAAGACCAGCTGGGAGGCCCCAGAGGTGGTCAAGGCAACAGATAAACACCAGCCTGGACTAAGGCTGTGACCAGTGGTTAGATTCTGAAAATATGCTGGAGATGGAGCTGCTGCTGGACTGGGCCTGCAAGAAGGACCTGAGGATGGATGCCTCTTGAGTGTGCGGTCCAAGTACACTCAGTGAGGTGGTAGGAGAGCTGGGTCACGGAGGGTCAAGATGTCCGTGAGATAAGCAGCGAGGAGGCCCCCCCGCGGCTCACCGAAGGCTGGCACTTAGGGAAGGGGTCCTGGCTCAGGCTCAAACGGTTACCACACTTTAAGCCCCTGAAGACAAAGACGAGGCCTTTCTCCCCTGCAGAGTCCTTCAGCATTGTACAACGCGCACGGTGCAGAGGCTCGACGCACATCGATGCACTTCAAGACAAAATGAGGTTTTCAGAGGATGGTGATCACCATGTTGGCGCTTAGGTGAGAATCTGTGCAGCAGTGTGTCTCTAAGGGAGTAAGGATTCCCCGGGATGCAGCATGGGTGTTAGTCCCTGAGGACTGGCTCATTTTATGGGAAGGAAAGCAGGCCAGGTTTGGGAATAAGGGGAGAAGCCCAGGAGGAGGGGTGCACTGCTGGAGAAATGGCAGCAGGATGAAATGCTGGCTCAGGGAAGTAGGAGGACCTCATGTAGAGGGTCTGGAGAGATGAGGGAGCTGGGGTCATGCCCACTGCTCCCTGCTTCTCATGATGCCTGCAGGTGGACACAAGCTCTTGGCAGAGATGGCCCAGAATCCAGCCAGAGATCTTCCCTTTCTAACACCGATGAAAGCCTCCTGTTCCCGAGCGTAAAGAGAGCTCCCCAGAGACTGTCCAGAGAAGAGCACCCACTCTCCCCCGAGCGGCCCAGCACACTATCCCGCTAACCTAAAGGAGCCCGCTCTCACCTTCTCCACTCAGCTCAGTCTCTGCACAACCCTTCTGATGAGAGCAAAAGCCCAGGACAAACGCCTCCGGGTCTGTGCTCCTTTGTTCACTACTTACCGAGCACTCCTCACACGACGTCCTGGGCCTTGCGGGCACCCCAGGATAAACAAGTCCCTGCCAGGGGACCCCAGGGCACACGCCCTGACAAGGGCGCAGAGCCAACCCGGCCGCGTACAAAGCAAGTGCACGGAGAAGGGAGAGCAGCCGCAGGGCGTGTGTGAAGCCTGCCTGGCCTTCACCACCACTGTGCTTCTGGCAGAACCAAGTCCTTCCTCAGGGCGCCTACTGCTCTGTCAAGTCTGCGGACCTGTCTCCGTGCAGCAACGCGACTCGGGTCCGGCGCGGTCTGGCCCAAAGCGCCCTCACTCTGCAAACACCCGTGCAACTGCTCCCAGGGTCGGGAATAGGGCCCTGTGGTCGCCAAGCCATAGCCCAAACCCCCACCTTGCTACTTCCTGGCTGTGTGCCCTTGGGCATGTCGCTCCACCTCTCTGAGCCTAACCGGCGCGCCGACCGCGCCCGCCTCCCAGCCGGCGCGGGCACGGAACGAGCAGGTGCGCGTCGTGCCGGCCGCTCACCCAGTTTCCGAAGCCGAACTGCTCGATGGCATCCAGCAGCAGCTGCTCCTCGCGGCTGGTCCAGCCGCCCTCTGCCTCGGGCCCCCACAGCGTGAAGCGCCCGCCGTCCACCAGCTGGTAGCCGTGGTAGCGGCGGTGGTGGCCGATCTCGGCGCCGGCCGAGAAGCACTCGGGGCACAGCTCGATGTCCTGGCACTCGGTGCAGCGGAAGCGCAGCGGGCTCACCTCGGCCAGGCAGTACACGCAGTACTTCTTACCGAGCTCCGCCATCTTCCCCCGCCCGCCGCCCGCGCCCGCCGCCGTCAGCGCGCCGCCGCCCGCGCCGGCCGCCGCGCTCGAGCAACCGCCGCCCGCGCCCGCCGCCACCGCGCCGCCCCGCCCAGGCGCCGCCGGAGCCGGCCAGCCGGGCCGCGTCCCGCCTCAGCACGCAGGCGCCCTCGGGCCCGGCCCGGCCGCCGCCGCCGCCGCCGCTGCCGCCGCCGCCGCCGCCGCCGCAGCCGGCCGCACCGCGCAGGCGCTCCGCGCGCGCCACCTCGCGGGCACCCGGCCCGCCGCGCTGCGCCTGCGCGCCCCCGGCGCCGGCCGCCCGCCCCTCCTAGCGCCTCCCAGCCACCCCGCCCCAGGCCGGGCGCCGGGAAATGGGCGGGAAGGCCGCGCGGCACGAGCCCGCGCCCCCTTCCAATCAATGCCGCCCGTCGCCCGCTCGCGGCTTCCCATTGGTCAGCTCTCTCCGGAGGCGGGGAGAAGGGGGCCGGGCGTCTGCCTGCCTCTTGGCCAATCGCCGGGCCCACCGCGCGCGCCCCTGGTTGCCCCTGGAAACCCAACAGCCGGCGTCTGGGATCCGCCGCGCCAGTCGACCTGGAGGGAAGATGGACCGCAGCTCCGAGCACCGTGGGGACCTCGGGGGGGAAGACGGAGATGTGGCTAACCTGTCCCCCAAACTGCCCGGGATCAAGGCCACCCCCGGCCCCGACCCCCCGGCCGAACCGCCGGAGCCGGAGCCGGGGACCATAGAGGCTTCGGAGGGAGGTGCCGCGGAGGACGAGCCCGCCGAGCCCCGGGAAGCGCCGGCGGCCACCGCGGCTGTGGACCAGGCGGGACCCGGGGAGCCGGAGCCGCCGGCCGAGGCGGAGACCGAGCCGGGACCCGGGGAGCCGGCCGACGCCGGGCCTGAGGACACAGCCCAGCCGGGGCCCGAAGGCGGGTCCGCGGAACCGGAGGAGAGGGCGGAGGAGGAGGAGGAGGAGGAGGAGGAGGAAGAGGGGGAGGAGTCGGAGGAGGGAGCGGAGGCCGCGGCAGCGGCGGTCAAGGGGAGGAGGAAGAAAGCCCCCCCGGCGGTCTCTGTGCCGCTGTCCACCACCCGCCAGGAAGAGGCTGCGCCAAGCCGGGAAGCTGAGCAGGAGGAGGGGGAGGAGGAGGAGGAGGAGAGCGAGGAAATCAAGGCGAGGGGTGTGCGAGGACACCCGGTGAAAAGCAAGGAAAAGGAGGAAGATGAGAGACTGGACGAGGAGGAGGATGAATGGACGGAGGAGACGCAGAAGCTACAGGAGCACCAGCTGCGCGCGGAGCTCCTGGAACAGTACCGGTCGCTGGTGGTAGAGCGCAGCAACTACCAGCGTTACAACATGTACCTGCAGCACAAGATCTCCGAGGCGCTGCGCAAGAAGAAGGGCCTGGATGCGGCCGAGGTGCCCGACAAGGGCATGGAGCCCGAGGCCCCAGAGAAAGAGCAAGCATACCTCCGCCATCTGGCCTTGCTGGAGGAGCTGAGGAAGCAACAGGCAGACGACCTGGACTGGTATCACCAGGAGCTGAAGCAGCTGAAGCAGCAGTGCAAGGAGGTGCTCTCCAGCGTGGAGAAGGAATGGGCAAGCTTCCAGGCCCTCAAGAGGCAGGTGGTGATGCAGGCCATGGGCAGCTGCCGGATGCGCGGCGGTCGCCAGGCTGCTCTGCGAGAGGTGGAGCAGATCCAGGAGCTGGAGGCTAAGAAGGAGAAGGAGATGCGCGCCGTGAGGCTGGAGAACGTGCAGCTAAAGCAGAGCTTGGTGCATTTTGAAACGCGGACGAGGGCCCAGGAGGACCTGACGGAGGGGCTGCTCCTCATCGATTTTGAACAGCTGAAGATCGAGAACCAGACCTTCAATGAGAAGGTGGAGGAGCGAAATGAGGAACTTTTAAAACTGCACAACAAGATGACCAACAACGTGCAAATAATAACCCACGTGAAGGAGAAGTTACACTTTGTGGACATAGAAAATGTGGGCAAAAAGACACAGCTTTTGGAAATGGAGGCCCAGGTGGCCCTGAGGAGGGACATCCTGACCAGGAGGAAGCAGGCCCGGGACAGCCTGCGGGCTGACAACATCAAGCTGAATCAGAGGTGCGGGCTTCTGGGCAAGGAGCTGCTCCTTCGGGACATGGAAGAGAAGGTGGGCAGAACAGAAGTGCTCAACCGGCGCCTGGAGTCCCTGAAGCGCCATCACGCTGGGCTGACTATGTCCTGCAGAGGTATGAAGCAGAAGATCAGGGAGGCCAAAGCCTTTCTCCCATCTTAACACCCACGATCGCAAGAGTCAGCAGAACGTCTTTGATCTCAGCAACTTTTATCCTTCGTTAACTTTTATTCTCCACTTGTGGCCCTCCTTCAAAGGCCTACGGTGTTGGGGATGATGCTGTATTTTGTATTAATCTCATCATTTTCAGCTCCTCAATTAGTCCTCAGCAAAATTGGGCTAGCCGTCAACTTTACACGGGGTGAAGTCAAACAGGCCCAAAGAAACAGCTGTGATGACTTAATGTACCTGACTTCTAGAAGCCTTGCGGTAGCTGAGCAATTCCGTCATTTCAATGACCTGATCCTGAGGAAAACTTCCTCCATATGTCAGAGGGTTCAACAAACGGGCGCGGAACCAAGAAATGTCCTGTGCATTCAGCTAATTATTAAATTCCCTTTGAATGTATTAAACTGTGTAGTTCTGAGTCACATCCTCAACTCAAAGCTCACTAGTTTCCTTCGATGAATCTAAACTTGTTTTGTATGTAAGCAGCACTGGCCTCTGGGTAATAAACAAGATGAGGGAAACGGGAGAAATGACAAATAGGAAAAGGAGCTGAGGTTCTGTCCTCTGTCCTCTTTCCACAAGAGGAGGCTCGGTCTGCTTGACCGTTAACGCTTGCTTCTGGCTCAACGACAGTCTGCAATTCTAACGAAACGTTTTCTGGGATCCTCTCAAGAAACACAATTATCTACACAAAGACGTGAAACTCTGTTGTCCGTAAGCCTTTCGTTCTTGGCAAGGTACTTTTGGATCTTGGCAAGAGGCCCCTCACTATGCATGTGATTTTACTCTGTATCAAATATTAAAGTGTCTACTATTCCTTGCGTTAATGTAAGAAACACCTGATAGGTCCACCTCTTTCGTCCAGAATCAGTGATTCCATTTCCAGTTTCCTTTGGTGCCTTTGGAGCTAGGGGCTTGGCTTTGTTTCTTCTTAGCTTTCAGTTGAATTTGGAGATGGGCAGATTTGGGATTAGAAGTATTCTCCCATCCCTAAGCTTAAGTAGGTCGTAAGAAGGATGAGCTGGCTTTGGGTGCCGAACACCTGTAAAGGAGGACAGAAACCCCTCTCCGGGCAGATGACGCAGTTCGTCGTGAGAAGGTCACGATGACTCTAGCTTCTGGGGCTGCGACTGTCTTCTAAGGTGTGTTCCCTCTGAAGCCAATAAAGGCTGATTAAAATTCCTTTCCTAACTTTTACAGCTTGGACACACTCGTTTATATAGGATCACACTTGTCAAACCGCACAAACATAACAATGAGGGGAGTACAAAGCATTCACTTCCTGCTTCCTCTTCCACCCTCCCCATCCTTTCCACTTGTCCTCCCTCCACCCCGTTCATCAAGGCCAAGGCGACGTAGGAAATCGCCAGCAAGCAGAACTCCGTTTTCTTTGTGCCTCGTGCTAGGAGCAGCACAGACCCACTGGGGTCTTCGGTGGTTGGGAAGGCTCCCGAGTGAACCTGGCATCGTGCTTGGTGCCGCCCCCCAGCTAGCAGCTTTCACGGCCGGAGTGTCTGTCCCTTGGGCTCACTAGCGGGGGAGTAAGTATTTTCAGCTGACTTTGACCCACTGGTAATTACCCAGGCCGCACCAAGCACCCCCTCATCAGCCTTGAACCGGGTAGACAGGCCTCTTGAGAGCACGAGAAACAGAGATTGATGAAGCTGGCATTGCTCTAAGCTGCAAAGTTACCAGTGTTCTCTCAAATTACATTCTCCCACGCTAGAGATGTTACAGTTCATTCGAAGATAAATAATCTTCTGCTGATGACTTCACAACGAGGTTCCTTCTAATTAAATTACAGGAGAGCTCTTGATCATGAAAGAGCAACCCATTCACGAAGTGCTGCTTCAGCTCGCCTCTGAGGGAGAATGCCACAGACCCCGCAGTCTTACTGACGGGCCCCATCCCAGCCTCTGACCCACTGCTCTGTGACTGTGTGCGCAGTTCTCTGGGCCCCGGGGAGACAGAGGCCTGGGAGGTGAGGACGGGCATCCTCCCTCGGAGCCAGGACGATGCCTACCTAGCCCATAATCGATGCTCTGTAATTTGTTGGATTATTAACACATCAACATCATAGCATTCTCATTTTCTGGCAAAAGTGTTGCTCGAATGCCTAGGATAGGCAGACGCTGCTAGTCCTGTATCAGACTTGAGAAATAATCACAGGCGGAAAGAGGTTTCCAGAACTAGAACCGATGAGGAAAATGATGGTCCATTCTAGAGAGACCGCCTCCAGGGAGCCTGCCTCCCTCTAGAAGATAAAGAGGGGGCGGTGGCTAGACTAGAGACCTCGGACATCAAAGGCTTTTTTAAAGATCTTGTCAAAAGAGAGGGCCTGCAGAACGCACGTACAATACAATCTGAGATGTTACACGGCACGACTTCTTTTTAAATGGGTCGGAGTTGGAAGTGGCCCCTTGGGCGTCACAGGCGGCTTGTGTGGTTGGGCAGCAAGGGTGGGAGGGAATCAGGCACCATCTGCGTAGAGCCCAAGGCATCGAAAAGAAAACACTTTTCATTGGTAGGTGGATGTCGTTTCTGGTGGCTTACCGCATTCAAGATTTTTAAATGACATAAGTGGAGAAACATGCTTTCTTTTTTTGTTAAGTGGGTCTGAAGCCATAATTTAGATGTTTGCCATTTGTCGGGGATGCCTGTCTGATAAAATCATAGCAGAGTTCATGCACCCCGATCTGCAACTTGGATTTTTAAACTTGAAGACCGTCTTCATGTGAGAAGGATGAGCCATGCAAGGGGCATGATTGGGAAGGCCAGTGGGGGCCTCAGGCTGGGCACCGCTCCCGCTCCGCACCTCCTGCTTGCCCACCGTAACCCTGTCTACACAGGCGTGGGTTTGAATGAATACACTTCCACCTGCCCCAGCTTTTTACCTGACGCAGTCTTCTAATATTTCACCCAAATGATGCCAAGGTTGAGTACAAAGGTGCATCCAGGAGGAAGACACAGCGTCGCACTTGCAAATAAGGGCTTTGCAATCAGGCTGACCTGGCTGGATTCCAGTCTCTTCTGTTTGTGACCTGGGCCAACAGTCCACCTCTCTAAACCTCAGTGTGTTCCCTCGTAAACTGGGGTAAAAATTTATAAAAGTCACATGAAAAAAGTATCTCTTCCCTAGGTGGTGAAATTAGGATTTTTATTTTTTGTATTTCCAAATTGTATACAATGAACATGCAATTTTAATAACTAGGGGGAAAATACCAATTTTTAAAATCCCTAAATTCCCCCCAAGAGTTCAGATACTAAAAGTTTACGTGTCAAGAGCATGATTCTATCTCTGGTGATGTGTTTCTTTTAATGACACAATTAATTCAGCAACCTATTTTAATCCTCACAAGCCAGTGGACAGAAGCTCTGGTTACAGAAAAGAAACATGAGGCTCAGAGAATTTAAATACTCCTGACCTGACCTCTAACTAAACGACACCTGAAACAGTTGTTTTTGGCTGGAGCAGCTTCTCCCGGGAGCTCTGAAGTGGGGTTGAGAAGCCTCAGGAACGATGTCTAGGAACCGAGAGACGGGTGAGGCCGGGGCCGGGGGGAGGCGGGGGGGCGGGCAGGGGTGCGGTTAACTCGTGCTGTCCAGGGAGAAGACTACTGCCCCTCCCTCCACAGGCTCAGGCATTCTGGGAGAAGGGGCCTTGGTGTGGCCGGGCCCCACGGAGCCTTCTAGAGCCAGCGGGCTGCAGGCGAGGCGGTGCTCATGGAGGAGCCCGGGCTCCTGAGCCAGCCCAGTGCTCCCGGCCTCTCGGAAGGACCTGAGGACGGCGAGCTCCTGTGCGGGCCCCAACTGAGGCCTTGCCGTGTCTCTGCTGGCCACGCACGCCCTTCCTCTGATGACCAGTGGCTCCTCTCAGGTCCAACTCAGTCCCTACCCTGTACGGGGGCAGAATCTCGTTCCTTCTCTGGGCCTTGGTGGCAGGCCCCACATTCCGGGTGGTGGTTTTTGAACTGTCAGCCCCCTGGCTTCTCTTGGGAAAACGGTCCACAGCTTCCACCCCAAGCCTGGTGCAACCCAAGGTCGTCCCCGAGCCGGCTGTCAGGCGTGGGCCGGTGCCTTGCACACAGGCATTCGGGCGAGTGAATCCAGGCCTCGCCCCAAACCCTGCACTTGGGAGTTGACGTCAGAACGAGAGGAGGAAGGCTTCCAAAGGCCCCAGAGCAAAGCTGTTCCCTGGGGAGACAGGCAGCAAGGGCTCAGGGGCCACAGGGCAAGGGTCTGAACCCCGGCCCCGCTGCTAACTGGCCGCAGGAGCCCAAACAGATCGGATTTCTCCGTCACACCTTTGGAATGGGGACAGTGACAGAGCTGCTGCGGAGAAATGAGGCCATTCACAGAACTCGGCCTGGGGCCGGGCGTGGGTGCGGCAGGCAGCAAGCCCCGGGACACGGCCACCCTCGTCCACCACAGCAGCCCCCGGTCTGTGCCAAGTGGAGAAAAGGTAACAGCGGACCAGAGCAGCCACGGGATCCCCTGCTGAGAAAGATGGGAGCCTCGTGCCGGGGGCCGAAGACACGGGAGCGAACACCCTGCCCGGAGCCGTGCAGTCTCTGCGGAAGAGAAGCGGGGGAACCCGTCACGGGGCGGAGGGTGGTAGCCCAGCACAGGCCGTCGGCCTCACGCCACAGGAGGGCCAGCACCGTCTTGTTCCTGCAGGTCAAGAAGGGATTCTCCTGGGGGACCAGGGACAAGACAGGTGGCAGCCCTGACAGCCCACCTTCTGGCTGGGCCGCCTGCCCTCGGCCGAACGGCTGGTGCCACACGTGAACACTCGCTCTGACCGGCGCCAAGTGACCTCTCGGGCCGCGTCCTGCTCACCGGCACCGTGACGGGGCGGCCGGACTGACCTCCCCCCCGGCGCAGGCAACGGAGGCGCCCGCGGTCCCCTGCAGGCTGCGGGGAGGGCTGCAGGGCAGCACCTGGCTGACCAGGCTCTGAGCAGGGGCCGGGGTGAGTGTGCAGCCCAGCAGCTGGCGCAGAGGGAGCGCGGGCTCACTGCTGGGATCAGGGGCAGGAAAGGGGTCAACGAGTCTGAGGCTCCCCTTCGGGGTGCAAGGGCCACGCTAAACTTCCAAATCCCAGTACCAAATTAACATAACCACCACCTCTTTTACTTAACCAAGCATAAGAAGTGGGTTTCAAAATGTGATGCTCGGGGCGCTTGGGTGGCTCAGTCAGTGAAGCGTCTGGCTTCGGCTCAGGTCATGATCCCGGGGTCCTGGGGTGGAGCCCCACGTCCAGCTCCCTGCTCAGTGGGGAGCCTGCTTCTCCCTCTTCCCCTGACGCTCCCTTTGGGCTCTCTCTCGCATGCGCACCCTCTCAAATAAAATCTTTAAAAAAATAATAATGCGACGCTCAAAGTCAAATTTTGCCATACTTGAAGGCAAGAACTTCAATTTTAAACCAAACTACAGTGAACGTAAGTAACAATTTTACATGACTTTTATTTAATAAAACCACATATTTACAATTCAAAAAGTCCTAATTTGATAGACTTTACTAAATAAAATTAAAGGTTAACTGTACAAGCAATTAAAACATAGTATGTAGCAAGTATTATCAGGAAGTTTCTATCAGCAAACTATTCAAAATAGTCAAAAACTGAGCAGTTAAAAAGTACCTTTTAAAGTGAACATTGTTTCTAGATGGGCTTTCAGGGACTGGTGGGGACGCAGCTTTCGACTCTAAAGTGCCAGATGCACAAAGTCCCAAACCCCAAGTCTGAGATCCAGACAGCCGGCGGCCCGGGCCGGCAAAGTGCAGACTTGCAGGGGGCGCAGCCTTTCAGTCGGGCTCCCCCATTTTCCTAAGCGATGGCATCCGACAGAGCAGCCTGACCCCGCGGAAAGGGGCCACATGTGCCACGCGGCCCGAGCTCCCGGCGTCAGGTGGACATGGCCAACCGGGAAGACCCCAGGCGGTCCCCAAACAGGCCACGGAAACCTCTTGTGAGCTAGAGATTTGTTAAGTGTTCCGGATCGGCACGGAATCCCGGCTAAAAACGTAATGCATACGTGGTGACATAAGTCCCAAGAGATGGATGTCAAGCTGTCCGACGGAAGTGTTAAGGGCTGGGTTTGGACGCGCGGATGAACCGCTAACGCATCCTGCAGCAGCGGCACTTCCTGTCCCGACTGAGGAACATCCGTATGTACAGTAAGAAAATATATACACCTTTCAGAACAGAAAGCCCACGCCCGGGAATGACAGCCCGTGTGGGCGAAGGGCTGGGGCCGGCTGGGTGACATTCAGCAGCACGGTGGCGGGCGGGCAGACGCCGGCTGAGGCAGAGAGTGGGTCCGAGATGCTCCACAACCTCCCAGGAGAATTCAGTTAAGAAGACCGGGGGACAAAGGCAACTCCAGGAAACGGGACCCATGGCCACGGCGCGGCCCCCTGCCCATGCTGGCCGTGAACGTGGCAGACAGAGAAGGCCCCAGAGAGCCAGGCCGCAGGGAGGCCCTTGTCCCGTGCCGCCTGTGGCAAACCTGCTCTCGGAGCCGGGGCGCTCCCCATATCAGCACTGAGAGCAGCCGGGGGGCACTGCCCGCCCGGGGGGAGTGTGGCTGAGGGGACCCGCTCTCCCGAGCACTCGCAGACCCCAGCACACACCGGATCAGCGCGTGGGGACCGGTCTCCACACATCTGCCTGTCCTCTGGGCTCCTCGGTGTGAAAACCGTTCCCGTCTTTGAATGTGCGTGACCAAAAGCGTTTTTAACAAAATTCTTAAAGTTAGTCAGGGAAAAGTTCAAACGAGAAAGTTGCTGATGAACTTGCAGGAAAGCCAGCTAAAATGGGGAGAGGCCGACAGGACAAACGCCAGGAGCCCCGACAAGGCCACGTGCATGCGGCCCGCTCCTCGGCCCACACAACGGTCTTTTAAACCAAAGGCAGGGAGGGAACCGCTGGTCCTTCTGTTCGGGTGACAGAGGGAAGAGCAGCATTCTGGAAGAGCAAGGGCACAGGCTTGCCCCGCCACCCCAGCCTCCACACACAGGAGGCGCGGGGGCTGGAGCCTGTCTCCCAACTCCGGCCTCCTGGGGGAGCAGCAATTCCTGCTCAGGAGACGGAGGGAACAATCTCAGGGGAGAGCAGGGGTCCCCCGGAACCCAAGCGGCCACTTTCAGCCCTCACGCTAGGATTCTGTCAGGGTGACAATGGAGAAAGGCCAACCTGAAGGTCAGGTGGAATCCCAGGGAGCCCACAGGCATGCGGGGTGACCACCCTGTGAGAGCCCGTTTTCCTTTCGTGCTGTCTTTGGTAGGTGGGCTTTAAAAACAGGACCTCCAGCCCCAGAACGGTTCTCCTGGTTAACTAAACCAACAACTCCTTCCTCGCTCAAGTAGGTCAGCAAGCCAGTGAAGCTTCCAAGGCCCCCTAAGTAGCATTTCTCACGCACCTTGGCTAAGGAAGACTGTCATGTACTTTTCATCAGTGGACATAAATGCATGACAATTTAATTAACTTTTGTGAAATAAGACGGGGAGGGGGAGTTAGCCACTGCCTTATTTTTACACCATGCAGAATATGCAGTGTTGGCCGTGGTCAACACTAGCTCATCGTTCCACTGAGCTTCTTAAGGCTAAGCCTTGGCTGAGTTCTTTAAAAGTCGTTTTGCTTTAAGGCCAACTCCAGTGTTAGGCTCAAACGTGGAAAGAGCCCGTTCTTGGCTGTCCGTGTGTCCATCTGGAACAACACAGGTGCCCCCTGGAGATCTGCTCCGGTGCCGAGTGCGAGTCCACCAGCCGCTCAGTGTCTGAGAGACGGGCTTCCTTTCTCCGTGTCCCGGCTGTCCTTCTGCAAGGCCGTCAGCACCTGGGAATCACAGGGGAGACGTCCGTGGGTGACCTGCAAACACACTGGACACAGGTCCTGCAGGTGTGGCAGCAGGCCATGCAGCCTCCTGGCTGGTGTCTCTGCCCTCCACCCCCCTTCCGCTGCTCCCATTCGACCCGCCACACCGGCAGCCACAGCCCTCCTCCTACCGTGGAACTCAACCGCGCCATCTCTGGGCTAATGTCCTACAGCCACGTCCCACCGGCCACAGTACCACCGCCGTCAGGACCCGGCTACAGGGCTCTCCTTCCACAATCTGGCTCCAGCCCCAGCGCTCGCCACCCCCCCAAACCAGGCTCTCGGCTCCCCGGATGCTAACAAGCGCCCCTGGGCCTTTCCGCGCAGCCCCTCCGTCCGCGGCACCAGCAAACCAGGTGTCCCCCGAAGGCTAACAGCCATGGGCTCTCACACCCGCCTGGGCTTTCCCAAAGTGACCGAGCCCCCCAACTCTGTGCCTGCCCAGCTCCTGGTTCACACCTTCATTTTTAAAGACACTCTGCCTGCTTAGAAACAGTGGCGCGCTCTGACCGGCCGCCCAAGTGTGGCACCTCACGCGCGCAGCTGGAACGCGTTCCGACCTAGACAGGTGGGAATTCAAAACCGGGGGCTCGTCGACTGCGGTCAGGTATTACATCACTTTAACTGAATTACAAATTATGAGGGGCGAAGCAGAAACACTTTATGTAGGTTTCAAATGAACTGCACAGAAGGAAGTCCCCCTCTCTACCTCTAAGTCAATGGGACTGCTGAGCAAACATATTCATTTCCTTGTTTGTTAAGCTCTCCAGGGTCCCGACCTGAAGAGCTTGTAAGGGGAATGTGTACAGACCACAGTTCCCATGGAGCCTAGCGCCGTATAAATTCAATGACGCCCCCTGGCCCCCACTGTCAGGCTGATTCCCATTGTGATCCCGTGATTAAAAAACGCCCTACTATCCAACAACCGCTGACCTAGTCTGAAGCGAACATTTTTACCTTGTCCCCAAAACACGAGACGGGCAACGACAGACCTGGGTTTAGTCCTGCCCTGTGTGTGCCCACGTGGGGGACGCTCGGGGTGGGTGGGGCACAAAGACCAGCGACAAGGAGCGGCAGACCGGCGGACCCTCGACTGCAAGCGTGAAGTCAGGTGGTGACCGAGCTACATGTGGGACAAAGGCCATCAGGAAAGGCCTTGGCTTTCTGCAGCGACTCCAGAAACCCCTCAAGCCAGTGAACCATGGAGACCACAGTGTGCCCTCCCACACGGGCCAGCTTCACAGGCACACCACCCAGGCCGTCACACGGGGTCCCCACCCAGAGGAGCCTACTGAGCCGAATGCTCTGCAGTCACCTTCTTGAAACTCTTAGTAATTCTGAACGGTGATAACAGATTTCCATTTTGCACTGTCCACTGACTCGTAACCAGAGAAAGGCTCTTTCTCCCTCTCGCCAGATCCCTGATAATCATACAGCCAGTCCTGCTCACACACTAGCTGAGTGTATTTTCTAATAGTTTTATTAAGATATAATTCCTTACCCTGTAATTTGTCCATTTAGACTGTACCGTTCAAGGGTTTTTAGTGCATTCATGTGTGTGTGCGACACTACCACAGTCCATTTCAGAGAACCCCGTATGCTCCAGCTTCCCTCCACCCACTGCCAGGCGACCACTCGCTGACTTCCTGTCTCCACAGAGGACCCTGTTCTGGACTTGCCTACAAACGGAATCACAGAGAGTGTGATCTTTAGTGTCTGGCTTTGTCCCTTCAAATGATGTTTTCAAGGGTCATGCATGTTGTAGCGTGTTAGGACATCCTTCCTTTTATCAAAAGAATGTATTTAATATTTCAAAAATGCAAATCCTATCACCCGAGCACAAAACAGCACCCCTCCCCACAGCCGCCCCTCCTAGTATTACCCAAGCTCCCATACAGCAGCCGTGCTTCTTCCCCAAAGACCTACACAGGGAGGGAGTCTGCCAGCCAGAGAGAGCATCATGTGACAGGACAGGAAGGGCCAGCTCAAGGGCCAGGATGAAGGACCCAGGTAACAGGGGAACTTATCTCTGGTTAACAAATGCACTGAACGGTACACTTTCAAAAGGGTGAATTTTATGGTATGTGAATTACATCTCAACAGAGCTGTTTGTGTTATAAAAACAAACAGGCTACCAGAGAGATACAGCCTGATCGCCCATGAAGTCATCTTCAGCTCTAGCAATCACCTTTCAGGGAATGTAGAGTTTTGGGGACCATGCTGACCACCACCACCAAGATGTACCCAGCAAGATCCAGACTCTGGGAGAGGCTGCAGGACACATGAGCTCGTTTTTTTTTTTCAGTGAATAGAGGAGAAGGGATAAAAAGAGAGGTGAGGTGACCCCCATGTTACAAAGAGACTAACAAGATCTTTCCACTAATGGCACTGTGAGCCTTACCCGGATCTCGATTCAAACAAACCATAAAGCTGCAGACACCTGAGACAGTCAGAAACTTGAAAGCGCCTGGATATTTGGCAAGGGCATGGGATCCGTTATCTAGTTTACTCTATTTTAGTATGTATCTGAAAGCTCCCACTAATAAAAAAGGTCACAGGAGAGTACAAGCCTCCACAGATAGTCTCCAACTGATCCGATGCTCAGACAAGCTTTGAGCCGATACAGGGTCGAGAAGCAAGGCTTTATTTTTCCCTTCTCGTACCATAAATACTTGGAGCCAGGGCGCCTGGGTGGCTCAGTTGGTTAAGTGACTGCCTTCGGCTCAGGTCATGATCCTGGAGTCCCGGGATCGAGTCCCGCATCAGGCTCCCTGCTCAGCGGGGAGTCTGCTTCTCCCTCTGACCCTCTTCCCTCTCGTGCTCTCTGTCTCTCATTCTCTCTCTCTAAAATAAATAAAATCTTTAAAAAAAAACTTGGAGCCAGCTAACACCGGCCAATCCCATAGGGTCCAAGCCCTATGCAGGACACCCAGAAAGGGTGAGAGGAATCCCGAAGGAGGCGGCCCAGGCTGGACTCGCTCCCACACCGTCAACTCAGCTGCTCCCGACTCAGCCAGCAGAGGGCCAGGCCAGCTCGACCCATCCCAGGGAGCCATCCTTCAGGTCTCCTGTCCTCCAGTGTGACCTTTGTGGGCCTCCTCTACTTACCAGTGATGGGGGACAATCCCACCACCCTGCCCCAGGACACTGCGGGGGCGGGGAGGGGTGCTTGGTTTAGAAAATGCCTTCTAACGTGTGGATAGCACAGCACTGGCAAGCAAGAGATCCCGACCTCCTGATGTCGCTGCCGGATGGGTGGGGGAGGCTTGTTATCCACCCTCCTTCTGAAACTCAAGAGACGGAAGGACTGCCCAAGACCCCGCACAGCAGGGCCAAGCCTCAAATTCAGGCTCCTCGTGTCCAGTCCAAGAAGGACTTTATCTGTTTTCTCAAAAGGCACTTGGAGTAACGACTTCCTCAGTCAGGCCACTGAGCTGGGCTACTCTGCAGGAAAAAAAAGAGAACAAAAGCCCCATTTACCTGAGCCCACTTCCTGTTTCGACTCTGCAT
Source organism: Eumetopias jubatus (assembly GCF_037043125.1). Taxonomy (NCBI): domain Eukaryota; kingdom Metazoa; phylum Chordata; class Mammalia; order Carnivora; family Otariidae; genus Eumetopias; species Eumetopias jubatus. The sequence goes on along the minus strand of NW_028274808.1, from coordinate 198,377,865 downwards.
CTGAATTGTAGCTATGGAAGCGAACACTTCCTCCGCGGGCAAGTCGTCTGGGAGCCTTGTCAGGAACTGGGCTATGTGAATGAAGTCCATCTTGGTCAGGATGTCCTCAAACAGCTTTAGGATGCCCAGGGCCGTCCGGAACAGAAACCCTTCCCCGTCACGACAGAACACGTCCCAGATTCGACAGGCCAGATCCAGGGGCAAAGATTTACTATACAAGGTAAAGATCCTGGAGAAAAAAAAAAAGTTTTGAGTTTTTCAGGTTTTGGATGGCACAAAGAAAGAGCTCTGAACTCAGGTCTAATCCACTGAAAATGCTCCCTGAGTTAGTCGCTTTCATACTTAAGACACAAGGAGGGGAAGGGGGGGATGGGGGAGCAGGCAAGAGGCCTGCATTCATTCTGGAGACCAATTCTGTAAGAAAGCATTTCTCGGCTTTCACGCAGAATCCCAAACACTGAACAACTGAGTAGCTGATGCTGATCACACATATATGTGACAAATATTTATCGAGAATCTACTACGTGCTTACTCTGTAGGAGGTGCTGGACACAAGGTTAATAAGGTGGACAGAGCTTAGAGTCTGAGGGAAATAAGAACAGTCCAGGGAATATAATCAGTGCACACACGTACTCCCCACTCCTGAAGAACACTGTATACTTTTCTACCACTAGGGGTCTGCAGAGGAACAAGGCAAAATTTTCCAAATAAACCTGAATGGAGATGATAAGAAACTGATCTTATACTTAATGCAAATGATCAGATGAAAAAGTGAAGCAGATAGGCACGATCTTAAAATATTGTGATAATCTCCATCCAAACAACCAAAACAAATACAATCTTGGGTGACTGATTCTATTACCAGGATTAAGCATTTCTAATCTGGAACGTGCCTGTGCCACAAAGGGAGGCAAAGCCAGGTTGGGACGTAGGCCGAACGGGTTCTCCATGACCCCATTCTCCTTCCTCGGCTGGGAGAAACAGCCCGGGTGCGCACCCATCCCGGGGGTGTCTGCTGACCCCCAGGACTGGCCGAATGCTCCCTCTGACGCCGGTGCTTATCAGAACACGTGTTTGCTTCGGTCCTCCCCGTGGAGATGCCCAGGAGCAGGTTCCTCCCACCTCAGCACCTAGCACAGCACCTGGCAATCTCTGCCGAGGAAGCAGATGGGTGGACGTACCACAGATCTGCTCCAGGGGTCCCAGATGTGGTGGTTCTCATCACCTCCTCACAGGTGGCAGTGCTCACTAGAAGCGGGGATTCTCAGTTGCCGGGGGATACCCCCCCTTCCTCCTGGAAAATCGCCTGTCCACAGTTTCAGCACTGCCTCAGTGCCCACGGCCCCAGCTCTAGAGACACGCGGGGCCGGTGAAGGCATTCGGCCTCAGGCGTCGGACCCCGACTATGGGGCTGGCCTGGTCCGGAGGGACTGTCACCCAGCCTTCAACAGCAGGAGCCAGACTGCGACCCTGACCCCGAAGCCCAGGCCCTGGATGTCCAGATTGCTTTAAGCAGTTGGGCAACCCACAGGTGTAACCTTGGTAGGACACTTTATCTTTACAAGTCACAACAAGCCTTCAGCCCGAGCTACTTGCTATTTCACAGATGGAAAACCATCTCATCATTCGGCCGAGGAAACAGTTAAAGACATACGAGAGATATTTTTTTTTAAGTTTATTTATTTATTTATTTTTAGTAATCTCCACGCCCAGCTTGGGGCTCGAACTCACAACCCTGAGATCACGACCTGAGCTGAAACCAAGAGTTGGACGCATAACCAACGGCACCACCCCGGCGCCCACAAACCCTTAACATCTGAAAAGCAGTCTTAAGTGAGAGATGATCAGGAAACAAACCCAGCTACAGGCAAAGAGGGAGAAAAACTGCAGAAGTATGTCTGTGACGTGAAGTTCCTGGTTTCAGACTCACGCATGCGTCTCCACAAATTACCTGAACGTCCTGGGCATTGTAAAACTAAAAAGAATGCCAGCCCCTGCCTACGACGCACCCCTGCTTGGTCTTCACACCCACCCAAGGCACCTACCGTTTCTCCGTGAGACAACTGCCCAGACCTGAGTCCTTCTGGTGCCCAGGAGGTCAGTCTACCCACCAAAACTCCGTTCTGAAGCCTACTGGTACATACTCATCACCACTGGGTGGTGAGGGTACACAGCATCAAACAAGATGGACAGAGCTGTGGCCCTCCGAAGAGCAGGAATCTTGGATGGCTGTATTAGCAGGTTTAAGCACTTCTAATCTGGGCTCGGCGGGGCTTCCTGCTCGGTGCTGGCACTGAGGCTCACATCTTTCCTAACAGTCACCAACCAGGCCCACGGTGTCCCTGAGACAGCACAGTACTGGCACAAGGCAGCTCACCCTGGGATGGCCGCCCAGGGCCCCGCCCTCTGCCTCCTCACTGTCGCCCTGAGCCTGTAGATTCTGCAGGCTTTCAGCAACCAGGGCACAGCCCCTCACCCACCCCCCCCAGGGTCACATCGCTGCATCCCCTCCTGCTCCGGGGCAGACATCTCTGTCTGCTCCCCTCCTCCCACCCCTCCTGCAAGCCGCACTGCTCACACTGCCCACCCCTCCCCTCCCCCTTCACTGGAGACCCCTTCTGAGCCCACACTTCCGGATGCTTGCCTGCGTTTCAAACCCCACTTAGATTCAAACCGCCACTGTGAAGAGAGCTCCAGGAGGAGCTCACGCGGATGCCACTCGAGCAGCTGAAGAGAGCACTCAGCTCCCCGGCCACCAGGCTCTGCCCTGGCCCCGCGGCAGCCCTGGGATGGGGATGGGGACGGCTCCCACCAGAGCAGCAGGAACAGGAGAGCTCCAGCCCTGCCCGTTTCCAGCCCTTCGGTGCCCTCACCGCGCCCTCAGCACTCGGCTTCCTCCTGCTTGGACCCGTGAGCGCAGGAGAGGCAGGGCCCCGAGGCCTGCCCAGGATGCTGCAGGCTTCTAGCCATGGCAGCAAGAGAGAACTCAAGGCTTCTTCCCTGGACTGCTGCAAGTTACTGCACCTTACGTCAAAATGGTAACTTCAATTATACATTCACTAATGCAAACTAACATATTTCTATGTTGCGGCACTAAAGAAGGGGCTATGGGCTTACAAAAGACACCAAACACACCTTGTGTGCATCTGCCTCCCCAATGATGTGTGTGGGAGAACAGGTCAGGTTCTTCCTGCCAAGCCCTCCCAACTTCCAGAAAACATCCTGATCTGCAATGTCGCTCTAACTGATGGTCTGAGCTTGCAGGTACATGAGGAGGTACAGGAAGGGGGAGAAGGGGGAGAAGGGGGAGAAGCGCCCAAAGCCTTCACGGAGGCAAAGGCTCATTCTCAGAAGCCAGCCCTTCCCTCATCCACTGCCCGAGCAGGTAACTGAGCTGACAGGGTAACTGGCTTCTGTGCTGGGTGCGGCTTTATACACCCTCTGGCTTCTCCAATTTCTCCCCGCTGCAGCTTCACGAGGGCGTACCATCATGTCCACTTCACAGATGAGGAAATTGCAAAGAAAGAGAGCCTGTGGGAAGTGGATCTGAGCCTGAGGTAGAGGCGCCATCCAGCACGCTCCCCTGTGGAGAAGCCACAACCAGAGACTTGGACCTTCTAGGCCTGACACCACCACTCCCGGCCGTGCCCACATGTTCCCACCATAAGCCTCTGCCCCTACAGCTGGCTTAGGAAGTGCCCCGAGCCCCCTCCCTCACCATGTGCTCCCCGTGTTCCTCACAAACTGAGACGAGCAGTTAGAAGAGACGCTGCCAGGTAAGATGATTAGATTTCACGAGGGCTACGTGAATTATTAATGCCAAACATGAACTGCATTCATTTAAGACTGGGAGGTAGTGGGGCGCCTGGGTGGCCCAGTCGGTGAAGCGTCTGTCTTCAGCTCAGGTCATGATCCCAGGGTCCTGGGGTCCAGCCCCACATCGGGCTCCCTGCTCAGCAGGGAGTCTGCTTCTCCTGCCTCTGCCCCTCCCCCCTCTGCTTGCTCTCTCTCTCAAATAAATAAAATCTTAAAAAAAAAAAAAGAAAAGACAAGGCTGGAAAGTAGTCATGACTCTGTTTCAACTCAGTTCCCAAGTCCAGCCCCTGCCCGAATCCTGGAAGCGGTTAGATCCCCCCCTGCCCCCACCCCGTGCCCGCAGAGCACCCTCTCATTGGGCCCTCATGCTGCAGCCCCAGCGGGGCCGGCAGGCAGCAGGTACGGCGCAGGGGCCCCGGCACTGCAGTGTAGGCTTCCCACTGCAAGCTTGCAACCCTCCCCGTCTCCCCCCCAACACTGATGAGGGTCCTGGGTGTGCCAGCCGCTAGGCTGGGCACTTGGGCGCTCGGCAGGACAAACCCCTGCTCCTGAGGAGCTCATGGGCGGACCTGTCAACCCAACGTTAAAACCTACAAATGAAATGAGAGCAAGATGCAACAGAAACTGAAATCTGCCAACCACAACCTTCACCCTGAACCCTTCCTTCAAAGTGGAGATTCAGTGGGATGGTGGGAACGCCAAGGACCCCCAGACCTCACTTCAACAAACATCATGCACGACAGGGAACGCACTGCTGGACTCTTCCACAAATCCCAGACTGTTTATTACAACACCCATTCACACCTCCAGATAATCCTGCCATTCGACAGCAGTGGGAAGGAGTTCGAGAAGTTCAGCGACCACGTGTCAATCCTCCCGCAAAACATGATACTGACTGAACGCCCAAAACTCTGCAAGGAGACGAACACTGCTGGGGAGACCTTGCTCTGGCCCTCGTATCTCCACGCACAGAGAAGAGTAACATGCCACACCACAAACTCCTTTCTCCGGGAAGGCGGCACCGGCAGGTAGATCTAATTCTCCACCATGAGGTCTCTGCACCGACGTCCCCCAGTCCACACAGAGTGACAAGCACCGGAGCGGCCTCAGACTGCATTCTGGAAGGGGCCTCGATCTAGGACCTGGAGCCATATGCGGGGCCGGACACCAAGGCCACAGAGATACCCAAAAAAGCTCCATCTGTGAGCGGAACGGCAAGAAAAGAGAGACAGCCACAGAGCGGGTCCGCACTGTGACGGAGGGAAGCGTCCGCTGCAGGGGCGGAGGGGAGGAACGAGAGCATTCTGCAGGAACCCCTCTCCAACTGCGCTACGCAAGGGCTGAGAAAGCTACCCTGTCCTGCCGCACAGGGCAGAGGAACTGTCCTGGGAACGAGGCAGGAAAGGAGCTGTCGCCATCTTCGTGCCTACGCAGCTCCCCCGGGGGCCCTCAGCCAGCCAAGCCAAACGGGCCCATCCACCCTCGGACAGGGGGCAGGAGCAAGAGGCCTCGTCCTCGGGCAGCCAGGACCCGGAAGCCTGGGATGTCCCTTGTCTCACGGAACACATGCCCCGCGCCTGCCCGCCCGCCAGCCCTGCCAAGGCGGCGCCCTGCTAACAGGGTGGATGTGGCTTCGGGGCAGCTCGTGTAGCACGGTGATAAAGCAAAGGCTCTGGCGTCCGACCAGTCCGGGTGGGACTGGGCAGGGGCCTCGGTGGCTCCTGTGAAGACAAAACCAGCCGTGAGCATCTCTGCGCAGTGGGCTTCCAGGGCACGTCCTGAGCACGACCGTGCTTTCCCTGGCTTCCTCCTCGCTGCCTGCCCTGCTTCCCACTGGGGCCGTTCCCTGGGAGCACCCAACTAAGAACCCGAATCAGCGCAGACCATCCATGAATCCGGGCTGCAAGGAGTGCACCAGGAGCACGTGGTTTTGCTGGGCCCAACTGCACCTCTCCGCTAGCCCTCCACCGCCATGCAAACGGAAACAGTGTTCTCCTTGGTCCTTATTCCAGAGAGCAGCCAAGCAGAGGCCTCCCCAAAGCAGGCTGGGCAACATTCACGAGGCATCAGGTTCTAGCCACGACCCCTCACGAACCCTGGAGCTTCCTTTTCATGGAGACACCCGGCACGCTGCGTCAGTTTTCATCATGGATGAGTCTGGTCCAGGGTTCACACTCTGAGGAGCATCGTCAGCATGTAGACTCAATCTCTGGAGCCCAAGCTCTGGGACCCAGCTCTCGGGGTATACTAAGTCCCCACCAAATCCCTCAGAAGGGTTCCATGGGCAAGCACGCAAGGTCTGGAGCAGTGAACATGAACACTGAGTGCCAGCTAGCCACAGGACCTCGGGCAAGCCGCTCTGCCTCTCTGAGCCCCAGTTTCCCCATCTAGGAGCCGGAGGTGTCACAGTTCACTCCAAGGGGCTATTCTGAGGTTACGGGAGATCCTGTGTGAGCAGCACTGCAGTCAATGAATGCAGGTGCCCCTGGCCTCTGCCCCCATCTGGATGGTCATGGTCTCCAGACGAGAACTGAGACGAGCAGGTCCTCTAGGACGGTGCTCTTGGCACTGCCCCTTGTGACCCAGTCAAGATTGCTGCACTCTGAAATCAATCAGGGTGGATGACCACCAGTGGTTCTTCTTAAGTAAACAGAATAGGAAATTTCAAAAACGCTTTACCTTGACAAAGCAAGGACTAGGTATTGTCTGAAACCTGTTTCGGCCAGGTACACAGAGAAAGTTTCTGTACATACGGCCACACACCACATCACGTCATAAAATCCCTTTCCTTTTACGAGTCAGGGTGAAAGAGTTTGAAAGACACTATTCCAGACAGTGTTTTCCAACTTCAGTTTTAGCCCGAAATCCTAAGAATAGGAGTTGGAGGCCTAACACAGGAGGCAGAAGCTGAAGGCTCTGGTGCGGTCTGACCCTCCCTGAACACCCTCCCCACCGTGCAAAGTCACGGTCAGCACCGTGTTGAGGCCCAAACGGGCCTTTCGGCCAAGTGACATCTTTTTTTCTGCAGAGCCCCTCTGTAAGCCAGGTGGCGGGGACCAGGGGTATCACCTTAAAAGGCCCGACAAGGTTCATAACTGCAGGCAAGAGAGGAGAAAACGTGTGCAGAAGGGGTTAATGCCCATCACCAAGGCCGCGAAGCAAGTAGCAAGAAAGACTGGACCAGGCCTGAGGGTTCCAGAACCATACTTCTCCCACCACTGTTCCACACGTCCGCCGCTAGCAGACCTGCCCCCAAACATGAGCGTTCTCAGGGGTGACATCCCACCCCTTCCTCAGGCGACCACATCCACCTCTGCATGAAGATTTGCCTGGCCTACTGCTGTACCCAGAACTCTCTGGAGCCTCCTATCTGTATGTCTACTTAGATGTCCAGCAGGTACTTCCAAATCAGTGGCCAAAATCAAATCCATGAAGCACACTGCCAAACCTGCTCCCAGCTGGGAGTACCTGCGAGCCCCTCACTAGCTGGACACTCGAGTGCAGGTGATGCTCGGCCTTCCCTCACACATCCGCAAACTCCCTCAGGGACAGGCAGCTCTCCTCTCCCTCGGCCTCTCAGCCCCCTACCGTCCACCAGCTCCCCCAAGCCTCAGTTCAAGCCCTGCTCTTTTGGCCTTCATGTGTCCCTGCCTCTGGGCTCCCAAGTAACCTGCAGCTCACTTCTGGATATAACCCGCCTCCATCCTCACCCTGAGCAAAAGCCTGCAACTGTTCCCTCTGGCCCCTGCAACCTGCCCAAGCTCCCCGGCATGGGACCTAAGTCCCACACGATCTCTCACCCCTTTACCGTAGGCTCCAGCATCACCAAACCGACCGCTACAGCCCTGCTAATTCTGGGCCACCACGTGCTCACGTCACACCTTGGCTCAAACTCATGGGTCACCTCTGTGTACTCTTACCCAACCCGGGGTGCAGGGCCCTGTCCATCTTCCCTGCCTAAGAGACAACATGTACGACACACTACAGAGCTGTCTGTGGACGCAGCTCTTCCCACTGGACAGAGCTCCGGACAGGCAAGCGCTGTGTCCTGCCCCCTACTCATCACTAGATCCTAGCAGGAGCCCAGCACAGACCTGTGGTTAGTGACACCTCGCTTACTGCACGGATAAAGGGCACTCTGAAAACAAATAGGTCCACAACACCGTTTCTCTCCTTCGCAGAATAAAGAAGGACACAGACAGTAATAAAACAGACCTCAGAGCGCCTGGCAGATGCAGGAGCTTGAACAGCACAGGGCACCTCAGACACAGAGCAGTGGGGAAGACAATACAACAGGATGTGGGCGGGAGTTCAGCCGAGCCCAGAAAGAAGCCGGCAGTGAAGACAATGAACAGCAGGCAGGGAGAGGAGAAAACCCATAGAAAATTCAGTCTTACCAATCAATTAGGTAGATGTCTGGAGTTAAGTTGTTTTTCTTGAAATGAGCAAATAATTTCGGCAGATTTTCTTCAAAGAACACCTCAAATGCAGCAAAATAGGTCAACATCTGGGGAGACAACGTGAGATAGACCAATGAACCAGTTACCAGCACAGACTTCCACTCTGCAGCAGAAAGGCGACATACGGACGCTTTCAGGACAGGACAGCCGTCATCCACAGCTGCATACACGTCTCGCTGGGCTCAGGCAGTTTCTACCTGAGCCCCTTCTCTGCTCTCCACAACGTCACCAGCTACATCGTCGTATTCCCTCAACTTACACAGAAGGCGGCAGAGGTCCACTGGTGTGCGGCAAGGCTGGGACCTGAACCGTGCCTGGCCCACTGCAAAAGCTGAGTGTCGTGGGCTGGCTCTTCTCCAAGAACCGGGAAGGATGAACTGTCTAAAGGGACCTGAGAAAGCACGCACCCCTCGCGCACAACCTTGGCACGTCCCGAGGGAGTGTCATCCTGACGTGTGTGGCAGACAATGCCACTCTGGCCCCAAAACGCAGCCCTTTTAATGCAGCGAAGGGAGAAAATATTAAGGAAAAGCAAGCAGTCAGAGCCTCTATCGTACGGGCACATGCTCTTCAACTCCTAGAGGTTTGGAGGAACATAGCACACACTGAGCAGGGGAGCGCTGCTGGAACAGGAAGAACAGCTGGGGTGGGATTAGTCATGACCCGCGTCAGAGCGGCGGCCCACTCCTGGGCCATGCAGCTGGATGCACGCAGGCAACTGGCAACTCTCCGACTCAACGAAGGGATGTACTATAAACCAGTGGGTCCCGACGGGGGTGCGGGGAGGACTCTGCCTCCCGGGGGGGACACCTGACAATGTCAGAGGAGCTTTCTGATGGATACGCTAGCAGGGAGGTGCTGCTCGCATTCAGCGGGCAGAGGCTGCAGATGCTGCTGGTCTCCTCCGCAGCACAGGATGCCCCCCCACACCTACCGGACCCCCATGTCCACGGTGCTGTCAGGAGAACCTGCTGTCAAGAAGGTCCCGGTCCACACTATGATTCTATGATCATGCCTTCAATTCCAGAACCCCAGAAATTCATAAGTGCAGTCTTTATTGTATGTGTCTAAAGACAAAGGTGGGGTCTTATCTTCACAATTAGGAAATACTGAGATATAAATCATTTTATTATATAAACAAGTATTTTCCTGACTATGAAAGCCTGTAAATGCTCCCTGTAAAAAACTTTAGTGTACAAACAAAAAAGATCATCCATAAACACTATTAATATTGTTCATTTCCTTCTATTGTTAAATATGCTGGCTGTTACAGCACATGTTCTGCTTCAGATACTTTTGAAAAACAATCAGCTTTCTAGGGGCACCTGGGTGGCTCAGTCGTTAAGCGTCTGCCTTCCGCTCAGGTCATGATCCCGGGGTCCTGGGATCAAGCCCCGCATTGGGCTCCCTGCTCGGCGGGAAGCCTGCTTCTCCCTCGCCCACTCCCCCTGCTTGTGTTCCACTCTCGCTGTACCTCTGTCAAATAAATAAATAAAATCTTCTTAAAAAAAATCAGCTTTCTAATCTTAAAATACTTTACTACAATACGATGCCTCGCAAACCTCAGTACTGCACCGGATATGCTGCTAGATTTTATTATTTTTCTTATTTTAACCGCAGTACGTTAACACACAGAGATACCTTATTTTCAGACATACAATATAGTGAGTGATTCAACAGCTCCACACATCACTCAGTGCTAAGTGTGCTCCTAACCCCCATCACCTATTTCCCCCATCCCCCGGCCACCTCCCCTGGGATAACCACCAGTTTGTTCTCCAGAGTCAGGCGTCTGTGCTTTGATTTGTCTTTTTATTCCCTTTGTTCATTTGTTTCTTAAAATCCACATATAAGAAAAATCAAATGGTCTTTGTCTTTCTCTGACTTATTTCACTTAGCAAAACACTCTCTAACTCCATCTACGTTGTTGCAAATGGCAAGATTTCATTCTTTTTCAGGACTAAGTAATATTCCACTATACATATGTGTGTGTACACATCCCCCCCATATCTTCTTTATCCATTCATCAGCAGATGGACGCTTGGGCTGCTTCCACAATTTGGCTGTTGTAAGCAATGCTGCACTAAACATCAGGGTGCACGTATCATTCTGAATCAGTGCTGTCTCACTCTCTGCATAAATACCCAGTAGTGCAATTACTGGGCCTATTACATAGGGTAACTCTACTTTTAGTACCTTGAGGACCCTCCATCCTGTTTTCCAGAGTGGCTGCACCAGCTTGCATTCCCACCAGCAGTGTAAGAGGGTTCCCCTTTCTCCGCATCCTTGCCAACATCTGTTGTTTCTACTGCCGGATTTTAAGTAACCATCTGCCTCCCCCTAAACCCCCATTTTAAAAAAGGTTTTCATCTTTACGATGAAAAATGATTTTAAATAACTACAGTTGTAATTATGTAACAACCATCGTTGTCCTGTGACTTTCTTAGGATTGATCCGCACAAACAGAACTACATACCTGTGCCATTTACCACTACTGATAGTTGAAACCAAACTGTCTTCCAAAAGGCCTCTACCAATTTACAGCTCCCCTAACAGCCACCACGTTCACAGCAGTGTTGAAATACTTTTTTTTTAAATGTAGGTACTGCCTGAGCAAGAAACACTTCAGAGTCCTTAGGATATTAAGGAAGAAACATGCCCGAGATGGTCTCGAAGTACTGGTGACCATTATCAGCAAATCAGCCAATGGGCCCCTTGAGTGGGCGGCTCTCCGGGCTTAGAGAACCCACAGGCTTAGGAAGCAGAATGGGTGAAGATCCCAGCAATTCCACTCACCAGCTACGTACGCTGATGGATCATGTCATTTCTGGGCCTTGCCTCTTCATCGGCGCCCTGCAGAAGACCCACCTCCGGCAGCACGTGAGGGGCCTCCCCAGGGCAACTCCTGTCAGCTCCTCCCACCTGGTCTGTGTCTACAGCAATAAAGAGGTGGTCGTAACCACGTCCCCTCTCCCGTGTGGGGGCGCACTGCGTGAAGCAGAGCCCCGGGGTGGCAGTGAGCAGCAACAGAGTGGGTGATGCCATGCTCTCCCTGATGGACCCAAATGTGGAGGGCACCCCTCAGCTTCTGCTGTGACACAAGTGTGCGTATTTGGGCAGGAGCCGCCCCTCCTTCCTCGTTTAAAGAATGTGTTTTCAGAAATACTTCTGAAAGAACGTTTTAAGTACATACAAATGGGGCACCTGGGTGGCTCAGTCGGTTAAGCATCTACCTTTGGCTCAGGTCATGATCCCAGGGTCCTGGGATCGGCCCCACGTCGGGCTCCCTGCTCCACGGGGGGCCTGCTTCTCCCTCTGCCTGCTCTGCCTGCCGCTCCCCCTGCTTGTGCTGGCTCTCTGACAAATAAATAAATGAATTTTAAAAAAAGAGAAAAAAAGAAATACATAGAAATGGCTATCAACCGTGTACTTGGAAAACATACTCCTTTTCCCTCTGAAAAGACAGAATGATCAGCAACCCTGGCTGTGTGAAGGCACACATACTGGGGATACTCACAAGGCCATGGTCCACTCGGAAAAACGCCATTTGACAGGGTTTATTCAAAAGATTAGAAAAAGCAATGAAGGCATCTGCAGTATCTAGGTTCAAGATCAGCACTGCTGCTATGAAGGACATGCCCTGGACCTGAGGAAGGAGAGAAAGGGGTATTAAACTCATGGTAGCCACCACGGTTGGAACTGCTCTTTCATGGATTGAAAGAGGAACCAAAACACCCTCAAGCTAGGAGGGCCCATGCGGCCACCCACCCACCACCACCCACCGCTGAACCGAGCGCCTCAGCGGCGCCCACCTGTCCTCTCTCGACTGCTCGGCCACATCGGCCCCCCCCCCGCGCTCCCTCAGCCCCCGCCTGCGGCCACATGGAAAACCATGAACGCATATGGCATCTGACGGGCTGCCCTCCAGAACGGATGGTGCCCAGTGCTGCAGAGATGGGGCTCTAACTTGAGGCGTTAGGGCTCCAATCATGCGCGCACAGCTGCTAAGCCGTGGAACAACAGCAGCGCAGGGTGCAAACGGTTATTGCTTAAAGGCTTTTCCGGTTTAAGGCTAAGAAAAAAAAATCACATGCAAAAAATCATAATCAAATCCAATTACAATGTGATCAGTGCCACAGAGTGGCCGTGTCAGCTCAATCCCTTTACAAGAAAGCGGAGGCAATTCACGGACCACAGAGCTCTCCATTCCCCCCGACAACAACAACAACAAAAAAATGAAGGCACCACCCAACCTGACATTTGCAGCTAAGTTGTGCTGGGCAATATTCTGACTTTATTTTTAGATCGTAACATTATAAAATATTGAAAAGGTTCACTTACATAACCCACATCCGGTCGGTAACAAGTATAAGCGCCCAAAATACTGTGCAACATGTCATGATATGGACCACCCTAAAAGGATCAACACACCAAAAACAACACGTGCGTAAGTCTGGTTAGTACTCAGATCGACATCTGACGCTGCTGCCGGTCACACCAGCTGCTCTCGGAGGACGAACCAGTCGCCAAGCATTATGCTCGCAGCTCTATGCATCCTGCATGACTCAACGAGTTCACGACCAATCCACGGTTAACCAGAGACTGCAGCTCAACCTACAAAGCTGCTTGGAAAAAAGCTGGTGGGTCAGGCATGAACACCTCGCTCGGAAAGCATCCTTAGTCTGGCTCCTGCTGCGTAACTGTGTTTCCCCCCCCAAAGCGCAACAGGCAAGCCAACTACCCCAGGGCTCTTCAGAGCAGGTGACCCGCCTGTCTCCTCTCCCCGCGATGATCCTCATCTGTTTCTTTTGTGTGTTTCAGCAGGGCAGGTTTAAGAAATACCCTATAAGCGTCAAGTGCTGACAGCAACCATTTTATTAACATTCTCCCCGTCCTGCCACCCGAGACCTGTGCTGGAACTTCCTGTTTCCTAAGTGAGCACAGAAGCAAGCACACAGGTACGTCCCGCGATGTCAGTGTGTCTGAAGGCACCGTGAATGGACCGGTGGGGTCCAGATCCCACAGCCCCCGTGCATTGCTACCCTGCGGCTACAGTCAAGGAATAAAAAGCGTACATGGTGTGTGACAAGAAAATCACTCCACAGGTGACCGCGTGTGGCTTACAAAAGAACGCCATGGCCCAAACCCTCACATTCTGGCATATACGAGAAGTAAAAGAAGAGACACTTCCAAATCAGACGGATGAAAGAAGGAAAGCCCACATGGGAAGGTAAAAAAGATGGCCTCTGGTGCCAAGCGGGCAGGAGAAGGGGGACGGGCAGAGAGCTCGGTGACAAAGTGCCAAATGCCCACCTGACCACCACCGCTGACTGTCACTGAATGAGAAAGACTAGAACGCCATGCTGAACTTCTCTTAAAGGTAAATGCTTTTAACTTAAAAGATTCTCCACTGTTCTATGTGCTGAATGTCCGTTCTCTGAAGAAAAGAGGGTGCCAGTGGATGGCGGCCCCCTATTTCAGATACCCTTGTTTTGAACATCTCCCCACACTCTCCCCTCCCACTGCGCTTTGTTTTTTGGTACTACCCACTTATGAATTCAGAGCTGAGGGCACCACAGGCTGAGGGACACATCCAAAGGAACCCAGAGGGAAGGAGAAAAACCAACTTCTCTGCCATCTGCTCCCACCCACACCTGAGAGACCCCTAAGCCCCTCCTCTTCTTCTGAACACATCTCCCTGTGCCAAGATAATTGCCTTGTGAATCTCAAAGTCAATGAGGCTGAGTCCGCAGGAGAGACTGCACAGAGGTCACTCTGGGTCCCCAGTCTGGGAACACTGGTCCTGAGCATCGGCAAGATGCCAGCACCCTCTCACGCCCCGCTCCAGTTCCCCGCCTGCCCTCGTCGGCCTGCAGGACAGGTGTATCTCAAAGCACTGCCCTGATGCTCTCCTTCCTCCAGGGCACAGCTGAACTGCACAGGCTCCGATGCGGCCACAGCGGCCAGGGGTCGGGTAAGCGGGGGCCACAGCACTGAACTCAATGCTCTCTGTTCATTCCTTCGGAGGGAAGGGGGATCCCCTGCACCACCCGCTGTCTGATGCTTCTGTTCTAGTCCTCCTTCTGCCTGGAACGTCTTTCCCATTGTCTGGTCACACCGTCACTCAAACCTAGTCCAAGCGCAGCCTGAGGGCCCCCTCCTCAGCAACCCCATTCCCAACACCCGTTGCCCCCATGCCGGACTCCCAGCAGAGTGGCCCCAGCTCCTCCGTGTTGGGACACACCTACATTTCTGCAAAGCCCACGTGTGTCTAACATGTGCATCTGCATGCCTGCCTCCTTCCACGCGGCTGGTGAACTCTCTGTTCTGGTTCATTCCACTATCCCTTATTGGTCATCCAGTATGTGCATGGCGTGACACCAGAAACATGGGCCTGTCAGAATCACGTTGGGGATCCCAAAGATGCTTGGCAAGCGCCTAGGTGAGGACAGGGAGGAGGCCAGGGACGTGTGTGGGGGCTGGCACAGCGATCCACAACAAGACAGGAATCTGAACCAAGTAGGGGCCGTGGGAACAGGGTAAGAACAGATTCAAGGATATTTCAGAAGTAGAACTGGCAAAAACCATTACAGCCTGGATACAGGAGGGTTCAAACAAGACCCCCAGGGAAATGTCTGCTATCAGAAGAAAAGGTCTTCACACCCCTCTGTTCTGATGACTCCAAAATCCACAGGCGGCAGCCCTGAGCCCTGCCTGTGCTAGCTCAGAGGCCCACGGAAGAAGCCACGGTTCTCTTTACTGCCATCCAAAAGAGGGTACTCCATCCCGTCTCCCATGGCTGGTTGTGCACCTGGGGGTGTCACCACTCTCTCCTGGGCCATCTGCTTAGAAGCCCACCCTCACCACAGCCTGCAGCTGCTGAGGACTTCCGCACGCCCCCACCCGCACCCCAGGCTCCCCACCCGGATCGTCTTCTGAGGGAATGCTACTCTGTGCAGCTCTGAAAACGCAGTCGCAGCCTGGAAGCTCCGTCAGATGGAGCAGCACACCAGGCCCTTCCTCCCTTCCAAGGCTTCGGTACATGCAACGTAAAAGGAACCAGAGCTGCCTTTGAAAGCAGAAAGATGAATTAGGCTCGTCTGTTACGGTCTAAACGTGATGACGTAAGACTGCCCTCCCCCACGCCCAAAACCCCTAGTACTTTTCAAACTTGATTACAAACACGTGCGGTTTGGCATCTATGATGGTTACACAAAACATACTTAAAGCAACAAATGACCGCCACCTACTTGTTGGAAAATGCAGAGATTAGGAAACGTCCTCGAAATGTCCAGTTTAATAAGCTCCAAGCTGGCTTCTCTGTCTGCGGCTGAAAACCCGGCATCTGTCAAAAGACGAAGAGTCAGGACATGGCTCAGAGGCAGGCATGCACAATCACAAGGCTCTCAAGTGTGACAGGGATGGACACGGGACATTGTTCTGCACAAGTACACGGGCCGAATTACAGCAGGAGCCCACACGGTCCACTGTGGGCTTCTGAAGAGCAAAACCTCGCAGCACCAGCTGAGGCTGGATCGTCATTAGGGACTTCCCAGAGTCTGAAATCGAAATCTCATCTGATATTACCTGACATCAACAACAGTCAGTGGAAGGAAGGACAAGTAAGCGAATATTCACAAAACACACCTTCTTGGCCCTAAAACATCCCTGGTGTGAAGTTTGAACGCATGGCACTTAATAAGGAGGAACACTCCTGCGTACTTTCTGACAAACATTTACAAATAACTGGTTTTGTATTTTGGAATTCCCTCAGTACTCAGTCCCTCAGTACTACACGGACAGTATAAACAAAGATCAGTAAAAAAGACGCTATTTAAGCACCAGCCGTAATCACTCCTGTGCGTCCGGGGACATTTTAAAAGCACCATCTAGCACATGTGTGGTGTTCCTCTTTCTACGGACTAGTTCCCAAGCTCCTGTAGGAGCCAACATTCGACCAGTCCTGGGGGCCAGGCTACTAAAACCACGGGAACAGTGAAACCACACTGGATCTGACTGGCCCTCCTGCCCGTCTGCACACAAACGTGTCTCAGGAAATGATCTTTCTCATAAGCTTTTTCTTCAACTCGTTTGCTCTAAAAAAAAAAAAAAAAAAAAAAAAAAATCCTTTCCCCCATGAAACTTTTTATGAATTTGCACCAACCTCTACTTCGGTTAAGGAAAGTCCATTGTGTAATGAATAAAGACACACAATTGACCCAAGTAGCCCACCGGGCTTAGCAGGGTGTGTACCTTCGTTCTCCGCTTCAGAGCCTCCTGTGCTGAAGGACCGCCACCTCTCCTTGGCTCGGGCAAGACAGATGTCAAAGAGCTCTGGAAGAAAAGTCTCAGGGTAAGTATCACGGGCACACGGGCACAGAGAGCACACAACCACCTCGTTCCAATACTGACAGTTCCACCTGAGTCCGCACACTCACGAGACCACGTGAACAATTCCCCCCAACATGGCCTGAAGGTCCTACTGAGGCCTAAAGACATCACCACGTACTAAGAATTCACAAAATATTACCACGATGTCGAGTATGACTTTAATTACACACCCCGCCCCTACAAGGCTTCTGTTCTGACTTGTTTCTGAGTTTATTGCCTCTACCAGCCTGGGAGCTCCTCAGCAGTGAGACCACAAAGGTCTCTCATTCACCTATGCATCCAGAGCAAAAGGCACTGGGACCGACACAGATCCATACAATCAACGAACATCCGACTGATGGAGGGAAGCAGAGACCAGCAGAAACCCATCTGGTTTCAGATAAGGACAAGAGGCAGCCCCTATCGCCATGGCCCAGCCTCCCTCATCTCGATGCCGGAAGTGGGGAGGGGGCCGAGGCTTCACGACACCGGGGTTCCTGCTGGCAGCCAATTCCCAGGATGAGCCCCCATAGGGCGGGCTCCAATTCTCCCCCGCCCATCCTAAGAACTTTCTTTTTCAGTAAGTCTTCTCTTTGAGTAGCTTAGGAACAGTGAAATAATACCTCATGCTCACAGATTTTGCTATCATAGACAGCCCTCCGCAGGTATATCCACACCCTGTTCTTGAAGGAACCAAAGTGAGGACTCTACCTGCAAAGACTTCCCAGGGCCCCCAGGCCATTCACCCCAGCCCCAGGTCCCTCACCCACATGCCTGTCGTTGATGAGCACCGACGGATCACTAAGACTTTAACTGCAGCTACCCAGAGAATTTCTGTCAGTTTATTTTTCCCATCACTATTTTGGAAAACACAAGAGAGCACCACTGCCTCCCAGACAGTGCATGCTATTTTATTAAGGCATAAGCCAAGCTGTGGTAACGGTACTGTGATCCAACAAGTGAAATCTGGATTACTGACCTTTTTCCAGCCTTGTTAAAGATCTGACTCACAACACGCTGGTCGGCCAGGGAAGGAGAGGGTACGACTATGAAATGTAACTTCATACTATTATCCCTAGACGAGATGGTCTGCAGAACCTCTACCTGCTCTCACTTTCCAGGAGGTGGGCTTGGCTTTGATCATTTCAGCAGAAGACGGAAGGCAACCACCCCACGGCCCCTGAGCCCTGGGAACCACTGGCCAGAAGAGGTATGTGACACTCCAAGCAGACACTGGCAGCCTCGGGGAAGAATGGGTCGGAGTGTCAGAGTCCTACAAGTATCTCCGTGGCTTCACTGCTGTGTCTGCAGTGATGAGGGGAACAGCAAACACACCTTGCTCTCAGACCCGGGTTCAAAGCCCAAGGCTGACTTCCCGAAGAGCGAAGGTTTAATAACAGTACTACACTGACTTCCTACAAGCTTCCGATCTCACAAGCACAACCTTTAAGAGCAAATCTCCAGGGCTTCCCAAGGCGGAACGCAGGCTTCCGACTCAGCCAGGGGTAGAATCGAATCCTGACTCCAGCACGCACCAGGGTGGGGGGCAGCCCCTAACCTTCTCAGGATGGCTGTCGACATTAGAAAAGAGAAGGGTAAGTGGAGAAGCGAATGCGGTGCCCGCCTCGACAACTGGAATTCACAGTTATCTGCATTACTGGCTTAACTGTTCAGTAAAACGGAGATTAAGGAGAACCCAAGAAGGTGGCATGCATTCATTTAACGAATGCTTCTCGAGAGCCTGCCATGTGCAGGGAGCTGGACCGGGCCCAGGTGACAGAGCAGAGAGCAGGACAGGTGGGACCGCAGCTTCCAGGTCGCGTGCTCTAGCAGGGGCAACAGACACCAGGCGGCCAACTGTACAAGAAAGATGCGGCATAAATAAAATGAACCAATACCAGCATTTAGACAATCTTTCAAGATGTATTATCGATTACCTAGCCGTTTAGCCCCATCTACTCGGATACGGTCCACAAAAGACTCTAATTTCCCTAAAATCAACCGAGGCACCAATGAGAAACAACACACGCACACACACACACTACTCGGCACTATGTTCAGCTGTTTGATAGACTTTAGAAATTTTTCAAGAACAAGGGCTGAGATCAATACTCAGCAATTTCTCCAAACCTCTACAAACGAGTCCTACAGGTTAAATGTTACATACAATCCTTTCAGGCGAAGAAGTTAAAACGAGCCAGAAATGGAGTTTGGAGGAGGTCACTAGAGTAGATTTTTTTTTTTTTTTTTTTGAGAGAGAATGAGATAGAGAGAGCATGAGGGGGGGAGGGTCCGAGGGAGAAGCAGACTCCCTGCTGAGCAGGGAGCCCGAGGCGGGACTCGATCCCGGGACTCCAGGATCATGACCTGAGCGGAAGGCAGTCGCTCAACCAACTGAGCCACCCAGGCGCCCGGAGGAGGTCACTAGGAACAGAAACCAGTAACCATCCACACAAC
Organism: Eumetopias jubatus; assembly: GCF_037043125.1. Taxonomy (NCBI): domain Eukaryota; kingdom Metazoa; phylum Chordata; class Mammalia; order Carnivora; family Otariidae; genus Eumetopias; species Eumetopias jubatus. The sequence continues at coordinate 198,358,762 of NW_028274808.1, read as the reverse complement.
CAGCTGACCTTACTCAAGATGGAGAACGCTGCCTGGACGAGGCTCCCATCGTGGGATGAGATCAGTGTCTTGTAAGATAAAAAAATAAATTAACAGGAATAAAAATAGGACCCCTAGCTACACAGAGAGGCTATAAATCAGTTTTCTGCTCGAACGCCTTCCACAGGGTGAAAACTGCCACCACGAGCTGCACGAGCGCAAAGGACAGGTGGAGGAAGGGGCTCCTGTCTCAGCAGCCGGGACCGCAGCCAGGGAGCAAAGGGAGAACAAGCGACCGCCAGTTACGAAGCACTAGGTCCTAAGTGTCTGAGCTCCAGTGTCAACCTCCCTCTGGGCGCGCAGCCTCGCAGGGTGCTGGGCACGGAGCAGGAAGCCAGTCTGGAGCGCACGTGGTGCTGGGGGATGATCACCTGCACACCGCACGGGGCCTCCGGAAAGACAGGCAGCCCGAAGAAAGCGGAGTAGAGATCTCACCCTCCCCTCCGGACTTCAGCTACTAGGACTCAGGGACCCCGGGCCTGGCACGGCAACTGTCCTTCTACGGTGCTTACGTATAAGCTGCCTGGAACAAAATGTTGCAAAAAACCCCCACAATACCCTAGAGAGAATGCCTCCGCAGAAAGAACACCCACCTCCCTTCCACCGTCACGTCCCCATCAAGGCTGGCTTTCCACAGCACTCGGGGAAGAGGTCCTGACGTGACCCAGCCCACCGCTGCTTGGAAACCCGTATGTGCCACCTTGTCTATTCAGGGAAGAGGACTGGTATCAGGAAGAAGGGAGGCGTGTGCTCGGGACTCCCAGGGAACTGAAGCACGTAGGAGTGACCCGGGCCGCCCCGCTGTCTCTCCCTCCTGGAGGACACAGTTACCAGGCCTCTCAAAAGACTCGGCTTCACGGCAGTGGCTACCTTTCTTCCTCACGGGGCAGAGGGGACGGGGGAGAAGCCAGAGGACTGGGGCTGGAGGGAGGCAAGGGGAGAGGGTACATTCTCCAAGCCTAGGATCGGGCAGGCTACTCACCATGGGTGATGTTTAACTCGTTGCCAATGGCTAAACTCCAGACTTTGCCTCTCACACTGGGAGGGATTCCCTGCCACCATAAATCTCGAACTTTTCTAGAGCACCACCTGGACAAAAAGAGAAGCGTGGATTTAGGAGTTTGTTCCCCATGAAGAAACATCTGGCTACCTGTGTGCCCAGCCCCAGACCAGAAGAGCGGGGGATAGGGAGTCGCATGTGCAGCCCCTGCCCTTGGGGAGCTGCAGCCCAGCGTTCCAGAGGCCGGGAGAGCAACAACAATGGCTGTTCTGGAGCTGAATCCCGAGTGACCAGCAGCAGTTTAAGCAGGTAAAGGACAGGAAGGGCTTTCGGAGCAGAAAGCACGGAGCAAGAAAGAGTCCGGGCTGCTGCAGGAACTGCAGACAGCTGGGCACACCGCGGGGGTGCCAGGGAGCCCCCTCAAGAGCCCAGCGGCCGGCCGCCGCACTGCGCACGCAGCCAGTCGGGGAGTGAGCTGCCCAACCCTACTGGCAGTGGAGACGCGGAGGTCTGCGGGCCACGATGCACACACACCGCCAACAGCCGCGACTAACATGAAGGTGCCAGGGCTCCCCTGGGGCTTCTCAGCGCGGCGCAGGGGGGGAAGAGCACGGGCTGCTGCAACCGAAACCAGGTCTGCATCCCGATTCCACCTTTACCTGCGGAACCCAGAGCAGATGACTTCTCCCCTCTGCCATCCAGCTGCTGAAACCCTGCCCCAGAAGGGCGTTGTGAAGGTCAAATGGGACAGGGCACAGAGGCGCCCGGCCGGTGCACTAAATGCGGGCTGCTGTGGAAGTGCCCGCGTCTAGCTCACATCAAGCATCGGCCAGGGCAGGAGGCCCTGGGGTGGGGGGTTCTGCAGCCACACAGGGACACAGCCCAGGGGTTCTGAGCACCTCCACTCTGTTCCTGGGTCCCCTTTGAGAGAAAGTATTTCCTGACTGTGTCCAGCCTATTAAAGACACTGCCTAGAAAATCGGGCTCCAGGAATAGCTTGTTTTCCTCAACAGGGCTGTCTGACCCCGGTAACGAGAGCGAGTAACACCCAGGAAAGTGCCAGAAGCAAGTCCCCAACATCCTAACATCCAGTTCAAGTGGAAAGGGACAAGCCTGAAGGGTAACTCGCATCCACGCTCCCTGGCAATGCGCTCTAACAGGCTGAGGCCCAGAAGGAGCCACCCGCGTCTGTGCCTGGCCCTGGGACTGCTGTCCACACGCTGCCTCTCCCCATTCTGAACGTGTAGGAAGAACAGATCTATAGCTGTCCCTTGGGTGTTAAGATGACAGCAGCTACCAGACTCTGCCGGGTACTGGCCACTGGGGGTGTCATCACAGACTCCGTCCCCATCCTCAGAGGACAACAGATGCTGGAGCAGATGGATACAGTGTAGCCAGGGGTCTCCCACAGTCACCTAGGCAGCAAAGTCTTCCCCGACGAAGTCTGAGCTTTAGAGAGCGAAGGGTTAGCTGGATGAGGCATTACAGGGCAAGAGCACGCTAAGCGGAGGGGATAGAACATGCAAAGGTCCTACGGATCCCTAAGGAGAGGGCTCATCAAGGCAGGAAAGCTGTGAGCCTAGAGAGAAAGGGGCAGGTTATCTCACAAAAGATCCCATCCGCTATGCAAAGAAATTCATACTGTATACAGAGTAGTAGGAAGTCACAGACATTCTACACTGTGGGGGGGGGGGCGGACACAGACCTGGGCTTTGGAAGATCCCTCAGGCTACTGAGCAAAGACAATCTGCGGGTCAGATGGGGGCTGTCACAGTGTCCAGGCAAGGAATGGCAGGGCTGAACCGAGGTGGGAAGGGAGACCCCACGCCATGTAAGTGTAGGGGTAAATCCATCGAAGCCTATGACAGGAGCTCCGGTTACTCGGCCTCTCGCGGTATGTTCTACAGGGAAACGCCCCGCCGTCAAGCTGTGCCCACCCACCACAGCTTACATTGTTTCCCAGTTAGGCAAAATCTCGTTGTTCCAGGTGAGGACGGCGTTGCCAATGCTCTCCTCCAGTCGGCACCTCTCCTCCAGCTGCCTTCTCCTCCGCTGGGCCTCCTTCAGCTCTGCAAACCATGATGGCAAGCAAGGAGAGAGCACCTGTTAACCGACCCCCGCTGCTTCCATGCAGGGTGACTTTGCTCAGCGTCCTGCTGCCAAACCCCCCAGAAAAAGCAACCGAAGTGGAGCTGCGAAGCTTCCTTCCCAACACCCGTTTCAGGCCTCATGGGGTGTAGAATGCATAGGCCTCATCTACCTCTCAGTGAGTTTTTAAGTAGAACGCACAGACAAGAATACACAAGAACACGGTTAGACTACCACAAGGGAAAAACCCATGAAACCACCACCCCAGCCAAAACCCAGAACGCTGCCGACCACCAGACGCCCCCTGTGCCCCCTGCCAGATCTCCTTCCCAATCAAACCTCTAGCCTCGCCTCTCACGGCTCCGGTACAACTCCTAGCTTGTGAGGAGCAACTCTGGGAAATACCATGCATCTTAATCTACACATGCTTTGCGGTATTTCTTTCACGGTGGTAAAACACCTAAAACAAACAGTAGCATGCTAACCATTTTAGGTGTACAACCAGGGGCACTGAGTACATTCACATGGTTGTGGAACCATCAGCACCATCCACCTCCAGAACTTTCTTACCTTCCCCCACTGAAGCTCCACACCATTCTACACTCTCCATCGCTGGGATTCTGACTGCTCTGGGGGCTTCATGTCAGTAAAATCATACGAGTCCCTTAGTGAGTACCCGATTTCACTGAGCAAAATGCCCTCAAGATCTGTCCACACTGCTGCAGGTGTCAGAATGAACGTCCTTCTGGTTTACACTTAATTAATATTCATTGTGGGATGGGCCACACTGTGTTTATTACGTATACTTTTTAAACATGCTGGCATCTTAGGGTTTTTAAGTGTTGCATGGATTTTATCAAACCCAACCACATCTTCTTGTAAATGAGGAAAGCAGAGCCCAGAGAGGGGAGGAAGTCTGCCCATCACCATGGGCTGAAGCTTTAGCCAGTCTAGCACTTCTGTCCTAACTGATCTCTTTTCTTGTGTAAATTCAAAGTGTTATCTCCTTGGGACCCCCGGGTGGCTCAGTCAGTTAATCTGCCCTCGGCTCAGGTCATGACCCCAGGCACCTGGGTTAAAGTCCCACATCGGGCTCCCTGCATGGTGGGGAGTCTGCTTGTCCCTCTGCCTGCAGCTCCCCCTGCTTGTGCTCACTTGCTCTCTGACAAATAAATAAAATCTTCAAAAGAAAAAAACAACAAAGTGTTACCGCCTTGAAGAAAGCTACCGGGAAGGGACAGTTGGTGGAAACATATGCTTTTGATGGAAAATTATAAATTTCAAAATATTTAGGCATTCACCAAAGTTCAGGATCTAGGGCTCCAGGAGGTAAAAAGAAAACCTCCTGAAAGACACGACATCTCGTGCCGTCTTACATAACCAACACGCGCAGACCCCGTTACCTCGTTTCTTGGCCTGAACCACCATTTCTTCATACTGCTGCCTGTGTTTCTGAGCTTCTTCAGCCGGCTTCGCTGGGAGGTTTCTTAACAGAAAATAGAGGATTTTCCCCATTATAAACATCAAATAAAAGACTCTGAAAAATAAAACTTGAAGAATCATTTGCTAAAAAAAAAAAACTACATTTGTTAAGATGACCCAAGATGCAGCAATTTCATAAACTAAAAATATTTACTTACAGAAGTAAAACAAGCTTATTAAAAAAAAACCCTGAAGTATAAAGATTAGTAGAAAGAAAGGAACAGCTGCCCACAGCTCCCAGAAACACTGATCTTCTGGTGTTCTTCACCCCGGGCTCCAGGGCGACCACAGCTGTCACAGTTACAGGGAAGTAGGGACCCTAACGGCAAGTGTCGCGCATTTGCACGAATCCGCTCCCCGACCAGTTTCTCAGGGGTGCGAGCTTCGTATCCGCTATGGGCTCACTGGGCTCATCTGTTTTGTTTCTTTTATATGCAAATGTGCATCACAGTTCTGAGCATCTAAATGGGTGTACAACTTCAATTCCTGGGTAAGAAGACCCATTTCTTCTTTAGATTTCATCAGTTTTAGATTTCAGGGTGGGCAGGGACCTACAGAACCACTGTTTTAACAAGCTCTCTTTCTCCCTCTTTCCAAAGCCGTGGAATCTTTCTATTCAAACACAATGTTCATGGAAGCGCCATACTTAAAAAGAGACAATCTGTGGCCTGGGACAATGCAGCAGTCCCTTTACCTCACTGAGGCCTCCGAAGGCGATGTGTGAACCAGTCACCAAAGCCCATCTTATCCACCGATGGACACTAGAGGCCCAGGGAGAGGCGGGCCTGGTAAGATCACTCAGCCCACATACCGCCGACCCCCAAGAAGCCAGCTGGCCAGGCCAGGAACTGTCCTACGATGCTGGGATGCCCCCGCCACACCCCCGTTGCAGGACACTTCCCTGTGCTTCTTACCATCAGGAGCCAGCCCGTAATTTACAGTGGCTACTTAGTATTTCTAAATGCTAAATTAAAATGAAAAACCACGTGAATGGAAAACCTTGGTCAAAACTTCTGTGTTAAAGGACGGTTTTGCAAATCAGTTATTATTATTATTATAGTACACATGTTAACAGAGGGAATAATGAAGAATTGAGAATTTTAACATGTGCTAGGGCTTACTCTTCTTCCCTCTGGTGACCCGAGCTCTTTTGTAACACAGAGGTGATCAGCAAATTGTACTTATCTACTCGAGCAAACGTTCTAGAGGTTCTTTTTAAGACTCACGCTGGTCTGTCTTCCAGGATGAGTGCGGTGGTGGACAGTGGCTCAAAATCAAGATTCTTCCTCACATTCTGCTTTGGAGAGGGTGGCTTGCTAGGTCGTCCAGCCTTGTCTTCATATTCCTGGGACAAAGAAACAAGAGGTAACTCCAGACCTGGCCAGTTCTGATATTATGAAGCCGCTCTGAGTGCAAGAAAGCTGTTTTGTAATGAAGTCTTTCAAGCCATTTTGAGGAGAGCACATCCAAAGAGGACACATTGGCAACTAAAGGGGTCATACAGCTCTGCAGTGAGGACCGCAGCCTCCCCTGCTGCTGGGGGAGGAGGTGGTCCCTGGGGCCCACCATTCCGGCAGTGCCACCGCAGGCTCTCTGTGCTTCTCCAGGGTAAGAGGTGTTGTCTGGCTTCTGGACAATGCCGACCTCTGTTCGTTATTGCAGTGACCACTGGGAAGCTTGGAGCCAGAGTAATAGCCAACGCTAGCATCCATGTGACCCCCTGGCTTCATCTCCTACCTACTTCCAACCAAAATTTCAAACCCCTTTCCTTTTATCTCATGGCATTTTATGTATTTTTGTTAGCCCTTCAAATAGTTTCTGAAATGAGGAAAAGGTTAAACATTTTTTGCAGATGATTAAAAGTGTTTCTTTTCATAGATATATTTTTTCTATTGAAGTATAGTTGACACACAATGTTACCTTAGTTTCAGGTGTACAACACAGTGATTCAGCTTCTCTGTATGTTACCACACAGGTGGTAACACACTCTGCCGCAGAGGTGGCTGCCACCTGTCACCATACAACACATTTACAGTATCACTGACTCTGTTCCCTGTGCTGGGTCTTTTGTTCCCACGACTTATGCATTCTATAACTGGAAGCCCGTGTCTCCCACTCCCCTTCACCCATTTAGTCCCTCCGCCCCCATCTGGCAACCATCAGTGTGCTCTCTGTATTATGGATCTGATTCTGCTTTTTGTTTGTTTACTCATTTGTTTTGTTTTTTTACATTCCACATATATGTAAAATCACATGGTATTTGTCTTTCTCAGTCTGATTTATTTCACTTAGCATAACACACTCCAGGTCCATCCACGTTGTGCAAATGCAGTTTCATTTTCTTAAAAGCAGAAACATAAAAAAAAATTCTTTAACATCTTTGTATGAAGCCATTACTGCAAGTTGTTACATAAACGTTTGTGCCATGAACAGTCTCACTAGTGCTGGGCAACTAATGTGTCCCATGGACTGCAGCCACAAAAGCTTGGTCACACATGGTGACCCACATTCCAATGCCCAACCAGAAGAGTTCAGGAGAGTCAAGCAAGTTGGGACCAAAGAGTCTAGCTTCGGAAACAGCGTGTGTGTGTGTGTGCGCGCGCGTGCGTGTGCGTGTGTCTGTGTGTGTACACGCTCTTAGCCCTCTGCCAAAAAGAAAAAAAGAACCAATACTTTCTTACTGTCTATAGATGAGGCTCTCAGGATCCTCCCACTTAAGGGAAGACAATCTAATTGGCAAGACAGGACAGACAAATGAATAGCTAACCCAAGATTTAAATAACCATTCCAGATAACAACAGAAGCAGTATCATGAGTGGAAAACAATTAATTGCTGAATGAATTAAGTTGACACTCACTGCCAAGGGGGTTGTTACTGGTAACATTATTTGGCCAGCAATTATTCTCTCAGCCACAAGAGCCTATAAGAGCTTCTAAAAAGTAGAAAGGTGCATTTATTTCCTCAAAACACACAGGCGGTGAGAAAGAGTACACCAAGAAGCAGGTGGGTGGGGCAGTTTCTGTGCATCTGGGGGCACAAGATTAGATGCCATCGCGGTCTACCAGGAAATGGTCCCACGAGAATACCAAAATGACTTCTACCTACCCAAAAGTGGGAAAACAGACTCCCTTTTTCATCGAGTCAACACCTGAGCATACACTGTTTCAGGCACTCAGCTGTGACCTAACACAGCATCAAGCCACTGGAAGCTTCACAACTAGCACCAGGATGTCAGTCTTGGATTTTATAGACAATCTACCAAAAGCTGTGTATTGAGCAAGATTCTGAGGCATGTTGCATTTTAACAAGAATTAGTAATGAATGCCCCGTAAGGTGCTACTCATCTGCTGACCATGGTCTAGTGAACTATATGCCAAGGCCAAAGATGACAAGCCCCGAGTTAAATGTCCCAGAATGTGGACACCCATTTCCATTTGCTTTTGTGTGCTTTACACATACTGTCTCATTCTATCTCCGTAACAATCTCCATGGCAAGTCTCACCCCATTTTACAGATAGGGTAACTGAGGCTCAGGGTGAAGTGACTTACCCCCAAGTACACAGCCAGCAAGGGGCTGGGGTTGACCACTCCGTCCGTGCCAGCCCAATCTCTTTGTGAATACACTCAAACAGGTGTGCAGTTTTAGAGGGAAAAGGCTCAGTCCTACACAGGTTAAGTGTGGCCCCTGGAGCCAGATCGGTGTGGGATAAAATTCAGATCCACCAAGAACCAGCTGTGACCTCCAGCAAAATACTTACTTAGAATTCCTGAGCTTCATGTCCATATGTGCAGAAAGGGAAGGGAAGCCGTACCAACCAGAGAGGACTATCTAAGGAACAGGGAGAGGCTTGGCACACAGGAAGTTCTTGATAAAGCGTAGCCCTGGTTGCTGAATGCCATTACCCTTACACCTGAGACAAAGGAGGGAGGGAAGGAGGGAAGGAGGGAGCGAGCGAGCGAGCGAGCGAGCAAGCAAGCAAGCTAGCTAGCTAGCTCTTGGGCCAAACAATCAAGGAGCCCTGCAAAATCTGCAAACAGCACAAACACAAAAAGGAGTAAAGTTAACCAAATGCCTTGATTCATAACCAAAAAATATCAGGTCTCTTCAGTTAGCACTCAGAAGCTCTGTTACAAGTGCAAACAGCTCTGTGAACGAGCAGAGAGCTTTGTGCAGAGAGCTTTGTGCGGATGTGACACACACAAGTCACCTTCCCGCCAGCCCTCTGTGCAAGGAGCCACCACCTCTGTCCCCATGTCACAGACGGAAGGTGCAGGCCCAGAGATGTCAGTGAATGGCCCGGCTGGGGAGCGGAGGGTCTGGGATCAGAAGCCAAGCATCTGGCTCTGCAACCACACTTTCCAGCACTGTCTAGAATGCATGAGAGACGCTCACAGACATGATGCGGAAGTAATTCAATCACTCACATTCTGTCTAAAGAAAGCTTTCAACCATGACAGAAACCTGTAATACTGAATTAAGGGCAGATGTAGGGCAAATACTTTTGTTTTAATCACATAGAACACTGCATGATTAAAACAAAACAGAACAAAAACAGAGGCGTCCTGTCCTGCCCATACGTGAAATCGAAAGGAAAGCCTTTCCAGAACTCCAAACAGCATTGCATGTGTAAATGGCACTAGAAACGGTCACAGGTCTTGCTCCACACCTTCCTCCAGAGGCTCACATGGAGATGTCAACAGTTAGCTCATATTCCCAATACGACAAACCGACTTTAGAAACCAAAAAGGACTGACTGCCCTTTTCCGCCGCCTGACCGCAGCCACCGTGGGCCGCACACCCGCTCCCAAGAAGGGCCCGATCCAGTCGGCCCTGCCTCACCGCCCAGCGTCCCCAACTGGCTAAGGATGCGGAGGAACGGACGTACACACTGGCCGAGAAGGGCCTGACTCCCTCGGGAACTGGTGTGATCCCAAGAGGCTCGAGTGGCCTTGCCCAAGTGCTTTCTGTGATAGGCAAATAAAACCTAGAGGATTCTGAAGTCCAAAGGACTTGCTCCTGATCTTCCTGAGGATCCCTATCATTTAATTAAGAAAGCTATTGCTGGGGCGCCTGGGTGCCTCAGTCGGCTGAGCATCTATCTTTGGCTCAGGTCGTGGTCCCAGGCTCCTGGGATGGGAGTCCCGGCATCGGGCTCCCTGCTCAGCCGGGAGTCTGCTTCTCCCTCTCCCTCTGCCCCTCCCCCTGCTCGTGTTCCCTATCTCTGTCAAATAAATAAAATCTTAAAAAAAAAGAAAGAAAGAAAGCTGTTGCTGTTTGAAAGCAGCATGAGAGGAACAGAAAGAGTAAGGATGCTAAACTCCGGCTCATCCTGACCCAGAGCCTTGTTTAACGGTTGGCTCGATATTTGTTAAGACCAAGAGAGTCCGGTCCCTTCCCCTCAGCTGGAAATACGAGTCACCCACAGCCTCTGCCCTGGTTGCATAAATTTGTCTACACACTCAAGCAATAAAATCATTGTTTAACCAGAAAAAAAGAAGAAGAAGAAAAAGAAGAATCCTTTGGGGGAATGGGCGGGAGGGCTGCAAATAAAGCATCCCTGGAGAAACAACTTTCAGCCATGACTTCTCAGCGTTAGGGGTGGCATGTGATGGGGTAAGAGCCAGGTCTCTGGAAGCGAACAGTGAGCTGTAAGCCTGGTTCTGACCTGGCGCAAGTCCTCCTGGCTCCTCACTCAGCCTGCTTCCTCATCTCTGAAAAGGCATCAACCGTGAAGGCTCCTGGGAGGAGGGGAGGGGAGGCCCGTTCAGGAGCTGCCACTAAAGCATGAGCCCCTTCTGCAGGGCCAGGCCCAGCCTCAGGCCAGTCTATCCTCACAAAGTTTCTTCTCTTCTTGGGACCCCTATGGGATCAAGTTTTGATGAGCCTGCAGGCTGCTCAGTGCAAATCACCCCGCCAACACCCTGCCCAGCCACAGAGAGAATTGAGAACAGGGTTCTTCAAAGTTCCAGTGATAAATCAGTTTAGGCGGCCATGTGAACATTTTCTTTAAAAATCAAACAATTAAAAAAAATGCAGAGTCCACACAGTAAGGACAGTTCCTCTCAGCTCTATCCCACTTACCAGTTCTATCCTAGTTACATCTGAGACCCAGAGTCTCAAATTGTCTAAGGCGTTGGGGGGGGGGGGGGAGTGTCAACAAAGTTTACAAGCCACTCATTTATCAGCATGGTAGGTCACAGCCCCTGCCGTGAGGAGTTTACCATGTATCCTGCTGCGAAGACCGGACCAACACCAGCTAGAGCAGCAAACAAACCTGCCACAAGGAACCAGGGGCTGAGCTGTGGGTGTGGTCTGATGACCCAGCAAAGGGTCAGGAAAAAAGCCAAGAGGCAGGAGCAAGGCCCCAAGCTCATTCAGGGACCGTAAGCAAAACAGATTTAGCAGGCAGGAGGAAAAGGGAAAGGGACCTCATCTGTGAAGGGACCACACGGGGCCGGCACTTGAGGAGACCCAGACCTCTTAGCCTTGAAGGGCTCTGGGAGGGGCAGTAAGATGCCGGCAGAGCCGATAGGAGCAGATCATGAAAAATGCCACAAGAGAGGAAGCCCCAGGACCGGATGTCTACAGCTGCGGGAATCAAGGAAGGCACCTCATAAAGGGTGCCATATGAGTGAACAAAGGACAGGGAAGATTTGGGCTGGGTGTGGGAGAGGCATCCTGACAGCAAAAGCAACAGCCAAGGGACACACTCGGGCAGGCTTATCCGTGGGTCAGGGCGAGCGCGTTACGTGGGGAATGATGCTGAGTCGAAGTCTCAACAGCAAGCTACCTAGAGCTGGTGGGACAAGTCCCGAGCGGGAGGAGCTGGACTTGGTGCAGAGCTGGAAAGTAACCTGTGAGAAACGCGGCGAGCCCGTTAGATGCGCCCCACAGCAGGATCCACATCCTGTGTGTGATCGGAACAGTGCTGAGGGCAAGGATAAGCGTGACAGCCTCCTGAGGTAAGTGTTTAACTTGCCATTAAAAAAGAAAACCAAAAGATGGCCTCGAGAGACATCTGTTTTAAGAGAACAAAGATCAAGCTTCTCAAATGATGAAAAGAAAGCATTCCTGGCAGGATGGCAGGAGGGGTCGTCAATGCTACTGACAGCGCCAGGAGCACGTGGCCAGAAATGGAAGCCCCCTGGCTGCCTGGAAAACTCTGCCATCAGCCAAGACCTGTGCTTCAGTCCTTGACTCAACTGTATACCGTGGCAAGGTTAGCCGTTTCCAGCAAGACAGCTGTGGTCCCCATACGATCCACATGACCCACCGTCCACAGTACGACAGCAGCCACACCTGCACAGGCCGAGGGCCCAGGCAGGCTGCAGGGGAAGCGCCGGCGTGGCGGCAGGCCTGGGTCTCAACCCCAACCTCCTCAAGGACCACCACTGGCAGCGTGACCTTGAGCGCATTCCTTCTCCCTTCCTGTGAGAACGGATTACCGTAAGAGCCGCCGCAGGTGCCCAGAAAATGGCTGGGAACTATTTCTGTTGCCGTGTTACTAAAAAATTACCCTTCTCAGTATTTCCCGCTAGGAGGGGTACTCAACAGGGCCGTGGGGAAAATGCCGCGACAGGGAAGTGCCTGGAAGGCCACAGCTGGTTTCACACTTTGCCATCAGGAACAAGCAGTTCTGGGGGAGAGGGGCGCTGGTCTGGACATTTTCGGAGGAGTGGCCTGTCCAGGTCTCACAAGTGCTCAGCCTTCCAGGGGACCGTCCTGGTGGCCGCCGCGCGCGGCCTGACCTCCCAGTAAGAAGGCCCCCTGAGGACCTCCCGGGCTGCAGGGCAGCACTGTTCCCAGAGACCATTCTCCACCTCACCGGAAATGGCATTTGGGAAAGCAACTGTCGGGAACCTCTTCTAATTGTCCTGCTCCTTACAAAACATGTAGAAAACAGAAGTTAATATGTGGTCTGGTGAATGCAATGTATCAAAGATGAACTGTGGGTTGTACCAAGCCTGGCCGCTGCTGCCATCTGACCAAACGGTGCAGGCTGCCCCCTCCCGCCCCCCCCCCCCCCCGCACAAAGGCTTCCCCCAGGATCGGGGGCAAAGCCCCCCTCGCCTGGGAGAGGGGGCCGGGCCTGGCCCGAATCGGAGAACAGGCTGCAGTCCCCTGCGCGGTGACAAGGATCAGGACGCGGCGGCTCACCCCCTCGGCCTCTCACGGCCCCCACTAACACCGAGCCCTGGGAGAAGATCTCGCAGAACCACGCACACAAAGCCTGCAGGGAGGCGCGCGGGGAGCACGGCGGCCGCGGGCAAGGCTCAGCTCGCTGGAGCAGTCGTGTGCAACACACACACACGCACACGCACCCAGACGCACCCACGCAGGCGCCCGGGCCGGTGGGCGGGCCCGCCGCACTCACCATGAACGCCGCGGGGCTCAGGGGCGCGCGGTCGGCGGCTCCATGCCCGGGCGGGCTCCGGCGGGCGGCTCCGGGGACCTCGGGCGGCGGCTCGGCGGCGGCTCGGCGGGCGCGGGCGCGGGCGCGGGCGCGGGCGGGGGCGGGGGCGGCAGGCCGCTCAGTGGCGCGCAGATGCCGCGCCGCCTATCCGATCGCGCGCTCCGTGTCGGCGCGTCAGGCCTGGCTCGCGGGCGAGGGGTGGGGGCGGGGCGGGCTCAGGCGCCCGGCTCCCTCCGCCCCCCACGGGGTGCACACCCGCCGGCCCGGCGGCTCGCACCGGGGAACAGGGACGGGTGCAACCGCAGCACGGCAGCATCGCGCTGGGAAATGCACGCTCCACAGAGGAAGCAGCGAAACACCGAACACGCGGCAAAGCTCTGCTCCGTAACGCTTTTTAAAATAAGAAACATGTATCCTTGCTCAGCGGGGAGACTGCTTCTCCCTCTGCGGCTCCCTGCCACTCTGCCTACTTGTGCTTCCTCTCTCTCTCTCTGTCAAATAAGATCTTTAAAAATAAAAAAAATAAAAATAAAATAAGAAACACGTATTACCAAAAGGAGCTATGTAAAATGTTCACACGACCAGGCTCTGGGTACTGGGCTACGAGCAACTTTTATTCTCTCTCCGGTTGCTCATCTTTTTTCTGCAGTCAGATGCGTTCCATCCAAACGTCAGGCTGCACACCAAAACCCATCCTGATAGAAACCTGACTAACGACTGCTCCTGGGGGGGTCGGCTGGAAGGGGCGTTAGACTCCGTGCGGGGTGACACCACAGACAACTCCGCGCCCACTCATCCAAGCCAAGCGCAAGAGCGCATTTCAGATGAGAGCATCCCACTGTTCGTAAATTATACCTCAATTTACAGAAATCTTTAAAATCTGCGCAGGGGCAAAATTCTTTCTGGACAGCCCGTGGGTCCAACGCCCAAGGGCTGAACAAACTCAGTCTGAGACAACGCAAGACTACCCTGGGATGTAAATTCGTCCTAAGTCCCCAGATCAGGAGGACCGGGCCATCCCCAGCTGATTTTCTGGAGAACAGCATTCCCAACTAGCCACCCAAAACTTCTTCACTCGGAAGAAGCCTATGATAGTCACCCGACTGTACTCGAAAAGCCGGAGGAGAAGGAGTAACGGAGTGTATGTGCAGAACCTGGAATTGCCTTGGCCATTGGCAGGTGCAGCCATTTTGGAAGAGAGCCTGGCAGTCCCTTACACAGTTCAGTACACCGACCACACCCCTGGGAACCTGCCCAAGAGAAATAAAACGTTGGTCCGCAAAAAGACTTGATGCAAATACTCAAAGCCAATGCACATTAACGGAGGACACTGATGGACAGGAAGGCACCATGGACGCAGGCTACTATGCAGGCAAACCCCAAAACATGACCCGAAGTAAAAGACCCCCACCAAAGATAATCGGCAGGATTCCGTGTCTATGAAGTTTCTTTAAAAGGCAAGTCTCTAGAGAGAAAGCAAATTAGTGTTTGCCTGGAGCTTGAGGAGGGAGTGGAGACCCACTGCCAACAGGCCTGAAGGAACTTTCTAGAGAAAAGCATCCTAATACGGGAGTGCGCTGACAGTTGCACAACTGCATAAATTTCCTAAAAATCACTGAACATGGACAATGAGGAAATTTTATGGTAATTATACTTCAATAAAGCTGTTTCAAAAAGTAATAAAAGGATAAAGGGGGAGTGGTTGATTCTGGATGGAAGGATTAGGGAAAGCGTAAGAGAAATTACTCAAAATCTGGAAGACAAAAGCATTGGGGGGTGGGGTGTCCTTTCAGTTCATACCTGGGCACTTTTAACACATCCACCAGAAGTTTATTCAGTCCTCCAGGAGGATGTGTCCCTGCTATTTATTACTTTATTAGAGCCCAGAAAATGTGATCGACACACTAACTGATAGATTGAGGTCCAATAGAAAAAACAACTCCAGAGGTTATATTTTCTTCTCCCCAACCAGTCGTTTAAATCTAACCTAACAATCTTATTCTAATTCTTTTCTTGTTTTTATGCCAATAAATACCTAGTTTCTCAAATGCCCTTACAATCAATTTTACCACCTCACTCAACTTCTCAATGTGTTAAATGAATCTCTGACCCATGGTTGAAGGAAGGGAGGAAAGAAAAGGGGAGAGAGAGAGAAAGAAAGAGAAAGAGAAAAAGAAAGAGAAAGGGAGAGAGAGAGAGAGGAAGGAAGGGAGAGAGAGAGAGAGGGAGAGAGAGAGAGAGGAAGGAAGGGAGAGAGGGAGGGAGGGAGGGAAAAAAGAAAAGGTGAATGTCACAAAAAAATGGCAGAATGACTCTTTTATACCAAGAGAATAAAGGGACAAAAAACTAAGGGCAATACAGAAGCCTGACTGCATTCTGGTTCATGAAGAACAGTTTGGTGCAACTGGGGAAAAGCAGAATGTGATCTGGTCGTGAACATGGTCACGGTCAGATGGAATTACTGATCATTCTCCTCGGTTCACACCTATATCAGCCTCACGCTGATATACGAGAACGTCCCTCTGAAGACCTGTATGCTGACGTATTTAGCAGTAAGATGTCACAATACCTGCAACTTACTTTCAAATGATTCCATTTAAAAAAAACAGAGGCATGATAAAATGAATAGCCTCATGTCAATGACTGTTCAGTCTCAGCGGAGCATATACGGTGCTTACTGAATTATTCCTGGAACCCTTCTGTAGGTTTAGAGTTTTTCTTCACACGCGAAAGACACTATGCAATGGCTGGTGACCATCCTTCAGATCATGTCATAAATAGCCACTGGCACAGAAGCTGCCCCTGCCCTGCCCGCCGGAGCCAGAACAAGGCCCCATCATTCTCTCCCAGCATCAGCTTCCGTTTGCTCACAGCACTAATCATACTTGTAATTACATGTTTATTTAAGATGTTTTCCCTCGGCGCCGGGGGGCTCAGTCGGTTAAGCGTCTGCCTTTGGCTCAGGTCATGGTCCCAGGGTCCTGGGATTGAGTCCTGCATCAGGGTCCCAGCTCAGCGGGAAGTCTGCTTGTCCCTCTGCCTCTCCCCCTGCTTGTGCTCTCTCTTTCTCTCAAATAAATAAAATCTTTAAAAAAAAGATATAGTTCCCTCAGGGGACCATAAAACCTCTGAGAGCGGGGACTCTGGTGGTCTCTTCACCACTGAAGGCCAACAAAATACATGGTACAGAGGACACACGGAGCATCTGTGCTATCAGTCATTTCGCCCTTCCTTCCTTCCTTCCTCCATCCATCCACGTACTTCTGGTGCTTGGCCGGAGGAACAGAGATGAACACAGTCCCTGCCCTCTCCATCACTCACAGACCAGCAAGCAGATGACGACTATATCACAGGGGTGCTCGAGAAACCTCCCAGATTTCCAGAGCCCCAGGAGGCAGTGGACCGGCCTTCGGGCTTACTGCTGGCTTTCTGGAAGCAGCAGTTACTGGAGCCAGAGAGGACTAACACCATAAAGCTCCTTTCTCACAGACAAGTGGGTTTTCCACTCTCCACGCCTCCTAGACACCTAGGGCCACATACACTTTAGAAATCAGCCAACCTCAGCCCACGGTCTCACCAAATTTAAATACGAGAGATACATGTTAAGCATGTGTTAAATATGCATTAAGATATGCTTACCAAAACATACTGCTTATCTCTTCTGGCAGATTGGAGCCTGCAAGTTGCTTTAACAGGTTTCTACTGCATTATTTTAGAATTGAGAACCACTTACAAAGTTTTAACTATATATTATATCATGTGATAACAGGTTGACTTTTACTAAATTTTGAAACTTAAAGCAAAAATCAGAAGTTAACAGAGCCTTTTTTCCATCTCAGTGTGGCTTTAGATCCACCTTCATCTGCCTAAAGAACTCTTCCTCCTGAAGTTTTCTGAGCTAACCAGAGCTCATTCCCAGGCTTCCTGTATCTCTACCAGCACAGGGGATTTTCTTATTTGATTAGTCTATAACATCGTTGTCTTTACCCTTTGAGGTCAAGGAGGTAAGACTGATCCACTTGTTCAGTGCAGCATCCTAGCAGAGACGCTGACAAACCCAACCTTGCTGAAGACCACTGGATCTCGCAGGGATCAAAAGGTTACCAAGGAACAACTTCCCAGTCCTGGGGATTGGTTAAGTAAATCACGTTACACAGAAGGCCACTACTTAGTAAAAATGAGATCCTGAAAGAATATTTAAGGATATAGGAAAAATGCCTATGTTGTCAGAAAAATAGGAAGAAAAATGCCTACAAAGTGGTATGTATTGGATTTTGACACTCATTCAGCCACTTAACAAATATGTATTAACTACCCACTAAATCTTGGCACGGTTCCAGGCCCTGGAGCTAAAGCAATGGTCGAGCAAACAAGTTCTAGACCTTGCTTTCGTGAGTTCATAGTCTAGCAGGGGTTGAGAGGCAGGCAGTAAAGAAACAACGGAGCAAGAACTTAAGATGGGAAACAGCAGAGTCCTATGACCATGACGACCGATGGGGGTGTGCTGGGTGGTCATTCAGACAGGGAGGGCAGGGAAGACCTCTCAGAACATGATCTCAGAGGGAGCCCTGAGCTGAGACCCAGTGAGCCGCATTCAGTCCTAACAATCCCATAAGGTAGGGACTGTGCTAGGCTGAGCAATGGCCCCCACGTAAAACCGTGTCGGAATCCCCAGCACCTGTGAATGTTACCTTCTATGGCAGAAGGGGCTTTGCAGGTGTGATTAAGGTTATGGAACTTGAGATGGGGAGATTATCCTGGATTATCTGTGTGGGCCCAAAGTAACCACAGGTATCCTTAAGAGGGGGATGCAAATGGGGATGTGACTATGGACGGAAAGGCCATGTGTCCACAGAGACAGAGGTTGGAGTGAGGCGGCCACATGCCCAGGAATGCCAGGGGCCTCCAGAAGCTGGAAGGGAAAGAAGAGACTCCCCCCTTTCTAGAGACTCTAGAAAGCCCAGCCTGGCCAACGCCTAGATTTTGGCCTGGAAGACACACTTCAGACTTCTGACCTCCAAAGCTGTAGGAGAATAAATGTGTGTTTTCAGCCCCCAAGTTTGTGGCACTGTGACAGCGGCCCCTCCCCTACCTCTTTGTCCCCAAACACAGCACCTGTGGCTCTGAGGGGCCTCTTCGGATAAGCAGCAGATGGTAGGTGGCAGGGCATGATCTGAACCCAGGCCGTCTGACTCCAGAGCCTCTTAACTGCCAACTTCTCTGGTGGGCTGCCTCTGAACTAAGATTTCAGTTTCCTTCACTGGCGCTCCCTTCACGGGCCTGAGGCCACATTAACGATGAGACCCAGGCATGAGACCAAGGAATAAATGCAGCACTCACCTATTACTTCCAGGAACACCACGGGGAGTTTCTAGTGCCAATACGAAGGCCCCATCCAAAGTGCTTCCACGCCGACGAGACGTTTTGTAAAAGTAACACTCTGAGTTGAAGTTAGACAAGTGACTTACAGGGAGGTGTGGAAATCGCCTCAATCTCCTCTAATCTGAGGTTTCTCGGAGTCCTACGCAGTCGTCTATGAAGAAGCATAGAATATGCCACCCCAAACATGCCACTCTGGCACACTGATTGTTCTGAATTCAAGTTTCTCGAGAAACAGTGAGTGCAAGGACACCCTGACCTTCCTCTGTCCCCCTGAAAGCAGGACTAAGTCTCCCGTGTGGGAGGTACCCTCCCTGCACCAGGAGGGGCAGAGGCATCCTTGCCACCAGAGACAGGGAATTCAGGGCCAAGAAGGCTGCGTAAATAAACCTTATTACGTCTTCACTAATCTACTACCCCAAGTCCAAACCCCCCCATCTTGTCAATTCTTTACAATGTCACCGCCTCTTTGTCTAAAAGGTGTTAAAAGCCGCCTGCTTTGGTCACTTCTTTGAGTTTCCCATACATACAAAATTAGTTTTTCTCCTGTCAATCTGTTATGTCTGTTTCATTATTAGACGGACCAAAGAACCTAGAAGGGGAGAAAGGAAAATTTTCCACCCCTATACCTGCTGATTAGGCCTCCTCAGGCAGCCTACTGTGCCCTGGGCCCTGCACTCCCCACTGGACCCGTAAGGCAAGCCACCAGACCTGGGCCCCTCAGCCACTGGAAGTGTCTCCCCTGCTGCTCCAACTGTGTTTGAGAGATTACAAAATACTTGAAAATCTCAGTCTTCCACTGGGAATTAGATCAATGGAAGAGCAGTATTCTTCAGCTGTCACTGTTTTCAGGTCGACACATTGAACTGCCCAGAGAAGGGCAAAAGCATTCGAAAGCTCCCAGTGGCCATCTGTCTGGGTCTTCCTAGGAAGCTGTCTCCATTCAGCTGCTACCATGAAATGCATCTTTCTGGTTCCAGTAACAGGACAGGCCACCAGAACGCAGATGCCACTGCCAGAGCCCAAGGTCAGTGGGAAACTGGCTTCAGAACACGGGTGGTGCTCTCCAACTCAGCACAGCCTACCACATCTTTAAGTTGCTTATTTGTCAATTTCCTGAGTACCTGGCATGTACATACCGAAGAGAATGTGTGCAACTCACACAGCCTATGATTCTGTAGCATCTGTATTTACACGGATGAAACGTGTATGTACATACTCTGGGAGGGTGGGCACTAATCTGTCAGAGACTCCCACCAGGAGGGGCTGGGAAGTCTTGGGGTACAGAGGGCATTCCTATTTTACCCTACCTATATCGATCATTTGGGTCTTTTTTCATGAATTATTTTCATCATTTGAAAAAAAAAACACAAAAACATTTTTTAAGCCATTTCAGATGGAATTCAAGGCTGATTTTGCCAACTGCAATTTCCAAACCACATCGAACATTCCTGGAGCAAAGCTGGTTGTTGTTTTTTTAATCCACCCACAAGAGTGAAGGTGTAGCCATGAGGTTAGACCAGAAGAGGAGGAGCCACCGAACTTTACTGAGTTCCCAATGGATGCCAGCTGCTGCCCCGGGAACGCCTTCATCCTACTTGACCCTCCCAAGCACGGGCTAGGTGCACATGATCTTTGCAGAGTGAGAAACCGAAGTTCAGGCAGGCAGTCGCTGGCCCAGGGCCACACCACTGACTGTGGACGACAGAACCAAGACCACACTCGGGAACCCCTGATCCCAGTCAGAGTCCTCTCGTGGTCCCCCTGCCTTCCCAAACCCCAGACCTCTGACCCCTGCCCTGTCAGAGGCCCCCGGGAAGATCTGCATGACAACTAACACGTGGGCTCCTGTTCCAGAATCCCTCTCTCCTCCTGGGAACCACGTGGGCAGACAGATGGGGAATTTATCACTTCCACATTAGGAAAACTAAGCAAACCATAAGAGGCACTATGTGCTGGAATTTCAGTTTATATCACTGAAAGGCACTTGAAGTACAAGAGCTACACTTCTCAGAATTAACCATTACCGCAACAGTGGGAGACAACCTATCCCAAGAATAAATACAGAGATCAAATGCAATGACCTTGCCATTTCCCCTAC
This sequence comes from Eumetopias jubatus, assembly GCF_037043125.1. NCBI lineage: Eukaryota > Metazoa > Chordata > Mammalia > Carnivora > Otariidae > Eumetopias > Eumetopias jubatus. Next base: position 198,338,258 of record NW_028274808.1, on the reverse strand, counting down.
AGAAACTTCCCACCGCTTCCTCTTTCCCTTCTTGTCCAAAAGGCATCATGTACAAGTTTGATAAATATTTAACCTGCTGCTTCTCCAAAAACCCAAATTAAGGGGGACTGCACATTTTTTGCGATCTTCTCCTGAAACTCACCTTCCACCAGAAGTTCCCTGTTGCATACAAACATGCTGCCTAGCACCCTGACAAGCCCAAACTTCCAGAACACGTTCAGCTTCCGACAAGGGATCGCCACAGCTGTCTAACGTATCCCTCTTTCCTCTGGCCACTGGGAAGCTCAATGCCAAATCTGTAGTGTGCCTCTGGAGTTACATGAGACTTCGTGGGTTGTATTTTGGGACATCCATTCACCCTTGGCTTCATCTGGCTACCCTGTGCCCAAAATTCCTCAAATTTTTTCTCTATCATTATGCACACATTTTTCATATTGTTTTAACTGATTCATTTTTTTTAAGATTTTTTAATTTTTAAATAATCTCTACACCCAATGTAGGGCTCGAACATACAACCTCAAGATCAAGAGTTGCATGCTCTACCAGGGAGCCAGTCAGGTGCCCCCTACACACATTTTTAAAGAGCATTTTTTAGACTGGGATGCCTGGGTGGCTCAGGTGGTGAAGTGTCTGCCTTCAGCTTGGGTCATGATCCCGGGCTCCTGGGATCGAATCCCACATCAGGCTTCTTGCTCGGCGGGGAGCCTACTTCTCCCTCTGCTTCTGCCCCTCTCCCTGCTTGTGTTCTCTCTCTCTCTCATAGATAGATAGATAGATGATAGATAGATGATAGATAGATAGATAGATAGACAAAAATCTTTAAAAAATATCTTTTTTAGAGTAGACATGCACATATAGAACAAAATCCAAAAGGTATGAAAGGGTATACAGACAAAGCAGGTTGCCCTCCTATCTCCCACATCCCCAGTTCACTACCCTCTCCAAAGTAATTCTATCATGATCAGTCGTGTTAAGTAACCTTCCAGACGGAGTCTCTGCATCTACAAAGATATGCATGTATCTTTATACATACAGAGCACACTCATAGACTGGTTATTCACTTTGCTTTTCAAGATCTGCACTTTATTTCACTTAGGGATTTAACCAGTTCCCTATTGCCAGGCATTTAGCTTGCTTCCAACCTTTGGTGCTGCAATCCACACCCTTAGCAACCAACATTTTGCTTACATACTGATTCATCTCTAGGATGAATCCCTAGAAATGTAAATGCCCTGATGGACTCATTCATTCTTCATTATTTTTTTTTACATTAAAATAGCTTTTTTTTTTAAGATTTTATTTATTTATTGGACAAAGAGAGACACAGCGAGAGAGGGAACACAAGCAGGGGGAGTGGGAGAGGGAGAAGCAGGCTTCCCTCGGAGCAGGGAGCCCGATGCGGGGCTCGATCCCAGGACCCTGGGACCATGACCTGAGCCGAAGGCAGACACTTAACGACTGAGCCACCCAGGTGCCCCTAAGATAGCTTTTTTGATGTACATAGTCCTACGATTTTTAACAGCCACCACCAACCACCACAGAACATAAAGTTCTACGGCTTTCCTCCAGCCACCATCACAACCAAGATGCAGAGTCGTTCTACCATCCCCAAAACCTCCTCCCTGCTCCTCACACCCTATGCCATCCCTGGCACTACGGCTCTGTATTTTCAAGCGTGTCACATACAAGGAATCGTATAGCCTGTCAACTTTTTGAGATTAGATTCCTACACTCAGATAATACCCTTGAGACTCACGCAAGATTGTCAATATGGGGGATTACACCGACTGATTTTCAAATGCCAAACCAACCTTGCATTCCTGGTAAAAATGCCACTTAGTTGTGGTGTATTGCCCTTTTTTTTTTAAGTATTAATGGATTCAACTTGCCAATATTCTATTGGGGATTACGTGTGTCTTCATAAGGGATAGAGATCTGCAATTGGCTTTTTTTGTACTGCACTTGTCTGGTTTTGGTATCAGGGTAATACAGGTCTCATAAAATGCATCAGGAGGTAGTCTCTCCTCTAAAATTGATATTATTTTTCTTTAAATACTGGTAGAACTCATCAATGACACTCCCTTGGGCTTGGAGATTTCTGTTTCTTTAATAATTAGAGGATGATTCAGGTCATCTATTCATCTTGGATGAGTTTTGGTGATTTGTGATTTTCAAAGAAATGGACCATTTCATCTAAATTATCAAACTTATGAATGTGGAGTTATCAATGACATTCTCATTATTAATTTCTGTAGGGTCTGTGGGGGTATCCCCCTTTTTCACTCATCTTATTGATGATTTGATTCACCTCTCCTTTTGTCAGCTTTCATCAATTTTCTTCATCATTTCAAAGAACTAGCTTTTGGTTTCACTATTATTTTTTCATTTCTAGTTTCACTGATTTCTGTTATGTTATTTCCCCCCTTTGGCTTGCTTTGGGTTTATTTGCTTCTTTCATGGCTTTTAAAGTAGAAAATCAGATTATTGAGTGGAGACCTTGGTCTTTTCTAATATAAGCATTTTAATGCTATAAATTTCCTTCTAAGCATTGTATCCCACAAATTTTGGTATGTTCTATTTTCGTTCAGTCCAGAATATTGTCCAACTTTCTCTGTGACCTCATTGTCCCATGATTTATTTAGAAGCGTGTTACATATTTAATTTCCAGGTTTTGGCGTAGGTTCTTGCTATCTTTGTGTCACAGCTTTATGATCGAATTCCACTGTGGTTAGAGAACCTATTTTGTGTCATTTTAATGCTTCCAGCTTTACGGTTTCCTTTATAACACAGGTTATGGTCTATCTTGCTGAACATTGCACGCTTGTCAAGATTGTGTGTTGTGCTCTCGTGGGAGGCCGAAGTATTCTCCAAAGGTCAGTCCTGCTGGCCGATGGGTGATGGTCAGTCCTTCTGTGTCCTGGCTGATTCTGTCAGTGGTCTATGGGTCACTGTCTAGAGAGTCAACAGTCCAGTAATAACTGTGGACTTGCACACTTGTTTCAGCTCTGCCCTGCTTCATGCATTCTGCAGCTCTTGTGGGTGCACACACATTCAGTTATTCTGTCTTCATTGGGTAACATCCCGCCTTGTCCCTGGGAACTTCCCTTGCTCTGAAATCTACTTTTTCTTATGCTACTCTATCTACTCCATCTTCATTCTGACTAGTGCTTTCGTGGTGTTTCTTTTCCCATCCTTTCATTTCAACCTACATATTTTACATGTGAAGTGAGTTTCCTTTAGACAACACATATTTGGGTCGTTTTCATTTTTTCACCCATTCTGACAATCTGTTAGGATTAGGCATTCGGACACACAACTCACACAACTGGTGTGTTCAGACCATTTGTATTAACATAATTACAGATATGTTTCAGTTTATTATCTTGTCTGTTTTGTTTTTCCTTCCTCTATTCTTTCCTGCCTTGATTTATTTTTTGAGCTTTTTAGAATTTCATTTTAATTTGCTGTGTTTTTTACTCTTTGTATAATTTGGTGGCCGACCTAGGGGTTAAAATGCATATTTAATTTTTTTACACTCTTACCACCATACATATCCCTCTATGTGACACCTACAGACACTGAAAACCAGACGACGGTCTCATCCTTGCTGTCAGTAGAACAAGTTTTAAAGAGCTCGCTAAGACAGCAGGGGTCCACTGTACCTACCTAGACCCTCATCGTTCTCCTGCTCTTCCTTCCAAATGTTCCAAGCCTCCTTCAAGTGTAATGACCTTTCCGTCCAAGAAACTTCCTTTAGCAACTCACTGAGTTAGATCTGCTGGCAACAAATTCTCCCACTTTTCCTTCATCTGAGGGCACTGTATTTCACCTTCACCCCTGCAGGGTATTGGGCCCGACACAGAATTTGGGACTGAGGGCTCTTTTCTTCCAGTACATTAAAAATGCGTTTCTGATGCGAAAAATCAGTCATTCAAATTGTTGTTCACCGATACGTAATGCATTTTCTCTGGCTGCTTCTAAGATACTTTTTGTCTTTATTTTCAGCAGTTTGATTATGATGTGTCTGGGCATGGGCCTCTGTGGCTTCCTCCCGTCTGGAGTGCACTGAGCCCCCTCTCCCTAAATCTGTAAGTTTAGATCTTTTGTCGGATTTAGGATGTATTCAGACATTATTTTGTCCAATATTTTTTTCTGCAACCCCATCTTTCTCCTCTCCTTCTGAAACCCCAAGAGCACAAATGTTTGACCTGTTAGTACTGCCCCATGTGTCCCTAAGGCTCTGTTCATTTTTCCTCCAATCTTCTTCCTCTGTATTGTTCAGATGGAATGGTTTCTAGGGACCTGTCTCAAAGTTTACACATTCTTTCTGCTATCATCTTCATTCTGCTACTGAGGCTATCCAGTTAGCTTTTTGTTGTTACTGTTATTTTTCATTAAAAAGTTCTGTGTAGGGGCTCCTGGGTGGTTCAGTCGGTTAAGCATCTGACTCTTGATTTTGGTTCAGGTCATGATCTCAGGGTCGTGAGATCAAGCCCTACGCCGGGCTCTGCACTGGGCATGGAGCCTGCTTGAGATTCTCTGTCTCTCCCTCTGTCTCCCCTCACCACCCAGCTCTCTCTCTCAAAAAAAAAAAGAAAGTTCCACATAGTTCCTCCTTATATTTTCTAAATCTTTACTGATACTTTCTACCTTCCTATTTCAAGAACATTCCCCCTTTCTTATTGGAGCATTTTTATAACGGCTGCTTTAGAGTCTTTGCTGGATAATTCTAATGCCTGTGTTATCTTGGTACTGGTGTCTGTTAATTACCTTTTCCCACGGGAGTTGAGATTTTCCTAGTATGTCTGAATGGCATCCTAGAAATCTTGACTGTTGTGTTAACAAGACTCAGGGGTCTTGTCTAAACCCTTTGGAGAATGTTGACATTTTTATTTTAATAGACAATTGATTTGGTTGGATTCCAGCCCCATGTTCCAAACAGCCTTCTATGGGTTATGGCTCCAAAGTCAGTTGACTTTGCAAAGCGTTCACAGCACCTGTTAACTATACCCCCCATGTGCACCGCCCAGTGACCAGCGTGGGTGCTGGTCTACTCCCAAAGTTCAGTTCTCAAGTCTACTGTTGCTAGTTAGGGTCAGATCCATGTATCCACAACTTGAGAGTCAGCCTCGGAGTTCAGAACAACCTTAAAGGTCACTTTCCTGAGCTCTTCCTCTCCACCAATGTCTCCAGAACTTGCAGATTTCCTGGGTCACCACTTTTCTGGTTCTCTAGCCAGACACACACCTCCCACGACCTTGGGCCAAGTGGTAGGAGGAGAGAGAATAGGGCATCAGGGGTCGGCCCCACCTTCTTGGGAATAAACCTCCTCTAATCAGTTCCCCTTCCTTAGAGTTTCAGGCTCCTGCTGGCCCATTTCTACTGCCAGGAGACTGCATGGGCGCTGGGGAGTGAGAAAACAGAGAAAAGAAAAAAAATGAAAAGTAAGGTTTCTGCATTCTCTCTGAATGTGAGAGTACCACTCCTCAGCAAGAACTAGAAAGGCTTTCCTAGGGCTCTCCAACACCCATCTAACCCACCTCTAACACCTAGTGCTCATTAACACCCATCTCTGGGTTTTAGGATACCTTGAGTTTGGCCTGGGGAATATCAGAGGGGAAAAAATGGTAAAGTCAATCAACTCAGAGGTATTCTGAATTGTGGTCTTTTTCTCCAGTCCACCTGCCAGTCTGATAGCTGTATTCATCAGGAGACAGGTTAGAGTATGCTTACTCCTTACCCAGAACTGGGAACTACTCTGTTCTGTAAACTGGTTCAAACCTATTTTGAAGATGAAGGAAGTTTTCTCATTGTTGTTTTAGAATTACCTGCAGGCCTGTCACCAGCCACCTGCACTGACCATCCAGGCTTGTCTTTTCTGCAGTTTTTGATGATTGATGCTTTTCTGATTACCCAGACTTCATGGAACCCAGAGGTGAGAAGAATGACTATCACTTCAGGCTGTTCTGGATTTGCCTTCTTCTGGGATTCTCTCTTTCACATCTAAGAGCTGACTGGAAATTCCAACACATTCCAGGTTATATAAACACATGCACGCTTCTTGGCACACAGGACACGTTTTATCCAGGACACAGAAGCCCACAAGCCCGTACTCCCTACGGCTGTCCCTGCCCGTCAGCAGCTGCGCTGGAGTGCCAACAGCACACTGCCTGAATCCCTCAAGTCCATGTACCCGGTGTTATGTCTAAAAGACTCACAAACTCTGCTCTGAAGCATCCCCCAAATGTGTGCAGCCCTGAGCTCCTCCAACATCTCCTCAAATTACAAAGACTCACCTTTACTTTTTAAGTGGTCTTTTCTTCAAAAAAATAAAAATAAAAAGACAGTGCATGAGAAAATTATTGAAAGGAACAATACCAAAATGCAAACAGTGGTTATTTCAGGGCAGTAAGAGGCCAAGTGTTTTCTTTTTCTTAATTTGCTAACGTCTTATACGTCTTCTACCAATTAACATAACGAGGATAATAAGTATTGCTCATTTATTTTTACAAATCCACCCCCCCCCGTTTCCAATAGTTTGAGCAATTGAGGGACAGTAAACCACAACTACCTCACGCCAGGCGATGGCAGTGAGATCTTTTAACAAGACTTCATCCGCACAACGTCACCGGAGCATCGAAATTCCCCAGTAAATCACTGCTTCTCAAACCTGGCTGCACATCAAAGTCATGGACAGAATGCAAACATAAACAAAACGCCAGTCAGCCTGGAAGGAGGATGTGAGAAAAGAGAAGTCAAGAACAATTCTCAAGTTTTAGACCTGAAGAAGAAGGCTAAGTCTATCGCCTTCCAAAATGGGGAAACATGCAAAAGGAACAGGCCCAACGGTACGGAAAAAAACAGAGTCAGACAGGAAGTGGCTGGAGGACAACCCAGTGGAGCACCCGGCCGAAGTCTACAGTTCAGGAATGAGATCCTGGCTGGGAACAAATGTGGGGGCGGCCAGTGGAGCCTCAAGTCCAGCCGAGGTCTCCTAGGGGGTGACCACAGACAGAGAAGCACCTGAGAGGCACTCTAAAATCTAGAGGGCACCCCGCAGAGGAGAATGTGGTGACCTGGAAGTCAAGGTCAGAAAGGCTTGCAAGGAGCAGAGGAGAGGTTGATAAACGTGGGCCGAGGAATGCCCCTTGGACTTGGGAACGGGCGGTCACTTGAAAAACCAGGGGTGCAGAAACTCTAGGATGGCCACACGCCACCTGCCTTCACAAGGCTTATCACAGCTGCAACTACCTGTAGAGTTATGGTGCTTTAATCTCTGCCCCCGATCTACGGTAACGTCCAACGAAGGCAGGGGCCACGTAAGTCTTGCCCTTCACTGTAATCCCAGGACAGACCCCCCACAGTGGCTCAAATCTGTGGAACAAAGGACTCTGGAATCCAAGAAGGAAGGTTCCTCTTTCTTCCCAAGGCAAAGGGTGCGCTGCCCCAATGGGCCAATGTGGCCAGAGCCCCGGCCCGTACAAACCCAATAACAGGAGACTGAAGACAGCTGTCTTCAAATGCGTTCTCCCCGTCTTTATTCTCGGGGACCTCTCCAGTTCACCAGCAGCTGCCACAATGTGTATCCAGTGTACTCTGGACCATTTATTTAACCTGTTGTAGGCAAAGACGGCTATTTGCCTCTCAATATCCAGCATCCCCTTCTCTAATAGTAGTGTTTCTGCAATGTGACTGCGCGTGACCAGTACCTAGAGCATTTGCTAGAACACAACTTGTAGTGCCCCCAGCCCCACAGCTTCTTCAGTGGGTCTAGGGTGAGGCCTGAGAAGCTGTGTTTCTAACAAACACCCCGATGGTCGCGGTATTGGTCCGGGGACCCTACTTTGAGAACCACCGCTTCAGTGTCATTCTCATAGCTATCCTTGGTCATTTTGTTTCCCCTATTTAGAATATCTCTCTGAAATAACGTAAGCTGGGAGAACATTACTTTCCAAAACTTTTATGAAATCTGAAAAGAGAACTGAAAGTAACATTGCAACATTTCCTAAAAATGGCAGCCATGTACACACAAGGCTCAAGTGAAGAGAATCTGGCCCAGTTACAAGGATGTCAGATGTGTCCCAGGATGTCCTGGGCAAACCAGAGGGAGCACCTGCCACTTGCTGGACCTATTTCTTAATTAAAAGTCATGACTGCCTCTCCTTGAGTACTAACTCTGGGCCACAGGCTGTGCTAAACACGGGACAAAAATATTTCACATACGTGAACTCTTAATGTAGAACAATCCAGTGAGCAGGACTCATAATGCCCTAGTTGCCAAGGAGTAACTGGCCCAAGGTTATACAGATAAGGAGAGGTGAAGCTGGAAATCAAATGCAAGTCTTCAAGTCCAAATATCTTGGCTGGTGTGTGCACCTGTCCCCTCGGCTCCGCCACGGGCTCCTTGAGGCACGCCGACCCAACCACAGGCCCGGCCTCAGCGTGGTGCAGTGTTTGTTGAACATGCAAGTGAGGGGGTCTGTGGAGGCCTCAGGCTCATTCTCTCACACTGCGTTCTGTTTCTTGTGTGTCACAGTAACAACAGCAAACGCTTTCTGGCACTTACGACATTCGGCGCTGTTCTGAGCACACGATGTACATTCGCATATTTAATCCTCACCCCTCCAAGGCTGATACTATGGTTCTCCAAATTCTGGAGAGGAGGGAAAGGAGGCTCAGAAAGGTTATGTGACTTGCCCATACAGCTGAGCTGTGGCAGAACTGGGATACCAACTCAGGCAGTCTGACTCCAAAGTCCATGCTCTTCAATCACTGTGTGATAAAACATTTCAAAGAGAATGGGAAAAGGAACCAGAGTTTCCTAAACCCTTCCTTATGCTTCAGCTCTAACTGGAGTTGTCAGCACCATTTGGGATCACGGGCCCTGACAGTCAGCCCCAGCTCTGCGCTCTCTAAAGGCTGTGAGCTGACATTGGACAGCCAGCTCCAGCCTGATTCCCAGGAACGTCCCCACAGTGGCAGGTGCCTGGCTCTGGATCCCGCATGGGCCTTGCCAGCCCCAGGGAGGGAGGCATGGGATAGAGGGCCAGAGACACAAAGCATGAGCGAAGAGGACACGGGCAGGATCATATAACTCATGCAGGTGCAATTACATCCTTTATTATTGATGGTTGAAGCCAGATGGTCCTCTTCTCTGCAGTATTGTGTTACCAAATAATTAGCAGACCTAGTCATTTTGGTTCACAAAAATCCTTTAAGTTCAAGAACATAATCCACGTTCACCTTAAAAGAAAGGGAACGAAAAAGATAAATTCAAACACGATGCAAGTGATATTAAGAGTCATGGGAAAATCTAAGGATAATGGTTACTTTTTTCAAAGTGTGGATTTCTTTTAAAACTTCAGCTTGGCTATTTAGTTTCTAAGAATTTATAGTTGAGCTTTGCATACAAACACATCACCTTTTAATTGTACGCTATTGAACTAAGCCTACACAATAAGTGATTCAAATTCAAAATACAATACTCTATAAGAACGGATTCTAACTTGGTGAGAGCCCTGGGCCCAGACAATTGCTACAGGGAATGTTGGGACAACATGCGGAACACCTTCAGTTTGCCGAGGCAGATCCTCATGCTGTTCAAGCCAGGGCCCCAGCACGCGCTCACCGCCACCCCGCACAGGCTGCGCCCCTCTACCCAACGTGTCTGGTACTCAGAGGGGCTGTCCTTTGACAACCCACGACAACCACAGCGCCAGGTCAGACCCCACTTTACTGCTCTGGACTAGTCCAAGAGCCACATTCCTGCCGGGGGCACTTATCACTCCAGAGGGAAGTAAAACCCTCGAGGGGCTCCCCCGAGTCCTCAGGTCAGAGACAGGCTCCAGGCCAAGCACAGCACACAAGCCCCAGGGACAGCCCCTCCCACTGCTCCCCAGGCTCGTGTGACACACGGGCCCTCGGCAGAGGAGCAGCGAGGGCCCCAGGACACAGTCCAGCTCTGCCCAAGTCACTCAGCCTGTGTCTTCAGTGCTTCTTCGGTAAAACGAGGACAATAATAGTACCTTCTTCAGAAGGCTTTACATGAACTAGAAGCCCAAGTGCTGACTCATTTGAAACCAGTACAGGGTAATCACTCAGCTCACGATGCCCCACGTTATTAACTCTGCCACACCTCTGAACTCAACCTTGTGTGCAGCCTGGCCCAGCAGGCCCTGCCCCATCCCCACACACACCCATAGTGCTCCTTTCCCTACCTGCCCTGGAGGCCTCTCCTTACCAGAGGGGTGCCCTGGAGCAAGGTGCCGTGGTCAGTTCTCGAAGCCCAGCGCCACACACGAGGCCTGGCACGTAGGAGGTCCTCAAAAACATTCACTGAACAACTGTCAGTGAATACAAAACTGAGGTGGGCGGAGTCAGCCTGCTTGGGGGTGGGGGGCAGTGTCGCAGCACTGGGCAAACAGCAGTCTGTGAGGACGGCTGGGACTCAGAGCCCAGGGGAGGATGCGGGCAGTAACAGTCAGGGTCCAAGGCCACAGATACCCCTGGCCTCGTGGAGTCTGTACATGCGCCGTCTTTGAGAAGATGAGCACATGCCTCCAGCTGTTGGCATCACTTCCTGCATGGAGAGCGAGGAAGCCCGGTGATGCAATAACCCAGGCCCTCCCCCCGCTCGGACAAGGGAGCAGCTCCCAAGCCAGCAAGGGGCAGGGGGTCATACTACAGCCAGGGTGAATGATGGCCCCTGCATTCCTGGCCAAATCAGCACTGGAAGGATTAAGCTCCAAGAAACCCAGGGGACCGGAGAGGGAGAGTGCTTTAATAAGGAACACAATTAATAAAAATTTGACAATAAACACATTTGCAACTAGTAGTGGAAAAACCAATCAAGTGACGTTATGAAGAGCTAAAGCCAGCTCTCTTTGTACGCATGCAGTAAGCTACAAGGAATGGAAAAGGTTAAAGACATCAACTTTCTGAAGACAGACTTAAATTTTAGGAACTTGGCATGCAGATCAACACAAAGTTTTCCAATTTCAAAGCCTCCATAAAGGTCATTTTTGCAAGGTTCATAAATATATGCTGCACAGCATATTTCTGAGTTTTTGTATCTCGTATACCTTTTGTATTTTCTTTGAATCTTTCTGAGCATTCTCTCGAAGTGGTACTTTTCCAAACAACTTCCATCCCAAGTCATTTTGTTTGTCAAGTCTTGCATTCTGTTTTCTAGCAAGCAAATTCCTATAGGAAGAAAATAAGAGGGTTAGGGAACTTCTGGGTATTCACAGAAACACCAGGACTGCCGAGTCAACTCTCTAATGAAAACAAGTGGACTTTCCTTTGAGAGAACACTGTGATGAACCACAAAAGCTTTAACTCTGCAGACTTGTCATCATAGAAGACACAGAATTATGCAGTAGGGAAAAAGCCCCTAAAACCACAAATAAGCTTTTTGTTGTTCAACTGTGACATGTACAAATTCTACAATTCGGAGTAAGGAAACACCTTATACCACAACAAAATATTTCAGAAAAAGGTAGCTTTAAAATGAGACTGAACTGAATTGAAACCCTGGCGCAATTACTCACCAGCTGTGTGACTCTGACCAGTATATTCACCTCTCTGAGCCTCAGTTTCCTTATGGTTAAGGGTCTTTGTAGGAATTAAAATGACAGGTACACCGTCAGTGCTTAAACAGTAAGAGCTGCTGGGCACCGCGGGACTCAGTCGGCTGGGTGTCCGACTCTTGGGATCAGCTCAGGTCATGATCTCAGATCAGATCAAGCCCAGTGTCAGACTTTGTGCTCAGTGTGGAGCGTGCTTGAGATTCTCTCCCTCTCCCCGCCACCCAACTCTCATGCGCTCTCTAAATAAATAAATAAATAAATAAAATCTTTAAAAAAAAATAAGAGTTGCTTTAATAATTAACCTCTAGCTCAGTTTAAGTTATCTCTAAGGTAAATCTGCATTACCTACTTATCATGAAAAGAAAGCCACTCAGGCGACAGTCATGAGGCCTTCTCTCCCAAAAACATGTACACAAAAGTCCCAAAGAACACAGATAAATCCCCAATGGTAGTACACAATAAACTACGTTTTGGAATGTACATGCTGGTGCATTCATTAAAAACAAACGGTTTCCAGGGCTCACTGGAAAGTATAAAATGAACCCACAGTATCTCCTGTGCTAGAAAGTAAGAAAGTGCCCAGAGAAATACGGGGACATGTTTAAAGCAAACAGTAGCCAGCTTGAAACAAGGACTCCCACTGGCTAAATCTGGAACAATCTAGCCGTCGGAATAAATAATGAGGGCAAGGGAGTCTCATCCACTGAATAAAGCGAAAATCCAAAAGCCCATATGGATCCGAGCAAACACAAAGAAGTGGGGGAGGAGGGAAAGCAGCCTAACAAGCACAGGACGCACGGTGATGGGCAAGGGTCAGTGGGCGCTCGGCCCGGCAGCTCACAGCTGCATGAGGAAGAGAGTTTCCACCTAGCTTGAAAGTGTCTCCCACAAATTCCTTGTTCCTACAAAGGCAAGCCTCCTTGGGCAGGTGCTCAGAGCCGGCATTTCCAGCACGCGCCTCCCCCTCCGGTGTGCTGCCAACGGCCCGCCATGCCGACGTCGGCGACCAGAGGATGGACTATCAGAGAAGATTCCTGAAACAACGGACGAAATGTGAATACAGACAGTGGACTAGGAAACGGCACGAGATTAACATTAAATTTGCTGATCTTGGTAACTGTACAGTGCTTATGTAAGACAATGCCCTTGTTCTTAGGGAATGTGCTGGTACTTCCAACTGGTTCTTCTAATGCTTCCAAGAAATACCTACTTGCTTACATGGCATATATGCCAGAGTCACAGAACAGATAAAACACAGGAAGTGGGGGGCACCTGGGGGGCTCTGTCGGTTAAGTGTCTGCCTTCGGCTCAGGTCATGGTCCCAGGGTCCTGGGATCGAGCCCCACATCAGGCTCCCTGCTCCGTGGGGAGCCCGCTTCTCCTTCTCCCCCTGCTCCTGCTCTCCCTCATTCAAATAAATAAAATCTTAAAAGAAAAAAAAAAAAAAAAAAACCACATGAAGTGAGACATGAACAGTGAATCTGGGTAAAGGATACGTGGAAGTTCCTTATTTTTCTTGCAACTTTTCAATAAATTTGAAATCATATCAAAATAAAGGTATAGATAGGGGCGCCTGGGTGGCTCAGCCGTTCAGCGTCTGCCTTCGGCTCAGGTCATGGTCCCGGGGTCCTGGGATCGAGCCCCGCATCGGGCTCCCTGCTCCGCGGGAAGCCTGCTTCTCCCTCTCCCACTCCCCCTGCTTGTGTTCCCTCTCTCGCTGTGTCTCTCTGTGTCAAATAAATAAAATCTTTAAATAAATAAATAAATAAATAAATAAATAAATAAATGTATAAAAACTTCCCAAAAGGAAACAAATGGTTTCACGTACTCTTCCTTGCTTTTCTGTTGTGGTTATAATAGAACCCATTTCAGAAACCACTTCATAGCCCACGGCAATTCTATACACCTTTGTAAGAAATAAACTTTGAGCTGTCCCCAAGCCCAACCTATTTAACATCTAAGACTCAGCCATTGGTGGAAGACACAATTCAAACCGAGCTAAAACCTCTGGTGCCCAGAAGGGCACTAAGAGCTTGGTTCATTAACGGCTTACATTTTGCTAAAGAGGCGATGCCTCTGGGGAAGGGCACGGGGCACGGGGCACGAGGGACCTAAGGGTGAGGAAATTAAAGGCACCTGGAAGGGGCGGGGCCGGGCGCGAGGCCCACCCTCCCCCTGAACCCCGACCCCATTCTGGAGAGCTGCGGGTCACTGAGGGTCTAGAGGCCTAAGGACTGGGACACAGAACCGCACAGAAGCGACTGGGTGATTGTGACCCGGGGGGCGGACCGGACCTGTGGTGCTAGTCGCCGAGACGGCCAGCAGGAGAAGCAGCAAGGGGAACAGAAGCCTTGCTTTCTCCATCCCCTGCGAAGGCTCTGTCAAGTCTATGCAAACGTAGTACAGATAGTACTTATCAAAAATCATGATACGTGATAGGCCACGACTTCTGAAAGGCTCATGAGAGGTATCCTTGGTTGGATTATTTGCTGTGGATCAGAGGCTGAGGAACTCTGAAAGGACAGGAAATCCCGCCTGAGCTTCAGCCCTTTGTGTCCTCGGCACAGGGAACAGGGCGCGGCCCAGAGAAAGGTTCCAGTCTCTGGCTTCCCTTCCAGGTCGGTGGGTCACTGGAAGCCTGGCACGGAGCTGGCCGCTGAGCCCAGGAGGCCAGGTGGAGCCAAGCACCTGCCTCTGCCCGTCACGTGCCCAAACCCCATTCCCAGGCCAGATGCACGGATGGGGTGGGGAGAGCCCAGGAGCCCCAACCGCGCCCTTTAACCCCCATGCAGTCTGGCTGACCAGGAGGCACCCTTGGGGTCGTCCTGGATGAGAGTCACACAGAGGTGCCATTCTCCCCAGTCCAGGAGAGCCCGGAGGGAAGGCACAGCCGTGGATCCCTGGGCTTCCCTGGGCTTCCCGAGCCCTGGGCCCCAGCGAATTAGCATACCCCCAGCCATTGCCACCATCCGTGATACTTCACCAGGGGGCAGACTACGGGGACTGCTTGATTCAGCCTTCCTGTCTCATCAACTACTTCAAACGCGCCTGTCCCACCACCAGCTTCGGGAAGCCCTCGCGTCTGCCCTGGCTCTGCAAAGCCTCCCCTGACGGGCTGCCACCGGCCGGGCCCCGGGGCGGGCCTGGACTCCCCCAGTAGCTGCCCCCACAGCGCTCCCCAAGCTATTCTGTGCTTGTTGGAAGGACCCTGGCCCCTCTCCTCTCCACACACCTCTCCCTTGGGGTGGGGCTGCCAGGAGGGCATCCCCAGAATCTTGGCCAGCATGCAGCAGGTGCCCCATACCTGTCTGCTGGCAAATGGAGTAGCGACCACGTGTGTTTGCAGGGGAGGCAGGTGCAGAGCCATGAGGCTGGCAGGACTGCAGCCTCACCCACCCGCCCCGGCAAGCACACCCACTTGGCACCTCTGAGCTACACGCAGCCCACCTGGGAGTGGGCATCGCTTTCCTCCTGACTATCCCCCTCCTTCCGTGATGCCCACTCGGGTCCACACTCCTGCAGCTGGCAGGGGTGAGTAACGAAAGGGAAGCCGCTGAAGACTCTTCCAAAGACGTCCCCTAAGAGGCGGGCAATGGAGATACAATCCTTCATGAGCCTTGCCCCAGGAGCCCCCCCGCAGGCAGGAGGCTCTCTCAACAACCCGCCAGGCCTCATTCATCCAGGGAATCATTCTGAGGGCCTCAACTACACTGAACAACAAAAGAGGCGGTCTTATTTGCTCGGAAACCTTCCATCTCTCCTCAGGTTAGCTCGAGCTCTCACCTGATTTGGCAAGGGTCTGGGCCCCCTCCCCAGCCCTCCTCTTTGTACCTTTTCGGGGCCTACACACATCGGGCCTGCAGACGGCCTGTCACACCCCACATGTGCCTACCCCACCCTTTCTTCAGGTGTCCCTCAGGCACAGGACATGACCATCAGGCCCTGGGCCCCTGCAGAACTCCCACTGCATCTGCCACAACACCCCAGAAATCTCTTCCACGCAGCGGGCAGGACCATCTTCCGAGAGCACAGACGGATCCCACCAGCCCTGTTCCCCAAATCCCTTCAATGGCTTCCCCATTTGTGGCACCACCACACGTGCCGTTCCCCCTACCCTCAACGTGCTCCTGATCAGAGGCACATTTCAAGGATCAAACGATGCGAGGGACCTCACAGGCCTGGCCTTCTGCCTCAAACCCACATTCAGCAGGGGACAGTCGCTGTTGTCTCCATCACCATGTGAGGGCTTCTGCTCTAGGGAACTGACAGCCCTGTCTTCCACTCAATCCCCTCCAGCTGAGCCAGCACTCTGCACCCTGAAGGCATCAGAGGGACCTGGGGGGCAGAGGCCAGGTTTACAGGAATGGTGGGCTGAAGGAAGGTGACCCAACAGGTGCTGGCCCCACTGGGGATCTGTTGATAAGGCCTATCCGGATGCATTTTACAACAATGCTTAAGAGGCCTTGGGAAATACGCTTTGCGGTGATTGATGACTAAGCCACACCCAACTAGGAGAATAAAGAAGAATCCTCACATCCTGTGGGGGGAAAAGACCCTTGCGCAGGAAAAAGGAGTCAAGATTTCACTGGGGCCCTTACCCCTGGCTTGCAAAATAATTCTTTTCATTTCAAGAGGTAACAACTCAGAGGAAGAGATATGGGACACCAATGACAAAGTAATGCTAAAAATAATGGCGTGTTAATTTCTGCCCACCAGCTCTCCTGTGAGCTGTGGGGCGCCAGGCCACAAGTAAAGTGCCTCATCACAATTAGCAGCAAGATCAGGCACAAACACATTTAACCGGGACAAAATGGCCCATCAGGACCCGGTCCTCACCAAGAAGAGTCGAGCACGGGTTTGCACAGACCCTGACCACAGCTCCTTTTCCCCTGCCTCCTCCACGCTGTGAGCCACAGGCTTGTCCAGTGCACCCCCATAGGCAGAAAACACAGAGAAGGCTGACAAGGGGCCAAGTGGCGCTGAGGGAGTGAGGAAGCATACAGCCCGGAGACCTCCACACCCCTCACCTCCTGACCAAAGGATCAGGCCTCTGCCGCCCAGGACGGGGCCACCAGCCACATATGCTACTGAACGCACGAGAAATGTGCACGTCATCTGGATGAAATACGCCAACTGGGAGAAACTGGTTTTTAAAAATGTCACAAAAAGACTGAAAACAGTCCAAGGGTTCATGACACATCTCTATGCAGCATTAAGATGGGTCGGGGGCACTTGTTCGAAAGACGATGAGCTACCCGTTGTTAAAGGAGGAAAGCGAGATGCCTAAGAGTGTAGAGCACAGACCGCCCGCCCCCTGGGAGAAGACAGAAACGGCATTCGCTGCTCCTGCAACGGGCGGGGGGGGGGGGGGGGCCCACGGGGCACAGGGAAAGTTGTTTTCACTATATACTCTATTGTACTTTATGGATTTTGTACCACGCAACTGCATCACCTATTGAAGAAAGTTAGTAAACAAAAAAGCCGTTACTGAATTAGGAATTTCTGCCAATAAGAAATGAAGTGAGGGGCACCTGGCCGGCTCAGTCAGTGGAGCGTGCGACTCTTGATCTCAGGATTGCGAGTGCGAACCCCACACTGGGTGTAGAGATTAGTTAAAAAAATAAATAAAGGGGCACCTGGGTGGCTCAGTCATTAAGCTTCTGCCTTTGGCTCAGGTCACGATCCCAAGGTCCTGGGATCGAGCCCTGCTTCTCCCTCTCCCACTCCCCCCGACTTGTGTTCCCTCTCTCTCTGTGTCTCTGTCAAATAAATAAAACCTTTAAATAAATAAATAAATAAATTGGGGCTCCTGGGTGGTACAATCAGTTGAGTATCCGACTCTTGGTTTCAGCTCGAGCAGATCATGATCTCGGGCTCGTGAGATTGAGCCCCACGTTAGGCTCTGTGCTCAGTGCAGCCTGCTGGGGATTCTCTCTCCCTGTCTGTCTGTCCCTCCCCTGCTCGCTCTCTCTCTCTCTCTCTCAAATAAATCATAAATAAGTAAATAAATAAATACAGTGCTTCTGCATCACTCCCACCCCCATCTTTCAGATCAGTTAAGACTTCATCAAACCCCAAAACAGTGCCCGATTTTTCTCGAAGTCCCTAACAACACTAGGTGGCGAGTTCCAGGAGTCCCTGCTGTGTCAGGTGGAAAGTGCCTTATAAGAGCAAAAAGGTGAAAAGAAAATGAAAATGTTCATTAGTCCTCTACTGGTATAAAAACATAAAGCGTTTTGCAAGAGAGAAGTGAAAAGCGATGGCGAGCTGTGCCTGGGAAGGGATCCGGGTGCTCAGCCCACGTGGCCTACACGACGGCTCTGCTGGGGTGAGGGCCTGCCCACATGGGGCTTCAGGCCACTGAGCTGGGAGCAGGGGCAGCGTGAGACTGGGGACAGCGTGCCAAGGAAAGGGGCCTACAAGTCTGGCAAGTTCCCAAGATCGCCCACCAGGGACTCAAACCCCGGCCCTTGCAGGCCTCCCAGCAGCGCCCACTCCCCCCAGACAAATGAGATCGGTGGGCGGCCACCGTCCAGAAGAGCAGAGAGCCAGCACTGTGGTTAACCGGGCAGCGCACACGTCCCGTCTCCCTCCCAAACCTCCTAGGAGCCAGCACAGCTGCAAGGGCGCGGGGACGGAGCGTGAAAGAACCCAGCAGCCCTAGGCTCCTTGCTGTCCCCTCACACTGCTCCAGCAGCTTCGGGCAGAGGCAGAACGGCGGCCTTCCCAGTGAGCGGGCCCCCAAATCTGAACCTGCGGGGTTCCAATCAGAGCTTCCCACCCGCACCCCCAGCCCCCCACGGAAGCAGCAGCGGCCCTGGGCCTCCCGTTCTTCATCTGTAAACAGAGAAGACAAATCTTCCTGGGGTCACTGCGAGGATGAAGCGGAAGCACACGCACACCACCAGGGCAGGCGTGTGTGCAGGGGCCACCGGGAGAGAGGACACACCGGTAGCCTGCGTTTTCTGTACACGGTGTTTTCCAGTTTGAGGTATTTGTTAACATTTTGCGTTGATCGAGAAATCACAATAAAACCCGGGGTCTCTGGCTTCTCCTGAAGGGCTGCAAGATCTGGCCCCATGGGCACGTGTTCCCGCACAACCACGAACCAGAGCGAAGGCCGGAGCGAAGCCGCGGCTCGCGGGTGGGCCACGCTGCACCTGGTCCGTCCACTGGCCCGGCTCCAGCGTACCTGCCACTGCAGCGTGCCCCCCACCTGCCTGCAGGGCCAGATCCGGGCTTTAGGGGGCCCTGAAGCTTATTCGCTTTGGGGAATCCCCTTTTTTTAAGATTTTATTTATGTATTTATTTGAGACCGAGAGCGCAAGCAAGAGAGCACAAGCCAGGGACAGCAGGAGAGGGAGAAGCGGACTGCCAGCTGAGCAGGGAGCCCGACGCGGGGCTCAACCCCGGGACACCAAGATCATGACCTGAGCTGAAGGCAGACGTTTAACCGACTGAGCCACCCAGGTGCCCCAGGAAATCCTCGTGAGAAAGAAAATTATGTTTAATTATAAACACAAAACTAAGCAAAAGTGAGGAGTCCTGAAGGCTAAGCATCACTAACACAATTCCAACACTGTCGTCTTTTGACCTTTGAAACCAAAACCTCATGCTTCCATGTGAGGACACTCCAGCAATGAGTTCTACCCGAAGTTCCATCTCTCTGCTTTTCGACAAGACACAGTATAGTCCAAGGACCGACCCCCTTTCTTCTTAGATGCTGTGGGGTTGAGGTGTTACTTTCAGCGGGCCCCCCACTTACTTCACTTCCAGACATTACTGAAGTCAAAATAGGGTGACTCCAGGAGCAAACTAAGAGGCTAGCTGACAAGAAAGATGAGGTGCTGGATCTGGGTCCCTGTGCCAGTGTATTTCAAAGCCCCTGAAGTGTGTGCTGAGGGTAAGCACTTAGAGCAGGCGCCCTACAGAGAGCAAGCACTCCAGTGTATTTCAAGTTGAGAATGATCAGCTTGTTACTTTCTGTGCCTTCATCAGCAGAATGTGAAGTCCATGACAAGTGAATCCCGCCTCTTCTATGTACTGTAGTCCTTCTCGACTCTAGAACAGTTCCTGGCATATAGAAAAACATATGTACTGAATGCATGCTTTTTGGAGGAATTTTCAGAACGATCACACAAGAATTACTCCACTTAAGGAACAGGAAGCCAGGATTCAGAGAGGTTGGGGAGTCCCACGCAGAGACACACACTAAGCAACAGAGGGCCAAGACTTGGACCTGAGGATCCGAGGCTGCTACCTGGCAGAGGGCAGCAGGAGTGGAAGGACGCAATTCTCCCTGACCCGGTGGAGCAGGTTCCGCAAGCCACACCCATCAGATTTCTCAAAACTTCTCTCTCCTCCTCCTTCAAGACTGTACATTTGAACTCTTGCTTCTAATTCAATAATAGTTCCCTGGGGCTTCCGGCTCTTTCCCTCTTTTGTCTCACTGACAAACGAGACCTTCCAAAGCTCATTCCAAAGTCATCAGAAAAACACTAACACACCTCGCATTCAGTTTCCAGGAGAACAGATGGGCATCTCCACCATTTTCTGAGCCACACTCACGTTTCACAGGGCACCTGTCAGGTGCCTAATACTGCACGAGGCCCGTCACACGTGTTCCATGTGAGGGACGGAACTCAGCACAGAAGTCCTTGCTGGCTTGTCATCACCACATGGAAACACCACCCGGGTTTGAATCCTACCAGAGAGGTATTAGAGTCGACGTGGCACATATGGGAAACTGAGTCTCGGTGAGGTCAAGGAATTTGCTCCTGAAGGAACATATAAATCCTGGCACTCCTCTGGGGTAGAGAAGGCAAAACTCTTGAATGATTCCTCTAAAGCCTATTTCTTAGGTATCTCTTCCAGATCTCCAGCCCTCAAAAACTGGCACACTCCACTGTCCCATACACTTCCACGGGGCCTAACTCTGCTCTGAAAACCCCAGGGCAAAAGGCCAGTCCACTCAACTGTCACAGAAACACAAAACACAAAACCGCACTCTACAAAGCCAGCCTCCTGCACGACAAAACCTCCTCCCCTACAGGAAATACGAGGTGAGTAAGACACACACTGAGGTGTTATTCCTGTGACCAAACAGCAGGCTCAAAATTCCTAGTTCCACACAGGATTAGAAGGACCCATGAGCTAGAAGCACTTGGCGTCTCTCTTCCTTCAGAAAGTGTTACCCAAGTAGTATCTGATGCTAAAAAGCTGATCCCTAAAAACAGAGGTAACAGTCAACACAAGGGAGTGTAGCGAGCATCACATACCACCTGCTGTATACAAACGCAGGCCCCAGAGCTCCTAGGACCACACCCAGTTTAAACTGAGGATTACCCAAAGAAACAACTCTGCCCCAGGGGGGCGGGGGGGGGATGGCTAAATCATCCTAAACCCTACACACACGGTGAAAACCAAGCTCCAGTGAGGCCTCCAATTACAAAAGCAAGAAAGGCAAGACTGCAACCACAAACCTGTCCATTAACAGGAGCGCTGGGGAGACCGCCATGGTGTCGACTGTAGCCACGTGGCTCTGAAAGGCCAACCCCAGAAGCGCAGACTCTCCCTGGGCCACATCCTTGGAGCTGGTGCCACAGTCCCGGGGAGGCACCAGGGGCGCCCTTCGGGGCCCTGCTCCACAGTCTGCAAGGTTAAGGAACGCGGGCCGGGGCGGACCAGCTGGAAAGGCAAGGGGTGAGGTGGGCAGGGTTCCGACTCCCAACTACTCACAGGGAGGGCGGAGGGCGGGCAGTCTGGGAAGCAAAGCCTGTGTGACCGGGTTCCCGGGTTCCCAGCACAGCTCTTCCCTCACATCTCTGCAGAGACCCAGAGCCACGCCCTGCCAGCCAGGGTGGGCTAACTAGCCACGAAACGTACAGGCACTTCTGCCTGAAGAATAAAGCAGAATCCCATCTGGCACGTCGTCTCCTGTGTGCCAGACATCACACTTTGTGAAGAAGCAATCAGGTATGTAGGGGAGCCCCAAACGCTGTCCCATAAATCCCTGGCAAAAACTTGCATTAGAACCATCACTAGGGGCACCTGGGTGGCTCACTTGTTAAGCGTCTGCCTTCGGCTCAGGTCATGATCCCGGGGTCCTGGGATCAAGCCCCACATCCGGCTCCCTGCTCAGCAGGAAGCCTGCTTCTCCCTCTCCCATTCCCCCTGCTTGTGTTCCCTCTCTTGCTGTGTCTCTCTGTCAAATAAATAAAATCTTTAAAAAAATAGAAATAAATTTTTAAAAAATTAAATAAAATTTAGAACCGTCACTAGAGGATTCTCCCACCTTCTTGACTTCAAGTACCATTAAGTATAAAAAAAGAACAAGATCTAACTAACAACTTCAAGGTCAACAAAAATGACCTACTGTAAACCCACAAGAAGTTCCTCTAGGTTGGCTCTCCCTAGGGCGTCACTAGGGCATCATTCAGTCATGTGTCAACAATTCGCCCGTGGTAAAACAATCCTCCACACGCCCCAGCCAGGGTGCTCTGTGTGTTTGTGCATTCGCATCGGCACAGGAAACGTCTGACTGCAGAAAGTCAGTAGGTCTCCCCTCTGGCAGGAGGAGACAGTGAGGGCCAAAGAGAAAATTCTCCTTTTACTTTACAAATTTCTGTACTGCTTAAAAAAAAAGAGAGAGAGCATGTCTTGCTTTTGCAATCAAAAAAATAAAAAAGACGACAATCAAGTATGAGAGACAACCCGGCACAGGAACGGGCTCTGGGATGGCAAATAGAATGCCGGCCCCAGCGCAGCTGATGGCAGACAGGTGCTGACCATCGAATGTCCTCTGGCACCACAGGTCCCAAAGTGGGGTATCTGGACTAGAGGCCACGTCACCCGGGAAGGGGCAAGAAACACAAATTCTTGAGCCCTGCCCAGAACAACTGAATCACACTCGGGGGTAAGGCCAGCAGGCCCTGAATGAGCCCTCCAGGTGCCGCTGATGCTCACTCGGGTTTGAGAAGGACTGTTCTGACTAAATGCATGCACTTAAAATTCCTGCTGCCCCCCACCCCCCCGGGAGTTCTGGTCTGGCCCAGCAGCTCTGAGTGGGGGACTGGGGCTGGGAGTTCCTGACCAGGCAGGCAGGCAGGCAGGCAGCCGCTGTAGGGACACAGTAGGCAAGCCCTCCCACCCCTCGCCCCCCTCCCCATCACTCTCTCATCACGCTGCTCTCTCCCACGCTAGCCACCTGCAGCTTCATGTGCCTGTGTCCCTCCCAAGTCTTCCTCAACCTGCAATATGAGGGTTTTATCCATTGTATCTCAGCAAAAAAAAAAAAAAAATCCAAAAATATCTGTATTTTAAAAACCCACAAAGAATACTCAGGTCCAAATGGCCTCACTGATGAATTCTTCCAAATCTTTAAGGAAGAGACTCACAAACTCAGAGAACAAACCTCTTATTCCTCCCCTGAACCCCCCAAGGAAATGTATTAGGTCATTCAATAAAAACATTTATAGGCATTATTCACCAAGAAAAAATGTATTCAACTAGGACTTTCTGATGCCCCTACAGGGCTCATTTGACATTGTGTATATGGGTGTGTCTGTATTTTAAAAATTCCCATGAAGCCTTTTAAAAAAATTTTTTTTGAAGATTTTTTATTTGGGGCACCTGGGTGGCTCAGTCGTTGGGCATCTGCCTTCAGCCTCAGGTCTTGGTCCCAGGGTCCTGGGATCGAGCCCCACATCGGGCTGCTCCCTGCTTGGCGGGAAGCCTGCTTCTCCCTCTCCCACTCCCCCTGCTTGTGTTCCCTCTCTCGCTGTGTCTCTCTCTGTCAAATAAATAAATAAAATCTTTTTTAAAAAAGACTTTTTATTTATTCGAGAGACACAAAGAGAGATAGTGACAGAGATAGCAAGAGAGAGCAGGAGCAGGGAAGAGAGGGAGAGGCAGACTCCCCACTGAGCAGGGAGCCTGATGCGGGGCTCGATCCCAGGACCCTGGGATCATGACCTGAGCCAAAGGCAGACGCCTAAGGACTGAGCCACTCAGGCGTCCCTACCGTACATGAACTTTCAAAAATAATAAATAGGCTTCACAGGAGGGGCGCCTGGGTGGCTCAGCGGGTTAAGCGTTTGACTCTTGATCTCAGCTCAGATCTCAGGGTGATCTCAGCTCAGATCTCAGGGTGATCTCAGGGTCGTGATTTAGCCTACTTTAAAAAATTTAGAAATACATACATAAATAAAATTCATATACAATAAAATTGAGTTTTTTGGTGTACGGTTCTATAAGTTGTAACGTATTGGTAGGTTCATTCAACCACCAGAGAAAAATCTTATACAAACTTTGAGAAACAGAAAGCAGAACACTCAACCCATTTTAGAAAACCAGCATAATCCTGATACCAAAACCTGAGGAGGACATTAAAAGGAAGGAAAATTACAGGTCATGCACTTATGAATAAAGACAGAAAATTCATAAAATATTGGCAAACCAAACCCAATAATAGGTATGAAAGGGTGATATATCACAAACAAGTTGGGATTTTTTCCAAGAATACAAATTTAGCTTATTTAACATTAGAAAAATACAGTACTGTTTACTATACAAAATAAAGGAGAAAACACGTAACCATCAACAGATGCAGAAGAAAAAAGCATTTGATAAAAATGCAACACAGTCATGATTTTTTTTTTAATCATAAAACTGGAAATCAAAGGGAACTTCCTTAATCTGACCAGAGGTATATCTAATAAAAAGCAAGGTGTCTCATTAAGGGGATCTTACAGCAAACACCACATTCAATGGGGTAAAAGCTCTCCCAGAGACTGGGACCCAGACAAGGACTTCCACCAACACCACTTCAATGCAGCATTGTCTGGGGGTTCCTGGTCATGCAATAAGGCGAGAAAATGAAATGAAAGGCGTAAGAACTGGAAAAAGTGAAGCTCATCCACAGACAACATATCTTCTGTAAAGAAAATCCAGAAGAATCCACAGATAAACTATTAGAATAACTGAGTTTAGCAAGATCACAGGATTCAAGTTCTCTATACAAAATTAACTGCATTTCCAGCAAACATTTATAGAACGGCATCTGTAAAACCATCAGAAATTAACAATTATTTTGGAATAAACTTAATGAAAGACACACAAGACCCTTACCAAAAAAAAACTATAAAATATTGTGGAGAAATTAAAGAAAATGTAAATAAATGGGAGAAAATACCATATTCAGAGATTAGAAGTCTTCATATAGTAAAAAATGATCATCGGATTCAATATAATTGGAAACAAAACTGCAGATTTTTTTTGTGGTAATTACCAAGCTGATTTTATATGGACATGAAAAGTACCTAGAATTGTCAAAATAATCCTAAAGAAGAACAAAGAAGTAGAAGGGCTCACTCTATGAGATATCAAGACCTAATATATAAGCTATTATCAGTGAAAAATGGAACATATATGGTCACCTGATTTATTTCAAAGGTTCAGTGAGCAGGATGATCTTTACAGTGAATAAACATTAACCACTACCTCGCACCATACAGAAAATTAATTCCAGTGGATCACGGATATAGTTGGCAAAACAAAGCTTCTGGAAAAGAACGAAGAATTTCTTAAACAGGATACAAAAGGCACTAACCATAAAAAGAAAAGATTCTAAAAAACTAAAATTCATTGCAATTAAGAACTTCTGTTGGTTAAGAAAATAGAAAACGTTAAGACAATAATAAGATAAGCCATAGTGTAGAATATATTTGCAATACGTCCACCTCCCAAAGGTCTCTTCTCCTGAACATATAAAGTTTGCCCACAAGTCAGTGAGACAACCATAGATACTCCACCAGATTCCAAATGGTCAATAAAATTTGAAAAAATGCACCAAATTAGTCATCAGGGAAATGCAAATGAAAACCAAATACCCTTTACCCTATCACCAAATGGCAGAAACAAAAACAAAAAGCTAACAAATTCTGGAGAGGATGTACAGCACCCAGAATCCTTGCACATGCTAGAAGTATGTACAAGCACACTGTCATCCAAGCGCACTGGAAACCACTCAGCAGCATCGACTAAAGCAGGCTAAGCAACACCCCCCCACCCCTGGGGATCTGTGCACCATAACATGCATGCAAGAGGATTGTAAGTAGCATTCTCCCGAATTGTCAAAACCGAAATGGGTCACATGTCCCTCTGTGGAGAACACGCACTGGTATATGTGTACATCTGCTACATAAGGAAAGTAAATGAATACTGCCGCCGAGCAACCAGCCAGGTGAATGTCACTGGAAGGTGAGCAAAGTAAGCCAGCCACAAAAGGATATGCTGTATGATACCGGTTATCTAAAGTTAAAAAAAAACAAACCTAATCTATGGTGACAGAAGTCGGAACAGAGGTCGCCCTTGGGGAGCGAGGTCCTGACAGGGAAGGCACAGGACAGAGACTTCTGGGGGTGTGGGTAATACTCTCTGCGGGCCGGCGCAGGAGGGCGCTTCCTTTGTACGGGAGACTCTGCATCCCCTTCAGTCGCCACCAGCTCAGCTCAACCACTCCTCCAGGGCCTCTGGGGCTGACACACCCTCCCCACCGCGTCCCTCCTTGGTGCTCCCAGAGCACTCCTACACTCATCTTGGCCAGAGGACTGGGAAATCCTATTTTAGTGATCACTTCCCCACTCGCTGGGGGCGGGGAAGGCACAGCCTCCTTTGGCCTCTGCATCCCCAGGGCCTGGCATAATATCTGGAGAGTAAGTACCGCCGGTAACTCATTCACTAACCCTGGCCTGCACCCCAGCTGTGTGCCTCTCACTGCTAAGTCACCAAGTCCAAAACAAGACCTGGTGCTCTCCTGCGTCATCACAACCTCCTTACAACCTCCTTCAAATGCTCTTAAACAGTCAGACACAGAGGCAGAAGTTACACGGGGACACATTCTCTAATGTCAGCTCCGGAGACAAAAGGCAGGACGAAAATGCCTGTAAGGGGAAAACTGCAAATTTATTTTTAATCTCCGACTGGAAAGGAAAAGAAGGAAAGAAGAGTTGCTAGTTAATGACAGCCTGAAAGCATCACAAAGCAAGAGCCGTCTGGGGACTCGAAACAGTTGAGAGTTGGGATGAATGGCTATGTCCTTTCCATTTTAGGAAACTTAAGGAATAAGATCTGACCTAAGGTGCAGATAGTATGCGTGGGATTTAGTGTCAGGCAGACCTGGGCTCATATGCCAGCTTCATGGCAAGCTGTCTGACCTCTGGGTAAGAAATGAACGACCTCTCAGTTTTCCCACCTGTGGAACAGAGTCACCGCCCCTCAGTTACCAGGTTTGGGACATACAAAACTAGACTAGACAACAGCAAGGCCATAGGAGAGTAGGCCCAGGCAGCATCCCCTTGGAGGAGGTCCCCTCGGTCCTGGGGATGCCAGGAAGGCTTGAGAGAAGAGGTGTCAGCAAGACCGGGCCTTAAACACGTGCAGAAACAGGCCAAGGTGACATGGGGCAGAGGGGAAGGGGGCATTCTCAGGCAAAGGCAGGAAGTATGGGCCAGCAGTGCTGGGCTCAGGGTCAGTCTCATGAGCCCAGGCAAGGGCGCAGCAGGAGGAGAGGAGAAACCCACAGGCATCTCTTCATTCTGTAGACCGGGGTCCCCAGGAGGAAAACCATCCCCAACACCAATTTCCAGTAACCTTCGGCCAGAGCTATGACAAATTCTAACACTCCCTTAACCCTCATTGAGACCATCCTCATTCATAAAACAGAGGCTGGATTTTCACTGCCAGTAAAATCACACCATGGTCCAAGAGCCCCAGGGGGTTCCCGATCCATGATCCAGGGCAGGTCAGAGCTGACCAGGGATCGGGACGGTGGTCATGGAAACAGGAAGCACTTCTGGGATTCTGTCCCAGGAAATCATGGGAATAGACGATAACACACACTGACAGGCACAAAGGTAATTTTATCATCCAAAAGCAGGTACAAAATCCATTTCCTTATTGTTGGACCAGTAAATGATTCACAGGATGGAATACCACAAAGACATTAATAAATGTGTGAACAATTTCTAATTATGTGGGGAAATGTCTTCTAGTAGCAAAAAGGAGGATACCAAACTAAAAACAGCACACATTTTTAGGTTTAAAATGCATAAAAATTCTTTAAGGAAATACAGTAGGAGGGAAAAATTGGTAGTAGGTATAAAAGTGGAAAGGGCAAAAATAGAATGATGAACATAAAAACACCAAAACTTTCCTGTGTATTTTTAAATAAAGAGAAGCTTTAAGAAAACATACGTTAAAAAAAAAGTTTATTGTCCTAAAAAAAAAAACCCAAAAAAACAAAAAATCCCAAAAATCTCTCAGAAGAACATTCCAGCTTTGCAGACACCACAGGTATGGATGCTGCACACAGAATCCAAAACCTGCACCAATTGTGTGACCTGACAGGGGAGACCAAACTGCTGGGGAGAGTCCTCTCCCTTTATCTAGAACAATAATAAAATGGAAAAGAAAAATATTTAGGTTTAAAAGTATGGCTCGGTTGTTAAGCGTCTGCCTTCGGCTCGGGTCGTGATCCCAGGGTCCTGGGATCGAGCCCCGCATCGGGCTCCCTGCTCAGCGGGAGACTGCTTCTCCCTCTCCCCCTCCCCCTGCTTGTGTTCCCTCTCTCGCTGTGTCTCTCGCTGTCAAATAAATAAATAAATAAAATCTTTAAAAAAAAAAAGTATATCAGATTTATTCCTTTTTTATTTTTTTTTTTAAAGATTTTTTTTTATTTGTTTGACAGAGAGAGACACAGCGAGAGAAGGAACACAAGCAGGGAGAGTGGCAGAGGGAGAAGCAGGCTTCCCGCCGAGCAAGGAGCCCGACGTGGGGCTCGATCCCAGGACCCTGGGATCATGACCTGAGCCGAAGGCAGATGCTTAACCACCTGAGCCAGCCAGGCACCCCAGATTTATTCCTTTTTTAAAAATGTATAGTCTACCTATCATTCACTTCAGATTATTTACTAAACACCTACGAAGTGTCCGCACCAGCTAGGAAAACAAGGAATAAGATGTGGCCCTTGCCTTCAAGAAGCTCACAGTCCCTCGAGGGGGTGGGAAGGGTGTCAATGCTGTCTCAGAAGTCCAGGAGCCCTGTGGGATCCAAATGAAGGCCCTGGAAGGGGTTGCAGTGATCAGGGAAGATTTCCTAGAGGAGGTGTCACTTAAGCGGACCCCAAAAGGACAAACAGGAGTTTGCGAGGCAGAGGGAACAGAATGGGCCGAGGTGCAGAGAAAAGACACAGCTGGTTCAGAGAACTCTAAGTACGGCTACAGCACAAAATGGGAGCTGGAGGTCCGAGAGGTGCTCAGGGCTGGATCCAGAATGCTCCTTATGCCATACCAAGTAGTTTGGAATTTCTCCCACAGGTGGTGGGAACTACCATTTAGGCAAGAGAATCACAATGCATTCAACTCATCAATTCCAGGCATTTAATCCTCGTGAAGGGGGGGGGTGTAAAAAACAAAAACAAAAACACAACAATCCTGAAAAATGACCCAGACTCCTGGCTATTTGCCAAACCTATGTCCTCACTATGCTGGGCACTGGCCCGGTTTCCCAACCTCCCTTACAGGTGGGCCCCCCAGTCCCTTTCTGAGCACTCCCTCGTGGCTTGATGCAGAGGAGCCCACAGAACTTCGGGGGGGGGGGTGGGCGGCAACCGCCAGAGCCATGAGATGACAAGACCCTAGGAGACCAGCAGCCACAAGTGAACTTCCATCCAGGGGCACCACCACCTGGATTTCAAGTTTGTCACAGCAGCTAACAGTCCCACAGTCCCACATGTAAACATGCATGCTGTCCTCCCCACCAACTCTGACCAGCACTCAATTTCTTCTGCTTTAAAAATACCTGTTTTCAAAGCAACTTCTAAGAGGGGCTCATTCTGGGATAAAGACTCCCCAGGTGCTAGGACAATGGCTGACCCAGCAGCCGGTGTGCTCCTCCGCGGTGCCTCTCGGCCGCTTCTCCCGTCCCCCAAGCCCACCCCCAACCCACCCCCCGCCAGGCCAGGCCCCCTCCACCTCTGCATCACTTTCCCGTGTCTCCCCTCCTGGTGGGAAATGGGTCTCACACCCAAAACTGAAACCTAAAGAAGTTAGAACTGAAATCCAAGCCTAATTTTCCAAGTCCTGCAGACATATGCTATTCCTGTAACACTGTGTACACAGAGCCTAGATTTGAAAAGCCTCTGGCTGGACGGAACGGGGAATTAACAGGAAAACTGGACTGTTGCAGGCTCTGAACAGCTATTAGGCAAATCTGGATGACTCATCACTCTTCCATTTACAGAACCTTACAGGAATCCTGAGACAAACCACAACTACTCACAACAAAGAATCAGCAAAACTGAAATCAAAACAACTCTCAGTTACAAACTCAGCTCACTTAACATCAACAGGAACTAGCCTATTTGATGTGGCAATCTGGTAGGTCTGCGTGCAACGAAAAATACAGACGGTATAAGAGAATTTAACGTTCCCTATGCCAAATATTCAGTGTCCTACAAACAAAGTAAGTCCATAAACACTTTAGAATAGGCACTGATAGGTAGAAAATAAAACAAGATAGCTTTAATTGTTCTGTTATTCTGTGAACATTTTTTAAGTAGAACAGATTCTACACCCACCTGGGCAAAGGGAAATCAACACTGAGAGCAGGAAGCAGCTGGTGGCGAGAAAACTGCTTTGTAGGAACAGGGCGGCCTGTGGGTTTCTCCAAACCCTACAAACTGCTATGCTCCCACAGTGTCCCTGCATTTCCTACTGAATCACCCCTCCCAGGCTGACCATAACCTCACCAAGGACAGAAAGAAGGCAGACTGGCAAAGTATCTAAACACAGAAATCTGGGAGTTCCCATAAAGACTCAGTGTATGATTTCCCAATAGTGCCAGTGCACAGAGGGCAGGGCATACACACAGAAAGCCGAACGAATCTTGCACAGAATACATTCTCCTTTCCCCCATTCCCCAAAACTATTTTGCTTACAGGTGTGAAATTTCTTTTTTAAAAAAAGATTCATTTACTTGAGAGAAAGAGAGACTTAAGCAGACTCCATGCTAAGCGCAGAGCCTGGTGTGGGGCTCAAACTCACAGCCCTGAGATCACGAGTCGGACACTTAACTGACTGCGCCACTCAGGCACCTCACAGGTGTGAAATTTCTAAGGACATCTGCACCTCCCAGAAGCCAGGGCAGAAACACTGCAGCCTGCGAGGTTTACCAGGAACACGATCTGGCCCTGTAAGTGGATGTGCAGGCCGAAGAAGTTCTTTCATGGTTCAGTTCACGCCACTCCCGAAAGCGATCACCTCTAACGCTCCACAGTGAAGGCACCTGCTCGCCCCACCTGAGACAGATGGCAATTCCAGTGTCCACACCCAACGAAAAGTGGCCAAACTTTAAAGGTTTCTTTCCTCAAATGGAAGTTTCCTAACCCACCCGAGGGAAGGACAACATATCATCAGACCCAAATGGGACACAGAACATGTTCATGTTCCCTTAAGCTCAACATCTAGGGGCGAACTGGCGGGATCACGGGAATGCCAGGCTGGTGACCAGCTCTTACCCGAGTCACCAATCACACAAAGGAAGTCAATCCCATTTCACCCTTCGGGACTGATTAAATCCTTTCTCAGTTCTCCCCTTTCTGCTGCTCATCTCCTGGGCAGGTTGGCACTTACTAGCATTCGCTCACTCACTCATTCATTCATTCATTCATTAATGAGCAGGAAAGAGAAAGAGACCCCTAATAAATCCTGGTGAGGCGCAAACACAGCGATCACTATGGCAAGCATTCCCTATGCTCGGCCTTGCTGTTGCCATTTTGGAGACAAGAAACCAAGGTTCAGGAAAACAGAGCCAGGCGCCCAGCCACCCACCAGATGGGCAGAACATACTCCCACTCTACGACTACACTCTGAATGCCCTCCAGGTTCTCGGTCTCCGGGCTGGAGGCACCACGGGACATCTCAGAGGTGCAAGCCCCTCCACTTCCACTGTGTGCAGCTCCCCGGATGCTAAAATGTGCCCTAGAGCTCAGAGGCAGCGTAAGACAGGACCTCGAGCGAGATTCTCAACACCCTACAAGGCAGCTGCTGCCCTCCCCACCCCCGCCCCTGTCCAGACGAGACAGCAGGTCGGCCCTCCCCCTACCCTGGGCCCACCTTACGAGGAGCAGGGCACCTTGC
Source organism: Eumetopias jubatus (assembly GCF_037043125.1). Lineage (NCBI taxonomy): Eukaryota > Metazoa > Chordata > Mammalia > Carnivora > Otariidae > Eumetopias > Eumetopias jubatus. The sequence goes on along the minus strand of NW_028274808.1, from coordinate 198,306,472 downwards.
CTCAGCCTCCTGCCCTCCCCCGGGGGTCCTAGCCCATGCTGCTTTCTGCAGGCTTCCCTTGGCTCCATTCGCTTCACTCTGGATTCGCTTCTTTCACAACCGGTGTGAGCTGCTTTTTGATGTCAACGAGAACAAAGGCTAAAAGTAAAGTCCTAGATCGTCACCCTAGTCCATCCAGATTAGCGCTGAACAACGGAGCTTCCCACAGGGATGGAAAAGCACAAATCTGGGCTGTCCGCTGAGGTGTCCGCTGAGCCCTGCAATGTGGCTTGTGCACCTGAGGAGTCAGATTTCCAACTTCAGTCCAGTCTAAACCGCTGTGCGTGGCTAGTCGCTGACACACTGGACAGCTCAGGCAACAACCACACCCCAATGTAAGACCCCAGATGACAGAGAGGCGAGGACGAAGTGTGTGCAAGTGGGAACAGGGACCTGAGCCCACTCACTGGTTTCTGCTTCTCAAGGAGGTTGGGCCTGCCCCTCCCCATCCCTCGTTCCTCTGACACCCTGTGGATTATTTCTCCCCGGCACCTGAAGGCTGACATGGAGCATCTCTTGCAACCGTGCACCCACAGTGGACTACAAGGGGCGCCTGTTACTTTCATTTGGGGGACGGGGTTGTTGGCGGCCGCATCCTCAGCACTCCGTTCTGGAAAGGTGTTCGCTGAGGACATGGAAGACGTCTCAATTCAACCATCTGACAAATGTTTTCTGAGTTCCAACCAGGTGCCAGCACAGGACGGGTAAGATGCAGGACTTCGAGGGGCACCCAGGCTGGGGGGGCCCGCCGACGGCACCGAACAATGTTGGCTGCTTGGGCTGGGAGCCAGGGCTCCACTCCTCCGGGAATCTTCAGTGGGCTCCTCTCTCACAGTGTGGGCAGCAGTGAGGGGCAGGAGTGCAACCTGCTCCAGAAGCGGGTCGCGGAGCCTGGGGGAGGAGGAAAGGAGGGCTGCAAGCAGATGAGGCATTGATTCAGGAAGGTTCCTCCTGCTGCTGCAGACAACCATCTGCCCAATTCTCCGTTTGACACGTGGGACACGGCAACTTGCTGTCAGTGCAGGGGGGAGGCAGTGATCATATCCACCCCTGTGACATCTGGGAGGCTTCACTGTGGCCTCCACGGCCCTCCCCACACAGGGCTGCAGCTCACGACAGCCCGCACAATGGCAGCTGCTGGGACCTCCCTGAGCATCCACGTCTTCACCAGCGCACACTCCACGCTGACCTCAAGGGGCTCCGGCCCCAACAGACACTCCGGGGACGCGGATGCAGGAGAGGGACCCAAGGACCTGAACACCCGGGAGATCGGGCCCACCAGGACAGCAGCCAAAGCCACAGCACCTGGGCATGTTCTGGGACACACACAAACCCACCCCCAGCATCTTCTCTATGCCCCCTCTGGGCACAAGGGCACCCTGGGGCACAAGGAAGGCCCATGAGGCTGGTCCTCACGCGGAGGCTGGAGGTGGGTAAGCACTTGCAGAAACGATGCAAGGATGCAGATCCTCAGAGAGGCATGGAGAAGGTGTTCCTGAGTGAGAAAGCCCCCACCGTCTGTAGCAGGGAGGTTGTCCAGGCTGGTGTCTGGTGGGGAATGCCAAAAGAACATCGGCCACGAGCAGCCAGCCGGAGGGAGGACGGGGTCCCCTGGAGAAGGCCAAAGACTAAAGAAGAGGAAGTGACGGCCCACGCCCTGCATGGTGATGGTCCATGCTCCTCCTGGACATTTCCTCTTGGCATTTCCTTCTCCTCTTGCCATCCCAGCCTGGGCCTCTCCAGAGGATCACATGAGGTTGTGTCCATGCCAAGGCACAGTGCCCAGAGCAGGGCACCCATGCCAACCTCTCCCTCAGGACGAGGTGCTGCTCATAAACGGGTTTTCTTGTACCCGTGGCCAGCCCACCAAAGTAGCACCTGTCAGAACAATGCCCCTCGGATGAACTGCTGCCTCCCTCCCCCAACCCAGCACCAGAAAGGGGTTGAATGAAGGCGCTTTGCCTCCTCTCTTCAACCCTCCCTCGAGGATTCATCAGATGCGGCTGGAGCACCACGTGACTGCCCAGGGTCGATCAAGCTTTACTGCCACACAGAGCAGGGCAGGGGTTGAGGTGGGGGCTGACCCCTCCGAGCTCCACGGCCAGCTAGCTGTGTGACCTAAGTCCGTTTATCCACACCGTGAAGGCACCCCACTACCCTCAGGCCTGGATTACCCCGATCTGGCTCCTCCGATTCCTCCACCCACCAAGGTCCCCACTGGTCCTTCCTCCCTTTGCTGCCGCTCACCCTCCTGACATCCCCCACCCCTTACCCAGAGTACAGGCTCCCTCGATTCCCCTGCCTGTCCCTCCTTTCACCTGACTCAGTACAATTACAGCCAGGGCCCACGCACACTCGGGTGCCCAGCACACATACCCCCCCAACAGGCTCACTGCTTGCTCTCCCACCGCAGAGCCAGATCCTGCCCCCCCCACCCCGCAATCACACTCCCCATTGTGACTTTCACACCTTCTTCCTTCATCACACCTCCTTCACCCCAAGGGCCCATCCCTGGCCTCGCTCCCAGCAGAGGACCCTGCTTCCTGCTTCACAAGAACACGTACTTTCTGGAGTAGCAGGAACTCACTCACTGTGGGTGGGCATGCAAAATAGCATGGCTGCCCTACAAGGCAGTTTGGCAGTTTCTTCTGAAATTCAACATACCCTTACATTCGATCCAGCACCAGGCTTCCTGATGTTTACCCAAAGGAGCTGAGAACTCATGTCGACATAAAAGCCCACACCTGGTTATCTACAGCCACTTTATCCGTAACTGCTAAATCCTGGAGGCAACCAAGATGTCCTTCGGTAGATGAATGGAAAAATAAAGGGTCCGTTCCAGACAATGAAGACAGTATTTAGTGCTACAAAGAAAAGAGCTTCATCAAGGCGTGAAAAGACAGGGAGAATCCTTAAATGCACATTACTAAGCCAAAGAAGCCAATCTGAAAAAGCTGCACTGTTAGGATTCCAGCTCCATGACAGTCTGGAAAAGACAATACCATGGAGGCAGGAAGATGGGTGGTTGCCAGGGGTGTGTGGGGAGGGAGGGGAGCAGGTGGAGCACGGAGGAGGCTGTCCAGGGCAGTGCAGCTCCTCGTGTGACAGCATAACGACGGGCACGGGTCACTCTGCACGGAACGCACAGCACCTTGTCTCTAACTGCGCACTCCGGGTGACAACGACGCGTCCCTGCAGGTCCACTGACTGTAACGAGCTACCTCTCTGGTCAGGATGCTGATACGGGGGAGGCTGCACTTTTTTTTAAGTAGGCTCCACACACGCCCAACCTAAGGGCTTGACCTCACGACCCTGAGATCGAGTCACATGCCCACCGCCTGAGGCAGCCAGACGCCCCAACTCTGCACTGCCTGCTTAATTTTGCTGTGATGTAAAACTGCTCTAAAAAAGTCTATTAAAGGGATGTCTGGGTGGCTCAGTTGTTAAGCGTCTGCCTTCAGCTCAGGTCATGATCCCGGGGTCCTGGGATCGAGCCCCGCATCTGGCTCCCTGCTCGGCGGGAAGCCTGCTTCTCCCTCTCCCACTCCCCCTGCTTGTGTTCCCTCTCTCGCTGTGTCTCTCTCTGTCAAAAAATAAATAAAATCTTAAAAAAAAAAAAGTCTATTAAAAAAGGAAATACGCTGAAATGAAAAATCTATATTCACACACAGAAAAACAATGACACAGCACTAAAAACAATCAAGCAGTCCACTTACACTAAATAAAGCAAGCGAGGACGCCCACAGACCCCCGCGGCCACATCTGTCGTCCCGCCTCTGCGCCCACATCCTCTGCTTTACCGCTTCTTAATCTAGAGGATTTCACGCAGCTGAAGCCAGTGGGTCCACGTGAGCACCAGATCCCACTCCTTCAGATGCCGCTGAAGGACACCGCTCTGCAAGTCCTCCTCTCTGCAAGTCCTCCTCTCTCTGGTTAGGTTTGCTTCTGCTCTTTTACTAGGTTGCTCTTAACAGTAAACAAAAACACCCCCCCCCCATTTCTCCAGCCTTAGAAAAAAGAAAGAAGCCTCACGCCACTCCTTCCTCCAGCTGTCACCCCACTGGTTTGCTCCCATCTGCCTTTGCTGATAGCAACTCCCCTCCTCTTGCTCTTTCTCAAACTCACTGATGCTGCCCCCCACCTCAACCCCCCCGGCGTCCAGGGTACCCCGCTGCCCCCCACCTCTCCAGTGTCCCTCAAGTGTGGGTATCAACTATGAATATGTCGGAACAGTCGCTCCCATGGTCGGGTTGTGTCATACGACACAGATCATTTCAGGAAAGGGAAGTTATTCTTGGTTGGACTCACCTCATCAGTGAGCCCTTAAAAACCAACCGGGGCTCTCCCTGGCAAAAGAGATTCAAAGTGTGAGAAGAACTGTACACAAGGGGGATTCTCTGTTGCCGGCTCTGAAGACTTCGGGGACACATGGCAAGGAATAGGAGAAGCATCTGGAAACCAGAAGCAGCCCCCAGCTGATGGCCATCAAGGAACCGACGACTCAGTCCTAAAACCACAGGGGACTGAGCTCTGCCAACGACCTGGCTGAGCCGGGAAGCCGACAGCTCCTTCCTCTCAGCCGGTCAGTGGCTAAGCCAAAGAAGCCAATCTGAAAAGGCTGCACTGTTTCATCCTTGTAAGACCCCGAAAGAGAACCCAGTTGTATGATGATGGGCCACTGAGGTTTTAATCCGCTAACTATTTGGTTACTTGGCATCTACCGTGTAGCAAACTGGTAGATGACTAGCACGTCTCCTCTGCTCCAAGTTCTGCAGCTGCTCCCCCCACTCTGGGTCAAAGGCAGCCCTACAACGGCCCACAGGCCTGCATCTCCACCCTCTCGGGGCCCACTCGGTCCATCCCTCAGCCTCTGTGCTATCCCTCTCCTGACCAGGCCCGCCCGGGCCCTTCCGTGCCTGTCTCTGCTCCACCAGGGGTCTGCTGGGTCAACGTCCCTGCCTCCTCCGTCTCTACTTAAGTCCCTCCTGCTCATGCACTTGGCGGGCCCTGCTTTGGTGGGCCCTGCTCACCAGCCTGTTTTACATCCCGCCCTGGCCAGTCTCTCCTCCTGCCTCTGCTGCCCCGTTTTCCCCATGGCACTGATCACCGCCAGTGCCTGTGCTCCACGTAATTACTGTGGGTATTACCCACCTCCTCGCACTAGAATAGAAGCTCCTCAGGGACAAGGGTCTCTGTCTTGTCCACAGACAAATTCCAAGCACCTAACACAGTGCCTTGGCAAAGGGCAGATGCTCGGTAAATTTTTTTTAATATTTTTTATTTATTTATTTGTGAAAGCGAGAGAGGGAGAGCAAGCACACGCAGGGAGAGCTGCAGGCAGAGGGAGAAGGAGACTCCCCACCGAGCAGGGAGCCCGATGCGGGGCTCGATCCCTGGACCCCAGGATCATGACCTGAGCCGAAGGCAGACGCTTCACCAACTGAGCCACCAGGCATCCCTCGGTAAATGTTTCTTGAAAAACTGCACGATGAGAAGCATGTTTAAGGGCCAGCACAATGCGTGGCACACTGCAGACCCTTAGGAAACTGCGTGTGTGCCATCTGCGGCCAGAAGGAAACAAAGGAAGCACAGCCAACAAAGCAGGGGCAGGCAGCACACCCTAAGCGCGGCCGTTCGGGGTGAGCACGGCGGGCCGCTGTCGGCCCGGCTCCCCGAACGGTCCCTGCAGCAGCGCGGGCCCCGCACGGACACTGGCCGCCTGTGGCTCCTACACCATCCGCCGCATCCTCCCCACCTGGGAGAACCCCCTCGAAATGAACTGAGCTGGAGTCAGGGCACCAAGGACCTGGCTGGTGCTGAAACAAGGGCTGGTAGCAGCTCAGCGGTGTCGGTCAGCAGTGGGAAAAGAAAGGCAGGCATTCCATGATGCAGGGGCCGAGCTGCTGAAAACCTACCTGGTACGACAAGTCCCAGAGGAACTGAACACCCGGGAGTGGGGTGATCCAAACAGGGTCAGTGCGCGCCAGTGAAAACCCTCCTTGCACAAAGGACAGGACTCTGAATAATCGAGACACCTCAAGGATGTGCAGGTAATGCAGCCGCCCTCCTAGCGTCCCTGCTAAAACCTTCTCTGCGTCTCACACTCCTGGCCGCCCGCGGCCTGTCACTGATTCTGCTCTGCCCGCCCCCAGCCAGCCCAGGAAGGCCTCAGGACTCAGAGCTCGGCTAGCTCCAACACGGGGAGAGGGGAGAGCATTCTCAACCTGCCCACACACAATGCTCTCTTCGCACTGAGGAACTTTCGTGCCCTGAGGGGGAGCCACAGAGCGGATCCCCCCGTGACCCGTGTGCAGTGCCCCGGTCTGCTCCAGCCACACGCCTCCAGACCCTGCCCCGGGGCGCAGCGCGTGTTCTCTTGCTCTCCCAGCCCGCACCCCCACCCCGCATCTGACCAGGGCACGCGTGTTCCCAGAGGCAGTTCAGGGGCGCCCTGCAGGCGACTCTGGATCTCAGGGTGGTGAATCTGAGCCCCATCGTGGGCATAGAGATTACTTAAGAATAAATTTTTTTTTTTAAAAAGCGGTAGTGTGGGCGCCTGGGTGGCTCAGTTGGTTAAGCGACTGCCTTCGGCTCAGGTCATGATCCTGGAGTCCTGGGATCGAGTCCCGCATCGGGCTCCCTGCTCGGCAGGGAGTCTGCTTCTCCCTCTGGCCCTCCCCCTCTCATGTGCTCTCTGTCTCTCATTCTCTCTCTCAAATAAATAAATAAAATCTTTAAAAAAATAAAAAAAAAATAAAAAAAGAGGTAGTGTGGTGTCTTTGGTAGAAAAAGCGGTGACTTTGGAGTTGGGCACGCGAGCCTGTCCGCTCTCCATCCTGAGCACTGCAGGCCACGGCACTTTCCCAGAAATGCTGAGCTTTCTCCTGCTCCTATGACCTCACACACGCTGATCCTTCTGCCTGAGGAACACTGGCTCGACCTTGTGCACACACAAGACAATTTCGAAGACCCACCGGCCTCTCAGTCCCCGTATTTCTTCCCGGACTTTGACATCTCTCTTGGAACCGCCATCACAGCGCAAAGGGCCTTCCCCGGTGGCCCCTAACTCTGGCCTCACTTGCTGCCTGGAGCTCAGAGCTCAGCACCTGGGCCACGCAGCTCCTTTTCCTTTGCACAGCTCTGTACAGTAGGTGCCCTCGGCTCCTTCTGCAAACAAAGACACTAAGCCCCCAGCGAGGCTGAGTGCCTGCCTTACCCGAACCCACATGCCAGCAAACAGCTAGGTCCAGAGAACACCCACCAGGGCTGTTACCCGGGGATCACATGGCGCGTACACACGCGTATGCATGCATCCGGGCAAAAGTCAGTAAGTAACGTAGGCACTGGTGTGCCTCCTACGTGCTCGGTGCTTCTTATCCACTTACACTTCCTCCCTTTGACACGTGAACGTATTTCTATTCTCCAGATGAGAACACAAGTTCAGAGACCCAAACCCTATGCCATGACTGTATCCCTTGCAGGCTACTTAACCACACCCTGCTTCAGTCTCCCCACCTCTGAGTAAGAATTACTCACAGGACTTACCCAAATCCATCAGCTTTCGGTGCAGGTTACAGAAACCACTCCAAAAAGTTTAAGCAGAAAGGATCTAACAACTCAAGGACTTAGGTGATTCCACAATCTTGACGAGGGCTGAAGTCACAGGCTCTAACCTGGGCCCCCAGACCTCCCCCCAACCCCGCACCCGGGGAGCTGCTGTATCAGAGCTGCCCCTTGAACCCCAGAAGTCAGGAATGCAGCGGGGCCGGGGAGCCACCAGAGCGGCCTGGCATCAGCCAGGGGATGAGCACGGGGCCAATGCTGGAGAGCCGCACAGCCTGACGCCGCCGCCGGATGGGAGAACACAGCCTCATGGTCTCCGCCTACCTCCCCCTCGAATCACTCCTCCTGGGAGAATCTGATGGCACCCAATTCCCATTCAGAACCCCAGCTCCAAGAGACCCCGAAGACACACAGGGAAGGAGCACACCCTGGAAGGCAGGCGGCCTGGAGGATGCACAAGCCCGCCTGCAGAGCCTACCTACCACAGCACACTCTCTCCTACGGTGCCTGAGACCAAGTCCGGCAACCATGTCAACGCGCTCAGAAGGGCATGTGGCCAGGACTACCACTACCTGTCACTCCCGGTGCCTGTGAAGTGTATCTGCCCTGCTGGTAAACAAACTCACCTCTCCAAAAAGAAAGCAAGGAGGGGGCGCCTGAGTGGCTCCATCGGTGGAGCATCCAACTCTTGGTTTCCGCTCAGGTCATGATCTCAGGATTGGGAGGCTGAGCCCCGCGTTGGGCTCTGCACTGGGCATGGAGCCCGCTTAACATTCTCTTTCTCTCCCTTTCCCTCTGTCCCTCCTCCCTCCCCTCTCCCCGCCCTCTCCACTTAAAAAAAAAAAGAGTTTCTTTAAAAAAAAAAAGAAAGAGAAATAAGAAAGCAAGGAGCACATTTCTTCCTCGGCACTGCTCAAGGCACCTTCCAAGTTATCAAATCCCCAAAGCCTAGAAATTGTAGTTGAACGCATTCACACCAAGTCAAAATGCCTTAAAGATTTGTTTTTCTCAAAACAATGGTTTCACATTTTTCCTTATACAGACCCCTAAAAACTGTGGAATCTTATGTGAATCCCCAACAAAAGCAGAGAGCAGGGCCAGAAATCTAAGCGCCACGCTGGGGATGAGCTCTGCCCAGAGCTTCTCTCATAGCGTCTCACTTAAGACTCTACCTGCTGCTCTCTCTCTCACTCTCTCTCTCTCTCAAATAAATAAAATCTTAAAAAAAAAAAAAAAAAGACTCTACCTGCTGCTTACAAGAGGCGCAACGAACCCCCGCCACCCAGTACACACAGGGGACCGCAGACGGGAGGGGAGTTCTTGAGGTCAAAAATGGCAGAGCCCAGGTTCAAACCTGGGTCAGAGCAGCTCCAGCTCACCCAGCACACTCCTCGCTGTGTTACAGCTCAGGGCCACTGGGGTGAGCCCAAAGCAGGCAGACTGTGCCCCAGGGGCTCTCGGCTGGGGTGGGGAGGGAGCAGACTGGAGAAATGCATGAGCACAGCTCCAAACACAGCCGGGGCACCATGCCTCCCAGCCCCCCCGCAGCTCCCCTCCCCTCCGCAAGCCCCTTCTCCTGCTTCCACTGTAGCTCAGGCATCGCTCCTCAGCAAGGACACCCAGACCATCTCTGCTGAGGGCAACATAAAGGGCCGCCAAAAGAAGCCGAAAGGTCAAAGCTGATTATTACCTTCCAGGCCCGTGCAGATTAGCAGCCTGAAACCCTTGGCTTCACAGAAACAACGCGTCTCCTGTGGAAAACGTGTGTTACTGGATTCCTCTCGTCTTTGCCACCCAAGTGTCTACACAAACACTGTTCAACTACACAGGTGGAACAGAATCCCTTAACATGGTCCTTCTCTCCAAACAAGAAAAAGATACTGCTCAAATTATATTACATTAGTAAATTTCCTTCAGGGAAACAGACAGCAACATTTACAACCTGCCCACAGGGTGGTTCTCAAAGGCTGGGTGATTCTGCCCACCCCTCCCAGCCCTCCCTGCCCAGGACAGAAGATGATGCCTGGCTGCACCACTGGGAAGGGCTCCCGGCATCCGGGCTTGTAAGCCAGGGAGGCTGCTAGACAGCCTTCAGGGCACAGGACGGCCCCCACCACAAAGATTTATCCATCCCAAAATGTCAACATCAGGTGCAGAAATCCTGATTTAACTTTTTCAGTAATAACTTTTGATTGAAGCAAGCACCACATTAGGATAAGAACTAGAGAAAACTTCAGAAAAATGTATTTCTTAGAAATGATAACATTTTTGTTAGAATCATAGCTAACTACTTACTACTTATCAAGAAGTGTCGTAGATGTTTATCTATTCGATCTTTAACCTTAAGCACTTTTATGCCCCATTTAACACTCAGAGAGGAGTAAAGTAACTTGCCCAATGTCACACAGCTTTTAAGTAGGAGAGCTCACACTGAACCCAGCCCTGGCGCCGGCACCCTCACAGGCTCCCACACTCACACCCTGCCGTGCCTGCTCGGTCTCCCCCACCAGCTGTGAGCCCCTTAAGGCCCAGGTATACCTCTCAGCTCAAGGTGGAATCTGCACCACAGGGCTTCTGACAGCCCGGATGAAGAGCGGGTCAACGGGAGAGAGGGAGCTGGGTCTGCAGCTTCCACGGGGCAGTGGTCAGGCCCGGCCTGCCATCCTGTCACTTCTCTGCTCCTGTCTCACCCAGACCACCCACCATCAAGCAGTCAGGGCCACCAACCGGTCTGCCCCCTCGGGCCACAAGTTCATTCCATGACCGTGTCCAGCCCTTCCTCTGAGACCCATTCTCAGAAACGAGCCTTCCACTACTGCCCACACTCCCCCCCCCCCAATTTCCTAGAAATCGACTCAGTGAGGACAAGGAGAACAGACAGACACTAGGATAAAGGAAGTCGCCTGGGCACAGGGGGTAAAGTGGAGAAACAGGACTCAGAAGTCTGGGCTGGAAACCCCAGAGGCTGGCTCTAGCCCCAGCCCTGCCCTCGACAAAACTCATACAGGCCTTACTGTGAGCCAGGCCCCCTCTGTAACTCACCCGTAAAATGTGCAGTGGGTTCCAACAGAACCCTTTTCTCCCTCAAAGGAATTCTAGATTGAAACTCTCCTCTAACACTTTAAGACTCTAGGACAAAAAAACTCACTAGACTCAGCTCATGAGATCATATATTTTGATCTGTTTGTCATTAACATTCCACCTGCTTCCCCGAAGTGCTTAATAATGGCTCAAATAATGTCACAGCCATTAAAAGGGTAAGGGAGGGGGTGTCTGACTGGCTCAGTCAGTGGAGCATGCGACTGCTGATCTCAGGGTCGGGAGTTCGAGCCCCATGATGGGTGTAGAGATCACTTAAATACATAAATAAAATTTTTTAAAAATTTTCTTAATGTTTTATAAAAGGGGTGAGGAGACAAGAACCAGAGAATAAATCAAAGAGGAGACATTTCATTTCTGTGGCACAAAGCTACAAAAGATTTTCAAGAGACAGCAGCTTTAGCATACTATAAAATTTCACTTACAAGCAGACTCTGAAAAACGAAACAACACGGGAACAGACTCGGGTATAAAGAGCAAGCTGGTGGGGAGGAGGAGGGGCCAAACGGGGGGGGGAGGGGGGGACTGAAAGGTACAAACTTTCAGGTATAAAATAAGACAAAAGAACACGGTGTACAACACAGGGTACAGAATGTAGTCGACACCAGGTAACGACTTTGTAGGGTGACAGATGGTGCTGAGATCTCTCTCCATGATGATTTAGTAACGTATGTGAAAGTTCAATCACTCTGTCTTACACCTGAAACTAGCATAATACCATACCTCCACTCCACTTCAATTAAAAAAAAAAAAAACAGTTTTAGCAATGATCCAGAGTAATTGATGGTGTTTCCTTTCAAAGGGAGAAGAGGCTCCAACTCGGTGAGACAAGGCAGCAGACAAAACAAGGCGCAGCCATGACGATCCCAAATGACTGAGACGGGACAGCTTACTCCGTCTGGGTGGATCCTGTTTCACAAGTGTGAACCCACTTCATTCCCGTGACTTCCAGACGCAGTAGGCCTCGTACAAGGACCTTGTACATCAACAACATAATAGGCACGTTGTGCTGGGCACTTATCAATGTGATTTTAGAGAGGAGGAAACGAACTTAAGAGGTGAAGTAACTCGTTCAAGGTCACACAGCTAGGATGTGGGTGCAGGTCTGTTCAACCCAAAGCTCAGCTCTTTCCTCTAGGCTGCCTCCAGCCATCCCCATTCCAAACCACGTTTCCAACTTGCCAAGAACCCCCACATGGTTCCAAAAACCTGTCTCCCAAGCCCTTCCCCCGAGATTCTGGTTCTGGAGTTCTGGGATGGATCCTGAGGCCCCCGCAGCTGGTTAACAGGCACCCAAGTGCTATCTACAGACAGGAAATGCTGAAAACACTGATCTGAGAAAAGAGAAGAGCCCGGCCACACTAATCGGAACCACAACCACCTATTTTAGGGCTATGGCCTCAGAAGGGACAGGTTGCCCCCAGGGCTCCTGGGCTCCTGGGCTCCTCCCACTGAAGGTGGGAGGAGGGTTACAGAGTTCTGGGACTAGGGAAGCCTGATGCCTGGCTGCCGGCACATCAGAGAGAAGAGGCGCCCTGCAGACCACAGCCTACACCAGAGATCTTCACTCAAAACTGGTCTTAGGCTCACTCGAAACGATGTCCACGTTCAGATGATGCAACAGCTGGGGCTGTGGTGAGTTAACCTTCGTGCCCACAGCCACAGAAGTCTCCAGCGGATCCCAGCCAGCACAGCACACCACCTCAAAGGGACGCCCAGGGCTGCGTGGCTGGCTCGGTCGGTTTAGTGTCTGAGTCCTGATTTCAGCTCAGGGTCGTGGGACTGAGCCCCGCGTCGGGCTCCGTGCTCAACAGGGAGTCTGCTGGAGATTCTCCTCGTCCCTCTGCCCCTCCCCCTCACTCGTGCTCTCTCTCTCTCTAATAAATAAATCTTTAAAAAGAAAAAAGGGGACACCCAGTACCACCAAGTGTCCTACATGAGCTTTGCTACAGCGCGCACACGCACGGGGCAGCTCCATCGCCCACAGCAACGGGGCCCCCAAGGGGCAGCTAGGGACAGGTCGCCATGCCCCTGCACACTGTCTCACAGCCCTGTGCCCTTCCTCACGGCGCTGCACAGCCCAGACGTCCAGGGCTGCTCATATGACTGGCTGATGTGTCCCCAGCCCGTGAGCCCGACCCGAAGTCACTACCTGTAACACTTCGATGGTCATAGTACTCCCGTCTTCCCTGCCAAGAGCAGGGCCGGGGACACACACACTTGCTGAACGAAAACACGAGAGTACAGATAAGAGGCAGGCCCTGTGGGAGCTGTGCCCCCAGGGCTGGAGGTGAGACACAGGGGTCATACAGGCCCTGGTTTGGGGCCTCAGTTGAGTGGCCTGGTCCCCGCATAGGAGGGGAAGCGGTGGCCGTGGGGCCACTGTCAGAACACGGACCCAGTGCACAGCCCTGCGGGAACACAGGGCAGGGCTGCCTGGAAACACCAGCCCTGCGTTATGCGGTGGGGGCTGGGGGTGGAACGTGGGTTCCTAACCCTCTGTTTGGCCCAAGAAGCTCAAGTGATTAGCATAAAGGGCCTTGCAGAGGACAAGGCTGACAAAGTAAGGCTGCTGATCTATTAGCACTGGCCACTTGCGGGTCACCCTCCGCCACAGCAGGTCAGAGGCTGGGAAATGACAACAAAGTGTACGAGTGAGCCAGGGAAATACACAGAGGTGACGGCGAGCAGTGAGGGCTCAAATAGCAGAATCACCTCCAGACCAGTCCTACCCACAACCGCACAGGACTCTGGGCTACGGGGAGAAGACAAGGTCGCCCGTATGACTCCGGGCCTGCTTAGCAAGGGAGGAAGCACACAGCACATTTCGAATGAGAACGGGGCAGCCAGTCCGCATAACCTAACTCTCGTAGAGACAAAGACAGTGTTACCTGGTAAAGAAGCTACTAAGTGGTCCCAAAATTCTCCGTTTATTCCCATCCTCAGTTCCATCCACACAGTCCTGCTGGCGCAGCTCATGGGTTTCCCTGACGGAGCTCAAGGTGACGTCAGTAAACTGTGGGTCATCGTCGCTCTCCAGGGTCACGATGGCACTGGAGCTGCTCGTGACCACGAGGTCCAAGATGTCCTCATTGCTGATGGACAGTGTGGCTGACAGCTCTGTGCCAAGGCTGGACACGCTGCAAACGGAGACATCGTCGCTGCGGCTCAGGGCTTTGGAGCTGGGGCTGTAGAGCTTCACCGAGTCGTAGCCCGTCCTGGGGAACGTGGACGACTTCCGCACGCTCTGCTCCCACTCGGTGCTGCTGGGAGCTGGGGGCGTGTAGGATGGCAGCGGGCACGCGCTCTGGCAAGCTCGCTCGGGGACGATCTCCGACTCCGATGGCTTCCTCTTCACGTGGACCACACTGCAGGGGACGGGTTCTGGGTTACCGATCTCGAGGGTGGGAATGCCTGAGTCCACGGACTTAAGGCTGTGCCGATCTTCTGAAGGACCAAGTTTCAGCTTGGGCCCATACTCTGGCAATGAGAGGGACCTGGGTGCCTTGAGATTCAAGTGTGGCAGGTTCTGAATGTGGTTTCTTGGCTGACCATCCAGAATGCCCATCAAGGCTACACCATTTGTAGAGGTGGAGAGATTTCCATCAGTCATCTTGGTCCAAGGAGAAACTAGAAAAAAAACACAAAAATGGAAATTAAGACAGTGGTTCTAAAAGCCTGACACACACACCTCTGCTGTACAGCTCGAATGTCCTGATGCCCTTTCTAGGGATGAATCCTTGAAAAAAGTTCTACATATCCAAGCTTTAATTCAGGACCAGAAGCCAGAGTTTTAGCATATATCACCACAGTATAAAATAATAGGACCATAACCCAAACAAAGGCTACAGCTAGGATAAAAATACTTAAACAGCCCCCTTGTGTTGATCATCAGCAGCACCCCAGCAGTCACATGTCTGACCCCCAGGCCAGCACAGGGGGTGTGAAGACAGGGCCAGGCAGAGAAAGCGTTGTTTGTTTTTCATGTTTTTTAAAAAATGATAAACAGAAGGGGTGCCTGGGTGGCTCAGTTAGTTGAGGGGCCAAATCCTGATCTCGCAGACGTGAGTTCGAGTCCCACACTGGGCTCCGCACTGGGCATGGAGCCTACTTAAAAAATAAAATAAAATAAATGAAGAGAACACCTCTGTCAAAAGTACATGAAATCATAACCCACACATAAGTCGAGTTCTACTTGTTCCAAGACCACATTAAAATCAAGATGTTGTCATCAAGACAGGAAACAAGATAAATGGTGTATACCATGCGGCGTGAGATGACCCCAACCACATCCAAGTCAGCCACGGCCCTCCACCTGTCCACAAGGTAGGGCATACTACCCCCCTTACCAGGGAGGAAACCAAAGCTCAGAGAGGTTAAGGAATGGGTCCAAGATCATAGCATTATTTAGCAGCACAGCTGGGATCTATGGCACTAACCCCAAAATAGGCCATACCTAGTGGATGAATAGCTTAGCATGGAGTTATAAAAACCCAGGTAGAAGGCTGGCTCAGGAAGGCAGATGATCAATAAACGAAAAATAAAGGGGCACCCAGGTGGCTCAGTTGGTTAAGCGTCTGCCTTCGGCTCAGGTCATGATCTCAGAGTCCTGGAATCAAGTCCCACGTCCAGCTCCCTGCTCAGTGGGGAGCCTGCTTCTCCCTCTCCCTCCGCCCCCCCCAACTCATCCTCTCTAAACAAATAAAAATCTATTAAAAAAAAAAAGGAAAAATAAAGACCATAAACCTACAATAAAGACTTGAGCGACAAGAGTCAAAGCTGTCACTGACACACACATCTGCCTATGGTTCTCTGGCCTAAGACAAAGTGGAAACGATGGGGTAGGAGGCACACAGGCCTGGACAGCCCAGCCCCCAGCAGCCAGAGAACCCTGGTTAAGAAGGTTAAGCTACCTTCCATTGTCCTTTAAAATGTCAAAACTAAAGAAATCTGGTGGGGTTACTGAAATCTGATCCACAGTGTGGAACATAAAGAATGGTACTTTCTTGGGTTGTTTCTTGTTTGTTTTTTAAGTAGGCTCCACACCCAGCATGGACCCCAGTGCAGGGCTTGATCTCATGACCCTGAGATAATGACCGGAGCCAAAGGCAGACGCTTAACCAACTGAGCCACCCAGGCGCCCCACTTTCTTGGGTTATGGGACTTTTCCTGGGCTTTAAGCCCAGCTGTACTGACTGCCTGGGGAGAATTCAGTCAGGTACCATGAGAAAAGCATCCCAAGGCAGCGGCCCCTGGCAGGCGCTCTGCTGGTAGCCGCCATCATCCAAGTCAGTGGGTGAAGGTTTTGAAGCACACTGGAACAGTGACAGCCACTCCCTTTTGGGTGTCACTGAGCCTTCCTGCTCCCCTTCAGGAAGCCTGGTCCTTCTCTAGTCAACACAGCAAAAGCAAATTTGTTAGAAGAACAGGGAAGGGGTCATCTCCCTCCCTCCCAGAAATCGAAGGAACCAGCCAGACAGTGTGGCGTTGGAGTAAAAATAAAAATATGAAGGAATGTGGGGCGCCTAGGTGGCCCAGTCCGTTAAGCGTCTGCCTTCGGCTCAGGTCGTGATCCCAGGGTCCTGGGATCGAGCCCCACATCGGGCTCCCTGCTCAACGGGGAGCCTGCTTCTCCCTCTCCCTCTGCCTTCTAAGGCTTCCCCTACTTGAGCTCGCTCTCTCTGTCAAATAAAGAAAATCTTTTAAAAAAGCATTTCCTCTTCCTTATTAAAAATAATAAAATAAAAAGTAACAAATATGAAGGAATGAATCAAAATGCAGAATTCAGAAATAGACGGAACTATATATAAAAACTTGACAGGCACCTGGGTGGCTCAGTCGTTAAGCAGCTTGCCTTCGGCTCAGGTCATGATCCCGGGGTCCTGGGATCGAGCCCCACATCAGGCTCCCTCCTCGGCGGGAAGCCTGTTTCTCCCTCTCCCACTCCCCCTGCTTGTGTTCCTGCTCTCGCTGTCTCTCTCTCTGTCAAATAAATAAAAATCTTAAAAAAATAAAATAAATAAAAACTTGAAATATGACCCAGTGAGTGAGGAAGGATTATTTATTCATGATGTTGTACTAATCAATTATCAATTTTTCTTAGAAAGTAGAACTACACTGTACGACGCCAAAACAAAAACACAAAATTAGGATTTAATACAAAAACAAAATTCCATCAAGTATTCCATCAAGTGCTTCTCTAACCTACTGAGCAAAACCTCAGTTCATCCTCCAAAAGAATCCGGGCACGACCTCAGCACCCATGAACACATTTTCAGGCCGCAGTTCCCACTGCCCTCGAATTCCTGGGCCGGAGTCCCCATCCTGAGTCCCCAGCCCCAAGTTCCTCCAGGCAAAGCCACCGCCAACTACGTCCAAGCCCCTGCCCTAGGAAATCCCTGAACTCAACCACACTGTGAAACAACAGGATTCACAACAGGAAAACACAGAGAGATTCAAATGCACATAAACTTGAGACTTCTACATTTTTTTAATTAAAAGGAAAATACGGCAAGAAACATTTCTAGCACATGGCGAAGAGCTAATCATGCGCAATGTCAAGAGTTATTAGAATTATCCAAACACCATCAATAGTCTGACAGGTCAAACTGGCAAAAAGCCAGAAACACGAGAGGAAATCCTCACAGCAAACAGAGCTGAGAGCCAGGTGACCAGCCCAGCTGACATTCTGGCTCCGCCGCTTACCACGGGGAGAAGTAGAACCTTCCTGGACCTCAACTTGCCTCCTGGCCAGCAGGAAAGTGGGCAACACCACAAAACTCATACGTGAAATGAGAAGGCTCAGCGAGAGTGCCGAGACACCCCACGTCTGAGCACAGTACACGCCCAGGTAATGTGAATTTCCTCTACTTCAGCCACACGAAGAGCTGAAGGACCTACAAAAAACACCTTTAAACTGCAGTTCTGATACTAGAATACACAGACCACAAAACGTGTGTGTTGAGTGAATGCAAGGACCCCTTCTCAGAATCGCCACCGTGAGAGCACGAGGGCGGCAAAGCAGGTGTGACAGGGTCCAAAGCTGCCTGGCCATGGCCTGTTTTCCTCGTGCCTCCCTGCTGGGGGCCAGGCCAGCAGGACAAGGGTCTCTTCTAGGAAGAAGATGAATGACCCTTGACGCCTCCACTGGTGCCAAGTCCAAGTGAAGTTCCTTAAGCCCCACAAACAAGGTTGTCAGCCTTCAGGGAAATAAACCTAAAACCAAAAATGTCCTTCTGCTTGCAACATACTCTCAAACCAAACCCCACAAGGGCCAAGGCCACCTGTCCTCAAACCCTTCCACCTGGGGCCACCAGTACTATGAAACCAGAAGGCACCCGCCAGAGCACCTGCCTTCCGACGGCGCCCTGAAGGTGGGGGGGCTGCACACACAAGGCACTCGCTTCTCAGAGAGGATGCAGGGTGGATGCTGGACGCCTGCCAGGAGGCCAGCTGCAGATGGCCTGCCTCCAAGTCACACGTTTTCTAAAGACAGGATCAGCCTAAATTCCCTGAGCTGGCACAGGGCCCTCCCACCCTGGCCTTGCCAGCCTCGGCAGCCTTGTGCTGTCACCCTCGCGTCTCAAAACCCCATGGCCTGGGTGCTCTCCCCAGCTGGGCCACCAGCGCCCCTGGGGATCTGGCAGCAGGTGCCACAAGGAGACACGGCACACTCCCAAGGCCACTTCTCTGAGAAGCCGTCCGCTACTCTCTCAGGAAGCTGCAGGTTCTCTTTCCTCTGAGGTTCCTTTTGGCCATGCCCGAGACAACTGCTGCTCCCGTCCCTCCCCTGGTTTCTAAGCTTCGGGCAGGCAGCGGGCTAACAGGTTCCAGACACCCCTGCCTGGCCAAATGCCTGGCATGGATTAAGGATTCAAAAATCTATTTGCTGAGTTAATTATTACTAACAATTAGGTTCTAAGAGGGCAGGTTTCGGGGATAGTCCGTCCAAGAAACATCCGCAGCGAGTGGGTTCTGCTTCAAGAACAAGGTGAGCCATGGACATAAGGAGATGGGGTAGAAACTCCCTCCCATCAAGTTCCCGGCAGCAAGTCCGGGATGACCATCCTGAGCCGTGCCGGCCGCCGCACTACTGGGGAGGAACGGTCAACACGCGACAGTCCAGGAACATAAAAGACTTCCTCCCTCTACGCTTGCTTCCCGAAACCTGAGACAACCCCCCCCCCAGCAGTGGCCACAGCAGCCCCCGCAGGCCCCCCCCCACCTCCTCCAAGCCCAGGTGGCCAGCCACATGATACAAGTTTCAGGATGACCAGCCATCACCTCCCCGACAAGGGAAAAACACACAAGACATCAAGTACAGATCAGAGGAAGGCTGTTTTCACTCCAGGCAGCAAGACAATCTGCATTTTATTTACCAGTCACAAAACCGGCGTGCAGCAAGCGGGGAGGGTAAGAGCCCCGGAGAGAGCGGCACGCCCCTCCCCCGGCCAGGACCAGGCCTTCAACACAAGTCAGAAAGCCCACGGCAGAGGGGCCGGTAACTCTGAATGAGCCTTTGGAAAACAAGTCCATCTTGAACAACAGTTTCATTTTCTTCTCTTTAAAAAGCAGTGGGACAGGGGCGCCTGGATGGCTCAGTCGTTAAGCGACTGCCTTCAACCCAGGTCACGATCCCAGGGTCCTGGGATTGAGCCCCGCGTCAGGCTCCCTGCTCAGTGGGGAGTCTGCTTCTCCCTCTCCCACTCCCCTTGCTTGTGTTCCCTCTCTGTCAAATACATAAAATCTTTAACAAAAAAAATAAAGCAGTGGGACAAGGTCTCGACCAAGTCTTCGTAAATCAGCAGTTTATAAGGCCAAACCCAAATGATTTAGTTATGTCCCTGGCAGGAAAACCTCCACTCATGGGTGGCTTCAGGGAGAAATAATGCTGCCCACCCATGCAGACATCCTCTGGCACTCATCTGCCTGTGGCTGCTTCCTGCCCCCAGGCATTTGCTCCCCGTAGCCCTCCCTGTCTGGGCTCCTCTCTGGATGCTACAGGGGACTGCTTCCTCACACCCCCATTAGCACCAGGGACACCACGGCTCTCCCTGATCCTCCAAGGAGGGTGCACTTGCCTTTGCTGCCAAGGGTCCTATCCGCCCAGCTCCACCCGATTTCCGTAACCTTAATCTTTTATTTTTTATTTTTTACAGGTTTATTTATTTTAGAGAGAGAGACAGAGACAGAGAGCACGCACACAAATGCAGGGAGAGAGAAGCTTAAGTAGACTCCCCGCTGAGTGCAGAGCCCAGTGCGGGGCTTGATCCCACGACCCTGAGCCAAGACCTGAGCTGAAACCAAGAGTCAGTCGCTTCAGCGACTGAGCCAGCAGGCGCTCCTCCATACCCTTAATCTTTTTTTTTTTAATATTTTACTTATTTATTTGACAGAGAGAGAGAGAGCATGAGCCAGGGACAGAGGCAGAAGCAGACTCCTCGCTGAGGAGGGAGCCCGATGCGGAGCTCAATCCCAGGACCCTGGGATCATGACCTGAGCCGAAGGCAGACACTTAACCGACTGAGCCACCCAGGCACCCCCATACCCTTAATCTTAAGAGAAGACAGACACTGCTCCTTTCTGTCAGCCACAGCCTCAGAATCCATCCGTCCCAGAGCCAAAGTTTCAAGAGGGCAGGCCCAGGTCTGCAACACCAACAACACCAGAGCATAACCACATGAGTAGCAGGCCCTGCTCTAAGCTCCTCTCATGCCATTCTTTGCACAGCCCTATGTGCTAGGCAATATCCCCATTGCACATAGGAGGAACTGAGGCCCATGGCATACCCAAGGGCTCCACATTTATGATGCAGCAGCGGGGACTTGAATCCAAGTCCATGACTCCAAGGCCCCTTGGTCAGCTTTGCTACTCACACGGCCCTAACACAGACATCAAGAACCTCCCTAAATCCTCATCCCTCCTGTGAAAAAGCAGACTGTCTTCTGCCATTTCCCAGATGGGAACAAAGCCCAGCTAAGCCAGATGCAGTGACCTGCCCGTGATTATACACAGGCAAGGCCCCAGCTGTTCTCTCTCCAACACCCATGTGTGTCATTCCACACAAGGCCCCTCGGGGTCCTTCATGCTTCCTGGGGAGAATTCTGGTGAGACCACCAGCCTCCTGGCAGGACTGGTGCCCCCCCCACACACACACACCCCAGGCCTTCACCTTGACCCTGGAGGACAGGACCAGTCAGGAGAAACAGGCTAGTTCAGCCTCTGAAATGAGGTTCCACCGCCCAGGAAAACCCCCTGATCTCCGCGGCATCTCCCACGTCAATTAGCTTGCTTTGTAGAGGACTCCACAAGCACCAACCACTCCTGAGTCGCATTCTCTTTTTAATGTCATGGCTTAGACAAAAAGGACCCTGGAAAGAGAGGCACAGGATGTTCTGGAACTCGGGTGCCTCGGCATTAACAATTCACGGGAGCTGCTCCCTCAGCTCACCACGTGCGCATTATATGCTGGGCGCGGCATTCAAGGTCCACACCCACCGTCTCTGTAACCTTCACAACTACCCCCAGAGCTCACGGTTCCGGCATTATCAGCGCACAGATAAGGAGACGAGGCTCGAGAGGCCTGTGTAATGAACGGCCGTGCCGGGGCCAACCTGGGAGGACTCCCACGGGCTTGCCATTCCCACCGCTGCACGGGCGGCCGACAATAATGGGGCAATTTGCATTATGCAGAATGGAGAAGTCAACCATAACAGTAATTTGATTTTTAAATGGGTTATTCTTCAGGATAAAAACAATCCCAAAAAAGAATTTCCGAAAAGTTTAATATATTCCTCTGGAAGGTGAATGGCAACTTTCAGGTGCCTAGAACATAACTGAATGTTTGTTTGTTTGTTTTTAAAGATTTATTTATTCATGAGAAACAGAGAGACAGAGAGAGAAGCAGAGGCAGAGGGAGAGGGAGAAGCAGGCTCCCTGTGGAGCAGAGAGCCCGACACAGGACTCGACCCCAGTCATGCCCTGAGCCAAAGGCAGACGCTTAACTGCTGAGCCACCGAGGCGCCCCGTAACTTAATGTTGTTTAAATAAGTTTTGGCCCACCAGCAAGCCAGGCAGAAATTGGGGTTAAGCTGTTGAGGGTCCCCAAAGGCTCCCTCACAACCCTAAGGAGAAGACATGTAACTTTCACTGCCCCAAAGTGGTTATGTTAAAAAAGGCACAAGTGGGACATTTAATTTTATTTTATTAAAAGATTTTATTTATTTATTTGACAGAGAGAGACACAGCGAGTGAGGGAACACAAGCAGGGGGAGTGGGAGAGGGAGAAGCAGACTCCCCGCTGAGCAGGGAGCCCGATGCGGGGCTCGATTCCAGGACCCTGGGACCATGATCTGAGCCGAAGGCAGACGCTTAACGACTGAGCCACCCAGGCGCCCCAGGTGGGACATTTTAAATTAAGGACTTTCAATGCACAGACACTGGGGGCCACCACCCCAAAATGTTTCAGCTACATATAATGACTTTCCAAAGTGACTCATCATAAGTACCTATAAGGTGACTGATAAGCAACTGACAGATGAGGAAGATATTCAGACCGCTTAACAAAACAAGCACAACTTATAATCTTAATTATTAATAAGAGAAAACCATTTATTAAGCATTTGCCATGCTACCCAACCTGCTGAGTGCTATCACATGCTCTACTCATCACAAGCCTGCCAAGCTCAGTAAAGAAACTGAGGCTGAGTAAGTCACCTAAAGTCACACAGCAACAGAAACTGGATTCAAACCAGGTCTGACTTCAAAGCATACACCAGCTCGCTGGAATGCTTAAGAAAACGGACCCCGGGCGCCTGGGTGGCTCAGTGGGTTAAGCGACTGCCTTCGGCTCAGGTCATGATCCCGGGGTCCTGGAATCGAGTCCCGCATCCGGCTCCCTGCTCAGCAGGGAGTCTGCTTCTCCCTCTGACCCTCTTCCCTCTCGTGCTCTCTATCTCTCATTCTCTCTCTCTCAAATAAAATCTTTTTTAAAAAATCCTATAAAAATAAAAGAAAACGGACCCTAAAGCTTTGTGATAATCGATAACCCAAAGGCCTAACAATTTTTACACGTCTCTGTATGTCAGAATTCAGGAAAAAGGTTTTTAAAAATGAAATACACAAGGGGAAAAAATAATGCAGGTTCTGGAGGCAGACTGCCCAGGGTTCAAATCCTGGCTCCTCCACTTAACAACTATGTGACCTTGGACTAGTTTAACTCCCCTGTGCCCAAACGTCCACGTGGTAAAATGAGAATAATAGACCCTATCTCCTTAGGCAAATAAAGCCTTTAGAATCACGCCTGGCACGAGTTAAACCTCAGAAGACATTGGCTGGTATTACTTCTTCCTGGGCACTAGATAGGGCCAGGCGGCTCAGGCCCACTATTTTAGCAACTCATTTGCATAAACAAAGCCAACACTCGGCCACTTGGTGCCTGCAAGCCTCACCGTATGGTTTCTTCCTGTCACTAACATCTCTCCTCACACCTGCTCTGTGGCACTAAGCTCTGGGCCTCAACTTCCCATCTGTAAAATGAGGTGATGAGTCCAGCTGATCTACCTGAGGTCCTTCCAGCTTGGCAATCTAAAATTCTTAACAATTCAGGCCCTAGAAATTTCATAACTGTCCTAAAACAAACATTAACAGATGACACCCACTCATTTTCCTACAATCTTCTTTTACATATCATGTATAAATGTCTATTTTGATGGCAAATCTCCTCCAAGGTCCCAGAGCTCCACAAGCACCCACAATATGCTGGGTAGGCATCCCCCATGTTGAGGCTGTGGACATGATGGTCAGAAGCTTTGACCCAGGGCACCTGGGTGGCTCAGTCAGTTGGGCGACTGCCTTCGGCTCAGGTCATGATCCTGGAGCCCCGGGATCGAGTCGCACATCGGGCTCCCTGCTCAGCGGGGAGTCTGCTTCTCCCTCTGACCCTCTTCCCTCTCGTGCTCTCTATCTCTCATTCTAATAAATAAATAAAATCTTTAAAAAAAAAAAAAAAAGAAGAAGAAGCTTTGACCCACAGGGAAGACAGATTCTGAAGCAAGCTGCTCTGATAGGCAGGTCCTCAGTGACAGAGAGGACTTCAATAGAGCACAGAGGGGGTAGGGGAGTGGGCCAGACGGATGCCGGACGGATGGCGAGGAAAGGCAGGATCAACAGAAGCCAGGCAAGGCAGCGCTGATGCTGAATGTGAGAGGGCGGGCTGGGGGTACACTATGAAAACCGTTTCACAAGCAGGAAGCAAGCCCAGCTCAGCACGAAGCCAAGTGCTGAGCAGGAGCCTGCTGGGTCTGTGTTGGACACTAAGGTGAGCTGAACCTGGCCTAGTGAGCCGGCGCAGTCTGAATCTCACCCATGCCTCTCACCACCTGGGTGACCCCGGACCATTTACGTTACCTCCTTTAATGTTTCCCAAAGGGTATATTCACTCAATAACCCTGAGCCAAGTTCTTATTAGGGCTAGGGATCAGGTGGAGCCCACAATCTGCAGGGATCAAATATATACAACAACCAAGACAGGCAGGGGCGAGGCAACCCAGGCTGGACAGGGGGTTAAGAAGAAGTCAGGAAGAAGTCATTCGCACACTTGAGGCATGGGTTGGTACTGGCCAGATAAACTGGGCAAGAGGCAGTGTTCCAAGACTGCTGTAAGACTAGCCAGGTCCAGGCAAAGCACGTAACAGTGTGCAGATGTAACCCATCTGTAAAGGAAAGGGCGGGGGGGGGTGCTCAGCTGGTTGAGCACCTGACTCTTAGTTTCTGCTCAGGTCATGATCTCAGGGTCCTTGGATCAAGCCCCACCTAGCTCCGCACTCAGTGGGATTCTCTCTCTCCGACTGCCCCTGCTCGTGTGCCTGTGCGCGCTCTGTCGCGCAATCTCCCTCTCTCTCTCTCAAAAAAACAAATATATAAATAAAACCTCTTACAAAATTAAAAATAAATGATGTCAAGACAACAAGGAGGTGCTAACATCCTGCTGGTAGGGTCCCAAAGACACCACCCTTCTCAACTAGCCTCAGGAAATAAAATAAGGGGATGCCCAGGAGCCTCCGGCACATAGAACTTTCCAAGGCAAAGCTTTCAATTCCGTACTGGAGAAAACGGTGCTGTGCAATCTCAAGACCAAAAAAAAAAAAGGGGGTGGGGGGTTTGGCCAGGTAGGGCTCTGGCCACTAAACGCCCACTACCCGAGCCCAGGGCCTGGAATCTGTGGGGCCAGTCCTGCCGCTTCCTCATCACGCATGGCCTCACCCCCGAAGCTTCCTCCTGGCAGCTCCGAGCCCAGGAAAGGCCCCGCCTGTGGAGCACCCCTCCCCACTCCGTCCCCCCCCCGCCGACACACCAGCCCCGGCCCCTCCGCCCGCCCAGTGGAGGGATCCCCAGGCACGGGCTCTCAAGTCTGTCCTGCACAGAGGGGGTCTGTGGCCCAGGAAAGGGGGTCTCTAAGGCCAGCGGAGTCCCTGGCCCCGGAAGAGGAGGTCTGAGAATGGGGGGTTCTGCGGTCTAGCGACAGCGGTTCCAAGAAAGAAGGGGGTCGGGAGCTCCAAGGTGGAGGGGAGTCCAGGGAGTCGGGGCCCCAAAGTGGAGGGTCTTCCGGGGGGGGCGGGTCCAGGGTCCCGAAGCGAACGAGGTCCTGGCGGCCGGGGGTCGGAGACCCCGGAGGTGGAAGCGGCCCGGCGGGGCGGCTGCGCGCGCCGTGCCAGCCCCTCTCGGGCTGGGGAGCCCCGCGCGTCTGTGGGACAAAACTTTTCGTCAAGTTCCGGAAAAGCAGCGTGTCAGCGCGCGCGTCTCTCCGAGGGGCTGACGAGCCGAGCGCCACCGGCCCCGCGATGTCGCCCGGGCCCCATGCGCTCCCCCGGGGAAGCGGCGGCCGCGCGGCGAGGAGGCGCCCAGGCGGGCCCCGAACCCGCGCGCCCCCGGCCCGGCCCGCCTCCCGCTCCCGCCGACGCAGCAGCAGGTGGCAGCGGCCCCGCGCGCCCCGGCCCCCCTCTCTCCCTCGCGGCCCGACCCCCCGCCGGAGGCCCTCAGTACCGGAATCAGCGCGGCTCCGAAGCCATCCCCGGAGCCCGCGGGCCCGCAGCCCGGCCCCCCGGGACCCGCAACTTGCGCGGCGAGGACTCTCGGCGCGCCGCAGGCGGTGGGCCGGGCAGGCAGGTGCGCGCTAGCTGCCTGCGGCCGACAGCGGCGCGCGCCCTCGCCCCGCCCCGCGCGCCCGGCCCCCGCCCCGCGGGCCCCCCCCGTCCCGCCCCCTGCCCGCCCCGCCCCGCGCGCCCTCGCCCCGCCCCCTGCCGGCTGCCGCCGCTCTTCCGCCCGGCCGCCGCCCCCCCCCGCCGTGCAGCCGCCGCTCCTCGAGCTCGACGCTCGCCCCGCTGCCACTCCTCGGCCGCTAGCCCGCCGGCCGCGGGCCCCGGAGCGGCGTCGCCGGCCCTTTTCCCTCCCGAGGGCCCGGTGGAGCCGCGAGGGGAGGGCTGAGGGGATCTTCGGGTCCGCCCAGCCCCCGTGGACACCCGCCAGGGGCCTCCGTACCTGGTCGGCTCCACCCGCGGCCATCTTGGAAGTGGGAAGCGGCCGGGAGGGGGAAGGGGCACGAGCGGGCAGGGACCAGGCGTGGGGAGCCGAGCGGCGGAGCGCATCGATGGGCGCCCCTGCCCCGGAGCAGGTGTGCCGGGCGGACGGGCCCGGGCCCGGGACGTGCGGCCCGGAGAACGTGGG
This sequence comes from Eumetopias jubatus, assembly GCF_037043125.1. NCBI lineage: Eukaryota > Metazoa > Chordata > Mammalia > Carnivora > Otariidae > Eumetopias > Eumetopias jubatus. The sequence goes on along the minus strand of NW_028274808.1, from coordinate 198,280,048 downwards.
CTCGGCATCATCCCGGCCCGGCCTTAGTCTCTTGATCTGTAAAACGGGCTTTTCTGGTAGTTCTCCTTTGTCGAGCTGTTTCACGGTGCCTAGCGCCGTAGTTCCACACTTGGCTGCACTTTAGTGTCGCCTGAGGATTTTGAAAATTCCGACGCCCATGCCACGCCCCAGCCCCATTAAATCACAGCCGCTGGAGGTGGGACACAGTTTGGGCCAGGTCTGTGGTAAAAGCCGTCATGCAGAGTGGGAGATGAGGTCGCTGGCCCTGGGTCCCAGAACGGGGCCGGAGCAGAGGGGGGTCAGAAGCCAGGTGCCCCGTCCGGAACCGCCTTCCAAGACCGGGCGAAGCCCTCCTTCGAGAATCTAGGCTCCTGGGGCCAAAGCGGGTTTCTCTTGTGTACTGCTGTGTTTCCTGGGCCTGGCACGTAGTTGGCACTTAAATATCTGCTGCATTGTTATATTCGGGGGACGTCAAGAGCAAAGACTTCAGTGGCTGGGACCCGGGCGGCCTAGGGTGCTCCCACACTCGGCTTGGAGCCCTCGGGGCTGTCCGTGGCAGAATTAACCAGAGAGGAAACGTAAGAGAGACGGATCAGCTGAATCTGAAGGAGGGTTTGAATTGGCAGAGCAGTCAGGGACAGGAAGGGTAATAATGTCTCCTACACAGAGTATCTGGAAGACTGCAGTGGAAGATGAATTTGTCGGAGCCAAGGTCATTAGTGTTGGGCCAAGGAACCCCTGGCTTGTTTCTCCTGCCTGCGTCCTTGGTCTAAAAACTCCTGTGGGGCACCGGGGTGGCTCAGCCGGTTAAGCACCTGCCCAGGGTCCTGGGATGGAGCCCTGCAACAGGCTCCCTGCTCAGTGAGGAGCCTGCTTCTCCTTCTCCCGCTCCCCCTACTTGTGCTCTCTCTCTGTCAAATAAATAAATAAAAACTTAAAAATAAATAAAATGTCTTCAAAAAAAAAAAAAAACCCTTAGCCCCTATTAGTTATGATGGCAGGAGGGGTGAGAAATAAAAAGGCAATCTCTTAAGAGAATATATTAACATCCCTTACAGTGCTTGGTGCATAACAGAAGTTTTACGAATGCTTACATTTCTGGTTGATTTTAAGGAACAAATGCTGGGTCTCCTTCAAACTCCAAACATGCCTTCCCCTGCTTATTTTAAGGAAACACTAACAGGAAAGTACAGACTTGCTTCGGGCCTGACTTAATTAGCAACCTAATAAATAGGATTACTAAGTCTGCCCTTACAGTGTTCCTTGCAACGCCCCCAAATCCCCTCCTGCTCTCATTCTGAGTCTTAAGGTTTTAAAACCCTACAATGACTAGGAACCATTGTTCTGAAGCCAGAACTAAAAAAATAAAAATTATGGCCCACAGATTTACATGTGGCGCCCTCTGTCTGCCTTTTCCTCACCCTCTCCCCATCCTGCCACGCACCCCCAGTTCCCTGCCCCAGCCCAGAGTCCCCCTCCCTGGGGCCCGTCAATCACTTACACCCTCAGTGAGCCTAACAATTAAAAATGCAAGGAACGAGATAAGCTGTGTGGGCGCCTGCACCCGTCACCTGTGAGAACCCGGGCACCTCCCAGAGCCCATCCGTATATATTTTAGGGTGGCCCGTGCCATGTCCCAGCCCTGCTGCCTCACTGCTGACTGCCTTGGCAAAGCCATCCAGCCTCCCCCATGCAGACTGAACCCTGAGATCCGCAGAATGATTCTCAGCCTAGTGGTTCCTTTAAGGGCTGCAAAGCCATTGCTTGAAGTAGACGAGCACTGGCCGTCAGCTCCCTTGGCTCAGTCCCATGCCCAGGACTGGCTGACCTGTCCTTGGCTGTGTCCAGAAGCCTTTCCCCATCTACCAGGTTCATAGCACCTCCACCACCCAAGTTGTGTGAGGATTAAAGACAAAGTAAGTGGCAGTGATGGTTAAATGTAAAAAACCGTCTGGCTTTGTCAGTTTCTGGCATGTCTGGGGAGCTCTTGGCACCTCCCCAGTAATATGGTATAGAGAAAGTGTGTTGGTCAACCCGCCGAGGTGAGGGGGGATGTGGGCCTCCTCAGAGAGCCCACGGAGGGACTTCAGGCCTGACCTCCGAGCCTCCCTGGGCTTACTAAGCAGGAGGAGGTGCCAGACAGCCACAGAAACCACCCCTGTACCAGCCCCGTGCTGGACCCTGGCCACACCAGGGTGACTGACCGCCCACAGTTCCTGCCCTCACAGACCCCCAGTCTCGAGAGGCAGATGGACATGTCACCTCACCAATTCAGCCCCATCTCCTTGCAAGGAAAATGATTCGCTGACCAGATGCAGACCCCAGAAGGGTCATAAGCACAGCGTCAGGACCCTTACAGATCCTCAAGCCCATCCTCAGAGGGGAAACTGAGGCCCAAAGGGCAGATGGGGTGGGAGGTGGGCACAGGATGAGGCCAGAGGCCTCTTGCCCAGCAATACCCCTTTGCATCTCTTCTCAGGAGATATGGGGATCTAGTCTCCCAAACACACATTTTGCCCCTGACTTTGCCGCACCCAGCCCCCGAATGTGAGCTCCCTAAATATCTGTTGAGTGGATGAATAAATGCTGCTCACAGTTGCACCTGTACCTGGAGCCATCCCAAGCACCCTGTGCCATCCTGGCTGTTTCACCCCATTATCACAGTCAAGCCCCACAACCTGCCAAGCTCGCACAGTGACTTGGATTTTGCAGGTAAGGAGACAGGCGCTGGGCAGTGAGGCTGCCCAGTCCAAGGGCCCACAGCGTGTTTTCCACTGCCCAGACAGAAGCCCTCGCCCGCTCGCCCTCCCCCCCCCATCTTCCTTGTCCCCAGCCCCTGTTTGAGCCACCAGGGCCAGACCATCCCCATGGGGCAGAGGCAGAGCGCCCAGCCCTCATTTATTTCAAAAGTGCTTCCCCGCAGCCCAAGCGTTTTCAGAAATCCACCAGAAAACTCATCCTTTCTGCCTTTATTCCTTGGAGGGCTACCTCCTTCACCGCGGACATGGGAGTGCTCGCTTTCTGGAAATGCCTGGAATTTGGGGTTCTCTTGTTACTTCTGGAAATTAAGCAATATAATAAAAGTAAAAAATAAAAAAATAAAAGCAGAGGCAGGGGTAGCCCGGGAGAGCTGGAGGTCAGGCTTCCCACAAACTCAGCCCAGAGAAGACAGCCAGAGGTGCAGAGATGGAAGAGCGAGCCACCAGGGAAGCCACCACAAAGCCTCTGCACTTGGCTTCAAGAAGTGGCCCTCAGACCCTCACACCAGAGCCATCAACTGGCATTTTACTCCCAGTTTTAACAGGTGCACTTACCTGTCTCCTACCTGCACTAGGTTCAACTCACTGAATGCAGGGAGGCAGATCTTCTCATAGCAACACTTTCATGAGCGAAAGCTCCAGCAGAGAGGGAAGCGAAAGAAAAAAAGTGTAACACACAGAATCTCCTCAGTCTATTAATACACTTGAAAGGAGCTAGCCTTAGAAAGTTACCCCAAATTTCAGGCAAAGACTATTGTAAAAAGATATTCACCGGTGTTATTTGCAATAGTGAAATGGACATAACGTACATGTCTGATCATAGGGGAGATTAAACAGAGAGACTCACAGGCAACCATTAAAAAGTGTTTATTATAGCACAGAAGAAATGCTTAAGTTGTAAGAGTGATACTGAATTTTAAATAAAGTTTAAGCGAAGAAAATGGAATATGCATCATCCACAGGCATGAACAGGAAGAAGTAACACTGAAATGAGTCTCGGAACACACGACTGATTCTGTCCCTATATATTTTTTGAAACTTAGATTTCCCCCTGACAAGGATATGCTCTGTTTATAATGCAGATGGGCTAGGATGCTCACTGAGGGGTAACCGGCAGACCGAGAATCACAGTAAACCGTCCGATGAGGGCTCTGAGCCCGGGGCCCCGTGCCTGGGGCCCCTTCTTACTAAAGCCCTTAAGCAAAGCAAGCACGGATCCGTGCTCACGCTCCAAGAGATTAGGGATCCGTGCACAGCCAGGCAGCACAACAGAGCCGCGTGGCCGTGGTCTGTGTGGCCCACCCTCTGTCACAGCGTCTCTAGGCACCCTAGTGACCCTACGATGCTCTACTGTTGCCCCGTTTCACTGGGCATGCTTGAACCCAGGTGGATCTGGCCCAGAATCAAAGGTCACTCATTCCCAGAGCATCCCAAGTAATTGGCTGGACCAAGTGAGTTATAATGAAACCAACAGACCCTCAGATTTAGGGAATGCATGGCCTTGCCAGGGGCGGGGGGAGGAGGGAGGGAGACCCGGGGAACCCTGTGGCCTCCGGCTTACTGAATCTTAAGAGGGGCTGGAGGCCTTAAAGGCTCTAGGTATAAAGGAAACAGTGCCTGGGGGCAGCGCTCCCCGTGCATGCACACCACAGCGGAATGTTCCAAATAGCTGTGTTTTTTAAAGGATCATCAGGTTGCCTGCTGCTGTCACCCTCAGAAAGCAAAGCCTGGTTTAGAAGCTGTGGGGTCTGGGCCCACGTAGGAGCTGCACGAGGAGGGCAGGGGAGGGCAGGGGAGGGGGAGGGAGGGGGAGCTCCTTCCCACACGTGATGATCTCTGTGGGGCACCCCTCCTGGCCACACAGGAGGCTCTGTCACTGCGCCTGAGGTCTGTCCAGGTTCACAGAACTACCTGGGGCTGTCCTCGTAAATGAGCCTTTGCTCCTGCTCTGCCCGCTACCCAGAACTCCCAGACGCCCTTCTTGCTCGGATTCCTGGTCCCTCCAGCGGGGGGGCTCCCAACATTACCCCAGGCGCCGCCAGACCCACACCATCCCCACCCCGATTATGCCTGTGTTGACGCCCAGGCCACCCTCCCTGATACCCTTTTGCCTTGTCGGGTCTCCATACAGTCCTCAGGTCCCTAGCAGGCAGCCCGGGACCCACCCCGAGGAGGGCAAACAGCAAAGCCTTACCGCCTCCTGCACCGTGGATGCGTCCACTCCCGTCATCCTGGCACCTGCCCGTGTCACAGAGAGGAAACTGAGGCTCAGACAGGGGGACCTTCCAGCCCAAGGCCCCATGGCAGCTAAGTACACAGGGAGGATGTGAACCCAGGCCCTCTAGCTCCAGAGCTCTGTTCTGGGCCGCTGTACCATATCCTGATCCTGGGGCGGGGAGGCCTCACACACGACTCACACCCCTCTGAGCCTCAGTTTGTTCACCTGTAAAATGGAGATGCCCATTGATCACCACGTCCTTGGGCTCTTGGGAGGACTTGGGGAGATGTGGTCCCTGGAGAGACGGGGGCTGGAGTGGGATCAGGAAGGAGCAGGTGGGGGGTGTGCGCGTAGGAGGGGGCACATGCAGCATCACTCTGAGGAGGTGAGTGGGTGGTTCCAGGGCGCATGGACTCGGGGCCATATTCTGGGGGACACAGAGGCCACCCAGCCTGCCTCAGCTCCCTATCAGGGCTCCAAGTGGATCTCTGAACCGAAAACATAGAAGAAGCACAAGAGGCCCCTCCAGCCCCTCCCGGGGCTTATGCAGGGAGACCACGTATGGTGAGGAGAGAGACCCAGGCTCGGAGCCAGGAGACTCACACCTGAATGATGATGGGGGCGGTGCATTTAACACAGCTGGTGGGAGGCCCCGGGTCTGAAGGGGTGGGGAGGCCCCTCTGTCTCCACCACATCGGCCTGGCCCGGGGGAGTGAAGCTCAAGCTCGGGGTGACCCGTGTAGGGCGCGGACACTGATTTTATACCCACCCCAGGAAGCGGGACCGTTTGAGAGTGCTGCGGGGGCCCCCTCCCAGTGCGGGCTGGGTGCGAGTCTGCATCCAGCAGGGGGCCCGCTCCCAGCGGAGGGCGAGAGGCCGGCCTGTGCCACCTCCGGCCCTTCTGACCCCACCTGGGCCCTTCAGAATGAGGCTCCACTGCTGAGCGAAAAGCTCACGTTTCCCACTCCGGGCTTACTGGTTTTCGTCTTTCGAACAGTTTTAATGATGGAAAGTGTCAAATCTACGCAAAGCAGGGGAGGGGTGCGGGCCCCCGCGTTCTGCCGCTCCCTGCTCACACCGCTGTGTCAAGTGCAGCTTGTATCACAGCTCGTCCCATGCCCATCTCCAGCACGACGTTTTTCCCCGTTATCCTTCTGTCTTTTTATTGTGTTCAAATCAAGTTCCAAAGGCCACAAACTGCACTTGGTAGATAGATGTCTTACACCTCTTCTAATCGAGTTTCCCCTTCCTTTGTTTTTCCTGTGCCACATACTTGTGGGTGACACCGGATCGCTTATCTTGTAGAATTTTCCACCTTGCGGATTTGGCTGGTTGTAGTCTGGTGGTGGTATTTAACGAGCTCCCTCCTCCCTGCCCCCCATTTCCGATAAACTCAAGCAGTGGTTCTCAGCCAAGGGCGATTTTGCCAAGTCCTCTGAAGTGGGTCCCTTAGGAAGCTCTGAGTGGGGGATGGAGGCACGGACCCATCTCGGGGTCACTCCCAGGGTCCAAATGTGTACTTCCTACACGTTCCATCAGGAGGGGATGGCTCGCCTCACCTTGAGTGAGGTCACCTTGCTGGCTTAATATCATCATTAGGGCTGCAGAATGGTGAGACCTGTTATTTTTAGCATAATGCAGTTATGACTTTAATGCTTCTTCACACACAGTTTACAAAGGGCTTTTCCATCCAGGATTAAACAGCCAAACTCACTGCTACGCTGGAGGTGGGCTGGATAATCTCTGAATGATTTTCTCCAGATGAGGAGACGGGTCAGAGCAGGGAAGTGGCTTGCATTAAGACCCCAGAGATCAGCAACAGCACCTGGCTAAGCCCAGGCACGGTCACCTGCCCAGGGCCCCATTCACAGGAGTATAAGGAGCTCATCCAACTGTAGGGAAGGGAGGAAACTTAAAAGCTATAAAAGTTCTAGAAGAGTATTGTGCGTCAGCTGATTCTGAAATCCCTGTCCAACCTCAGAGACCCCTATTGTACCCTCGACACAAATGGTGCTCGTTCACACCTCTCCACGCTCCCTGCTACCTCCAGGATGAGCCTTTCGCAAGAGCCATTCAAGGCCTCTCACAAACTGACCCCTGCAACCTCCCTATTTCCATCTCTTCCCGAATGACGGTGCCCACCCCAGCCATACCCACCTGGATGCTGCCAGCCAGACTCTGACAAACTAACCAGAGATTCTGGGATGGTCTGACCAGTTGATCTGGGCGGCCACTACAGAGGGAATTAGCACCTATCCACCACCCCATACGTGCAGGCACATTATTCCTACTCAGCCTGGCGGTCGGTCTCGCTTTGCCAGTTGTACAGAGGAGGAAACTGAGGCTCAAGAGGGTGAATGGCTTGCAGAAGGCCACATGGCGGAAGAGCCAGGCGGTCTGGACCCAGCCCTGGGCTCCTCCAGCTGCCCCACGTGGCCTCCCTCCATCGGGCTGGTAAGTGGAGGCTCCCCACTGCACACCATCCGGTTTTCCAGGCCCAGGGAGGCCGTGCCCAGGCAGCGGCTTGCCCAGCTTTCTGGGATCTGTAGGCAGGCCGGAAAGCCAGACACTGCCACGGAGGAAACCATGTTGTTGTCAGCAGCCCATCTGCAGTGATGGGTGGAGACGGAGGCTCGGCCAGTCTCTCTGGGATGAAATGTGTTATTCGTTCTGCAGGAAGGGCCACGCCCCCTCTGAGTGTGTGGAATCGATGGTCGTGGCTCCCTCCTCCCCGTGCCCTGCCCAGAGACGCCCTCGACCTTGGCAAGGCCACCCAGCTGGTCAGGGCAGAGCAGGGCCTCACCCACTTCACCCTGTCCTCCCCCCCCCCCCACCAGCGTGTGGGCTTCCTGTGGTGTGTGGGTTGGTTGGGGTGGCGGCAGGGAAACTTGGGGGTTCAGATAAGGAAGAGTCTCCAGATGTAAAGAGCTGCCTGGACTTGGAGGCACGCCTTCCTTCAGGCCCCTCAAGAATGGCCGTGGCTCAGGTGGGCTGGAGAGATGGAAGAGGATGTCGTGAGAGCTTCCTTCCCACAGAACCAGGGCTGCGGGAGGTTTACTGATTTAGAAAAACAAAATTTATTACCAGCATCAGGGTTAGGGCCTAGCACATAGTACGATCTTGATACATATCTGTTGAATGAATGAATGTTTCCAAACCCCGTTTATGACCAAGGCCCAGAGACCTCCTTTCCTCCTAATTAGCAGCTTCATGCCAACATGAACAAGACCCCAGCCCCCAAAAGACCCCAACCTGCAGTCGTCATTTCCACTGTGAGGACTCAGTAAGCTCAAGGCACAGACCAGTAGGCAATGAGGCTCCACTGCTTGCCAGCCTCGTCCAGGTAACAGCGTCACGTGTGATGGCATTAAGTCTGGGGGAAGCATGTGCGAGTGGGGGGCCCAGGTTCAGCATGAGGAAGTCACCCAGAGTTCCAGGTCTCTCACTTCCTCCCCCACTCGGGAAGGGGAAGTGCAGGTGGGGGGTGGAAGAGGCAGGGAGGGGGAGCCCAGGACCCCCCAACTGCGTGGAAAGAGGCTCGCCCAGCACCCTGGCTAGGGCCTTACGTGGTGGGGGAACTGCCAGGCAAATGCAGGCTCCCAAGGGTGGTCATGGAGACAGGTGCAGGTGTGGGGGAGGGGGCAGCATAAGCACAGGGCAGCGCAGGGATCAGGGCCAGGTCTGCCACCGCTGAGTTCTGTTAGTTGGGGGTCCCTAATGTCTCTGAGAAGTTGTCAGGTCTGTGATCACTGGGCTGGAGTGAGGCAGCCTAGCCGGGGAGCCACAGGGCTGGGCTGTCCGTTATCGCTGGCTTGCAGCTTGCGGTTTGTGGGAGGCGGCCGTGGGCATGTTTGACATTTGTGGCGAGCAGGAATTGGGGCCCCAGGTCTGTGAGAAGGGCCAGAGTCAAGCCCAGAAGGGGGCAGGACTTGCTCAAGGCCCTCAGTGACCCCTGTGAGCCCTGGGGTCGCTCGAACCTGGGGTTTAGGGCACTCAGGCTGGGGCTCCTTCGATGCTGCTTCCTCTTTAGCAAAGGGAGAATGTGCCCGAAGGCACCCCCCGGCTGGGCCAGTGGCCTCTCCCAGCAGGTCAGGCCCACAGTGGGCCCAAGTTCCTGTGGGGGCTCTGCCCGGGGGCCTGAAAGACAAAGTAGAAGCCACAGTGGTGGGAAGGTGGGCCCCAGACCCGGGAGTGAGGAGCCAGCAGCAGACTCGGTCTGGGGCCTTCGGCACAAGCTGGGGCAATGGACAAGCCCGGATGGCTGGGAAGGACCCTGGTTGATGGGCTTGCAGTCGATGTGCTCAGGCTGAGGGAGCAGCAGGGTCAGAGCAGGGGCCCCTTGGGGGCCGGAGCTGGCTTCCAGGACTGGCTCAGGACGCAGGAGCGTGTGGGGACAGAGGGGCGGGGGGGGGGGGCGGGGAGCCAGAGGGGAGGGCGAGGCGCACTCTGGAGCTTGTCCTCCGGCCGGTGAGGAGGAAACCTTACCTGTCACCAGCCGTGCCTGAAATGCACACCCAAGGTCACAGGGCTGGGGGACGGCCGAGGACCAGCTCACCTAACCCCCCTCATCTGGAAGCTGAGGGCGGTCGTCCCCATCTGTGACTGCAGGATGGGTTCGGGGGAGGCCAGGGCCTGCTGAGTGGCAGGCCAAAGGGAGGGGCCTCTCCCACCTCCCCAGACAGGCCCCGAGAGATCCCCTGGACTGTGACACGAAGTGGCAGGCCCAGTCTGACTGAGCTGCAGCAGGCCATGTGCCTGCCCCCTTACGCCAGACTCGGCTCTGAGGGGACACCCGGTTGTGCCGTGGCCCCAGCCACTGCCCCCTGGCCCAGACACCAACTGGAGCTGGAGCCGGCCAGGGCAGCTGGTTTCCTGTCTGAAGGGGGACAGTGTGACCTCCCATCAGGGAGAGGGCAGGACTGAGCCAGCCACATGGCCATGGTCAGCACCCAGCTGCACTGGCCTCTGTAGGGCCTGACCCCGAGGCTCTACTACGCCCCCCTTTGCCATCCCCCACCGTGCAGGGGGAGAAGAGGGAAGGAAGGGGCAGCCTGCGGACGTGATTTTTCTTCTGAGAGTTACCAACTGGGGTGCAGCAGCTTCTCCTTTGCACTTCCGGCTTTGCCTCTTTCCTGGGCGCACCCCCAGGACACCCCCAGGACGGGCCCGTGTCTCCCCGACTCTGCATTCTGGCTGTGCTATCTTATCTTTACAAACCTACCCTCCAAGAGGTCCTGTTACGGTCTCTGCTTAGGCGGACTTCAAATCCTGGCCCCACCTCGAAGCTCGCGCGAGGCTGCAGGGGAGTGCCTGTCTTCCCACCTGTAGAGCGGGCAAATGCACCTACTTCACGGGGCTGTCCGTTAACACGACCCGATGCCTGGAAGGATGCCCGCTGTTCTCGCTACTAGCAGACTGGCGGACACCATCCACGTGTTAGGTGGTGAGGTCACTGCCAGTCACTGCTAGTTCAGTCCAGTGAGGCAACTGTCCCTGGCGATCCTCTTTCCCCACACCAGTGACGCAAGGCTAGTGGCGGGCTCTCAAGCGGGGGTGCCTTTCCCGGCCTCTGTGCTCGAAACAGTGCGGCCGGTGATGCCGCCCAGCCACCGGCTGCTCTCAAGAGAAACCCCAGGCTGGGCGCCCCTTTCCGTTCCTGGACGGCGGAGCAGGTGTGGCCCCAGGCACGCACAGCCACCAGAGCAGCAGCTCAACACTCCTTTACAGAGAGGGCTTTAGGGGCGCCTGGGCGGCTCAGCGGGCTGAGCGTCCGACTCTTGATTTCGGCTCAGGTCACAATCTCAGGGTGTGACATGGAGCCCCACAATCGGGCTCCGCGCTCAGAGGGGAATCTGCTGGAGATTCTGTCCCTCTGCCTTCAACCCCTCCCCAAAATAAATAAACAAATCTTTTTTTAAAAAAACAGAGGGCTTTATACCCCTTTGGTTGAGAAGCACCTAGCCGTGATGTCACAATTCCTGTGGACAGAGCCGAATCTCCAGGTGACCCTGTGCACAGAGCAACGGTCTAGTGTGGGCACCGGTAAGCAAGTAGGCTGACCACAGTCAAGGTGGCCCCAAGGCACACCTCCCGTGGACAACCTATCAAACCAGAACAAGGGACCACCTTGCTGCACGAACACCCTCCAGGCCTGTCTCAGGCACTTCCGGGAGGGGAGCTCCCTGTCCAACTCCAACTGGGCACTGCCGCTATACCCAGGAAGACTCGGGCCACGCCTAGGCAGTCAGCGATTATAACACACCGAGTTGGGGTAGCTGGCCAACTAGCCAGGAAAAAGGGAGGCTGAATCCTTAAGGCTCACTCCTTGTATATAATTTACATGCTTCAAAGACCAACTCGACAGGGGTGCCTGGCTGGCTCAGTCGGAAGATCACGTGACTCTTGACGTCAGGGCCGTGAGTTCGAGCCCCACATCGGGCAAAGAGCTTACTTAAAAAAAAAAAAAAGAAAGAAAGAAAGAAAAATCTACATGAAGTAGATGGGTTCTAGAAACACAGAAGTATATGCTCTTACACTCTTTCAAGGTGAAGAAAGCATTTAAAAACATGCACACACATCCCAGAAACCATTAAAAAAATAAAAAAAGGATAAAACAACACTGAAATGCTTCTGTATAGAATCCACTTGTCCTCTGCCCCAGATGAAAGACAAATGCTAACTGGAGAAAGTACTTGCCTGAAATAACCAAAGCTGAGGACCAGCTTACAGATGGTGAGAGAAAGGATGTCCGACTTCCAACAGAGGCCCTGAAGGACCTCCTGGTCCATGTGATGCTGGAGCCTCATGGGTGCAGCAGGCATCCACAGGCCACAACCCCCTCAGGAGTGACTGTACAAGGACACCCAGGTTTACAGGTGTCCACACAAGGGCTATGCAGAGTACTGACTACACAGAAAAGGGACATTCTACACGCGGATCAGTGAAGAACCTACTACATCTCTAGAACAGAATAATACAGCTATAAAAACTTACATACAGGGGCGCCCGGGTGGCTCAGTCAGTTAAGCACCTGCCTTCGGCTCAGGTCACGACCCTGGGGTCCTGGGATGGAGCCCCACGTCTGGCTCTCTGCTCAGCGGGGAGTCTGTATCTCCTTCTCCCTCTAACCCCCACTCGTGCTCTCTCTCTCGAAATCTTAAAACAAACAAACAAGAAACTGAGGCAGGCCCATAGTCACAGCCATGAGAAGACGTCCGCGGGAAGCCGTGCGTCTGAAGTCCGGAAGAGCAGGGGAGCACGGCCCAGAGACAGGGTGTGCTAGTTGGACACACGCTCAGCGGGATGTCTAGAAGGCGCTGGGCACGGACAGGAGCAGCCACCAGCTCCGGCGGCCGTGGCAGTGCAGAGGAGTTTTCCCATATATGTATATATATATATACACATATATATATATATTTTTTAAGATTTTATTTATTTGAGAGAGAGACACAGCGAGAGAGGGAACACAAGCAGGGGGAGTGGAAGAGGGAGAAGCAGACTTCCTGCGGAGCAGGGAGCCCGATGAGGGGCTCAATCCCAGGACCCCGGGATCATGACCTGAGCCGAAGGCAGACGCTCAACAACTGAGCCACCCAGGTGCCCCAGTTTTCCCTTATATTTTAAAAACACACTGATTTCTTTTTCTACAATGAACACTGATCCTGTTAATAAATTTTTTTCATAAGAAAAAGAAGTTTTGTCTACACCTATGGACAAAAATGCTGTGTTCTTTGCAGGATTCAGATAGGAGCTAGGGTTGGAGTGGGGGAGTGACTTGTTTATCAGGAGGACCCTCTCCTCCTTTTCCAGCAAAGCAGAATGCCAGCATCTTGAGCAATGCCTGTGAGAGCTAAATCCCTTCATCTGGAATGATGTGACCTGGGCACTTTCTATCTTCTCCTGACCCAGGTCCTTAAGACAAGGCTGGGGCTCGTTACAAAAGATTCTTTGCTATGATAAACAAAGACAACCAACTGTTTTTCGAAATTTTTATTTGGTGTTAACTCCACAAGAAAACAAAAAATCAGTTACTCTGGTGTACGTAAAATCAGAACAATACAACCACGGGGAAAAAAATCTCAGCCCAGGAATGGAAAACGGATACTTCAGTGCTACAGATATGCAATGCGCTTCATACCACAGGGCGTTTCAGCGTTTTGCCAACTTTTTAAAAAATGCTTTTTCTTTGTGATCATCCATTCACAAAACTAAAAACCACACTTTCAACTCTGTTGCTGAAAGCCTCTGGGCTTCAGCCACTTAGCTATGAAAACAAATAAATACATAATCTGGCAATCCCCTTGCCCATTTATAACCCAACCCCTTTCCCCCGTGGAAGGTGCACCGTCTTCCGGCCAGTGCGGGAGGAAGTCGGTGCCTCTGCCACCTGGAGCCCTGTCTTGATAAAAAGCAGCTGTCCAAAATCAACTGAGCTAAAGGTTGTATCTGAAATATATTTATTTGGTCTCTGCTACATAAGCAACGATTTCTAGAAGGATCGTCACTGTAGTGATTTTAGGAATTTACAACTTCCAATTCTTTTTTGCCTTTGCTGTTAAATTATATTTCAGTGCAGATGCTAATCACTTTTTAGGAAGCTCCGGAAGAAAGAAAAATACATAAAACCTTATAAAGTCTGTAAATAAATAACAGCAACATAAACCTTGCACACACATACACACACACCTGCACACGTACACACGTGCACACGCGCACGCGCGCACACACACACACACACACACACTTTAAAGTGTCTTAAGATGTGCTGTGTAAGAACAAACCCTGACATGTGGTGAGATCCAAGCCGACCATCCACCAGGTTTCTCATGGTGAGGACACACACAACCCGGGGTGATTCCACAGCCTTGGAGTTGTCTGTGTTCTCAGTTACGACACAGGCAACCACACCTGGGACTCGAAGCAAACCAGGGCTTTCTCAGCCACTCCGGCCCCCGGCTAGTGAACTGGACAGGGTATGCACTACCTGCCAAGATTCGTGGCGAAGCTGTCTCGTCCACGTCAGACTTCTCTGCGGTTCCTGGTGTTACAGACACGCTAAACTGATTTTACACATTAGGTTTTGTTTTTTTAAATAGGAAAACAATTTGGTTTCACAAACACCGCTCCTCGCAGCTCCACCTGCTGCCCGCTGGCGTGAAAACCCGAGGCGGCGGCCATCCTGAGCGGGCAGGACTTGTAGGAGACAGACTGACGGCTGGGCCCCCACGGGAAGCGGGAAGCGGGAAGCGAGTTCCATGAAGCCATCACAAAGGTCTGGGAGAAAGCACGTCTCTGCCCGCCCCCAGCCCACCACACAGAACTTGCCCAGAACATTCTCTCCAACACAAAATGCGATCTAAGCTCGACCGAATCACGGCCATGACAGCAGCTGGCTGTTGCAGCCAGGGCTGCTTCGGGGTGACGAGGTGGCCTTTACTGCATGTCAGACGTTTATAATTTTGAGTTCTGGAGGCTTCGATTCAATGGAGGTCACCAGAAAATCATAATTTGCAACTAAGACCCTCACCACGAGTAACCCTGAAGGGGTGTTTTGGCGTAAAAGTAACCGCAACGTAAGAACAGGCTGGGGGTACGCTCTTGCCCCACTCGGCCTCCTCTGCTACCCCACACCCCAAAAGCCTTGGCTCCTCCAGTTAGCAAGAAAATCACAAACCACAGTATCTTCCATGATACTCGAGGGGGGAGAATCCTAAGAGAGAAAACACAGTATTTTGTAAGTCTCTAAAAGCACACCCTTGTGGTTCCTACATCAAATGTACATGAGATCTGACTGAATGAAGACCGTGGATGAGTCACCCATGCTTCCCTCTTGCCTTGAGAAAGGCCCCGATCCATTGCAGGGGTAGGTATTTATATCCCAGTTCTGAGAGAACAAAGCCTAAAGGTTCCAAAGCTCAAGTCTCTGGAGAGCAGAAGTGGTTGCGGACACCGCGGAGCTAAGGTGACAGTGACCGGGCTGCAGCTGGAAGGACAGACAGCAACTGCAGTCAAGATGCGGAAAGCAGGGATGCTTCTAGACAAGCACATGCACACCCATTCTTGATTGGACAACACAATCTAGTCTATTTCAAATAGCCAAGAATTCAACAGCTTGGAAAACAAAAAATCTTCAACAGGATAGCTGTCCTCAACTCTAAAATAAGCAAGAAGAGAAAGATAATTGCTGATCTGAATCAGTTAATTGAAGAAGAAACCTAAGTTGTTGCTTTAGATTAACAGGCCTCACAAAAGGGTAATTTGCCATCACATATCACTCTCAAAAAATAATCTGTACTACTCTGCAGGATTAGAGATGAGTTCGAGAAAAGAGCTCTTCTTCGCCAGGGTCCGCCCACTCGCCTCCGCCCTCCGAGCCAGAGCCCTCCGAGCCGGAGCCGGCGCTGGAGTAGATCTTTCTGCGGAAGCCACTGGATTCTGCTCCGGCATCTCTCTCTCCGGCACACCTTGCTTCATAAACAGAAGACACCTGGGATTAAAGGAACAGTTTTCAACAGATCAAAAGCCAGACTTTTTTCCAAAAGGGCTACATGAAACACTCTTGATATACAGAGATCACACGGCAAATCGCTGGCTTTCTTGGCAGAGCTAAAGAATATGAAGAGTTGCACTGCTTCAGAGCAAACCCAACCACCTCTCCTCCGTGATCCATAAAGGGTCCCAAATCCTAATTCTGTATGTTCAGTTCAGTCCCTGGGACAAAACGTTCCACGTGTGAGGGCTGCACAAAACCAATGTCTAAGGCCTGGCCACAGCTGGGGGCTGGGCTGAGCACCGGGAACCCCAGGGAGGTCGGCACGGCCGTGTCCTCCCCAGGCTCGCCTTCCAGGAGAGCCCACAGCAAGCCAACCAACCAACACAACTGCACGCTGCGGTGTAAACCAGGTGATGTGGCGCAGACAGGACACACACACGTCATACAGCTGCGACAGGGAAGGGAGTTCTGAGAAGCATCCTCACCTGAAGGCTGAGAAGCAAGCCTTGTACAAGGTACAGCCAAGAGCTTGCCTGGGAGCCTGGGGGCCGGGCTTCAGGACTGGAGTTCTAAAAACTCTTTACTGTGTGGGATTGTCCCCCACACACCAGATGGTCAGCATCTCTGTCCCCCAAGGACACTGAATGCAAATGGCAGCCCCTCCCTCGTCACAGTAACTACCAGTGCTCCCCAAACCCAGTCAGAGTTATTAGCAACACCACTCTCCCCCCTCCATAGCAATTAGTAATGCTCCCCCTACCCCTGAAGTGATTAGCAAAGACCCCTTCCCCCATAGTGACCAGAAACATGCCACCCCCACCAGCCAATTACAGTAACCAGCGACATCCCCCCACCTCCCTGAGTCACAATAACGAGCAATGTCCCCACCCCCCAGAGTAACCAGCACGCCCCCAGTCACAGTAACTAGCAAAACCCCCCCAACAGTAACCAGCACTCCCCAGTCACAAGAACCAGCAGCACCCCCGCCCCCTGGTCACAGGAACCAGCAACACCCCCATCACAGAAACTAGGAACACCCCCATCCTCAGAGTACCCAGCACCCCCCAGTCATAGTAACAACACCCCCCATTTCCAAATGGCAGCAGCATCCCTGGTTGGGACCCCCGAGGCAGAAGCAGAAGACAGCCACAAGGACGGAGGGCAGAAGAGAGGATGTGGGGCCGGAGGCACGGGGCAGCAGAGCCACACAGGGCCTTTCTGGGCAAGGTGCAGTGACGGAAGGCCACCATGGTTAAGAGCGGGAGTCGCCGAGTCCCAGCTGAGGCACACAGCTCAGGTCTGCACGGCCTCAGGCGGGAGGTCCCGAGTCTGTGCAGAATGGCACAGGGACGGCACCCGTCAGGTGTTGGGAGGACCCGCGAGGGGGCGCTCGGCCTGCACAGGGTGCGGGAGACGGGAGGAGGCGGAGGGGCGACGGCTGACAGGCGGGGCGGTCAGGGGCCCGGGGCCAGAAAGCGGCTCCCAGGCGTGGGTGCGGCAGCAGGGTATGCTGCGGGGCACCATATTCACCGAGGGGGGAAAGACAGGGCTGCGGGTGCTAACACCCTAGGGTGCTTTGGGGGAAAAGTCCTCACAGGACCTGAGCTGACACAGAGGAGAGAGACACGTTTCCTTTGATTCGGCCGCCTGCCTGCCTGACGGGAGCTCAACGGCCTGGTGGGGAGGCGGTGGTACAGAAACTGAAAGCGGCCTGGGGCCAGGGCTGAGACCAGAGTGCCACGCTGGGCGTAGTGAGGGCACAGGACGGTGGGGTCCGTCCGTCTGCTGAGCGCACCGGAAGGGCTCCCTGCTGGTGCCCACCCAAGGGCTTCTGAGGGAGTGACAAGGTCCAACTGGTATGCAGAAATTCCCTGTGGCAGCACTGGGATGGCCGAGGGTCGGGGCGGGGGAGCAGGAAGCCTTGGTAGTCAGCGGATGGGGTGGGAGGCGATGCGGGCGGAGGCTGAGGGCCATGGAGCCGGTTGACCTGGGAAGGCGGGTGGGCGGAGCTCCCAGGGCTCCCAGGCTCCAGCCTGAGTGGCAAGGGGGTGTGGCCGTTAGTAAGTTAGTAAGGAGGACAGTCCACTTACCCTATTAAAATCTAACAGACGCTCGTCGTTACTGGGTATGTCTTTACCATCTGGACACTCTTCTATACCATTCTCTCCCTTGGCATTTGTATAACATTCTTAATCATTTTGAATGGAGAAGGGAAAAGAGGGAGAGGGGGGGAAATTTCATTAAGACAAGGTTATGAAACAGACATTTTTGTTTCCTTTTTTGCTGAAGTCAGATCAGTCAGGTGTACCAACCCTTTGGAGAAGTTAAGTACTCAGTAAGAGTAGACCCGGGCACCACCAGCCAAGCCAGTATGCATGAGCAAAATACTAACACACTGCTGATCGAGTTTTTAAAAAATAGGCCGGCATAACCCACACATGCCTGTTATCCCAGCATGAGACATTCATTCAACAAACACATATTCACGCCTGTAGTGGGGTAAGCCCTCGGAACACAGGCCCAGGCTCTCTAGAGCATACGGAGGGAGACAGCCGATGCACCGTGTGTGTTCATCTAACGACTAAACAAAGGGACTGCAGACGGGGAAGTGCAGCGGGGAACACAAAACAGGGTAACCACCTCGTTCGTTCCCTCCCAAGTCAACACCGCACTAAGTACAGCCTTCCTGTGTCTGCAGAACAGGGAAGAAAAAGGAGGCTAGTGGTTTGAGTAGCGGCCCACAGAAGGGGATGGAACTGGAAGCTGGAACTGGAAAGAATCAAATAAATCATTTAGTGCAAAGGTTCTCAGCCCTGGGAGCTTCACTGAAGCCAAGTCTGCGAGCCCAGGTCCCCAGATGAGATCCTGACTGAGCTGGTCTGAAAAGCTCCCAGGTGATTCTGATGCGCAGCCATAGCTGACCCCCACCAGTCTTAATCCAGACCAGCCCCCCACGCAGCTGCAGACACAGTGGTGAGAGAGGAGACGGCCGGGAGGCCCGATGTGGACCCTGGCTTTGAATCACTGTGTGCAAGTCCTGTAATGCCGCCAACTGAGCATCTGTTTCCTGTTGCCTGCGGTCCAGTTACCACGAGGTGTTCAATGAGAGGACATGCTACCCACGCGTGACACCGGACAGGACAGGACTGACACTCAGTGACCGCTGTGCCCTCCTACCATCAGGTGCTGGCCACATCATATTCTCCATGATCTTTAGCTCTGCCTGCCTCAGGACCTCGAAGTTACCAGCTCAGGTTCATGAAAATAACCCAGGCTCTGGGACTACAGAGACATTTTTACAAATACAGACAGTGGAGACACAGAAGGTCTGGTCACTGCCCCGGGCCTACCAGCTGGCAACAGAGGCCCCGGACTCCAGCTCCGTTGCCTCCCGAGCCCTTTACTGTTATCTATACAGTTTCCCTGCAGGGCTTTCTCGGTAAGACTAAAATAACACCCACACACTTACAATGAGCCTTCCAAATGTTCAGAATCCAGTGCGTGAGCTTGGAGACTGCCACTCAGGACAGACCTGTCGTGGCATGGAGCGCACAAGGCCCTGGTGCTCCGGCTGCTGGCTTCCGCCGGACCCTGTCCCCCCCGCACTCTCGGGTCGTTCCCCTTAGCCGAGCACACTGGGGCATACCAAATGCATCCTGCTCCCGCACCAGCCAGGGCTGCTGCCTGGGCACCACCCACTGCAGGTAGCCCCAAATGGCACAGGGCTTGTGTCCTCACTCCCTCCGCTTGTGCTGGGACATCAGCTCATCTGGAGTGTTCCCAGGGCCTGGCACAAGGCAGGCACGAGTCTATGAAGGCAGAGCAAGGCCGGCAGGTGGCAGAGTGCAGGGCTGGGGCTTCCAGGCCAGATGTCCACCCCGCTGCAGGGAGCCTGCACAAGCCGCCTCACTCCGAGCCTCCATCTCCTGCCTTACTGTAAAAAGGGATGGCCCTCCTCCTTCCTAGGGAGGCCAAAAGCTCCCAGGTCAGTCCCTAACTCGGAGCAGCATCTGCTTGTTATTAACCTCCAGCCACGCTGGGAGTTTCAGCGGTGGAGACAAGAGACTCCAGTCACTCCTGCTGAGGAGGCAAGAGGCGACTCGTTTTCCTGGCCAACCTGCTCCTGAGACTGCACGTCCCCACCCCCACAGGCTGAGAGAGGGAGGCTCGTCACGTCACCATCACAGGGCAACTGCAAGGATTTAATGCACAGTTGTGAGCTGAAGGTCACTCCAAAGCCTGGTTACCATTATCTACCACTGAGAGTTTCTCTATTTGCCACTTCATAATAAAACAGCACCGTGCACTAACCATCCCTTACAGCACCAACCTGCGATTGTACAGAAACCAAGGACCCAGAGCTAAGGGTTGGGACTGACTCCTTACTAACGAATGATAGAAAACTAGACTAAACCCCCACAGGGACTGGTCTTCCTGACCCCAGGCACTGCCTGCTGCCACATCCCTCTCTCTCCCCCTCCCTCTCTCCCCCACTCTCCCTCCCTCCCTCCTTCTCTCTCTCCCTCCCTCCCTCCCTCCCTCTGGCTGCACTACTCTGGGGCCCTCAGCCCCCCTTACCTGTATTCCAGTTAACTCATCAGTGACTGCGCACTCACCGGGTGCACAGAATGGATCTACGTCAAGGCCAGATTTGTGCTCCCCTCACCCTGGCGCCTCCCTGGGCACTGAGTGCAGATAGCTACTGTAGAGCGCAAAGCTTCCGGCCACAGGAAGACAGTCTGGATACAAACCTGAACTTGACGGCTAATGCATGATTCTGGACAAACTGTCAAACCTGAGTCTTAGAGCTTCCTCATCTGAAAACCAAGGCTGACATCTCACACGGCTATGGTGCAGCCTACGTGAAAGGAAAGATTGGGAGCACTTTCTAAACCACAGAAGGCAAGCCAGGTATTAGCTAATGGTAGAACAACAGGTCTTTAATAAATGAGGTTTGAATAAAGATGCTAAAAACGAAGACTCCGCTCTATGCTCTCTTTCTGACCCAGTGAACCTCTGGGAAGGAGGAAGGCAGGCTCTGGGGAAGGCCTCTTGGGGCTCAGAGCAGAGAGAAGCAAACAGCCCCGCTGTCCCCGCAGTGGGGGAAGGCTGGGCTGCGGAGGGAGGCAGGCGCCGGCGTCCCGAGCACCGGAGCGCGCCAGGCTTGGTGGGCAGCGAGCGGTGAGGCTCCACATTAATTACAGACGGACCGGGAGACACGCCAGACCCGTGAACGTGTGAATACTAACTAATGGCATACATGCCCTTTCCAGCTCCAGCGGCAGAGAATGTCGATGCCACAGCCCAGGGCAGCCCGGGAGCTGGCAGCACGCCCTCCGCAGCCCTGACTCCTCCCCAGACTTCGAGAGTTTTTACAGCTGCTGGGCATGTCCTCCTGGGAGGCTCATAGACCCAAATCACCTTCACCCAATGTGCTACTGCTCTGTCTGCCCCCTGCCGGAACCCCCCAACCCCCTCCTGCTGCCCACGCCTCATGGAAAGTCACTCCCGAGGAGCCGGCGTCCTCAACAAAACCTCCCGTCCTCAACAAGACCTCTCCGTGCTGTTCCCTCCCCTACTCCCCCTGCAGGGCCTGAGACCAGGCCTTAACCCTGGGCCTCCCAGACAGCCGCGGCAGGGGCCCAGAACCCCAGCTGTCTAACCCCTTCTCCACTCTGCTGCCAGAGCTGTTCTAAAACGCACACCGGACCTGACACCCTCCAATTTGCCATCTTCTCCATGGCCTTCCTCAATCTGCCTTCCTGGCCTCAGCTACAACCCAGCTGGGCCCAGTTGCCAGAGTCCATCTTGCCCCCGTGCAAGCTGTTCCTTTCACAGGGTCTGCCCTTCCCCCACCCCCCAGGCGGCTTCCTGAAGATCCCCCCACAGCTGATTACCCCCACCCCCCACCCCCCTCACGATTCACTGCGATCCTGAACAGGTTTTGGCAAAGGTCGGTCCTGCCTTTGTGTATTTCCATGCCTTTCCCCATACCAGGCTAAGGGTGGGCCCCAGTTCTCACTCATCTCTGTGTCCCCAGTGCCTGACAAATGCTGGCTATACAAAAGCCTCTTGGTAAGTGCTTTTCGGACTGCTATTCATAGTGAAAGAATGTATTGCTCTTAATGAATTAGAAATCCGAATGAGTGGATGAACCAATGACCTAACACAGGCCTCCTTACCTTCACACTCTGATGCAGGAAAGAGAGGAGAGTACAAGGCTTTTTCCCACCAGGTCTGCTTTTCTTGACTCCTATTCATTCCTTGAACATCAGTGTTCAATACGGGAAACTGTTTAGGTTAAACAAATACAGAAAAAGTTTACAAACTTTCAGGATAAAGGAGAAAATTCAAACATCATTAACTAAGAACTACAAATCCAGGATTTTTTAAATTGATGACTTTTGTTTTTAATACTGTTCTAGACAAGGTGAATTTATTTTTTTAGATACTATTTTTAAGTAATCTCTACACACAATGTGGGGCTCAAACTCACGACCCTGAGATCAAGAGTCACACGCTCCACTGACTAAGCCAGCCAGACACCCCAACAAGGTGAATTTAAAAAGCTAAAGTGTTGGGGCGCCTGGGCGGCTCAGGTCTCGATCCCAGAGTCCCAGGACTGAGCTCCACATGGGGCTCCCTGCTCAGCGGGAAGTCTGGCTTATCCCTCTGCCCCTACCCCGCTCTCGTGCTCTCTCTCACTCTCTCTCTCTCAAATAAATATCTTAAATAATAATAATAAAAAAAAAAGCCAAAGTGTTCATAACATATAAAGGAAGCTTTTCTTAAGAAGGACTTATATTGGAAGTGGAGTGAAGATCTTTTTAAAAAACACAATAAAACCCTTACAAGGCAAAATATCCCCAATGAATATGCCCAGGCAAGGCAACTTTCTAGATTTGGGAAGTGCAGAAAAATAACGGGGTGGTCCTAAGTCTCCACTGGTGTGAGACACTCCAGGGAAGAGAGGACCCTCTTCACCTTTACACACTCGGGCAGGAGGGAGTCAAAGACAAGTACGGGACGAAGGAAACCGTAGGCAGAGTTACAACCTACGTGTCTTTTTAACTCAACTACGTGCTCTGCTGAGAACCAAAGGACGTTGGGACTCAATCCAAATAAGGCCTGTGGATCCTGCATGCGCCTACTGCTTCAGAAGACATTTCACCGTGTGTTCAAGCTTAAAGCCTGAGCAGCTTTGGCAACCAACGACCTTCAATCCTCTGACGGGACTTTGTTCTTCTCTTACATGTAAATTGTCTTACGGGTCAAAGACTTTTTGATTCAATAATGTGTTTTTTATTATTTAACTAATGGAAAACACTTCCAACCTTCATTTTTCACTTAACCTAATTTTGCAAAAAGAAATACTCTCAAATTAGACACTGAAGGAAAACGGTACTGGGTACCCAGAGTGGCCAGTTCACCTTCACCGCGCTCTCCCCCAGCTTACTCCAAGGACAGCAGTCAGCACCCCGCTGATTTCATGCAAACGAAGCCACAACAGCCAAGGTCTACAGCTAGTTCAAGGAAATTAACTGCATCTGGCACCTAATTTCCAGAACCCCTAGACCTTTCCAGAAAGGCCCGGCCTGCTCTGCAAGGCGCACCTACTCTATGGGATGACAACTTAGTGCTGTGTGGGAGGAGCAAGAAGGCTCCCTGGACAGAGCAGCTGCCCCCAACCCCAAGGCACCACTGAAGGCAGGGCAGAGGCGGCTTGTTTGTACCTGCAAAAGAAAACGTCCCAGGCAGTTGGGGGCGATCAGTGTTTATTCCTGCGACTCCTGCGACCCCGTCCCGAGACCAAAGGAGTGGGGGCAAGGGTAAGAAAGGGAGAGAGAACTCATTGCGGAGCGTGGGGAAGGGCCGGGAGAGCAGGCTGGAGGCGTCAGCACGAACAGAGAGCAGACTAGACGAAACTGGAGCGGAGAGGCAGGAAGCTTCTTAGGAGCAGGACTCCTGTCTTATTTACCCGTGCGCCTCCGGGCACAATGCGGCATGCTCAACGTCTGCTGGCCTGAAGAAAAGGCTCCACCCGCACGCGCAGGTCCGGGATTATCTGGCCCACCATCCTCCGCTTCCCCCGGCCCCCACCTCGGGCTGAAACCACTGTTAAAGTCATGCCAGTTTCTGCTACAGTTTTAGGAATTTTTCTGCTTCCTGCCCTTGAAAGTCAATTCCAAAGGCAGAGACTTCTTTGTCGTGTTCTTTGCTACACTGAATACACACTCAATGAACCTGCATTATCTTAGGACGACATTCCAGTCCACTGTCTCCAACCACTAGTTGCACAGCAAAGATGACCATGCTTGGCTTGAATAACCTCTGCTGGATGCACGGATTCAACTTCTGGCCAACGGAGAATGGAGGGAAGGAAGCCAGACGAGGGCATGGCTGTGGGCAGGCCGGGCACCTCTGCCACTGTGCCGCTGTCCCTCTCCGACAGCTGCTTGGCTCGCTTTTGCACCTGTAAGCCCATCCTCACATGGCACCTTTGCCGAGAAGCCTGCCCCGAGCCCCTGCTTCTTGCGGCAAGTCCTCCAAGCACCCCTTTGTGCTGCAGCCCTGAGCCAGCTCTTGGCCCCCTCCACGGCACTGGTACACCAGCACACCGCACACCGACTAATGGATCGCATGCCGCTGCTGAATGTGACCCGCCAGGGCAGGGCTCTGCGCCTGTCCCCGGCACCCAGACCAGCACCGACAGTAGGGCTCCCCAAAAATACTTGACAAATGAATGAAACCATGAAAAAACAGGACACAAATTTAAGCCAGAAAGCCTGACCAGAAATGTTTTCAGCAAAAGATGGGATAGTCAGAAAGTCTTTATAGACATTGGAAGCTGGGTAGAGGCTCCTCCCTGAACTCTTACTAAGTGCTCCTGGGTTTGGGAAGACAAAGGTCATTGGTGTTCCTCTTCGAGTTCTACTCTGGGAAGAGCATGGAAAAGGGGCCCTCAGCCACAGTCAGCCCCACCCATCTGGGTCACAAGAGGAAAAGAAAGCCCATGTAGATGAAGAGCTGCCAAGGGCCACTGAGACCAACAAGGGACCCTGCGTGCCAAAGCAGAGGAAAGAACTCAGGCTCCGTCCCTGACGCTGGGCTCAGGGGCAGGGACTCCACCCCTCTGGACCTACGTGGCCTTCACAGTCAGGGGGAGGGGACAGAAATCCATTGCAGAAGGTCACTGTGGGCATTCAGTGGGATAATGGTGACAGAGCAGAGTGGGCACAGCGCCTGGCACAGGGGGGCCAGGTACCACACTCCAAGGATGGCCCCCCACCCCCTCCACTCATCAGAGCCTTCTGATGCCACCGTACACCCTCTGCGGTTAAAACAGCCTCCTCTCTGGGACCGGACCGCAAACTCCTGAAGACAGCCCGAGCCTTCTGCTGCTCTTTGGTGCTCCAGATTATACGACACTGGGTCGGCAATAAGTCAATGACAAGGAGCACACTTACGCCACAAACTTACGCACAAATGGAACCCGAGGCACACTTTGCTTCTCCTCACCTTCCATTTTATATTTCACAAGGCACAACCTAACTGCTGGCAGGTGCCTCTTCGCCTTTGCTCATGCTGTTCCTTCTGCCTCGAGCGCCCCGCCTCCTCTCCCTTCTGCCCCAGGACGCTCAGGTGTGTGCAACAAGCCTCCCTCAACTCTCACTGTCGGGACGGCTGCCTCTGGGCTCCCGAGGCATTCTGTGCTCACCTCCACCACGCCACCTCCCCTGATCCCTACAGTTACAATTGCCTAGATGCCCTAAAACATAAGGAACTGGCTATAGGCAAATCCTAATACATCCACCCACACAATGGAAGAGGATGCAATAAAGTGCCATTTCTGTGAAAAGAGAAAAAAGAAGAGGAAACGTGTGTGAACATGCCTTTGCTTCTACATGCATAAATAGCCTCGAAAGACGGGCCAGGACGCAAGCTCGCACCTGCCGCTTGGGAGAGCCTGTTTACTGTGTACACACACCCTCTTGTAACTTCTGAATTTGAGCCATGTGAATAAATGACCTATTTCAATTAAAGTAAATTATCTACTTCCAAAGTGGTCTTTGTAACTAGACTGACTTCTTCCAGTGCAAGGACGGTGACCTGTTCATACAGGACACCTACCTTAGTGATGGGCATGTAACGGGTATTCAAAAAATGTTTGCTGAACTGATTGAACTAAGCTTTTGAAAAGAATCCATGCTCCTGGACACCAATTCCATGAAAATTCCTACATTTTAAGTGTTTTCTTTTCTTTTCAAGTAAACTCTATGCCCAACATGGGGCTTGTGAACTCACCACCCTGAAATCAAGAGTCGATGCTCTGCCAACTGAACCCGTCAGGCGCCCCTAGAATTCCTACATTTTAGTCCATTTGCTCTGGACCAGGTGGCCTTTCAACAGCGACCTTTACAACAGGGCTCCCAGACTGCCCTCTCTCAGGAAAAGGGGGAAGAAGACCCTTGCAGGAGCTCCCCTAGACTGCCCAGGCAGTGTGAGAGTGGAAAGGCATATACTCCAGTCCCAGCCTGGCCCCCACACTGTCCCTTCAGGTCACTCCCTCAACCTTTCCGTACGTCAGATCCATCCAGGACGTGAGCTCCACCCTGACTCTGCACCATAGCACCGGCGCCCAGAGGCCGGAGCTGATAGGAGCGGCTATGCCGACCCTAGCAGACAACCCCACAATGTCCCTCAGGACTTTCCTAGCGACTGAGACCTTCCAAGACAACCCAGAATTCTGATAACACATAAATCCATCAACATACTAGAAAGCGAAGGAATATGGCAGTGGTATGATCTGTGGTAGAATCTCGCTTCTTCCCTCTTTTTCTTTCTTCCCAATCTGGAACCAGGTGAAATACAAAGTACATAAAGGAATATTCAAGGATAAAAAGTGGGGCAATAAACAAACAGGTAAAGGCTAACAACATTATCGGTTCTCATTCTTGGCAGCTCGGTTTCAGTGTTTCGGTGAGACCCAATGCATGCCCCCTAAGGGTCTCCGGGCAGGCTACTCAGAGCAGCGACCCTCGAGTCGCCTGTGGGGCTTCCTCCCGCCACACGCACTCAGGTCCCCCCAGGCACTGGCCCCACAAACGAGGAAGGCACAGTCCACTGCCATTAGGAGCGGATAATCTAACGAGAGAAAAGTACATAATGACTCATGAAACGTGGAAACTGCAACAGAAAAAGAGGCATCGTGCATGAAGAGAGGAGGGAGGCTTTCGTTCTGATGTAGGTGGTGGTGGGAGAGAAGGGAGAGAGAAGGAATTAGGACGAGTATCAGAAGGGGGGGCCTGAAGATAGCCTTGCTACCTGGGTAGGATCTAGCGGTAGCAGAGGTGGGGGGAACGTGCACCGGGCCAGGGGGTGGGGGGGTGGGAGACATTCAGCAGCTCTCCAGCCACAGGCGCCATGACTTCCAAGCACCCCCAACTGCCTTTTTACTAAGCTGCTCCTGGACACAGGTCAGGCACCGCTGATCAAGTAACGGCTGAGAAATGGGCAGATTGCTGTGCTTTTTTGTGGAACAGGTTATTACCTTCAGTGATATTTCTTGCACACTCAATTTAACCTCAAACCACTTCTTAGAAATAGTCAAAGGGTACAATGACTCCCATTCACAAAACTACCACTATTAGCTTCGTTTTACTGTGTGAGTCACATAGCTTTAGGAATATGCACTTGGTATAAAGTGAGGTCCATCCACGTAGGTTCTGTAGCAGCTCTTTTGTTGCACTGGGATTGTGGGTTTTTACACAAGTACCACCATCTGCTTTAGAAAACTCTATACAGGATGTAATTTATTTTACATGAAAAACCCAAGTTCTAAACTGATCAGCGTTTCGGAGACCATGAGATGGGCTTGCTACTTTAAGAGACCCTCTGCTTCTGCTTCCGAAGAGCACGCGAGGCCTTCTGAGGAGTAAACAGCCACTTTGTGATCCATCAGCTTCGAAGGCTGGAATGCCAGTGTATTTGGTTTGCAGCACAGTACGTGCGTATTAAGACAAAATCTTCTACCTTATGATATAAAAATGTCTTTTCTCTGCAGAAGAGGTCCACGGTCTACTTCCAATTTATAAATATCAAACCCGTTTTAAGTCCTTATGTAAAATCATAACCATGTAAGTTTTCAGACACTGAAGCTAATTTCCCAACTAATTTGACCCTATCCTTTCATTGCCTGATTCGGCTGCTCTTGCATCAAGTCCAATCAACAACTTCTATCAAGCACTAACACACACAGACAACCACCTACCTCTTCCAGCTGTCCCGAAGAAACTGGATTATCTTCATAAGCAGGGAACTGACAACCTGCTTTGCAACTGCAAAAATTATTAATTTCTTCCTCACATTGTGCCATTATTTTACAATTTGCTTCTGAGCTTTCTAAAGCAATTTCCAGAGATTCATTCATGCTACATTCCAAACACTGATTCTGCTTCCCCACTGGCAGAATCCCAGCTGATTCCTCCTGAGAATCCAGTGATGTCTGAGCACTCTTTTCCATGCCAGATTTTTTTAACCTGGGAAGGAATTTTCCAGACTCAAGCTCCGATTTTCCATAGTAATGGCCTTCTTTCTCGGCATCTTCTTCCAGTGGCTGGAGATCGGCCTGTGGGTCTTCAAATGCATCAGCTTGAGAAGGAATGGGAATATTTGCTTCATCTTTCTCAGATTCAAATTCCGACTCACTTCCTCCTCCTGGTGACAGCTCGGACGCAGAAATTGGGCGGAAGTGAGTCCTAGGAGAGATGCGAATAGCCCGGTATTGTGTTCTGTCGACGCCACAGATCCTGGGGTGAAAAACTTCGCTGTCTGAATCAGAGCAGAGGATTGATTTCGGTTTAAAACTAGGGCTGAAAGAGGCAATCCCTTCGGGTTCAAACGAACACTCTACGTGAAGAACTTGTGAGAACGGATTACTTAAGTCAAAGGAAGAGAAGGAATATTCAAGCCCAGGATCTTCAACCTGAAAGTTACCACAAGCTCCCAGGAAGTCTTCATGGAAGATAAAAGAAAATCCCTTATTTAATCCATTCTCCCCACTCCTCGGCTGATCGTTCTGTTCGAAGGACACGAAGGGCTTCCATAACTGCCGGTGACCGGGAGCGAAGCTGTTGCCTGGGGTCATGAAGACGTCCGTACCAGCTATGGTCACGACGTCAGAAGCCGCACACTGCAGGAGACTTCCCTTGCTGTGGCTGGGCGGCACGACGGCCCACTCCCCATCGCTACTGAAGGTTTTGAGCTCTCCGTACACTCCTCCGAGGATGAACGTGTTCTCTTTGTCCTGGGCCACACCCCAAGGTTTCGAGGGTGTGGTATAGTCGCCGCCGTCCACCTTCGAGAGCGCCCCGGAGACGCAAGCTCTCTTCTCCACACTCTCCTTGTGCCCCTCCCACAGGCGGTACTCGGACCGCTGCACGGCCTTGTGGGGCGCCCGCAGGCCCTCGGCCTCCGCCTCCAGGCAGCGGCAGCAGTCACTGGCATCCGCCGGGAACAGCTCCTCGTCGATTCTCTCCACGTCTGCTGTCTTTGTCCAAATGTCCTTAATAACCCCTGAGCTGTAGCCGCCTCCACGTGGACCGCTTTCGCCACACCCTCGAGCAGTTTCCAAGGTTTTGTGTTCTGGCTTTTGTTCGAGCTGAATGCCACAGACAGATTCTAGTTTTGACTTTTTTTTGAAAACTAAGGTAGGAATTTCTCCTAATGTTCTACTGTTTTGCTGGCAAGTTTCATCTTGCAAAAAATCTAGAAGTTCTTCATCTACATAATTTGACGAGACTCTAGGAACTACATAATTAATATCGTCTGCATTAAACTGCGTGGACTCTTCAAACTGAATATTTAACGTCTCGTTGTCTGAACGTGTTTCTTCTGAATGGGACCATGGGCTACAAGTTCTGGTTGAAAGATTAGAACAGTGTTCATTTTCTTCAAAGGCACTATTTTTGGTCCATATTAGCAATCTAGACTGGGTTTTCCCAAGCATATTAGCACTAGAATCTGTATTTTCATTTCCCAAGTTGAGAGTTTCAAACGAAAATGGTAGAACAGAATTACTGCATTGCACTTCAAACACTGAAAAACACGAGTTTATGCCAGATCCTTCATTAATATCTGAAAAGAGCTCCTGATTGCCAGCAAGCAAATGCGGATTGAGCGCTGTGCCGTCCAAGATCGGAGACAGTCGAATTGGAGAATCTCCCCCAAAACTCTCTCCATCGGCGTCGCCCGAGCTGGATGAACAGCACTCCCAAAACTGAGCCAGATTGCCCAAGTCTTGCAGGAAGAAGCCCTCGGCACCCACAGAGGTGGAATCTGTCCATATTGCACGTTCCCCTTGCAACTCCATTCCATCTAACACTATGCAACATTCTGCCTCAAAATCTGTTTTCTCTTTGCTTTTTTGTCGAATCATATTCAAAATCCGACTTTCTCCTTGCATTGTTTCTGAGGCACCAGGATCCAACATGGATTGGTCAATATCCACTTCATAGAAGTGCGTTAATTCTGATAGATGAATATCATCCAGATACTTGTCGTCCTCTGGGAGAGAACAGAATGAGGTCCCAGTGAGGTCAATATCCTCATTGATAACGGCAGGCATTTCGACAAAATGACCATCAATGAAAGTACCTGCTGCGAGGTATGTTTTATGAACATTACTGTTGCCGAGACAAAGGCCACGCACGGACTCTGACAGCTCTCCCACTGCCTCTGACGTCACATCGCTCGTGTCCTGTCGCTTTCGGTACGTGGTCTCTAGTTTACTCTTTCTGCTCAAAGGAACAAAATACTCAGCAATCGGTTCAGTGTACCACAGTGGTTCCTCTTTATATTCTCTGTCGTTTCTGCTCTCCAGGGACAGGTCTCTCCCCTCGGCGCTCCCAGTGTCCCTTCTCCCCAGGTCCTTCAGGGGCCTCTTCCCACGCCGGCACAGCGGCTTGAAGGAGCCCCCGCCACTCCCCGCCGCAGGCACGCCCCGCTCAGCCCTGTCGCCCGGCTTCAGCGAGAGCCTGCTGGGCCCGTTCCGCCCCTTCTTGTTCCGAATCTCTCGTGTCTTGTGTCTGACTTTCACACACTTCACGGATGCTTTTAATTCTCCGTGATGACCACTTGAACTTGAGCCTGCTTCACTCGAGCCGGAAGACCATGAGCGAGGGCGAATCTTTCCTTCAGGTTTATGTCGGATCTGCTTTTTGTACAAAGCAGGCTTTTCTTCCATTGTGCCATTACTGAATTTGTTCTCCTTCTCGCTTTGACTTTTGCTCTGGGTTTTCGCGGGTACAGAGGTGGGTGCTTCGTTGCTTCTTTCCTTGATGACTTCGCCTTCGCTGTTGCAGTCCTTGGGGGAGGATGTGTCTGTGCTAGCTGGTGGGGCTGTGGATGATGAAGAAGAGCTAGAGTAAGAACAGACTTTAGACTTGTTCCACACAGTCATGATTTCTTGCAGGCAAACTGGTTTCTCAGACAGTGGTGGAAATGCTTCATAGTACCTGAAAAACAGAGGACAGAGTTCAAAAGCAGGCACTCAGATGTACGAGATACAGCAAAACAACAGTCCCTCCCAGGTGGAGTGACGGGTATTTCCCTTTAACGGTCAACATTTACGTCATCCACAAACTAAAACTTAAAAAAGAAAAAAAAAAAAAAGAACAATACAGTGAAATATGCTTTACGTTTAGTCCCACGTATCGAGCACCTTTATGTTCAGCACTGAGGTCAGCACTGATTTAGAAATATTTAGAAAACAGGGCAGAGGACAGCTTTTATCTTTCAAGTTGTCATTTTAATTAAGAACATCTCGAGAAGAAATATCTGCATTTGGATCTCAGCTCCCATCACTTACTATGCATGTGACTTTCAGCTCATTATCTGATGTCTTGGTCCACACTCTCAGCTGCAAACTGGTGAGGACAGGACTTACCTCCCGAGGCTGTTGGGAGCAGGGGAAACAGAGGGAGCTGAAAGCCGGAGAGCATGAGCTCTGAAGCTGCACTCCCCGACTGTGAGCCCTGACTCTGCCCTGACCAGCTGTGGGACCTCAGGCCCGTGACAGGACCTCTTCACGGCCTGCGAGACGCAGGGAATATGATTAGCCGCCTCACAGAGCTGGGAGGAGTAAAGGAATTAATGTGCAAGTGGAGCCGGGACATGACGTGGTTGTCCTCACCACGTGTTCTCAGGAGAAATGCCGGGCATCCGCAGGCACTCGGAAACAGGAGGGATTACGCAGGGCGCTAGAGGGGTCAGAGAGAGGATGCTGGTGCAGCCGAGAACCATGAGAACAAGTGGACCACAGCAGAGCCTGGACGCTCCGGAAACAGAGTTTAGGGACAACTTGTGAGGCACGGGTGCCTGTGTGCGGACACAAGACCCGGGGAGACCAGCGACTACAGGAAATGCAGGACAGGAAAAGCTGGTGAGGCTGCCTTTACAGGGCTTGAAAACAAGAAAAAGTTGTTTCCAATCTGCCAAGAAGCTGGTGGCCATCACAGATTTCAGAGCAAGACAGACTGCCAGAGCAAGAATCTGGAGTCGGGTCGCCTACTGAGGGGACTGTCGTTCTGGAGGCAACAGTCAAGGTCACACACGAAGTGATAAAAAAAAGGCCATGTTTTCAAAGGGCCTATACTTGATTCTCCTTTTCAGACTCTACCAGAACTATCTACAGAAATACATGGTGAGCCTCAAATGTAATTGTTAATGTCCTAGGAGTCACATTAAAAGTGTAAGAAGGTGAAACTGAATTTAATAATGTACTTTTACTTAACCAAACACATCCATAACATTATCATTTCACCATGTAATTGATACTTAAAAATATTAATGCAGTATTTTACATTCTTTTTTATACAAAGTCTTCCAAATCTGGTGAGAATTTTACATTTACAGCACATCCCAATTTGAAGAAGCCACATATTCAAGTGCTAAATAGCCACACGTGGCTCACGGAGACCACACTGGACGGCACAGGTCCACACCAGCCAATACAAGCTATTTTCACCTTAAGTTCGAGAAGTTCAAAAGATTCAAATAAAATGTATAATAAGGAAGTTCTGCTTATAGTGTAGCTGATTTTACTAACCATTTACAAAGAAAGAGCAAAGAGCATCTTCAGGAAACAAGCGTGACAAGGTCAATGACTTGCCCACATTTCTTTGTAATCAGCAGGAGAAAACTTGGTCTCCTTGTATGTGAAACAAGGATGAGCACACTTTCTCACAGCTGTCTCCAAGGACTGGTGAGACAGCATGCGAATGGACTGTAAATAATAACCTTGCTTGCTCCATTCATTCATTTCACAAATACTGATTCAGTATGTAGGGTAAGGATAGGACCACCTTATTCACGTCTGAATTCTGTGTCAAGCACACAGTAAGTGCTCAACGAGTGTTTCCTGAATTATAAAATATGAAATTAAATAAAAGACAATGAACAAAAACTGTAAACCACATAGCAGTTATTAGTCTGATTTTAACAAATGCACACTTTATTACTGAATACAATCTTACATACATTTCCACTTGATCCTTTGCTGTAGGGGATAATTCTGCCTCTGGAGAGGGAGACCCCTCTAACTTTTTGTGAATCTTCTCTTCTGTTACGAAACAAAAATTCAGAAAGATAGGTCTTATATCTAGTTAATAAATGCTCCTGTTTTTTTAAAGTTTCTCAAGTAACTTTAATCAAAACTTATATAGGCTTTATGGCTTAAAAAGAACTCTAGACCCATCTGTCTTTTTAATAAAAATCTCTTTTTTTCATAGCCCCAGAGGGAATTCTCTAGCTTAACCACACTAACGGTGGGCTGGGAGGGGAGAACCGTTCGCCTCATCACTGATCGAGTGCTCTAGAGGCACCTGATTAAAAGACTGAAATCCTCTATTAACTTCACCAGAAGGAGAGAACATCTGTTGAGATCCTCACAAAATTCTGCACCCATAGACTCTGTACTGACTAATTCTGACTGATACTAATCTGTAAAGAAAACCCATTATAGGGGCGCCTGGGTGGCTCAGTCGTTAAGCGTCTGACTTCGGCTCAGGTCATGATCCCAGGGTC
This sequence comes from Eumetopias jubatus, assembly GCF_037043125.1. Classification (NCBI taxonomy): domain Eukaryota; kingdom Metazoa; phylum Chordata; class Mammalia; order Carnivora; family Otariidae; genus Eumetopias; species Eumetopias jubatus. The sequence goes on along the minus strand of NW_028274808.1, from coordinate 198,246,495 downwards.
CTGGGATCGAGCCCCGCATCGGGCTTCCTGCTCCGCAGGAAGCCTGCTTCTCCCTCTCCCACTCCCCCTGCTTGTGTTCCCTCTCTCGCTGTCTCTCTCCCTGTCAAATAAAATCTTTTAAAAAAAGAAAGAACGAAAGAAAGAAAACCCATTACAATCAGCTCTGTTACAACGTCTAGGTGAGCAAGGGCCGTGTGTCAACTAAAACAGAAGCAAGGGGCTGAACTCTCAGCTTAGCTCCCAAGACTGCCTTCAGTTACAAACTCTTCAGGAAGGCTCAAGGCTTGGCGGGCAGCGAAAACGGCCATGGAGAGGACAAGGAAACCAAGTCCCTTGACCTTAACACGTAGCTTTCACCAAGAGTTTGCAGAAAAGTTGCCACAAGAAGCTGTGAGGCTTCATGAGTCAAAATGACTTTAACGAGTCCCAAGACTGCCTTTCCAAAAAAAACTGACAGCCAAGGCAGAAGTTCCTTTCGGGCCTGAAACAGAACTGAAACCTTTGGAGGCCATGATGTCAACAGGCAGATACCAATTGGGGGGAGGGGAGGGCGGGAAGGATGGGAAAGCGAAAATATTGCTCCTGATCCCTGTACTTCTATGTGAAGAGGAAACAAAACCTACCCGCCACCTCCCGCCACCCCCAGTGAGGGCACCTGTATATTAAGTTGCTCCTCTGAGAGCAGGGATTATCTACGAGTGACTGCTGAGGATGACCAAGAAGCCACTGCAGCTGAAGGCGCAGCATGATGCTGGCATGGCGACACAATGGACACAGAGACTTGTTTCTTGTTGTCTGTCTCTGGCCGATTCTAGCATCTCCTGAGTCAAATCCCTTGGTGCCCGAAGCCCACTGTGTGCGGACGGGTTCTGGAGGCTGTGCACTCACCTTGCTTACTCTGAAGGTCTTTGAGTCTGGAGCAGAGCTCCTCCACTAAGGTCTCGATGCCAGAGCTCTGTGTGAGAACAAGAACACCCGTTAGTTTACTACCAGGCCTTTGTACACTGTTACTTTAATATAAAGGTTTTACCAATCCTCCCTGTTCCAAATGAAATACGTTAGCAATATTTAAACCACACGAGAGCTGAAACACTCCGGGTTTGCCAATCAGACCTAGCACACGTATTTTAGGAATCCAGTACAGTCAGTGGCACTTACTGATAAAATGTGAGAACATTAATGTGCCTCCCAGGACGGCCTGTCCTCCCAGGGGGTAGCATCTGCTTGCGGTGCGGCCGACACACCGATGTGCCCATCATACGGCTACAAGTCAGTCACCATCCAAAACAATATTCCATATCTACGTGACCAAGGTCTTGTATCAGACTCAATAGATGGCGGGGGCGACGGGGGGAATCACACAAACCTCATGCAGCTCCTCTAGGAGCTCACAGTCTAGAGAAAAAGAAGGCCAATGTTTTCTTTTGTGAAGTGAACACTGATGACGGCAACAGAGAGCGCAGTGCACAGCCCCCACGGCCCCGAGCAAGCGCGGAAGCTCGGTTTTCTCTGAACGGTCACAAGCAGGGCATTAGGCTCCACTGGGGGTGGGGGGGGCAGCTAAGGACAGTGCACACAGAAGCCTGAAATGGAGAGGCTAACCAGAAGAGTCAAAGGTTAAAGAAAGACGAATGCTGCAAACAGGCACAAAACAAATCATCTTTCACTACGCAGACTTTCCAACTTTAACAGTTTTCTCTTCCTCAAGGAAGAAAGAAAAACCCTTCACAGGGTACGAGGAGAACAAATGTATTTCTGAGGACCTTTATTCAGTGGTCAAAAGTCCTGTTTAAATTGGAAGTGAGTCTCTCTTAGGTGGCCCGACCCGGACAGGTGCGCATGACTCTGCTCAACCCGCTGCCCTCATGGGGCCTTGAGGGGCTAAAAATAGAACTTTTCCCCATTCACTGAACTCAAAATGACTCAGCACAAGTATTATAGATATCCTAACAAGAAACCGCACAGCTCCAGTTTGAACAGCAAGAAACAGAGCACAGAGAAAATGGTTAACTGTAGAGAGGGACAGTTTCACTCTGTCCACGGCAGATCACAGCATTTAGTGGGGAGACAGGCCAGAGGGCGACAGCGAAATGGGCCACAAAAGAGCCGTCCTTCCCTTAAAACCACTCAGAAACCCCGCAGCAAATGTTAGTCACAGATCCTGCTCGACCGCCACAATGCCATCAGAAAGCCTCCACTTACCATAACGTTCTAGGCGTGCTCGGTGTGGCTGTTTCATTGCATTTCCTCCAGACCACGAACCTAACACCAGTGTCAGCTGACACGCCGCCTGCTGCATGCTGCTCTGTACAGCAAGCCCAAGTCACTGTGTTTCTAAACCTAGTGCCAGGGCCGAAGACCGAGCCTCTAGGGATCGCCTGTTCAAGTCCGTTCGGGACCCTACAGCGGCCGGCCATTTCAATCTACACGGAACGAGCATGAGAACCAAGGGACGAGATGTTTCATGCTTTGTCTCGGAAATTACGTCCACGTATCTGTCAAGTTGCGTTGTTTTGTGCAGTAATGCAGCTTAGAAGTATATATATATTTGCTCTCATATATAAATGGCAACAAAACAGGGAGCTTACCCCTTAACTCTGTATATAAAGGCAAGCTAAGCTCTCCCCACCAGGCTTCTGTTTTCCTTCCCTGACTCCTGCAGCATCCTACTTACATTACACATAATCATTAGACGGCGGGGTTGTAATTGTAAACTGAGACACAAAACAGGGCACCCAAAGCAGCACTGTACCGCTCATCTCCCAGCAGGCATTCTACAATGTTAATTTGGTGCTGTTAATGAGAAATTCCATTTGCTTTCCCAATTATGATATAAACTATTAGGTATTTTAGTATTTCCATAGTATATCATACCCCGAGGGCACTCAAGAATACTGGGAGCCTACCGTATCTTAAGAAATAAAGTAAATTAGAGGCGTCTGGGTGGCTCAGTTGGTTAAGCATCTGACTCTTGGTTTCAACTCGGGTCGAGATCTCAGAGTCGTGAGATCAAGCCCCACGTCCGCTTGTCCCTCTCCCTCTCCCTCTGCTCCTCTCTCTCTTATAAATACATAAAATCTTTAAAAAAAAAAAAAAGGTATAAAGTAACAGTGACAACTGTAAGGGAGAACATGCTATAGGTGAAAATACTGCTACCACTCACTGAACTCATGAATTGTTTTATCGAACGGTATCACCTACAGTCACGGCCCAGCATCAAATGAACGTGTAAAAATGCCCCTCACCCCCCAGAACAGTAAGAGCACGCTAAAATTCAAGCAACTGTCCTCCAAATCCAGAAACTGGGGAAGCACACATGGGGACTGGCCAGTTTCCGAATGCATGAGCATCCACTGGTTTAGCACTCCCTCGGTCAACAAACGGTCATGAGCACCCCTGGGCCAGGCGTGACCCCCGGAGAGACAGGGTCCTGTCCTGGAGCTGACACTGTAAAGACGCCTGCTGGTCAGGGGGAATGGCCAAGCGGAATGTACTGGGCCCTGAGGTCCCACCAGGCTGGGTCTGAATTCCCACCCTGCACTTATGCACTGAGCAGCAGGTGCGTGAACTTTTACCTGTGACGCTGACAACACTACACTTTCCCCTCAAGCTTCGCGAGGGCAAACTAGGATGACGTACGCGTGAGGCGCCATCAGAGTGCCTGTCACATCAGTCACCTAAACGCGGGTGCCATTTCTAGATTTTGTGTATGTTTTCCATTCTCCAGAATCTCATTAATGGATTCACTGATTCTAAAATGCCTTTAAATTTTGCTCTGCTTTGAGTTGGAAGCTGGAGGAGTAAGAAAGGTAATTAACCTGACCCCGATCAGCCCAAGTCCCCCGGATTCTGCCTGGACTCCGAGGCCCCGGCACGGCCACACTCCCCTGCCTGAGGCTGCGAGTGGTGCCGAAGACACAGACGCGCCCATGGAGCCCGAGCCTCCGTCGGATGCGGCAGCTACTATCTCACTGCTCCTGGAGAATTCTGTCACGTGCTCCCTTTCCACCGTGTGTTCAGTCCTTCTCCAGCCTCTCCACAGTACCCATCCTTCTCATCACGAGGGAAACAAAGACCATCGCACTCAGTCCCCCATCCTCTCTTCTCTCCACATTCAAAGGTTTCTGTCGCTATTCCATCCACCTCAAAGGTTCATCTTCTATGGAGAGATCATGTGAACTGGACATTCCCTAGCTGCTGGACGGGTACCCCCACCCCAACCCTGTGGTCACTAACCAACAGGACACTTGGGTGTTCCATTCACAGGGAGCAACAGGGGAGTCAAAAAGACCTGGGTTTGAACGTCATGCCAGGGCTCACCACGCGACCCCACCTAAATCATTCGCAGATCACTCCTGGCTTTCCACAGCCGGGAAATGGTGACACCAGGGATGATGCATCTCCTGCAGGTGGCTACCGCACTTCCTGCACCAGCCCCCCAACTTCTCTCCTGCCCACTGCTTCTGCAGTGCTCCTGTTCTACTTCCTGGGGAGTCCCTCCACTCTCCCTTCCAACCCATCTGCTGAGCTTTTTCATCTCTGCTATGTGTTTAGAACCGAAGACATCACTTTGTCCCCTGAAGGTCTCTTCTTCACAGTGGTCCCGACCTTCAGCACCACGGCAGCTGGACGAAGAAAGGGACGGGAGGATTCAATCACCAATCTGCTGACTTATAGTCTGCAATTTCCAGTAAGGCATCTCACACCATCTCGGGTGCCTGGTGTCCTGCCTGGTTCCACCACTCCAGAAAGTAGCTGTCAGGACGGGGAAAGCCTAGCACTTTGGGGCTCCCGATGAGCCATGTCTCCTGGCACTCAGCCCAGCACAGGCCCCGCCCACAGTGAGACACCGGCGAGTGTGATGCCCGTGCTCTTGGGATGCTACCTCCTGGGCTCCACCTGCGTACACAGAGGCCTATACTAGCCACGCGGAGGTCACAGCTAGTGATCCCCACAGAGACAGAGACAAGTGAGGGGAGCAATCTTGCATCTTCCAGGCCCAGCTGCCATCTGATTGCAAGTGCATGAGACCCCACACAAGATCCTCAACAGAACCTCCCAGCTGAGTCCTAGCTGACCCACACAACAGTGAGCAAGTAAAAAGGACTGTTGGTCTAAGTCATTAAGTTTTGGGGTACTTAACCAAAGTATACACTTCCAAATACTCCTACCCTGCACATGGACAGAGCTCTTTTACTATTTTTCGGATCTCAGATTTTTATTTTTATTTATTTATTTTTTGAGAGAGACAGTGAGAGAGTGCACTCACATGAGCTGGGGGGGAGGAACAGGGAGAGGGAGAATCTTAGAGGCTCCACACCCAGAGCAGACCCCAATGCAGGGCTCAATCTCACAATCCTGAGATCATGACCTGAGCTGAAATCAAGAGTTGGACGCTTAACTGACTGAGCCACCCGGGCGCCCCTCAGACTTGAATTTCTAAAGCACAGTTGGAAGATTAGTGGGAGGTAACCCAACTAAATACCAAGGAATGATGATTGGTGCCAATAAACTATAAAGGATCACTTCCATTTTAAAAGACTTTTTAAAATTTAGAACTAAGTTAACGTTAAGCCAATAAACAAAAGAGTACCAAGTGACACAACTGAAGAATCTATACCAGGGTTCATAAGCTCCTGCCTTCAGTGACCATGGAAGTAGCAGAAGTATGTGATGTGGCCAGCTATAATGCCATAGAAAGGCGGGGGAGGGAGCATGCACTATGCAGACAGACTAAACATCTCGGGGCTATAGCCATTCAAAGATTAAATATATATATATATATGTATATATATATATATTTAAAAACCCAAACAAAAAGCTCTTTCTGCCAAGGCACCTGCATGAGGGTCGTGATTCCCATCCCTGACCACAGGAAGATCTACGAAAATCTACCCACTGGCTGCCTCCAGTTCTTATTTACATCCGCTCTCTAGAGTATGGTAGAGAGGAGGGGAAAAATACGCACTGGATAAATATTATCAAATGCCTACCACATGCCAGGGAAGACAAGATCCACTTCTTCTTAGAGTGATGGACCAAAAAACAGTTACAATTTGTCATAAGAAGTAAAGGATGTCAGCGTCTGTTACAAGTAACGATCAAATAAAGTGAGGAATGAAGCCTTAGAAAAAGGTAACTCTGCTTTGCCTCGTCTGTAGCAGGGGGTGTGACACGCCCCCTCACGCACGCAGTCCAATTTATGGCCCACGCCACAACCCCCCACAGGCCACCCGCTTGCCCTCCTGCCCCCTTGGCCACAGATTTCAGCAGTTCCCATTTCTTTCCTTTTCTCATACCCGCACTTCTCGACATTTGATATTCAGGAATTTCTTGTAAAAACCACAATTTTGGGGCGCCTGGGTGGTTCAGTCGTTAAGCATCTGCCTTCGGTTCAGGTCATGATCCCGGGGTCCTGGGATCGAGCCCCGTGTCGGGCTCCCTGCTCCGTGGGAAGCCTGCTTCTCCCTCTCCCACTCCCCCTGCTTGTGTTCCCTCTCTCGCTGTGTCTCTCTCTGTCAAATAAATAAATAAAATCTTTAAACACACACACAATTCCCCACCTTTTCTAAAGAGAAATCAGAAGATCGGGCCCCATCAGACCTCACTGCTCTCTACTGCCATAACATATTCACCCTCCTACCTGGCCCTGGAGACAGGAGATCTCCGGGTCGGGGCGAGCTACCCAAACAAGCCAACGGTCTATTATTCCACATCCTCCCTGAACCACGCAGCCCCAGCAGCCCTCACACATCCAACCATCCTTTCTGAGTCTCCATGTGGCCCTCTTCCCAGCAAGCTCACGTTCAAAGCTCTATTCATACCTCCACCCACAGATTAGTGTTTTTTCCCTAATTTCCTTTCCTCAGAAATGAAAACTGCCTATTTTTTTTTTTTTTTAAAGATTTATCTGAGGGGCGCTTGGGTGGCTCAGTCCGTTAAGCATCTGCCTTCGGCTCAGGTCATGATCCCGGGGTCCTGGGATCGAGCCCCACATCAGGCTCCCTGCTCAGCAGGAAGACTGCTTCTCCCTCTCCCTCTGCCCCTCTCCGTGCTTGTGTGCTATCTGTCTGACAAATAAATAAATAAGATCTTAAAAAAAAAAAAAAGGCTTGAGAGAGAAAGAGAGCATGAGCAGGGGGGGAACAGCAGAGGGAGAGGATCCTAAGCAGACTCTGTGCTGAGCACGGAGCCCGACACGGGGCTTGATGTCCCATCCCTGAGATCATGACCTAAGTTGAAATCTAAGAGTCAGATGCTCAACCGACTGAGCCACTCAAACCAGGCATCCCTGAAAACTGCATTCCTGCAGGTGCTCAGACCAAAAGTTACAGGTATCCTCTCCAACTCCTCTCTTTTCTCCACCCCAAGTTGAGTCCCGTCAAAATGTATTTAGGATCCCACTAGCTCTCACTGTCCTCTACCTCCCAGACCACCACTTTCTTGGACTCTGCCCCTGCCCTGCCCTGTCCCGTCCTGTCTTCAGTGCGGCGGCCCACGGGGTCCTATCAGCATTGAAGTCAGGTTACACTAGTCTCTGCTCCAGGCCCTCCAACGCTTCATTGCTTTCCAGAGGAAAAGCCAAAATCCTCGAAAGGCCTACCGGTATCCTTGAATGCCTCCCCACCATCACTACTGAGGTAAGGCCAAGGCTTCCCTGGCAGGGCTGGCTGCGACAGCGCAGCCACCGCGAGCCGCCTCAGCTTTAGCGACCACTGACCGGCTTCTCAGGGCTCCGGCCTACAGAGGGAGCACAGCCTCACCTCTTGCAATGTTCAGAATCTAATTTTAAGTGCTCCATAAATGTTACTTAACATTGTTTTGATGCTATTATTATCCAGAATGAGTTAAGTTCAAAAGTGTGCAAAGACACAATATATATTGTCAAAATTAACTTCAACAACAGACGACCATGGAATAGTTTTTATATACCCAACCCTGTATAGCAAATAAACAACACATGCGCAAATACTAAGATGCACGACGTGCTTTTACTGGTGGGCTTCAGTCAATGTGGGAATACGAGTGACTGCAACAAGCCCCAGCGGTACCCGGGGCATCGATCCCTCCCTGAGGCTCCGCGGCAGCCTCAGGCCGAGCGACTGCCCGGGGTGAGTAGCAGCACTCCTTCCAGACCCTCACCAAGCCATCGCTGCGAGCCTGACTCACTCCCCAAACAGGGCCTACTGCGGTTCCTCATCTTCCACGGATGCCCAAACTGGGCGACGAAATACTAGCTTTGGCACAGCTTTCAGGAGCTCCATGAAAATGAACAGAAACAGAACTCATTGTTAAAATGAAAACAAAAACAATATAAAAAGCTCCAACTCCGGGGACTAAGAAAACAGCACCACAGAAACTTGAAGATTCCAAAAACAAGAGCCGGCAAACTCCAACACTGTTTTATGGTTTTTAAAATGGGGGAAAAAATAAATAAAATAAAATAAAATGGGGCAAGAGGTCTGGATGTAATTGACGGCAGGCACATGGCCTGTCCACTGATGGCAAAGAGAGACAGCTCCGGAGAGCATCCCTTAATTGAAACCAGTCATCTGGGGGGCGGGCGTGAGGGGCACCATCCCCTTTACAGGCCCTGGTACCACTGCAAACAAAGCAGATGCAAACGTCCTACAGAAAATGAGTGCCCAGAGAAGTGCAGGTCACGTGCAGGTGCAAATGAAGGGAATCGGCAACGGCAGCTTCAGCCAGACCTCACCAGGACCTCACCGAGGCAAAGCCCACGAAGGTCATGACCTCCTGGGGGAATCAATACCAACTGCCCGAAGTCTTTGCAGGTGCTGCCAAACTTTATTCAATGTCTAAAATTAAATTTGACATAACGGAGTTTCCTACTGTTTTGGTGACATCTCGTAGACAAAATATTGGGCTGAGCAGGTCAAAGAGATGTGCTGTAATGTGGGGGTGCAACTTGCTGCAGGGACAGAGCGGGAGGAGACACAGTGTCACCTCACAAGTATATAAAAGTGGAGTCAGGGAAGTCGGCCATCCTCCTGAAACCATGATGCAGTGAAGAGCCCGATACTATGGATGCTTTTAAAGAAACAACTAACACTGTACCTTGTAATAGTACAACACGTGCACACACATGAAAGTCATGCGGGTAACACGTAACATCACCCCACCTACCCACCTAATAGAACGGCAGCTTCATTTATGTTACTGTCTTGTAGTTATATCATTGACATTTTAATCGGATTGTAAACTTGTTCGCGACTTTTGATTCTGGTCAGTTGGTAGTGACTGGGTGGGAAAGCAAAGCACAGCACCACGTATGTTACCATCCTCAATATTTAGGAAATGAACATCACACGAACACTCACTGTGGCCAAAAGAGAAAACAAACCTTTTGCATTCTAATTTCCTATGGAGGACCTCTTCGTACCTTTATTTTCATTGAAGCTGCCAGACAGATTCTAGAAAGAAAAGCTTGGGGACATACAGCCTACAGTTTATGAACATCCACAAGTGATTCCTTTCTACTGTCACAGGCCATAAGGAAAGAGGGATTTTTTTTAAGTTCTTTCCACTGACTCCCCAAAACCCAGAGAGCTGGCTTAAGGAGTCTGTGTGTTGGGGCGCCTGGGTGGCTCACTTGTTAAACGTCTGGCCTTCAGCTCAGGTCATGGTCCCAGGGTCCTGGGATTGAGCCCCACATTGGGTTCCCTGTTTCGAGGGAAGCCTGCTTCTCCCATTTCCCATTCCCCCTGCTTGTGTTCCCTCTCTCGCTGTCTCTCTCTCTGTCAAATAAATAAATAAAATCTTAAAAAAAAAAAAAAAAAGTTTGTGTGTTGATGCACACACAGCAGCAGCACTCTGAAAAAGGCTTGAGAACTTCCTACTTCCTCTTCCTTCATTCTGCAAGCACGTCCCCAGCTCCCAGTACATGCCTCACAAATTCACTTACTCGGCTCATTTTCATTTGGTAAGATTAAAAGCCTTCATTGTTAGGAAAAAGCAATGCAACAATTTTTTTATGAAATGAGAAGAACAAATCAAACAAGAAGACTTCACTGGGCTTGAAACAAAAATCCCCTCTTTGACTTTCCGGCAAAGGAATGCATTTTTTCCAAAGCAACAATGGAAAGAACCACTCTCCTTTGCCTGCACTGTTCCTACTTGACACCAAGTCCTTTCCAGCGCACATCACGCTCAGCTAGGACATGAACGCCACAAGGCAGGGGGGCGCGGGGTCCTGTGGTAGGCTAGAAGGTGCCTGTACTCCTCACTTCCGCAGTTCATGTTGGGCGCCCTGGTTTTCCACTAGGCTTCCCTTCACCACGAGTCGAAGGCAAGAGGCATTTCTCAGCAACTTTGGTCCAAAGAAATAAGATCCTCTCCCAGACTGAAACTCCTGACTCACATTTTCCTCCCAAGCATGACTCAGCAGCTTCTTTGGATTTCACTCAAAGAATTTACCTGAACTAACCTCTCCTTTAAAAAACCATCCGCCATTTTCAACTCCAACTTACTTTCCCTTCAGTGTCACGTAGAAAATACCTTTTGGGAAACTACCCAACACCACCCCCTTCTCTCTGAGTACTGCCCCTGCTCTAGGAGTGGACCCCCAGGCAACTCTGCCCCCCTCCTTGCAGCTTACCCATTTGGTGGGCGGGGATGGGGGGGGTGGGGGGGACTTCTGCCCAAGCCCAGCCAATGACATTTCTCCCTAGCTGAACAGTGGATACTAGCCTTCAGCAGTGGTGCTGGGATGGGGCTGGCAGGGTGGTTTTCTCACTGTGTGTGCTAAAGGAGAGAAAGCCAGACTTCAGAGAGAAGCAGAATGACCCAGAAGCAGAGAAGCAAATGAGAGATTGTGGATCACTGAGTAAATGCCTTTGGCGGCCAATTATTTTGCTCCCGGTTGAGGCCACTCCTCAGGCTGTGAATTTCCAGACCTGGTTTCAGGGAGATATCCCTAGGCCCTTCATGTATATTCCCGCCTTTTCTTAAACTAGGTTCCTGATGTTCCCACTTGTGATGAAACAGTTCTGAAGTCAGCCACATGAGCGGTAACTTGCAAATCCCTCTCCCATAGTCGAGGAGGCAGCAGTTTCGTGCGATCAAGAGAGGAACCCAGTGGGAGAGGACAGGAAGGGTCAGGACGCCAAGGGGAGACTCCTGAACATCCGAGCGCACAACTGCATTCAAGAGACAGTCGGCGCCTCCCGAGACGGCACTCGCGAGCTGTCAGGCACCAGGAGACCAACACACAGGGAGCTCATGGTCTCAGTCCCCGAGGATCACCGTCACGAAGGGAAGACAGAAATGAGCCAGTGCAACTGAGGATGTGAGGCCTGCATGAGCAGAACAAGACGGTGCCAGGGGCTCGGTCTCTGAAAACGTGCTGGGCGGGGGGAGAACGCACAGCTGGGACGTACTGCACGAGCCTTAGGAGGCATGTGTGCTGCCAGGCGGTGCCACAAGAAGGCACCTCTACAGATTACCCAATGTAGCAAAGCTGGTCACCCCAACATCAGCCACTAGAGAACTCCTAGGATTGTTTTATTCATCTTCTAATACTCACATAAAATATTTGTCATGTCCCTTAGCATCCTGAAAGAACAAAATGGTTTCAGAATAGAATCACCCATTCAGGGGCGCCTGGGTGGCTCAGATGCTTAAGCGTCCGACTTGAGCTCAGGTCATGATCCCAGCGTCCTGGGATCGAGTCCTGCGTCCGGCTCTCTGCTCGGTGGGGAGCCTGCTTCTCCTTCTCCCTGTGCCTGCCTCTCTGCCTACCTGTGCTCTCTCTCTCTCTGTGAAATAAATAAATAAAATCTTAAAAATATATATATATAATCACCCGTTTAAATTAAGAAGTTTCTAGAGGACAGAATCCTTTCAATTCAACTCTGCTTCACAAAAGGTACTTAAACCACACCATCTCAAATAACTGGTAAAAGCAAAATAAAATAATTTTCTAAGTAGTGGGATCTCAGAGAGTACATCTTACAGTGAGTTAGTAAAAATCGCATAGTATCGGGACGCCCGGGTGGCTCCATCAGTTAAGCGTCTACCTTTGGCTCAGGTCATGATCCCGGGGTCCTAGGATCGAGCCTGCATCGGGCTCCCTGCTCAGTGGGGAGTCTGCTTCTCCCTCTCCCCTCTGCCACCTGCCCTCCGCTTGTGCTCTCTCACTCTCTGTCAAATAAATAAAGGAAATTTTTAAAGCAAAAAAATTGTATAGTAGTAATTTGAATGGGTGATTATATTCTAAAACCATTTTGTTTTTCAGGATGCTAAAGGACATGACAAATATTTTATATGAAGTATTAGAAGATTTATAAAATAATCTCTTATGGGGCACCTGGCTGGCTCAGTCAGTAGAGCACGCGACTCTTGATCTCAGGGTCATGAGTTCAAGCCCCAAGGGTGTAGTGCTTACTTAAAAAAAAAAATCTTGGGGTGCCTGGGTGGCTCAGTCGTTAAGCGTCTGCCTTAGGCTCAGGTCATGATCCCAGGGTCCGGGGATCAAGCCCCGCGTCAGGCTCTCTGCTCCGCGGGAAGCCCGCTTTCTCCCTCTCCCACTCCCCCTGCTTGTGTTCCCTCTCTCGCTGTGTCTCTGTCAAATAAATAAAATTAAAAAAAAAAAAAATCTTGTAATATTTTCTAAAAACAAATAAGTATGAATCATAAGCAAATGTAGTATCCTTAAAATACTAAACCGCTATCCCACTTCTAGGAAAGGATCCCAGAGAAATAATCTAGAATATGGAAAAGCCACATATGAAAATATTCTGGAGAGCATAACAGAAAATAAAGAGCAAGCTGAACAGGAGTGCCTGGCTGGCTCAGTCAGCAGAGCACGCGACTCTGGGATCTCAGGAGTCATGAGTTTGAGCACAGAGATTACTTAAAAAAAAAAAGAGCAGGCTAAGTAAATATCTACTAATAAAGAGTGTATTATACTGCTGTTGGAATATTATTTACTGAAACAGAACTTAGCCACTACGAAAAATAAAGATAATGTAATAAAAAGATGGAACATGTTTAATGGGAAAAAAGGATATACAATTCAGTGTATAGTCTAACTGTAATAGTACTTTAGAAGAATATATTTTAACACAACTTCATTTATGCATTAAAGTGCCCTAGAGGAAAAAGTGATACTGTTCACACTACAGCGGTAAGATAATGAGTAGTTTATTTTTCTAAGTTTCTTTGGTCAAGATGTTCTATTTGCGTACTTTTAAAAAAAATCCCCCCTCCACCTGCCTCTATTTTGTTAAGTATTAGAGATGAACTGTGAACCTACTTCATCAGAAGCAGAGCGAAGACACTGGACAGCAGCCTGTTTTTTCATTTCTTCCAGAGTCAGATCTGAGCACTTTTTCTTACTCTTTCCCCATTTCTTGTAAGCTCCTTTTTCCCAGCCCAGGAAGATGTCATTCTCCTAAAATAAGATTAGACAGAGTTCAATGAACAAGACTAAGAAGCAAGTTTCAAACACTGTTATTTCCCACATGCTCACACATTCCCCTCCCAAGGACATTCACGTTAGTAAGTTCAGAGACCACAGAACACGGTAAATCTGAGCACTGTGGAATAATCATTCATTTGGTATCTATTACCCAGATTCTCATTATATTATTTATGCTTTATTTATGATCTGAAGGAATATGGCCCACTGACATTCAGGAAGTGCTAACAAACATCAGACAATTGTATGTAAATGCAAGTACATCATAAATAAATTTCAGACTACATACACAATTAATTGTCTTCTCTTCTGTGCTTCTCATTCCTCAATAATGAGTGTTTATATTACTATCAGATTTTAACATTTAACAGTTAAATGGTTCAATCCCTATTTCTTTACCTTGTAGTCTAAAAAACAATTTTATGTTGGCATTACAAGTTTATTTTTCCCCTTGGTTACATAGGCCCATAATAAAAATCTGAAGAAAATTTGAAAAGTGGGAAGAGACCAAAATCATCCATGATCCAACCACCCAGTGAAAACCAGAATAATTTGGTCTGCTTCATTGGGTCTTTTCCGTATGCTTTAAAAAAATCACAGATTTGAATTCATGCTAGTTATAGAATATTGTATTTGACTTAACTTACTAAATTGTAAGCATCCACAAATTCTTTGGCTATAGAATATTCTAAGATGTAAGTTTATAGCTATTTCACGAAACTGGGACTTTAAAGTAATATTTTTAATTGCTTTGCTACTTTGTTTTGCCTTTTAAAAAGCCCTCCATTTGAAAATAAATAAATAAATAAATAAATAGACTTCCATTTGACAAATTATGATTAAAACCAGTGGATAGACAGTAAGAAAAAAAAGGATCAGAAAGACAAACAATGGAAAAATTTTAAAAATTACTTAGAAGATGACGTGGCCTACAGCAGACCCTCAGGACATGGTTATAAATATATAAATAAGAGGAGATAAAGAAGGAAAAGTATAATAATAAACACAAAAGATTTTAAAAGATCAAATCATACACCATCAACTGTGTGACCCAATTTTTACTTTGATCCAATACATAAAAATTACTTTTATGCCACCAGGTAAGAGTGGGGGAACAGTCCCTCCTTCCACACCCATCCTAATTAGCATACTTTTTCTTAATTTCTTAGGCATGTTTGCAGATCTCATGAACCCGAAAAACATATTTTCTGGCTGAGTGGTGTCAATTCCAATTTTCCAAGGGAAAATGTGCTTGATGGCCAAGTAAGTACTATCAGTATATTTCCGTTTATCTGACGGGTTTGGCTGGACTACACCTGAAACCAGACATTTCCTTATCAGTGATATCTTCTGGTGATAGGGTTTGTCCTCAAACAGCAACACTGGACAGAACCGTAATAACATAGACTCGAAGCTTCCAAAGGTAGAAAGAAATGTTGTAATTCTATTGTTCACAGCATATAAAACAAAGTAGAGAAGTTATCTATGTATTAATGGAAAACAGGACTCCTTTTTGTTTGAGCTGCTGAGACTGGCTCTTTCTCCTTCTTGAGATTATGAACATGTTTCTCTACTGAAGTTATAGCTCAGCAGAGGTCACCCACATTCAAGGGTCTTAATGAAGTTTTATTATGCAGATGGAAGGGACTTTCAAAATTCAGTTCACATGGACAGGTGCTCTTTCTAGAGGCAGTCTGACAATACATATCACATCTTAAACAGGGACGTGTACTTTCAATCTAGTAATTCTATTTCTGAGAATTTATCCTAACAAAATAATCACCACTCTGCGCACACATTTAGCTACTGTGTGTTGATCACAGTGCTGTCAATCAAGGCAAACATGCAGACACAATTTAAATGCCAAATATGGAAGACCTGGTTAAATAAGTTATACTTCATCCAGGCGATGAGATATTACAGCCATTAAGGAGATTATGAAGCCTATTTATTGACAAAGAAAGCTATCCACAGTATACACAGGAGAAATAGTCTATAAAACAGTACAATCGCATTTCGTGTGAACGTGTGTGCACATGAACTAAGAGGTCACTGAGGAGCTTATCTCTTGGTGAGTAGGAGAAGGAAACGAATCTTATTTTCTGATTTTTCTTACAATTAGGTCATACTCTTTAATAGTCAAAAGTTGTTGGGGTGCCTGGGTGGCTGTCGGTTGGGCATCTGCCTTCGGGTCAGGTCATGATCCCGTGGTCCTGGGATCGAGCCCCGCGTCGGGCTCTGCAGGGAGCCCGCTTCTCCCTCTGCCGCTCCCCCCAACTAGGGCTCTCTCCCTCTCTTGACAATAAATACAATCTTTTTAAAAATATAAACAAATAAATAAAATAAAACCTGTTCATCGCCCCCAAATGAAACCCTGTACCATTACCAGTCCCTTCCCATCACTACTTTGCTCTCTCCTGAGTCACTGGGGAACTACTCACCTGCTGTCTCTATGGATCTGCCTATTCTGGAAATTCCATATAAATGAAATGATCTGACAGACTTCCTTTTGTGTCTGGCTTCTTACCCTCAGTGCAAGGTTGTGAAGGCTCACCCTTCATACAGGCTGTGGGACGTAATCATGCTCCACTCCCTTTTCTGACTAATATTCTGCTGCATTTCATCTGTGCATGCATTCACTATTGGGCATTTGGATCGTTTTACCTGTTGGCTATTACGAACATTCACATACCAGTTTTTGTATGGACGTATATTTTCTGTTCTCCCGATTATACACCTAGGAGTAGAGCTGCTGGGTCACACGGCATCTCTGTGTTCAACCTTTTGAATAACTGTCAGACTATTTTCAAAGCAGCTATATCTCACCATCACACCAGCAATGTCTCAGGGCTCCACCGCCCCCACATCCGCACTGACACTCATCATCTCCTGGGTTTTTATTTTAGCTACCCCAGCGTGCACGAAGTGGTGTCTCATCATGGTCTTCGTCTCCCTAATGAATAACAACATGGAGCATCCTTTCATGTGCTTACTGTCCTTTGTCCAGATAAGATATACCAGCGGCCTATTCAAATACTTGGCCCATTTTTAAATGATCTATTCTGAACACACATCTCTCATTAAATACAGGATTTGTGAACATTTTCTCCAATTCTATAGGTTTTTTTCACTTTCTTGATGCTGTCCTTTGAAGTGGAGAAGTTTTGCATTGTGATAAAGTCTCACTTATTGAGGTCTTTGGCTGCTTGTTTTTGGTGTCCCAAAAAATCACTGCCTCAAAAAAAATAAGAAATCACTGCCTCCTCCAAATCATGAAGATTCATTCCTACATTTTCTTCCAAGAGCTTCATAGTTCAGCTCCTTTCATTCAGGTCTAGAGACCAGCTGGAGTTCACATTTGCATGTGGTATGAAGTAGGAGTCCAACTTCCATTACAGGTGGTTACTCTGTTGTCTCTGCACCTTTTGTTGAAAAGACCATTCTTTCCCCCTTGAACGGTCTTGTTAGACCATAAATATACAGGTTCATTCCTGAATGCTCAGTTTCGTCTTCTATAGTATATGTACACCAGTACCAAGTGGTCTTGATTACCAGAGCCTTGTAGTGAGTTTTGAAATTGAGGAGTGTGAGTCCTCTTTTTTCTTCAAGATTTTTTTTCAGCTATTCTGAGTCCCTTTAGAAGTCTATATGGATTTTAGGATCAGCTTGCCAATTTGGGCCCCATGGGCAGCAGGGACTCCGACAGGGCTGCGCTGTGTGCGTGTCAGTGTGCGGGGCGCTCCTGTCTTATTGACACAGAGTCTTCTGATTGTGAACACGGGAGGTCGTTCTATTTACGAGATCTTCTTTCATTTCTCTCAGTGACATTTTCAGTGTGCAAGTCTTGCACTTCTTTTGTTAGATTTATTCCTAAGTATTTTATCCTTTTTGATACTGTTGTAAATGGAATTTTCTTAATTTCATTCCTTACTATTTTCTATATACAAGATTGTGTCATCTGCGAACCACAGATAGTTGTAGTTCTTCCTCTCCAAGTTGGAGGTCTTTTCTTTTCCTCACCTAGCCACCCTGTTCATGCTGATCTATGATAAGACACAGTGTCTTTCATCTTTGAAAATGTCTTTTCACACAAACAGATACTGCCAAATACTGATATTAACCCGCAGGCATGAGTTTAATTAAACATGTTAATTGCCTAGAAGACATTTATAAAATTCTGTTAAGATTCTTAATATTTGCCTTTTCGTATGTCATTATAGTGCAGATTAGTCACCGCCAAGTAAAAGTTCGGTGGAAGCTTCTCAGTTGAACAGTTGTGAACAGATGTGAAGATACAGATGATCACTCTGCACTGTGTCAAATGGGAAACCAGAGCTGGTACTGCACTGTGACCCTGGACAAATCCCACCACCAAGCTGGGCCGGAGCGGGGAGCTTGCTTCTTGTTTTCACTTTGACAGAATTTTCATTCAACATACAAAGCAGCTTGCCATTATTTGTGAGTCAAACAATGTTAGCTGTTAGGATGGCTTTATAAATTTTGCAGATACATGCTGTTTTGCCTTGTAATTTTAGGTTGACTTCATTCAGAAACATTATCAAGTGTGTAGCAAAAGTTACATAAACAGCGTAGTAGATACACTTTTGTGCATTCTGGTTCTTCCACTTACTGTAGTTGAGAGCTCCCTTTTTTTTCTGGTTTCATGTACTGTGTGAATGTATTAGGACTTATCTAAACAATAGCATCGAGCTAATAATCAGCTTTTAAAAGAACACAGTATAAAAAGACAGTTCAAGATATTTCTATTTTATTATGTTTTTAGTCCCCTATGCTACACTCATTACAAGTCCACTTAGGCACAAACAAAATACTGGACATGTGCCAAATACCTACTCGATAAACTCAGTAAAATCAAGGATGATTTCTCAAGGTCGTAATCTTCAAGACAGAGAAAATTACCAAGTACCAAAAGAAGATACAGCTAAAGAACATTCTCAGCATGAAAATCTATTACCAAGTACTTTTCCAGACACTACTGTGAGGTGACATAAGGCTAGAGTTTTGATTGACTCTCTCTTGCTGCCTTCTGTCAAAAAGGAAACACTAGGAACCGGAGGAAGGGAAAGAACATGCCATTCTGAAATTACAGCTGGGATAATGACGTTTGCTGTTAGCTGCTCGGCATCCACCCCTGCCTCCCACACCTTCCTGTTAACACCCTGAAAAACCAAATCCATGAAATGTCTGAATGGGACTAGTACCACCCCCATCTTCAGGCCCTAACTGGCTTAATACAAATCTGCGTGTTTCATCCCTTTGGCCACAAAGACTGGCTCACACAGGCCTGGGACCAATCAGACCTGGGCACTTGAAAATGAGCAAAAAAGGGAGGGGGGGTAACACATCCTCTGGATGCCAGAACTGTGCTCATTTTCACTTGCCCCCCACGTCCCTGGGAGCTGGCTGCAAAACCAAGCTGCCAGAGGGAGGCAGGCAGAGAGGCAGGGCAGAAGTTCTAATGACACCAGGAAAGCTCTGAACTGAACCAGGTTCGGGCCAGTCCTACTTCTGGAAATTCAGTTATGGAAGACTTCCCCCACCCCACCGCCTCTTAGGCTAAATTTTTGGTTGCTTGTGAATAAAAGATACAGCTAGAATTTGAGGAAGGGACTAAGTAATGAATCCACTTCTCGTTACTCAACAGAAAGGCGACTCGTCTCTAAAAAACAAACATAATTTGAGGTCACCTCCAGCTAGGTCCTCAGTCGGCAGCGACAATTCTTCCCTGGCCTCCCTACGATCAGCTGCCCAGCCAGTATCCCCAGCAGCACACGCCGTCCTGCAGTGCCGGGGGTCTAGAGAACTGTCTGTTCCGGGGGCCGACAAGCAAGCCCCGCCACAGCACGTCAGGTCCGCTCACACTCCCAGTCCCATCGCCCGCCCCCGGCCCTGCCCTGCTCATCTCTGGCCTCACGACACAGGCCCTTCCTGCTTCCCTGACCTCGCGTGCACTCCCCCTTCCTCCTTCCTTCAGCTGCTCAACTGGGCTCTCCTCTGTCATTCCCACTGCCATCGTCCCCCATCCAGCGTGCCCAGCTCTGCACAGCTAGTGTGTCACAGATCCGAAAACTAGCAACTATCTCTGGAGGACCATCCCTAGTCAGCCCTGTATTCCTGGTGCTTGTCACAGTGTCTGACACGTCATGGGCAACCATGTGGTGAGCAAAAAAGTAGACGTGCATTTAAAAAATGCAATTATTTATATTAAAAAAAATAATGCAATTACTTATATTCAAAACCTTTTGTCTATTCCATTTAAAGGTTCTACCCTTGGGCGCCTGGGTGGTTTAGTCGTTAAGCGTCTGCCTTCGGCTCAGGTCATGGTCCCGGGGTCCTGGGATCGAGCCCCGCGTCGGGCTCCCTGCTCCGTGGGAAGCCTGCTTCTCCCTCTCCCACTCCCCCTGCTTGTGTTCCCTCTCTCACTGTGTCTCTCTCTCTCTCAAATAAATAAATAAAATCTTTAAAAAAAAAAAAGGTTCTACCCTCCCCCCCAAAAAGCCCACATTTTTATTATGGTATCTTAGGGATTCTGTGGACATGAATTTGTGTACCCATCCACCGTGCTAACTCCTACTCTGACTGTACTGTCATGTTCCCTACGTCTAAGGTTTATTTAGTCACGGTCTTTGAGTAAATGTATGTTGAAATATAGCATACGTGGTGAGACACCTGAGGATCCCAGGATGGGTCAGACTTTGTGGTAGTTACTGTTAAAGAGGACCATAATCTTCCAGGGGAGCACTGCAGATGTTAGCTTCCCCAGGTAGAGATACGCTCAACTATTGGTGGTAGACTGCAAGAGCATGTCACAAGTGGTTCCAGGAATAAACGAGCTGTGCCCGATGCAGAAGTCATCAGTCCCACTCAGCAATCAGGAGACGTTCTTATTTAGCCTCCTGCGATACAAATATGCAATAATGCAGCTACATTTCTAGAATGATGGACTCTGAGCTAGAAGATACAACTCAATTAGGAGATTTAAAAGAAACTAACAAAGCTACACTAATCAAAACAGAGTGGTCCTAGCAGCAAGACAGATATTAGACCAAAGAAACAGAACAGAGAGACCAGAAATAGACCCTCATGCATGTGGTCAAATGATTTTCAACAACGGTGCCATGACCAAACAATGGGAAAAGGACAGTCTTTTCAAGAAATGGTGCTGGGAAGACTGGACATCTCCTGCAAAAGAATGACAGTGGACCCATACCTCACACCATATACAAAATTTAACCAGAAGTGGATCAAAGCCGTATATGTAAGAGCTAAATCTATAAATCTCTGGGAAGAAACAGGATAAAGCTTCACGACATTAGTTTTGGCAGTGATCTCTCGGACAGGACACCAAAGGCACAGGCAACAGAAGAAAAAAATAGACAAATTGGACGTCAAGAAAATTTTTAAATTTTGTACATTAAAGGCACTCTGTATCTACAGAGTGAAAAGACAGCCCACAGGATGGGAGAAAGTATTTCCAACCTTGTCTCCAATGGGGGGATTAACACTAAAACGTATGGAGAACTCCCAACATTCAACGACAGCAAGAAACAGCTCGATTAAAAAATGGGCAAAGGACATGAACAGATGGTCTTCCACAGCAGACACCCAGATGGCCCGTGAGCACAGGAAGAGATGTTCAACAATTACTGATCATCAGGGAGAATGCGAATCAAACCACAACGAGATACCTACCACATCACACCCATCAGGATGGCTACTACCAAAAAACTAGAAAATAACAAAAGTGTGAGTGATTTTCACAGAGAAATTGGACCCGTGTGCACTGTTGGTGGGAATGCAAAATGGTGTAGCTGCTGGAGGTTCCTCAAAAAATTTAAAACAGAAGGGCGCCTGGGTGGCTCAGTCGGTTACGCATCTGCCTTCAGCTCAGGTCATGATCTCACATCGGGCTCCCTGCTCAGCAGGAGAGTCTGCTTCATCCTTTCCCTCTGTCTCTACCCCCTCTCGTGCTCTCACTCTCTCTCTCAAATAAATAAAATTTAAAAAAGAAAAATTTTTTTAAACAGAATTACCATATGACCCAGCAATTCCACTTCTGAGTACATACCTCCCCCAAATTGAAAGTAGGGTCTCAAAGAAATACTGTCTCATACTCATGGCAGTGTCATTCACAACAGCTATGACATGGAAGAAACCCAAATGTCTACTGACAGATGGATACGCAAAATGTGGCATTTTCCTACAATGGAATATTATATAGCCTTAAAAAAGGAGGAAATTTTGACACATGCTACAACATGAAAGATGCCTTTCAGTATATAAACAAACTGTGATTTATCCAGATGATGGATTATTCAGTGTCACAAAACAATGAGCTATCCAGCCACAAAAAGACCAGGAGGAAACTTAAATGTCTATTAGTCGGTGAAAGAAGCCAATCTGAAAAGGTCACATGCTGTGTGATCCCAATTCTATGACATTCCGGAATAGGCGAAACTATGGAGGCAGTAAAGAGATCAAAGGCTGCCAGGGCTTGGGGGACAGAGGGATGAACAGGTGGAGCACGGAGGGTGTTTGGGGTAGGGAAACTACTCTGGAAGATACTGTGATGATGGATACATGGCATTTACTCTGCATCTGTCCAAATCCAGAGAATGTTCAACACAGAGAGTGAAACCTAATGTAAGCTATGGACTTCGGGTGATTATGTATCAGTGCAGGTTCACTAACAAAGGTACTGCTTGGGTGGGGGTGTCGGTAACGGGAGAGGCTCTGCATGTGTGGAGCAGGGGGTATGTAGGAAATCTCTTCTTCTCAATTTTACTGGGAACCAAAATGTCACTGGCAGCAGACCAACTTCCCTGCCCAGACTAACCAGAAAAGCCAGAAAAAATACAAAACCAAAGCAAGTTACAACACCTGGGCTGAAACATTAAGAGACTGTCGAAGCATCCAGGCCTTGAGAAGACAAGGAGGGGGAACCGTCCTAGGCAAGAGCAGCTGGTGGCACAGGGGATGGACATCTGAGCCTGTTCTCCCCTCTGGGAAATGTACCCATTCTAGGTGCAGGGCAAGAGGTAGAGAAAAAGGTGGCCCTTTAAAAGACAGAGAAACCAGTGGAGCTGAGGGAGGCCTCTCAGGCCTGGACAGAACACATTAGCAAGGCAGGTGCCAGTAGCCCAGAGGAGGGGAGTGGAAAACAGGTCACACTGCCAGGTTCCTCTCTGGGCATGTGGAGCATGGTGAAGCTGCAGGGCACCCAGGGCTTCTGTGCTGACAGTCATGTGCTGACTGTCTATCTGGCTGTCATTACATAGATATGATCTTCGTGACTATTCATTCACCCATTAGTACCCTAATCGGTATAAACTCTAGGCCTCAATAAAAAGCATAAGGAAAAAAACCCTCTTGTATTTTTGTGCAGAATCCATGGTTGCTCCCTATCTGGAACAGTCAGTGAGGCTCTGGAGGCTAAACCAATCTGACATCGTAAGAACACCTAAAGCAATCACAGAGATTGAGGGACGACCACGAAAGGACAATCTCAGAGGCGGTGTGCAAAGAGAAAACTCCTGGAAGAAACAAGGAGAACAAAACCATGAAGAGTGGGTAACACTGCAAATGGTCTATTTGTTTGAAACACAAATCTCAGAATGTAGTACAAACAGGAAACATTTCCCCAAACTGAAAAGCATTTTAGGGGCGCCTGGGTGGCTCAGTCATTGGGCATCTGCCTTCGGCTCAGGTCATGATCCCAGGGTCCTGGGATCGAGCCCCGTGTCGGGTTCCCTGCTCAGCAGGAAGCCTGCTTCTCCCTCTCCCGCTCCCCCTGCTGTGTTCCCTCTCTCACTGTGTCTCTCTGTCAAATAAATAAATAAAATCTTTAAAAAAAAGAAAAAAAAAGAAAAGCATTTTAGAAGAAAATGCTACTTTGTATGCAAGGTACTTTGAGAGGACTTTTTTTTTTTTTAAAGTAGGCTCCACGCCCAGTGCACACCTCAACGTGGGGCTTGAACTCACAACCCTGAGATCAAGACCTGAGGTGAATCAAGAGCTGGACACTTAACTGACTGTGCCACCCAGGTGCCCGGAGGATGGCTTTTTGACAGCTCAGCACCCTAATCACCCCAAACTATCTCTGGCACACCATCTTCTCCAATTCTCAGTCCCTATGGTGCCAGGTGCTTGTAGCCCAGCCAAGGTCCCCTTGTCCTAGTAGTTGGGTCAGGAATAGGGCCATGACCAAGCTGTCCTACCAGGAGCGGGGAGTCTGGGGTTGCGGTGGAAGGGGCTGGCGGGGGAGGCAGGGGTATGCTTGAGGATACAGGAAATAGATAAGGCAAGCTTCGGGGGGGGGAGGGCACAGATTCTATGGAAGGCCCTGGGTCAGGCTGCCACTGAGGACAGCTGTAGCCTCTGGACATTTCAAGTTTTTATTTTCTATTTTTATTTTTTTAAGATTTTAAGTAATCTCTACATCCAACATGGGGCTCAAACCTACAACCCTGAGATCAAAAGTCACAGGCCCCACTGACTAAGCTAGCTGGGCGCCCCTGGACATTTGAAGTTTTTAAATCAATAAAGGCTCCCAATTGACTAGCTGTGTGATCCTGGGCAAGTAACTCTGCCACCACATCTAAGTACCTCCACCTATGGGGCTGAGCGCACAGGGCCAACAGGGAGGTAGAAGGCAGGGAGAGTGAGCGCACGGACTTACGGCTGCCTCGTGAGTGTTTGTCTTTACTACCACTTCTGTGTAAGCAAGACCAAGCGGGACTCTCTGTCATCATCACACGCCCCTGATTCAGATTTCTTGATGTTGAGAACATTCATATATAAAGACACAAAAAATATTTTAATAAACTCTTGGATGATAGTTTTAATTTACCAATCATAGAAGAAAGAAAATTAAGAAGGTGTGGGGTTCTAAGAATGGGGTAGTGAAAGGCAGTCCCATCTTCCTAAAATAACTCTTCCTACTCATGAAAGATTATGGGGAATTTGCTGTTGACCAGCAACCCACCACAACCTTGAGGCAAGAAAAGTAAACTCCTACCTTTAAATTACAGTTTTACTGTAAGCTTCCCTTTTAGCCAATTCTAAGTAAAACAATAAAATATTTTTGAGGGGCAACTGTGTGGCTCAGTCGCCTAGACGTCTAACTCTGGATTTCAGCTCAGGTCCTAATCTAAGGGTCATGGGTTTAAGCCTGCATTGGGCTCCGCACTGGGCGTGGAGCCTACTTATGTATATATATTTTTAAGAATTTTTAAATTTATTCATTTGAGACAGAGAGAGAGTGAGAGAGTAGGAGCAGTGACGAGGGGCAGATGAAGAGGGAGAAGCAGACTCCCTGCTCAGGACCTGGAGATCACGACCTGAGCCAAAGGCAGACGCTTAACCATCTGAGCCACCCAGGCGCCCCTTATATTTGTATGTTATATATATATACACATTTATTTATATTATATACTATATAATATATATATTTTTTAAACAATTTAACTCAAATCTATTTTAAAAGTTAAAGACTTTATGCTCTGAGTTTCCTGGCAATGCATGCTGCCATGGAACTCACTTTTACTTTACAGGGACTCAACTCCTAATTCAAATGTGAACTAACACACATGAATTTTTCCCCACCTCTACCAACCCCGAGTACATTAAAAAACATTAAACCAATTCCACCTAGTTTCTTAAGCTTGCCTTTACAACAAAGTGTTGTTATTCATCCAATAATTATTTGTTATATTTGAAAACAAACAGAAACAACAAAACTCTCTAATGATAAACACTGGGCACATGATTTGGGTCTGGCAGACATGAGTTTACATCCTGACTCGTTACTGTGTGGCCTTAGGCAGCTCACCAAACCTCCTCGGAATGTCCACTTCCACACGGAGTAGACAGAATACTCCTCACCCTCAAGGTACGGAAGGAAGGCTGAGACAGTCCCTTTAGCACACGGCTGCCGCTGCCCTGGGCCTGCTGTGGTGCTCTCTACGTGACGGGGCCACTGATCTTAAAAGGAGAAAGGCATTACACTAGACTGCCAACTAGCAGATGCAGAGGGACAACAGAGTTAGAGCAGTCACCGGGTACAAGTGATTCAGGCGGAGTCATCTAGGCCCAGCAGAAGTGCCAGTCTCCCGCACAGGTCACAGGTCACCTGGGAAAGAGAACTCAGCTTCGCACCGGAGAAACGCGGCAGACGTCAGCAAAGCCAGCGCTGCCACCAGGAAGCCGACTGACGTCATGTGCATTTACTGAGGTGCAAGGAAAAGAAGGGGACTCCACCGCTCATGCAACGTCACTGCCATCAACACATAGGCTGATGCTAAACAGGAGCAAACATCAGACGAGCCCGAAGGTAAGGATATGCCGCAAAACAGCAGGCCTGTAATCTTCAAAAATGTCAACGTCGTGAGCCACAGAGGAAAGACATGGAACTCTTCCAGATTAAAGGACCCAAGAGGAGCACCCACTGAAGTCAGTGTGTGGTCTCCAACTGGATCCTGGACGAGGGGAACACTGCGATGCAGGACATTACTGGGACAATGAATAAAAAGGGAACACTGACGTATATTATATACCAATGCGTTGGTGTTAATTTTCCTGAATTTTATAATTCTCATGGCTATCTAAGAGAAAGTCCAATCTTAAGAAACATATGCTGATTTAATTAGGGTAAGTATCAAAATGAGAGGGGAGAAATAAAGCAAAAGCAGGAAAATATGATCAACAGGTGACTGAGTAAAGAGTACACAAGAGGGGCGCCTGGGTGGCTCAGTCGTCAAGTGTCTGCCTTCGGCTCAGGTTGTGATCCCAGGACCCTGGGATCGAGCCCCGCATCCCGCTCCCTGCTCAGCAGGAAGCCTGCTTCTCCCTCTCCCCCTGCTTGTGTTCCCTCTCTTGCTGTCTCTCTGTCAAATAAATACATAAAATCTTTTTAAAAAAAAAAACCACTTCATTGGGTTAAAAAAAAAAAAAAAGAGTACATACACAAGAGTTCCTCATCCTGTTTCGTCATTCTGATGTTTTTGAAATTATTTCACAAGAAGTCAAAAATGTTTGGGGTTCCTGGGTGGCTCAGTCGTTAAGCGTCTGCCTTCAGCTCAGGTCATGATCCCAGGGTCCTGGGATCGAGCCCCACATCGGGCTCCCTGCTCAGCGGGAAGCCTGCTTCTTCCTCTCCCACTCCCCCTGCTTGTGTTCCTGCTCTCACTGTCTCTCTCTCTCTGTCAAATAAAGAAAGAAAATCTAAAAAAAAAAAAAAAAAAAAGTCAAAAATGTTTAAGAAGAGTATCTGGGGGCGCTTGGGGGGGCTCAGTCGGTGAAGCGTCCGCCTTCGGCTCAGGTCATGATCTCAGGGCCCTGGGATCGCCCTGAACTGGGCTCTCTGCTCAGCAGGAAGCCTGCTTCTCCCTCTCCCTCTACTCCACTCCCTGCTGGTGCCTTCTCTCTCCCTCTCCCTCTCCCTCAAATAAATAAAATCTTAAAAAAAAAAAAAGATGATGAATATCTGATTTCTGTGCTCAAAGACATTATAATCTACTGGGAAAGATAGTATTTTCTAATAGCTGCAAAGAAGAGCTCTCCACTAGAAACATCGAGTATGGAAGCAGATGACGCAGGTCCTTGGGGAGCGAGCAAAGGACTTGCAGGGTGCAGCCACAGGGGCCCTGAAGGGCAGGTCAGAACCGGGGTTCATACCTACATCTGAAAGTGACAGGTAGCGAGCTCCTAAGGAGCTGCGAGGGCCCTTACCGGAGCATGGTAATCACGAGCAAAACAAGAAAGGAAGGAAATAAAAGAGAAAGAAGAATCTGTGGACACAAAGTGACTGCGGAGCATCCATAGCGTCCACACGTCAGAGGTGCTGCTCTCCAGAGCCGCGTGGGACCCCCCCGGCGATGCCACTGCCGCATTTACAGCCCTGCTCAAAGCAGAGGCCTGCGCTCAACTCTGCTGGGTATCCCACCTCCCGGGACCACGGCGGGTCAGCCTTTCTTCCTACCCAATCACCCTGGGCAGCTGAGACCAAGGTCCTGTGCAGAATCTGTTTCTTAGAACTCAGGAGCTCTTCATGGGTTTGTTTTAACCAAGATCAGGAAAAATGAGGGATTAAACGTGGCAGATAAGGCTTGTAGCTGCAGAAATAGCCTTAAAACTGGCCATCTGCAAGTCAAGATTAGACTATTCAAGGACGGAGGGTGCGAAAAGACTCAAGGAAACAGACCCCCCAAAGTGGAGTCGTCTGGCCTCCAGATGAGGAGCTCAGCCACCACAATCTGACCCAAGGATCAAGAACCACAACTGGCCAGCGTCTGAATCACAGAAGGTGGACAAGGCCCTCCATTCCCCTACCCCCTGCTAGGGAGACTGCCCAGGGCTCTGAGCCCAAACTCTCCTCTGGGGGTACAGTGAGCACAGCCTCCCCTGGAGTCATGGGAAAGTAACATCGGGGCTAACTGACCTCCTAGGCCACCTCTTACTAAAACAAGTATTGTTTTCAGTTTGACCTTCCCCATTGGCACGGGACTTGGCACTGGGCTGAGGGGAAGAGTATTTTAGGAGGCTTTATTTCCCTTTCGATTCCAGACATGTTCTGTTTTCACTAACCTTTATCTGTCCTGCCTCCTAAAGATGAAGCGGCACTCTGGAAGGAGAACCAAGCTGGGCAGTTGGACATGGAGAGCTGCCTTGCCCCTGACCTTCCTTTCCCAAGAAAGGAACCAGAGGAATTCCAAACACGTCTCAACAGAGAGGTGTCAACTAGAACCCGAATAGTAGGTTCTGTGCTTCATTCCCTTCTCGATGCCCTACAGCATGTAGTACATAAATACTTTGTGCTAATAAACTTACTGGTGTTGATAAAATATTCTAGGCAGATACTGTTAACACAAAATCCTCAGAGTACACGATTTTTGAGTTAAGAGAAGTATTTTCCTCATACCTGGAAATAAAAATTCTGATGTTTGTAGATTAAACATTTTATTTGCCCTTAAAAACATATATATATTACATTTACCGGGAAGATGATAGAAAATAGTAGAGCCTTAGTAAAGAAATCGGACAAAATTGTGATTACCAACATGATTATTAGGTTATATCTCAACCCCCTGAAAATGCTAACCTAATTCTCAGTAGCCAAGGCAGTAAGCAAATGGAAGCAGGGAAAATACACCTGTGTCCAGCTAGAAAGGAAAAGGAACACCAGCAGTAAGAAAACACACTCTATACAGCTGATGAGTGAGGAACGTTAAACACAGTGGTGAAATGCTGTATTTATAGTACTTGGAGGCTTTTCTTTTTTTTTTTTTAAGATTTTATTTATTTACTCATGAGAGACAGAGAGAGAGAGAAGCAGAGGGAGAAGCAGGCTCCCAAGAAGCAGGGAGCCCGATGTGGGACTCGATCCCAGGACCCCGGGATCATGACCTGAGCCGAAGGCAGACGCTTAACCATCTGAGCCACCCAGGCGCCCAACTTGGAGGCTTTTCTGTGGTTTGGAAGCCACTCTGTTCTGTCAGTGAAACTTTATTCCTGCTTTCAGTGTTAGTAACAATGGTTTAGAACAATAACAACAAAAATAGCCACAAAACACTCGGTTTCATGTGAACTCTGCACACAGAAGTCACCCAGAGCCCATGTGGTCACTGGTGACAGGGAGGCCTCACTTTCAGGAGCAATTCTTAGAAGGTGGGACCAGAACTGGGTTTTGTTTTGTTTTTCTCTCTCAAGAACCTAGATTTGCTTACTTTCTCACTTTCAACTCAGCACCGAAATCAGATAAACCTGTAATGGCCAACTAAAGGGGTGACCTACGATGACTTACAGCAATGTTACGTGCTTCACCCAGCTTCTAAGTCCACTGGTTGGTAACACACACTTTGGTTAACCAGCAGTTTAACATGAAAATGAAGGGCTCAACCCTGGAATGTTAAAAAGTATCCCAGACCCAAGGGTTACAAGGCCCGGTGGCTGCGTGGGAGGCCCCTAAGCGGCAGAGAGCCGCGCTACTGCAAGGCTGCGGGTCGCCACCCTCCTGGCCCGCAACCAGACCAGAGCTAGGGCGCGGCCACGTGGAGAAAGTCTCCCAGCGGAGAAAGCAGCCAAACTCACGCCCGCCCCCCCCCGCCCGACCCACCCGGCTGCCGGGCCAGGGCAGCTCCCTCCACGCCGCCCAGCAGGCCAGGGGTCTGTGGCCAGACGAGCCAACAGGCCCGTAAGAGCGCTCTAGAAGAGAAATGCCAACATGCGGACACCACCAGGGGCTGTCCCAACCCCGACGAGGGCGATACCTGTTCCTGCAGCTCGTAGTCATAGCTGTCATGCAGCAGAAGACTGAGGACGTAGCGGGTGTAAATCATGGCATCGATGCCACATTTCTCCAGCTCCTGCCCCAGCCAGGTCTGCACTGGGCCCAGAGCATGAAGCAGAGACATTTCAGAAACAGATACGGGGCCTGGATAAGAGCTTGCGGAGCTTTCAGATGGTAAACCATCCACGACAACTGTACAGATAGGGCGCATGAATTTAGGTTGCTGACATCCTTAAAATGTGAAGCATTTTCTGCAGTTGATGTTCTGTTGGTATCTGGAGGGGATTTTCACTCCAGTAGAAAGGAGAGATGCTTGACATCTAGGATAAGCATCTATTTTTGCTGGCAGTCAGCCATCAGAACAGAATTTCCCTCTTCAGGCATAACCAGTGAATCAACATCCTGACAGTAATACACATGTACATGTGATGTTCTACTTTACTTTCATTGAGGCCAAATGGAAGTATCCGGCAGAACCTACAAAAATGAGAGAGAAAAAAAGGTATGCATTATACATACATATAAATTACTGATCTTTTGAGGAAAAAAAAATCCAAATGAACTTTATTGAAATTTGGTGTTTTAGAACACGGATTTCTTTTTGCTATAATGTTTGACATTTTAAAACAAGTGACATTTCAAAATTTTAAGCTTAATATCATTTAAAAGGAAAACTCAGAAATTTACATTGTGGTGCTTGTGCTCAATCAAAACAATGTTTTTTTTGCTATCTCAAGAGACTGGGCTAATAAAATTTTGTTCATCCTTAATGCTGAAAGAATCTGTGTGGTAACAAATCACTAGTTCAATTTTTGAGTGTAACAGACACAAGCAGCTAAATTGTAATTTCATTTAAACAATGGTTAAAAAGTAGTCTTTTAAATTGAAGATTTCATAAAGGTAATCATCTCGTATGGCTAAAAGATTTGCAAGGCTGCTCACTACTTATTTCATAAAAGTTAAGGTAAAACATGGATTTGGCTCATAGCCACACCAGGCTGGATGGTTAAACCTGCTTTTTTCTACTATACCTCGGCTGACGGTTTGCCTACTTGTGTGAAAGAAGCCATGCTCTTAATAGCTTTCCCTTAAGTTAGCCTACTTTCAACATGTCAAACTAATCTAATGGCCTTATTAAATCACTCATGCCACCAGAAGACGAAAACTACCACAGTGACAGGTAAATCTCATGGGCTCAGCATGAATTTCAGCAGACAATAAGAGGGTTACCAAAAGTGACTTTTAGGGGCACCTGGGTGGCTCAGTCAGTTAAGCATCCAACTCCTGATTTAGGCTCAGGTCATGGTCTCCCAGGCATGAGATTCAGCCCCATGTCAGGCTCCCTGCTCAGCAGGGAGTCTGCTTGAGATCTTTTCCCTCTCCCTCTAACGCTCACCCTGCTCACCTACTCTCTCTCTAAAAAAATAAATAAATCTTTAAAAAAAAAAGTGATTTTAGGGACGCCTGGGTGGCTCAGTCGGTTAAGTGTCTGCCTTCAGCTCAGCTCATGATCCCAAGGTCCTGGGATCAAGTCCCGCATCAGGCTCCCTGCTCAGTGGGGAGCCTGCTTCTCCCTCTGCCTGCCGCTCCCCCTGCTTGTGCATGCGTGCTCTCTCTAATAAATAAATAATCTTTTTTAAAAAGTGACTTTTAAAGGAGAATTATTAGTAAAACATGAAGTCTGAAAGACTCTTCACCAAAGATTTAAGACTCCATTTCTTGCATTTCATGAATAACTACATAGTACGTTTTACATACATTAAATATAAAGAAAAACTGTTTAAACCTACCATAGGACTAAGTTATTAGATTAAGTTGTCATTAATGTATATTCTATGTTTTAAAATTTTCCCTACCATACTGTCTTTTCTGAATTATGGAAAACAGGGGTGCCTGGGTGGCTCAGTCGGTTAAGTGTCTGCCTTTGGCTCGGGTCATGATCCTGGGGTCCTGGAATCGAGCCCCACGTCAGGCTCTCTGCACAGCCAGGAGCCTGTTTCTCCCTCTCCCTTCCCTGCCGCTCCCCCTTTTGTGCTCTCTGTCAAATAAATAAGTAAAAACTTAAAAAAAAAATTGAATTATGGAAAACAGATAAAGCAAACGTTTTTCTATAATTTTCACCTGCTGAAATTTTCCAGCTAACTCTCAAAATTAAAACACTTTTCATTAGTTCTTTAATATTTTTGGATCTTAGGATGGCAGACAGATCAATTAAACAATACACTGAATTCTAGGGACATCCCCTAAAGCAAGGTAACAAGCTGGTACTCATTCAATGAAGATCAACCAAGACTGAGAGCAGATGAAGCAACAGCTGAAAGAGCTGGATGAAAGATCTAAGGCAGCCTGAGCTCACAGCAAACAGCACCAGAGATTGGCAGAGGGCAGCCCTCCAGAATTCAGCAGAGTATTAATCAGGGCATGCATATGAGGAACTCCCTGAGCGCAGGAAAGGATCATCATGAAGATTAGGCGGAAATAGGACCTGATGCTCAGCATGGCCAGGAAGGACTTGATGCTCACCAGCCAGACTTGAAAACCTCCTAATTCAGGGACACTGGGTACTCAGAAGGCTCCTAACTTAGGAAGGGGAAGCAACTAGCCCTAGACAGAAATGCGTGTGCTTAACACATCCTAAAAGGAAGACCTGGAAGGACCAAACTATTTCTAATTTCACTATGGTCCCAAAACAAACCTCAAGAAATTTATAGGAACACAAAAAATACCTAGCACCTAACAAAGTAACATTTAGGGGCGCCTGGATGGCTCAGTCGGTTCAGCGTCCGCCTCTTGGTTTTGGCTCAGGTCCTGATCTCAAGGTCATGGGATCGAGCCATACAACAGGATCCAAGCTTGGCATGGAGTCTACTGGAGAGTTTTTCCCCCTCCTTCTCCTTCCGCCTCTACTCCTCTCCCTGCTTGTGCTCTCTCAAATAAATAATATCTTTAAAAAAGAAAAAAAAAGTAAAATTTACAATGGTTGGCACCTAATAAAAAATTAGCAGACATGCAAAGAAACAGGCACAAAGGAAGTAGAAATTAAGAGAAAAATAAATTCACTGAAACCAACTCAGAATTGATACAAAAGTGAGATTTAGCAGAGAGGACTCTGAAGCAGTTATTATGACAAAAGGCCATATATGAGTAGGGAACGGAAAATATAAAGATTGAAAGTCAAACATCTACAGATGAAAACTACAACGTCAGAGACAAAAAGCAGGCAGCATGGGGAAACAGCAGATCAGCCACTTCAGAAGGAAAGAATCCAGAGTCTTTTTTTTTTTTTAAAGATTTTATTTATTTATTTGACAGAGAGAGAGAGAGAGAGAGAGACAGTGAGAGCAGGAACACAAGCAGGGGTTGGGGGAGAGGGAGAAGCAGGCTTCCCGGCAAGCCAGGAGCCCGACGTGGGGCTGGATCCCAGAATCCTGGGATCATGACCTGAGCCGAAGGCAGACGCTTAACGACTGAGCCACCCAGGGGCCCCCAAGAGTCCAGAGTCTTAAACTGCAAAAGAAACCATACAAAAATGAAACAGAGAGAGAAAAGAATAAATTAAGAAATCTAACATATGTTTAGTTGGAGGAGAAAGAGAAGAAAGTCAAAGAAATATTTGAAGAAATAATGACCAACATTTTCCCAAAATTGATGACCGCTGAACACACAGATCCATGAAGTTCGCTGAACTCTAAACACAAGAGACATGAAGAAACTGACACCTAGGCTTCCTGCAGCAAAACCATCCAAAGAGTAAAGAGAAGAAGCTCAAAGCTGCCGGGAAGAAGAGACATTAGGTAGAACAAAGGATGAATAAGGACACCAAGTTTCTTGTCAGAAACGTGGAAAGGAGAAGATAATCGGGCAAAAAATGTTTAAGGACTGGAAGAAAAACCCATCAACTTAGAATTTTATACTCATCACAAAATCTTCCACAACAAAGGTGAAACAAAGACTCAGATTTGCAAAAGCTGGAAGATTCCAGCAGCAGCAGCAGAAAGCCATCAGAAATGTTACAGGAAGTCCTTTGGGCAGAAGGACAATGACACCAGAACAAAACGTGCATCCACTCAAAGGAACAAAGAGCACCGGAAACAGTACAACCACATTTTTATTATTTCAGTATCTTTCAAAGATAATTCCACTATTGAAACAAAAATAGTAACAATTTATTGTGAGGTTTGCAACATACATAGAAGCAAAATGGAGGGCAACAGAGCACAAAGGCCAAAGGGGAAAATCAAATACTACTGTAACCCGCTCCTTCCATATTCCCTGCAATGGTAGAATGGCACTTGGAGACAGACTGATATGATAGCTGTTAATAATCACAATAAATGGAAACGGTTGAACCAACCAATTAAAAAGCAGACAGTCAAACTGGATTTTTAAAACGGCAAGACCCAGATATATTATGCTGCTTATAAAAATATCCACATTAAATATAAAGGCAGAGACAGGTTCAAAGTAAAAGGATGGTAAAAGATATACCATGCCAACACTGACAAAAAGCAAGGTGGAGGGGGCCCAGGTGGCTCAGTCAGATGGGCAGCTAACTCTTGATTTTGGCTCAGGTTGTGATCTTGGGAACCTGGGATTGGCCTCCGTGTTGGGCTCTGCACTTGGCAGGGAGTCTGCTTGAGGCTTCTCTCTCCCTCTCCCTCTGCCCCTCTTCTTGCTCGCCCTCTCTCACTCACACTCAGTCTCTCTCTAAAATAAATAAATCTTTAAAAAAAAGAAAAAAGTACAAGGTGGAATGTCTACATTAATATCTGACAGATTTCAGAGCAGAGGGTTAACAGAGGTGAAGGTCATTTCGAAATGATAAAGGGGTCAATTACCAAGAGGATGTAACAGTCCTATTTATTATATACCTGGTAGCAGAGTTTCCAAATGCATGAAAACTGATAGAATTTCAAGGAGAAATAAACAAACCCATGATCGTACTAGATTTCAAAATCCCTCTCTCAATCACTGAAAGAAGTAAACAGAAAATCAATAAGGATTTAGGAAACTAGAGCAACATTATTATCAATCAGACAGAAGACTGTATTCTGGGCTCTAAAGAAAGTTGCAACTAGGGGCACCTGGGTGGCTCAGTTGGTTGAGCAACTGCCTTCGGCTCAGGTCATGATCCTGGAGTCCTGGGATCGAGTCCCGCATCGGGCTCCCGGCTCAGCGGGACGTCTGCTTCTCCCTCTGACCCTCCTCCCTCTCATGCTCTCTGTCTCTCATTCTCTCTCTCTCTCTCAAAATAATATATTAAAAAAAAAAAGAAAGTTGCAACTAAAAGGATTCAAATCCTACAAAATATATTCTCTGAGGACATGGAACTAAATTATAAACTAATCAGGGGCACCTGGGTGGCTCAGTCTGTTGGGTGTCCAACTGATTTTGGTTCAGGTCATGATCTCAGGGGTTGTGAGATCGAGCCCCGTGTCAGGCTCCATGATAGGCATGGAAACTGCTTGAGATTTTCTCTCTCCCTAGCATCTCCCCAGCTCTCTCTCTCTCTCTAAAAGAAAAAAGAAAAAAAAAGGTTTCAACCCAACCATAGGATTCTCTCTGTTGTCATTAAGAGATTTCACACTTCTTTAGCCAAGTGCAAGGATTCAAGAAGCGGGTGAAAAAAAATCAGCATACAAATGCAAAATGAAGTACACTGAACTCCCAAGATCTCATCAAAGCTGGTTAAAATCTGCCCTTGTGGGGTGCCTGGGTGGCTCAGTCATTAAGCGTCTGCCTTCGGCTCAGGTCATGATCCCAGGATCCTGGGATCGAGTCCCACATGAGGCTCCCTGCTCAGCAGGAAACCTGCTTCTCCCTCTCCCACGCCCCCTGCTGGTGTTCCCTCTCTCGCTGTCTCGCTCTGTCAAATAAATAAAATCTTTAAAAATCAAATCAAATCAAATCAAATCAAATCTGCCCTTGCATTTTTACCCCTAACACAACTCTTCCTTGAACTTGTTCAACAGCTGACGCCATATCATCTTTAAATAATGGGCCATATCCCTAGAGTCACTAGCGGTTATGATCTTTTTTTTAGTTTTTAGTTCTGTAGTTGGGACTGCAGAGGACCATGGGAAAGAGCAGGGGCTGGTACGTCTGGTACCGTCAGGCTACTTGGCAGTTGTCTGTGCAATAACTGAGTGGACCCTAGTAACAGGGTCTGAAACAGAAACGCTACAAGATGGCTCTTCCTGTACCATAATGGTAGGTCTAAATGTTTTTGGAGCCAGTGCCCATTCTCCATAATTTGAACCTCTAACTGTCAGCAGATAAACCAGGTACAGAATATTGGGCCATAACTAACCTGCTTCTCCCTAAGAAGCAAGCCTTCGATAGAGGGGAGAGCATTTGACCAAATGAGAGACTCTATTTCCAGTTCTGAACTGAAAGAAGTCTCCTAGGTATGTGGGCTCATGATTTTTAATTAAAACTTATTTTGGGCACGATCTACTACATGGTCAAAACAGAGAAAGGGTCTGACAAACCTAGGCAAAACCCATTTAATGTCTGCCTGACAAGTTCAAGAACATAGCTGGCAAACACCCAAATTTCAAACTGTTACGCTCATTCCCCAAATGAGAAATTTAGTAAGTATGAAGTTAAATTTCATTTCGGTTTAACTAAATTCTCCAAAAGTTTAAGATTTTTTTTATTTTTATTTGAGAGAGAGAGAGAAAGCTTGCACACAAGCAGGGGGAGGGGCAGAGGGATAATCAGACTCCCCACTGAGTGGGGAGCCTGACGAGGGGCTCGATCTCAGGACCCTGAGGTCATGACCTGAGCCGAAGTCAGATACTTAACCGACTGAGTCACCCAGGTGCTCCTCCCAAAGAGTTTTAAAGAAAAAGCACCACTGTGTCTACTCAAAGGCTTTTTGTTTTGCTTCACTTCATTTTTTCAACATCTGATTCTCCACAGGTTTACAGAGAAAAGACGACCTTCGGATCATCTTGAGTTATCTTTCTCCCATGCAAAACTAACCCAAATCATCCTAAAGACTGGGCTGCATAAATGATCATTTAAAAGGTCCCAAAACAGGGGCGCCTGGGTGGCTCAGTCGTTAAGCGTCTGCCTCTGGCTCAGGTCATGATCTTGGAGTCCTGGGATCAAGCCCTGCATCGGGCTCCCTGCTGTGCGGGGAGTCTGCTTCTCCCTCTCCCTCCGCCCCTCCCCTCCATGCTCTCTTGCTCACTCTCAAATAAATAAAATCTTAAAAAAAAAAAGTCCCACAATAACACACTTATTTCAGAATATCTGTCTTTTTTACATCAAACTTTAAATGGTTTCCATTAAGGATGCAAAAAATATACACAGCTATAATTAAATGCCCATGGAAGTTTCTCTACCACTTATGTCTTCTTTAACTCTTGCAGGTAGGAAAGTACACCATCCTAACAGTCATAACATCTAGGTTTTTGTAATCAGTCTCACCTCTGCTACTTAATAGCTGGTTTTGTGCCCATTACTTCTTGGGGTCTTTGTTTTCTCACCTGTAAAACAGAATAATAAATACATGCCCTCTCTACACCTCAATCTCTCACAAGGTTGTTGCAATGAGTGAAGGAGAAGTACATCTCTGTTTCTGCGGCCTTTGCATTTCATAAACTGTCATATAAATGGAAGATATTGTTAGAAACTACCCCCCCCCCGAATTGTTTATATCTGCTTTATCTTACATGTTCCTTCACTGATGGGATTATGTGAAGAGTAGTATTTGTGTTACTCTTTTAGAACAACAAATACTCAGGCGCCTGGGTGGTTTAGTCATTGGGCATCTGCCTTCGGCTCGGGTCATGATCCCAGAGTCCTGGGACCAAGTCCCACGTCGGGCTCCCTGCTCAGCGGGAAGCCTGCTTCTCCCTCTCCCACTCCCCCTGCTTGTGTTCCCTCTCTCGCTGTGTCTTTGTCAAATAAATAAAATCTTTAAAAAAAAAAAATACTCGATTTCCCTACTATCCTTAAAACAAACAACAAACTATGAAATCTCCTTCATTTATAAGAACCAGTTTCTAGTCACATCAAAGCCTTCCCTCTTGTTAACATGTTAGTTCTCGGCTACACTGCAAAGAACTCAAAGTAGTTAAGGTGCAGAGGATGAACAGAAAAATACAACGGCTCCCTTTGATGCCCAGTTTTTTATTTGTTTTGAAATGTACACATGTGCAGAGACCTGAGAAGCCTCACCATCCCCAAACAGCACAGACACAGAAGAGCTCCGCACACCCTGGGCTTTTTCTGTGGTCTGGTGTACAATTTCTAGAAATTTCTATTTCTAATCAAGGATTAAAAATAGCCCTGGTGGTGAATGAAAATCTTCCCCCAAGACTGGGGGACTCTGTGCAGGCTTGGGTATCGATCAAAGCCTCCAGGCCTAATATTAATCTGAGACTGGAAGTGAAAGTGCTGAGGGTGGGGGGATACCCATCATGCCCTGCTCACTCTCAGTATGCCCCCAGGAAACCTCACACCACCCTGGGTCTCCAGGAGTCAGGGCCCTGGGGCCCGGGACGTTTAGGGTTAGACCTGGGACTAGGATAACAAACTGAATTTTAAAAACAGCGTGGAGGGGAAGGGAGTGGGGGCCTGGGGCAGCTGGTGATGGACTGGGGAGGGTGTTGTCACGAGCGCTGGGTGCTGTGTACGACTGACGAATCACAGACCTGTACCCCCGAAACAAGTAATACATTATATGTTAATTAAAAAATAAAATAAAAATAAAAGCATTTACTTCTTTAACCATCTAGTCTGTATATTTTCAGTCATATAATTAGTCCCAAATGATTTGTCCACTAAGAAAAAAAGAAAACAGATCTAGAATTTAAGTTATTACCAAGTACTTTTTCAACAAATAATTAAGACATGACCACAAGTTTCAAATGAGTAATTTAGTAATGAAGGCTCTTTTTGTGGTATTGAATAAAGGGTCACTTTGAAGGAGTTCACTGATCTTCCAAAATCTCTTCCCTTGTGTAACAATTTTCCAAGAAATATAATGCTGTCTTTCTGTCCTCTTTGTAACACCACACACATTCCTAGAAGTAATTCAAATTACAGCCCCATTTGTGTTCCTAAAGAGTCATCTAGGGTGCAAGCAGCAGTGATTCCTATAAGCTCTAAGACAGACATTCTGTAGTTCAGTTTCTTTAGAGCTCAAGCAGAGCAGGCAAGTGACCAGCGGAATTTAAATGTCAAAGTGTTTCCCTTCTTCTTTTGTAATATGGTGCATATATTTTTAGGTTTGCTGAAAACACATTAAAATTATTTCAAAAGCAT
The DNA here is from genome assembly GCF_037043125.1 of Eumetopias jubatus. Taxonomy (NCBI): domain Eukaryota; kingdom Metazoa; phylum Chordata; class Mammalia; order Carnivora; family Otariidae; genus Eumetopias; species Eumetopias jubatus. Next base: position 198,207,469 of record NW_028274808.1, on the reverse strand, counting down.
CATCTCTTTCTAACATGGAACATAGCTATCATCTGTGGCATGTCCTCGATTTGCTTGTGTGACAGCACAACTGATCATAAAGAGCACCAGTCAACAGTTCCAAATCGCGCTTCTCTGCACAAAACGCAAAGTGCAGATCTTGTGGAGGGAAATCTGTCCAACCGACAGACTCGCTCAACCGACAGACTCGCTCTTCTACTCTCCAAGCACTTCTGCTTTTCTGCTCAAGTGGATCACATCTACTTTCATTACAAAAGTTTGCTAAAGTATTTTTCTAAATATCAAAACAGAAGGACACCCACACACAATTTCTCTACCCTAATATAATTCATGGTATTTCCGTGTGGTCATTATCAGTGTTTTTTTTTTTTCCTTTTGCATAGAACTTAAAATGTTTTCTTATTTCAACAGGCTAAATAATGATACATACTTCTGTATTCTCTGTTTTTCACCTAACATTACATCTTCCCAGTGCTGTGCTAGGGTCCAATAATGGCAGCCACCAGTCAAATGTGGCTATTTACATTTTAATTAAAAATTGGCCACACCAGCCACATTTCAAGAGCTCAAAGCCACATGTACCTAGTGGCTATTGTGCAAATATAGGACATTTCTGTCACTGAAGAAGTTCTATTGAACTAGCTTTGATTCTCTATGTTGTACTAAACAAAGAGTCACTGGCTTAACAGAATCCACGTACCCTCCTCCATGTACCTGTGGACTGTAGGAGACACTCCTCCTCATACCAGGAAGATGGGATGCTAAGCACAGCCTGAGACAGCACAATGTTCTAGAGGGACGGTGTGAGGAAGTGGAAAACATCTGCCTTTGTGTTTGATGGGTCTCAAATTTCATCAGGGCAAATGTCATTACAGTAGAAAGTAATCATGGAAGGTTCAGTGACAATGTCAAACTGTATACAGAACACCAAGAACTATGAAGCTTACTGACAAAGCAAAAAGAAAACTGAGAATAATCCAGATGGGGGCCAAATTTCAAGGTTCAAAATTCAGGAAGAAAGGTTATTTAGTCAAAATAGGGTGGATTATGCTGCAGAAACAAACAATCCCCAAATCACAGTAGCCATGTCCATCCTAGACTGGCAGGAATGCTTAGCATGATCACAGCACAACCACTCTGGGACTCTGCACACAATATGACAGTACAGTCACCAACCTTGAACCCTGCTAGTCCAGGAACCAGGGGCAAAGAAAATCTGCATCAAAGCATGCACCAGCGCTTTGGAAACTCCCTCCTGGAAGTGAGCCCCACATCCCCCTCACCCCCCACCCCCATCAAAGCAAATCTCATGGCCTCACTCCAAATAGGGGTTGGGGGAACCACTCCTCTCCCATGCCAGGGAGGAGGGAAGAACAGTAACAGGTGTCAACAGCCCTAAGGACTCTCAAAGGGGCAAAATGTGGGACTCTTGATAGGAAACAACTCTAAAGTCTAACACTACTGAAACCAGCATTCTGGTCAACCCGGGTGGAATATTTGAGGCAGATGAACTAAAATACTGCAAAAACAAAACAACCCACAAAAGAGACAAAAGTAACATGCTCAGGAAGGTTTCAGAAGGCATGAGCACTGCTGAAACATTAACACCTAAATGGCAACGAGCCAATCCCTAACTACTTAAAGCCACACTGCTCTCTTCCTGTGTCACTGAGAGCACTCACTGTCCTCCCTACTCTCCACTCTTCAATCACACTATCCTCCCAACTGCCTCCTGTGTGTGAGGAGGACAAGGCTGGAAGTTCTCCAAAGCCAAACTGTGACATATTCCACATGCTAATTAACAAAATGGTTAGGCCTTGGCAGGTGAGCGAAACTGTGTCAAACTAAACACTTTCCAAATCTAAATGGGGGAATAAATTCTGAAAGACAGCCTTGGGAAATACAATATTCAAAATACTAGCATGTGTGGGAAAACAATGAGCCCCAGTCAAGTTCTCAGCTGCCAGGTGGTAAACAACTCTAACCTAGGAGCCCCCGCTCATTCTGCCACCACCCACACGTGTGCTGGAGGCTTCATGCGTGCCAGGTAGTGGGCATGCTGTTAGTGATACAAAATCAATGACCTTCAGGTTTGTTCCTTCTGTATTTACCATCCTACATTAATGGGCTTTGGGCTTTATCCTTCGGTAATCAACTTACACTTCTTCCTACTGAAACCCACCCCCTTCCACCTTCCCTTTGATCTAGTTTGGTACTTTTGCAATTTATGCCTTCACACTAACTACATACCTTTACCTGGTCTTCCTCACTACAAATTTCACAATAAATTTGACAAAGTGCTCAATATTCAAGGGCCTGAATTACCTGAAACTGTCTTTTCATAATTCCTCATTTCAGTATCAATACAATTTTCACACACACACAAAATATTCTGAAGGGGAGGGGTAAAGGATATACAAAATATAAATAGAAGAAAACAGAATAATAAAAAAAGATGTTTGAACTACTAAAACTCTAGCTTTTTAGATTCTACTACTTTTCACAAAGATCCTAAATATTTGCCCGGCAAATCAGAGAGGGCACATTTATAACAAGGTATTTTCACACATATACATAATCTCAGTGCATCAGTTTGGAACATAAGGGATCGCTCATTTTCTTTAGTAGGTTAGCATGCCTTCAGAGCGAGAATCTATTACCAGAAGAGAAAATCCACAGAGAATCTACAGCCTAAACCAGAACTCTTATCACTGAAGAAATGACAGGCTAAAAGCTGATCATATGCACCTGTTCAGCCTCTGTATCTGAAAATGTAAATATGGAGAGTCAGACCTACAGTCGCTTCCCCATCTAGAAACGTGCCAAGTCCTAGGAAATGAATAAGGCTTCTGTTTAAGACAATATAATCAAGACTAGTGTGGGACATGAGTGCTTTCCATGCAAATAGAAGAGCGGCATAGAGATTAAATTCCATTTTTATTAGCCAGGCTATCAGAAATGAACTGATTAGCGTATATTCTCCAGTAATAATTAAAATGAGTTATTTCATGAATGTAGGGTTCTTCTTCTAGATAACAGTATTACTCAATAGTAACAGGAACTAGCAAAGGTGCTTACTAAATTGCAGACACAGAGCAGACCCAGTTAGTCTCTAAGTTGAAAAGATAAGAAAAAGGAAGAACCAACTGATGATGACCAGTGAAAGGATCCGGTTCTACAGAGAGTCAGAAGTACAAGATAGACTCCCACTAAAGCAAAAACAAATGGTAACTAGATCACGTGTGTAATGAGACTAAACGAAAGGGAAGAGCTTTCAGTCCAGCCTGGATAAATTCTCCCCTGCTGGTGTGCTGTTGACACGCGCTAACAGAACTGAAAGTCTGGGTCAGCCTCTAAGTTCTCAGAGTTGTAATGGGCCTAACCAGAGGGAGGTAAACTGCTTATGCAAAGTAACATTATTTTATTTCTAACTTTTAATCCGCCATTGCCAGTTATTTAATAATTCATTCTCGTCTGTTAATATTTCTGGTTTGAAAAGCTAGGCTGATTTTCCCAGATTGACATCTCTTTGCAGGTTATCACATTACAATAACCAGTGTTTATCATTCACCTAGATCTATTAGACATTAGAATTTCATTAGCAGGGCTACAGAATGGCAGTTTTTATGCCTTCAAAAAAGTCCTTATTGGAGACTTACAAAAATGTCGTTTTTCCCTGGAAGGGGCAAACCACACGTCAGGCAGTTTACAGAATGAAAAACCATGAGGAAAGCCCTTTGGGTCAGAGGAAAGGCAGTATATGTATACACTGACATCTGAAACAGTCGTCCTGCAAACGATAAAACAGCCACCAAACAAAATCCAAACATTAGAACAAAGTTCATTATTATGAAATCCTAAAAGCTTTTAGAAAAATTGTTGGAAAGTGATAAAACTAAATTTCAGAAATCTAAAAACTCCAATTAGGAGAAACTAAACAGACCTTCAACTCTAAGAAAAATTTTCAAAACACTAAGCAAATTTACAAACAAAAAATTTAAACAAGCAGATTTTTAGAATTTTGAAAATGCAAAAGGCTCTAACATGAAGAAACCCATTTAATCAAGGACGAAGCATTTATCAAATAAGATACTAGATCATGGTGTATTAAAATAGTTTTTCAAAGTGATACTGTTGCTTGTCCAATGACCCTGCAAAAAATTCTACAGCTTCTGGGACTCCTGTCAGTTAAGCTTGATTTCAGCTCAGGTCATGATCTCAGGGTCATGAGATCAAGCCCTGGGTCATCGGGTTCCTTACCTAGAGTGGAGCCTCGAGATTCTCTCCATCACTCTCCCTCTGTCCCTCCCCCCCAACCCCCTCCACCCCGAGCGTGCACAGGCACGTACTCTCTTTTAAAAAATTTTTTTTTAAATTCTACAGCTTTCAACTACTGATCTCAAAATTATAAAGTGGTCTTCTGAGTTTCAATAGGTGGGGGAAGAAATGACCTGAAATTCTGAAGCTCACTGGTAAAACAGTGCCATTTTTAAAATACTAATATAAAGCCATAAGCTAAGTAATACATATTGCGGTTCTCCAAAATGAAATTGCGTAGTAAGCAGTATTTTGGTAAGATTTTGTATCTCTCAATAAGAGCTACTTAATTCAATATAAAACTTTTATATAATTATCTGATACATACCCTACTAGTTAGAAATTTTAGAGGATCAGAATAAAATTCTCTATTTGATTTTGCAAAAAGATATATATTTAAGAACTCAGAATAGGTTCAAAGTACATGTATTTTTCATCCATTAATTATATGCGTCAAAGATTAAATCAAGGGCGCCTGGGTGGCTCAGTTGGTTAACCGACTGCCTTTGGCTCAGGTCATGATCCTGGAGTCCCGGGATCGAGTCCCACATCCGAGTCCCACATCGGGCTCCCTGCTCAGCGGGGAGTCTGCTTCTCCCTCTAACCCTACCCCCTCTCATGTGCTCTCTCTCTCTCATTCTCTCTCTCAAATAAATAAATAAAATCTTTTAAAAAAAAAAGATTAAATCAAGTCTTTAGCTGTGATTCTTAGGATGTAGTTACAGTCCCTAGGAAGCTATTTAAATGAATAGTGTCATCATTTAAAGTATAACCTACTACAGTTCCCCTAAAGTGTATTTATTCTAGGTGATATAAAAATTTATTATTTTTGCTGCAGAAATTCTTCCTCTTGTATAAATCAGGGAAATACCAGAGCTGAAACAAAAGTAGGCTTATTTATTTTAGGACATCTTAAAACTTTTAATATGGTAATGTGAATCTGGAACCTCCAGGAAGGAAACAAAGGAGATAGCATTTTCCATACTTATTTAATTATAGACCTCTTTTGTGTTCCTAACAACACACTTTGGGAAATATGACCTTTTATGAAAGACTTAGGGGCACCTGGGTGGCTCAGTTGTTAAGCCTATGCCTTTGGCTCAGGTCATGGTCCCAGGGTCCTGGGATCGAGCTCCGAGTTGGGCTCCCTGCTCCGCGGGAAGCCTGCTTCTCCCTCTCCCTCTCCCCCTGCTTGTGTTCCCTCTCTTGCTGTCTCTCTCTCTGTCAAATAAATAAATAAAATCTTAAAAAAAAAAAAAAAGGAAAGAAAGCCTTAACATATTCCCTAAGTTATAAGGGAAACCTAGACCATCTAGGGTCCTTATATCATCAATTTCCTAAGGTTGAAAAGTTAAACTGAAGATACCATTTAGGAATAAGATCATTAAGTACATCCTCCTTTAATTTTTCTTTTTTTAAAAGATTTATTTTTTGTTAAATGATAACATTTTTTTAAGATTTTATTTATCTATTTGAGAGAGAGAATGAGATAGAGAGAGCATGAGAGGGGGGAGGGTCAGAGGGAGAAGCAGACTTCCCGCTGAGCAGGGAGTCCGATGTGGGACTCGATCCCGGGACTCCAGGATCATGACCTGAGCCGAAGGCAGTTGCTTAGCCAACTGAGCCATCCAGGCGCCCCAAGATTTTTTATTTATTTATTTGACAGAGAGAGACATAGCAAGAGGGGGAGCACAAGCAGCAGGGGGAGTGGGAGAGGGAGAAGCAGGCTTCCCACAGAGCAGGGAGCCCGACCCGGGGCTCGATCCCAGGACCCTGGGACCATGACCTGAGCCAAAGGCAGATGCTTAACGACTGAGCCACCCAGGTGCCCCCTTTATTTTTCTTTTAAAAATCCGCATAAATTATATTGTGCTATACAGTACATCAATCAGAACTCCTTTTTACGTGGGATCAGAACCTTCCAGATTTCCCCCTTTCTCCTAGGCACACCTCAGTCCTCATTTATGACCTTGGAATACATACACTTAAGGAGCTATGCCGGCATTCAATGCCTTCAACACGCACCACGTCCGCACCAGCGCCCGTTACAGGCAAAACAGCAAGGCAAGCACCTAAGGTGTCAAGGAGGTGCTTACAGCCATTGAAATGATCCTGGGTTTATTTCCACTGCACAAAACCACCAAGCTGTTTTGTAGTGGCTCAAAAGACAGAGATCTAATAGCATGTTAATGGCAGAGCCACCACTAGGAGGAAACTCAGCAAGCAGGCCAGTGGCTCTACAACACAGGAAAGCCAAGTATGGGGCACCTGGATGGCTCAGTTGGTTAAGCGACTGCCTTTGGCTCAGGTCAGGCTCCTGGAGTCCCGGGATCGAGTCCCACATCGGACTCCCTGCTCAGCAGGGAGTCTGCTTCTCCCTCTGACCCTCCCCCCTCTCATGCTCTCGCTCTCTCTCTCTCTCTCTCTCTCATTCTCTCTCTCAAATAAATAAATAAAATCTTAAAAAAAAAAAAAAAGGAAAGCCAAGTATGGCGCTCAGAGGGCATGCTCCAGGGGCTGGTGGGAGGGCAGGCTGAGAAGTGCCTGTAGTTCAGAAACATTTGCTGGGCGTCAAGTACAGCTGCTAAAAAATTCAGACATGCTACCGATTTTGGGCGCCCCGGTGGCTCAGCTCAGTCGTTAAGCATCTGCCTTCGACTCAGGTCATGATCCCAGGGTCCTGGGATCGAGCCCCGCATCGGGCTCCCTGCTCAGTGCGAAGCCTGCTTCTCCCTCTCCCACTCCCCCTGCTTGTGTTCCCGCTCTCGCTGTCTCTCTCTGTCAAATATATAAATAAAATCTTTAAAAAAAAGAAAAAGAAAAGCTACTGATTTTAAGTGTACTTTGAGGCATCCCTGAATCTGGGAAACATGCTGAGAAGCCCCACTACTCTTGGAGGTCAAGTAGAGTAGCATTAGTATGACTGTTTATCTATGGAATTCTCCCTACATCGGTGATATTCCTAAAGACCCAAAATATAAATACTTTAAAGTATTTATATTATTAATGCAATATTACCGGAAATATATTTAAAATAGCCAGTGGCTGGGATACCCAGGTGGCACAGTCGGTTAGGTGTCCACATCTTGATTTCCGCTCAGGTTGTGATCTTGAGGTCGTGAAACTGAGCTCAGTGCCGTCTGCTTGGGACTCTCCCTCTCTCCCTCCCCACCTCCTTAATGCCCACGCTCTCCTGCTCTCTAAAAATAAACAAAATCTTTAAAATACCCAGCGGCCTGCACAGGTCCCAACCTGTCTGTGGTTTGGGGTTGCTATCTGCCTCATAAAGCAAAGGAGAGGGTTTGTCTTCTCCTCTGAAAAAGACTCCTGCACAGCTGGCTTTAGCATCTTCCAGGAATAGGGAGGCAGGGATTGAGGCCTCATGAGCCTGGGTTTCAGCTGAGTTAGAGAAGACAGTGCTCACAACCAGCAAGTCCAGAGTCAGGTGGAGTTATCTCCAGGACTCGTTACTATTAACCCAGCCTGGGTTTCTTGACGGTCACAGGAGTGGATTCCTCAACAATAAAATAATAGTTTCAAAAAATACAATAAAATACCCAGCAAAGTACGACACAAAGGTGAAAGATTTTGGATTGGAATTTTACACTAATTAAAACCCTTCTCAAGGGCACCTGGGTGGCTCCATCAGTTACGCATCTGCCTTCGACTCAGTTCATGATCCCAGGGTCCTGGGATCAAGCCCCGAGTCAGGCTCCTTGCTCAGCAGTCTGTTTCTCCCTCTCCATCTGCCCCTCCGCCTGCTTGTGTTCTCTCTCTCTCTCAAATAAAAAAGTAAAATCTAAATCAATCAATCAATCAATCCCTTCTCAGGGCACCTGGGTGGCACAGTCATTTAAGAGTCCGACTCTTGATTTCAGCTCAGGTCATGATCTCAAGGTCATGAGATTGAGCCCCACATTGGGCTCCTGGCTCAGTGAGGAGTCTTCTGGTTTCTCTCCAGCCCCCCCCAAAATAAATAAAGTTTTTAAATTTTTTTTTTAAGATTTTATTCATCCATTTGACAGAGAGCAAGAGAGAGCAAAAGCAGGGGGAGCAGCAGAGGGAGGAGAAACAGGCTCCCTCCCGAGCAGGGAGCTTGAAGCAGGGCTCGATCCCAGGACCCTGGGACCATAACCCGAGATGAAGGCAGATGCTCAACGAACCGAGCCACCCAGGCGCCCCAAAACTTAAAATTTATCTTTAAAAAAAAAAACAAAATCCTTCTCCTCCAAAAACAGACTGGCATGACCATCTATAGAGCTCTATAGAGGTTAAAACTCTTTAAAATTTCACTGATATGTTCAAATCATAAATATTAAAGGTAAATATAACGTAAAAAGCAGACATAGGCACTCAACAGAAATATACATGCACAGCTGAGAAAAGGGTATACACAAAAACAGTTAAGTATCCAAACACTGAACATGAATAAAAGTCACCTTTCAAATGACTCCTGTTAAAGTTGATTATTATGCTTTTCTTATAGATTCTGGTCAAGTTCTCTATCACATGAAATATTTAATTCGGGGGTTAGTAATAAGTACTCTACTCCAGTGAATATGAAATCAGACAACTCTGGGAAAAAAGATAATAATCCCTAGAAATATCTGATAAACGAGAGTAATCTTATCCAGATGCATCTTTCAGGTGTTACCTAACAACCAGTAACTAGAACCACAGAGTGATTTGGGCCCAGAGTTGTTTTACAGATCCCTGAACATTTATGTTTCAGCCCCTCACAGACAAGGTCAAAGACCGGTGTAATTTATGCAGAAATCACTACCTACAAACCAATTCTCCACCCCCACCCCCACCCAAGGATCTGAGACCTTTACTACAAGAGCAACGGACAATAGGGCTTAGGAGGGGAGATGGTCGCTGTGGTGGCGGATTTTATGTCAGATCTTACTCAGACCCACTGAATAAGAATCTCCATTTTACCAAGTTGCCCAGGTGACAAATGTACTGGCGGTGCCTCCCTGAAGGCTGAGGACACGTCCCTGCACTGCTCCGTGACTGGTGTGGCCAAGGGACCGCAGTGGACATGACCTACACCATGGCCATGTAGCTTTAAAAGTGATCATTGGATTATGCCTGGCCTCTTCTGCTATCACAGGAAGAACGGGACCCAGACGGGACCGCTTCCTCAGCATGGGTCTCAGGACGAGAAGACACCTGGAAGGCCACCACAGCAACGAACGCAAGGCCGCCAATGTGTGATGTGAGCCACGAAGAACTGTCTGGTGCTTAAGCCACTGAGATTTGGGGGTTTGGTCACCACAGCGCAACCTTGTAAAATCTAATAAAATATTATCGTTCTTAATCCATCTACGAGTTACCTGTATTTAGAATTAGTGAAGCAGGCACCTAATTGCATGTTTTTCTACATGGAAAACCAACTGTGCCAGCGTCACTAATGGATCAGCCCCCCATCCCCGTCTGTAACTGCACTTCTCTACCAGACCCAAGCTTCACGTAACCACACGTCTGTCTGGGGCTCTCTTCGGTGCTCAACGTAACTCATCCCCACACCAACACCGCCCTCTCTGAACTACCAGACTTTCACACAAGGTATCGAAAGTCTTCCTCAGGAGTGTCTTCCCTGGGCTCGGCCCTTTGTTCATTCTCCTGATTTTAGGATCAGCCACCACATTCTGTGAAAAACCCTGCTGGGGTTTTAATTGGAGATGCATTAAATATATAGATCAATTTGAGGAAAACAGACTGCTTTACACTACGGAGCCTTCCCATTTATGAATAAGGACCATTTCTCCATTTATTTAGGTCTCCCCCTAGATCTTTCAAGTAAGTTTTCATATTGAGCACACACATTTATTCCTAGATACTAGGTCACAGACTCTCCTAGGTTTTATACAGAATCAACATCTGCAGACGACAACAATTTTCTGTTTCTAGTGCTGCGATCCTTGGGCAGGTCAATGCTGTCCCCTGGCTGTGCTGGCCCACGGTGCCCTCAGCAGGTGTTATCAGCAGGGTGTCCTTTGTCCGATACAGGAAATGTTTCCACACTTCCTCATTAAAAGTGACGTTCTCCGTGGGTTTTCTGCAGACACCCTTTACTGGCTAGGAACATTTCCTTTTACTTACAGTTTGCTAAGATCATAGCCATTGCTCAGTCACCCAGATCTAGGGTTAGTGTCGCTGCTCCATGTCGGGCTCTGTGCTAAAGGTTCCCTACCCCCTTTCCTTTCTTATAGCATAATTTTCCTTTCTTATAGCATAATTTTGTTTTTCCTCCAGCGACAGAAGAAGCAGCTTATGTTTATGGAATTTACTACCAAAGTGTTCTACATGCATGCTCACTGCATTTGAACACCCCATGAGGTAGACACCGTTATTATTCCCTTTGTACAGATGATGACACGGAAACTCAGAACAGAAACTTCGTTTCTCCAAACAGCAAGAAAGAGGAAGAGTTTGGATCTGAAAGCAGGCTAAGCTAACTCCAGAGTCAAGCTCCTCACCGCTACAGATTGGTAAAAACTTGCAACCACCCAAAGGGTCCTTCTGGCCCCAAAGGGGAGGACTTGAGCAGCAATGGTCTGCACCTAACTCCAGCTGTCCAGGAGTTACGTTCTGCTCTCAGGTAGTCCCATTTGACCAAGGATCCCCCTTCAGGAGTCCTTCAAATCATCAAAGCAGGACAAATTCAAATGGGGGAAAGGAAGGTAGGATTAAATTTTGAAGAATTTTAAATTCACATGAAATAAGCCCCAAAATTTTGAGACTGAGCTATTGTTCCAGGGACCATTTTTTAAAAGAGAAAGAGAGGGGCGCCTGGATGGCTCAGTCGTTAAGCGTCTGGCTTCGGCTCAGGTCATGGTCCCAGAGTCCTGGGATCAAGCCCCGCATCGGGCTCCCTGCTCGGTGGGGAGCCTGCTTCTCCCTCTGCCTCTCCTCCCGCTTGTACTTGCTCTCTCTCTGACAAATCAATCAATAAAATCTTAAAAAAAAAGAGAGAGAGAGAGGGGCACCTGGGTGGCTCAGTCGTTAAGCGTCTACCTTCGGCTCAGGTCATGATCCCGGGGTCCTGGGATCAAGCCCCACATCAGGCTCCCAGCTCCGCGGGAAGCCTGCTTCTCCCTCTCCCACTCCCCCTGCTTGTGTTCCCTCTCTCACTCTGTCTCTCTCTGTCAAATAAATAAAATCTTAAAAAAAAAAAAAGAGAGAGAGAGAGAAAGAGAACAAGTGAGGGGGGTAGGGAACCTTTAGCACAGAGCCCGACATGGAGCTCGATCTCACACCCCAAGCCAAAACCAAGAGTCAGACACTTAACTGACAGCGTCACACAGGTGTTGCCCCCATGGGTACTTCTTAAGCAACATCAGCATTCCGAACCTGAACCTTCTACGGCTGCTTTCCAGAGAACCCACTTCCCAAAGACGCAAACTTGTGAGACTCAGAGAGGAACGGCCTGCCCATCAGATTCAAGTGACCCTTAATTGTATTTAAGTATCAGAAACCACCACCATTTGGTGAATATGCAAGACACAGTGGGGGTGACAAAGCAGCTTCATCTGGGGAGCAATGGTGGCATGTTCTCTAGTAATTTTAAAGCTAGAAGAATGTGATTTCAACGCAGGCTCGAAAAAAATCATCCTCAACGGCCCACGTCGTCCATTTGCTCTGCAGATAAGCCAGAATCCACATTTCCGCTCCGGTTTGGGAACATGGATATGCTAATCAAAGTCCTAGGAACCACAGTCACTTCCAATTAGTAGCTCCTTTCCGCTGTCTTCTAACCACTGGTCAAGCTACCTCTGTTCGGCCCCTAACCCAATGACTGATACCCTTACAAGATGAGGGAAATGGGGATAGAGACTCATAGAGGTGGCCCCATGCAGACAGAGGCAGAGATGGGAGTGAGGTGCATACAAGCTGAGGAACACCAGAAGATAAGAGACAGGCACAGAACAGGTCCTTCCGCAGAAACTCCAGAAAGAGCCCAGCCTCCTGACAGCTGCCTTTCAGACTTGCAGCCTCCAGAACTGTAAGAATACATCTCTGTCCGCTGCCCAGGCCGTGGCACTTCCTTACAGCAGCCTGGGGAAGCTCCTGCAGCACTTCCTACCTTGCACCCAACCGAAGGCCCATTTCCGCTTCTGCAACTTCCGCTTCCCAAAAAGTATATGCGACGGGACAGTGAGGAGAAAGGCACGGGCGGGCGTCAGCATCAGGAGGGTGCTGACTTTATACTCAGAGACCTCACCTGATCTAGGGTTGTTCAAACATTTTTCAAAGAAGCAAACCCCAACACGACACCTGAAACACGTTCCAGGGGCACAGGTGAGGAGCGCGGGAACTGCCCAAACTCCCGTCTCCCCACCCACCCCTGCCTCATGCCTAGAATCCTTTCACTCATTTGTTCATTCCATAAACGTTTGAGCACCTGCTCTGTGCCAGACGTGGCTCTCACAGCATGGAAAAACACAGAGCTAAACCAAACCTCTGCATTTAACGGATTAAGACACTTAACGTGGCCCGGGTCCCGAGGCAGGTGCAGACCAGGGCCACCATGGTCCAGCTGGGAAGCTGCTGTTCACCCCTCATCCAACTTGCAGCCTTGCTGTCACAGAATTTTAAAGGATCAAAGCAAAGCCTTTTTACTCTGCATTTAGCATATCCTTCTTAATCAAAGCTTTTGGTTTGGCCACAACTATTCACCATCCTCACAGACCTAGAGACACTTTGAGAAGCTGACAGACCTGAACCCTGAGCCAGAGGGAAAGTGAGACCAGCTCTGACCCCACTTTAGCCAACGGCAGACTGCAGGGTGCTACCTGATCCATTTCAAGGTACTCCTTTGCCTGCCCTGGCAAGGCCTGGGTAAGTCTACTCGAGGAGTTGCAATTTCCATGACAGTTTCTACCCCACAGCTAGGGGGAAAATGGTTATAAACACTGTTCCTAAATGTGCATGTGTGTTGGAAATGGGAGAATGAAATGCAGGGGGAAAAAGTATCCCGTGGAAGGGCAGAAATCTTCACCTGATACTGGAGCAACAGAGCCACCAGGGCAGGAAGCAGCAGCTCCCGGAGGGGCGCCAACCACCTGGGGTCAGCGAAGGGCCCCCGCCTGGTCCCAGGTCCAGGTCTCTGGGCGCCGCTCAGGGCAGGTGCGGCCTGGGCACGAGATCATGCTGACCAAAGGAACTGAATGACAAGAGGGATGGAAATAAAGCCCTCCCTCGGGGTGGCTGAGACCACTCCTGGGTTAGGCCTCAGTGAGTGTTAAAATGTACTCTGCTGAGGTTAAGACATTCTTATGGGAGGGGCGCCTGGGTGGCTCAGTCGTTAAGCGTCTGCCTTCGGCTCAGGTCATGATCCCAGGGTCCTGGGATCGAGTCCTGGGATCGAGCCCCACACTGAGCCCCTGCAGAGCAGGGAGCCTGCTTCTCCCTCTCCCACTCCCCCTGCTTGTGTTCCCTCTCTTGCTGTGTCTCTGTCAAATAAATAAAATCTTTGGAAAAAAAAAAAAAGACATTCTTATGGAGTTTCATCAAGCAAAGGCTGCAAGGTGAGGGAGAGCCTGAGACCAAGGTTTTTGAGGGTCACTGGAGTCACCTGCCTGCATTAACTGCGTCAAAGTTCCCACGTGTGTGCTTTCTCCGACTGTGGTTCTTCTGCAAAGGCCACATTACATCAAAGCTCTCACTGAACAGGCTGCATCCTCATCTTGATGAAACTCACTTTAAAACAAAACCAAAAACAAAAGAAGTTACAGGGAAGGATCCTGATCCGCCAGAGTGTCTCCGAGATCTGTTCCTGTCGAAAGAGCTAAGCCCATCTGCCGTGCAGTGGCCAGGCCTAGCTGCTCTCTGATGCTTTTCCACAAGTTCTAGAGAAATCTTAGTGAGGCTCACCTGTCCACAGACCACAGCTACTATCGGCCCTCCCCCTTCTCCAGCTTCCCTCCTCCGCCAGCTCTCCAGGCTGTCCTTGGACTTCTCTACCAACACTAGACCCCGGCCACCCCGGCTGTCACAGATCCCCTAGCAGCCCAGCCAAGCCTTTCTCAGAACTGCAGGGGCCTAAGGCTACCCCACCCAGTCCCTTCTCCCCTCACACCCCTGCACAGGGTCCCACCGGCATAGGGGTCAGAGGCTGCCCCTCCACACCCCTGCTCCCTCGCTCTCCCTTCCACGACAATTCCCCCGGCTAGTCTCCGGCCTAGGTCTAAGCATCGCAGCATCCGTGCCTCGGACATTGCAGGCAGTCAACAAGGATTGTGGGAACAAATAAACCTCCAGGAAGAGTAGGGCAGCGGAAAAAAGTGGACTTTAAGTTGAGAGGATAGGAATTTGGGCTCCAGCTCTGCCATATATCATTTGTAACCTTAAGGAAGCTTCTTGAGGCCTCTGAGCCACAGCTGGACCCTTTATAAAATGGAGAAGATACCACGTCTCTGCAGGGTTGTCAGGAGGACACAGGAATTACCTGAGGTCCCCCACACCGGGCCTGCCGGTTAGGAGCTGCCAAACAAGGTGGGCTCACTCTCCTCCTTACCCACTCTCCATAGCCGTTTCTAAGACTCCTTTCCCTTTCACCAAGAATTCTGACCACTTTTTAACTAAATAAAGCCCCCAATAATCCTATATACCCACTAGTGATCCCCTGTTCAACTGAGCCTAACTGATGGTTAAACTTTATTTTCATCCCTGACTTGCCTGTGATGGGCTAGGATTCATTTTACTAGATTTTTTTTTTTTAAGATTTTATTTATT
The DNA here is from genome assembly GCF_037043125.1 of Eumetopias jubatus. Lineage (NCBI taxonomy): Eukaryota > Metazoa > Chordata > Mammalia > Carnivora > Otariidae > Eumetopias > Eumetopias jubatus. The sequence continues at coordinate 198,192,409 of NW_028274808.1, read as the reverse complement.
TATTTGACACAGAGAGACACAGCGAGAGAGGGAACACAAACAGGGGGAGAGGGAGAGGGAGAAGCAGGCTTCCTGCTGAGCAGGGAGCCCGATGCGGGCCTCGATCCCAGGACCCTGGGATCATGACCTGAGCCGAAGGCAGACGCTTAACAACTGAGCCACCCAGGCGCCCCATCATTTTACCAGATTTTAGAAAATGAAATCCCAGAGATAGGTATCTTAACAGTCTGAAACTTAAACTGTCTCCCTAAAGCTTCAAGTAAAGCACACTTTCAAAAAACCAATACAAAATCTAAAACTGCAGTTCAGTACCAACTTCCTGCTATTTTTACAGCTCCTTTAAACAATTTTTTTTTAAGTTTTAGCATTCGAGATCGTTAAAAGTTTTTCAAGAAAATACACAGTGAGTTTGCATAGACTTAATTGGTAGTTTTTAAGACGACTCAAGTATGATGTATGTGCACTTATATAAGCATTCCAGAAAGTTTCCAAGTTGATAAACTGTTAGTGGTGGTCACTCACAGGGAGGCATGAGGATGAGGGGTGCTTCTTTTTAAAAAAAGTGTTTACGGGACTGGGGAGCCAGGGTGGCTCAGTTGGTTAAGCATCTGACTCTGGATTTCAGCTCAGGTCATGATCTCAGGGATGTGCGATCAAGCCCTGCATTGGGCTTGAGCCTGCTTAAGATTCTCTCTCCCTCTCCTCCCCCTCCACACACAGCCCCCCATAAAAAAAATAAAAATAAAAAGCCTTTCCAGGACTGACATAATTGGTAGGGTCCAGGGCGAAGTGAAAATGTAGGCCCCTTGATCAAAATTATTAAGAGTATCAAGCCAGCTCCCCCTGCCGTGCTCTCTCTCTCTCTCACAAATAAATAAAATCTTAAAAAAAAAAAAAAAATCTTCCTTTAAAAAAAAAAATGTTCAGGGGCACCTGGGTGGCTCAGTTCGTTAAGTGTCTGCCTTCGACTCAGGTCATGATCCCAGGGTACTGGGATTGAGTCCCGCGTCGGGCTCCCTGCTCAGCAGAGGGCCTGCCTCTCCCTCTGTCTGCTGCTCCCCCTGCTTGTGTGCAGGCTCGCGCGCGCTCTCTCACGCGCGCGCGCTCTCTCTCTCTCCCCCCCCCCCCGCCTCTGACAAATAAATAAAATCTTTTTAAAAAATGTTCACAGCAACACGGAAGCCTGTCCCATCAACTAGCTCAATAAATTCTGGCATAATCATACAATGGAATGAATACTAAGCACATAAAAAAAACCACAGTGAAGTAGATCTGTACATAAAGATCTGTACGTGCTGATATGGAAAGCACTCCAAGACACAAAGTTCAGGGTTTGCTTAAACATAGAACAATCTCTGGAGCATCTGGGTGGCTCAACTGTTAAGTATCTAACTTCGGCTCAGGTCATGGTCCCAGGGTCCTGGGATCAAGCCCCGCATCGGGCTCCCAGCTCAGCGGGAAGCCTGCTTCTCCCTCTCCCACTCCCCCCGCTTGTGTTCCCTCTCTGTGTCTCTCTCTGTCAAATAAATAAATAAAATCTTAAAAAAAATAGAACACTCTCGACAATGACTCCATTTTTTAGAAACATTGGCATATTTTTTGCCTAGGACATCCAAGACACTTATCAGTGTTTTTTTCAATACAGGATGAGTACAGGACGGGAAGGAGAGTGAAGAGGAGACTTACTTTTCATCTTATAATCTATTGTTTTAGATTTAACATATAATTTTAAAAAAATAAACAGGGTTTTTTTTAAGATTTTATTTATTTATTTGACAGAGAGACACAGCGAGAGAGGGAACACAAGCAGGGGGAGTGGGAGAGGGAGAAGCGGGCTTCCCGCAGAGCAGGGAGCCCAATGTGGGGCTCGACCTGAGCCGAAGGCAGTCGCTTAACCAACTGAGCCACCCAGGCCCCCAAGCATATTGTAATTATTAAACTAACTATCCTATTGCCATTATTTCTAATACAGATATTAGTTCATCCACTGTGATATTGTCATCCACAATTCTTTGAGGCAGGTTCTAAGAGATTTATTAGGAATATACAGATTTCCAGGACGTCGGTTAAGCATCTAGATGCCTTGGGCTTAGGTCATGATCCCAGGGTTCTGGGGTGGAGCCCCACATCGGGGTCCCTGCTCAACGGGGAACCTGCTTCTCCCTCTGCCTGCCACTCCCCCTCAAGCGCTCTCTCTAATAAATAAATAAAATCTTAAAAAAAAAGGAATATATGGATTTTCAATGATTTCTTTTTAAAAAGCTCATAATTCTAAACACAGTCAACGTAAATTAAATAACAATCAACCCATACACCAATGTTGCTCAAAGTAGGGAATTCCATATTATGTTAGAACCAACAGATACCACTTTTTAAAGTTTCTTGATACATCTTTCAATCAGTAATGCATATAAACTTAAAAATAGTAACTAAATACTTCATTAAAAATTTCAAAATTGGGGGCACCTGGGTGGCTCAGTAGTTGGGCATCTGCCTTCGGCTCAGGTCATGATCCCAGGGTCCTGGGATCAAGCCCCCTGTCGGGCTCCCCGCTCTGCAGGAGGCCTGCTTCTCCCTCTCCCACTCCCCCTGCTTGTATTCCCTCTCTCGCTGTCTCTCTCCCCATGTGTCAATAAATAAAATCTTTAAAAAAAAAAAAGTTTCAAAATCGGGCACCTGGGTGGCTCAGTTGGTTAAGCATATGCCTTAGGCTCAGGTCATGATCCCAGAGTCCTGGAATCGAGACCCGTGGCGGGGTCCCCGCTTGGTGGAGAGTCTGCCTCTCCCTGACCCTCCCCCATCTCGTGCTTTCTCTCTCTGTCAAACAAATAAATAAATAAAATCTTTCAAAAAATAAAAAAAAAAAAGTTTCAAAATTGGGGTACCTGCATGGCTCAGGTGGTGAAGCATCTGCCTTTGGCTCAGGTCATGACCCCGCATCGGGCTCCCTGCTCCGCGGGAAGCCTGCTTCTCCCTCTCCTGCTCCCCCTGCTTGTGTTCCCTCTCTTGCTGTGTCTCTCTCTGTCAAATACATACATACATACATACATACATAAACCTTCGGGGGGGGGGGAAATCTTTAAAACAAAAAAGTTTCAAAATTGTAGCTGGTTTTCCTCACCTAGTTTCTCCCTCTTCTCGAGCCAGGAGGTAACAGTGATGACCAGACAAAGGAAGAGACACAGAGCTAAGAAAGCCTAGTGACCCAGTATGCTTTGGAGATAATACCCAAATCAGAATTTCAACAGTCACTCCAAATTCTAAATTGAGAGATTCTATAATTTAATAATTACAAGACATAAGATTAAAATGAAAACATCTGCTTTACTGAAAAATAACAGAGTGTGAAATTTGACAATTCCCAACTTTCCACTGACTTTCTTAAGCCACATGCAAAAAATCTGGCTCACCTACAGATAGGTCTGCATGTCTTCAGAATAATTTAGGGCCACTGTCACTAATCTGCTTGTGCAAGAGCCCTCTCCAACAAAGTACTCACTTTTCTGTTTATTATCAAACTAATCAAAGAACAGGGTTGCAGGTGGAAGACCCAGAGGACTTTTTCTTTACACACACACTTAGAAGGATCCCCCAGGAATAGTCTGTGAACATTGCTACAGTAAACCAGCATATAAAATCTATCAACTTACCCAACCACTAGTGTTTTCTACACCTGCTTAAAATAATGGCTAATAGCTGCCGCTTCCTGAGCACTTACTATGTGCTGGGCCCTGCTGCGTGTCACGTGCATGCATGCATGCATGGAGCTCTCACAGAGAACCATTCCAACCCTACTCCCCCTCCGCTGAAATCAGAGACTGCAGGGTGATGGACTTAATTCAGTCAAGCATTTAATGAGTAAGTACTATATAAAAGATCGCACGGCACACTAGAAGGAATCAGCGATAGATAAGGTTTCCGCTCCTCCCTCGAGCAGCTTATAATCCAGGAAAGGCCTCCACGTAAAGGCTACACTAAAATGTCATAAGGAAAAAGCGTGGAGGCATCAGGCAAGCACCGTGTGGGAGAAGAAAGACGAAGAGTTAATTCTGAAAATCAAGGGAGAAGTTTCTTTCCTGGAAGCAGAAGCATTTAAGCCAAGCTTCCAGTATTAAGGATTTTGATAGGAAGAGAAAGGCACAAAGGACATTCCAGAGTAAAGGAACTGGACAAAACAAGCAGGAAAGTGGCCAGAGGCCTAGTGTTGAACTACAAGGTGGCAAGAGAGGGGCAGGAGAGACGGGGCTGAGTTACACGAGGCCAGGTAGCGATGGTCTTAGCGGGATTTCTCTGTCACTAAGGCCCAAATGGTGGTAGTGTCTCTGAGGTGAAAAATCTTTGTAGGAGTAAGCCTACCAACAGAACTAGGCCATATCCCTCAGGTGTGGCAGAATGCGGGGGAAATGCCGAGAACCTCCGCATTGCATACTGGGGGCAGGGATGATGGGATTTGATTTACCCACTGAGCAATCCTGGTAACAGAACACAGGAAGACCAGGGAGACCAGAGAAAGGGAGGCCATCAGCAGGCCTACAGTAACAATCTACAGGAGGACCGGAAGGGCTGGCTAGGGGAACTGCTGAGAAAGAGAGACGTGGGGGGCAGACCTGGTAAAAACCTTGTCAGGCCACGGAAGACTCGACAAGCTTCCAGCCCGGGAAACGGTACTGAGGAGGACAAATGTGTGGCGAAGACATCCTATTGGCTTCTATCTGAACAAGGACGTGCCGCACACAAAGTATAGCCACTTTAAGTGACGCTGCAAAACAAAAATAGCACAGACAAGACTGTTCTAATTTCACAGAATAAAGACACTGAGGTCCAAGAGAGATTTAACCGACTTGCCCACGGTGACACGGGGGTGAGAGATGAGCCAAGACACACCAATCCAAGTCTTGCAGATCCAGGCCTAATGTTATTTTTTTTTTAAAGGGTTTTCTATTTATTTATTTATTTATTTATTTGCGACAGAGAGAATGAGAGAGAGAGAGAGCGCGCACATGAGAGGGGGGAGGGTCAGAGGGAGAAGCAGACTCTCTGCCGAGCAGGGAGCCCGATATGGGACTCTATCCAGGGACTCCTGGATCATGACCTGAGCCGAAGGCAGTCGCTTAACCAACTGAGCCACCCAGGCGCCCCGGGCCTAATGTTCTTTAAATAAGCCTCCCAAAAAGCAAGTTACTTTTTATACGTATAACAAATGTCCCTCCCCCCCCCCAAAAAAAGGCTTTAAACAAAAAACGCTTATGGGGCGCCTGGGTGGCTCAGTCAGTCGTTGGGCATCTGCTTTCGGCTCGGGTCACGATCCCAGCGTCCTGGGACGGAGCCCACATTGGGCTCCCTGCTCCGCGGGAAGCCTGCTTCTCCCTCTCCCACTCCCCCTGCTTGTGTTCCTTCTCTTGCTGTGTCTGTCAAATAAATAAATAAAATCTTTAAAACAAAACAAAACAAAAAAGCTTTAATCTGCTGTGAGTGCAATTTTCTTTCAAAGGTAAGTAATACTTTGGGGCGCCGGGGTGGCTCAGACAGTTAAGCATCTGCCTTCAGCTCAGGTCATGATCTTAAGAGTCTCAGGATGGAGCCCCACATCAGGCTCCCTGCTCAGCCAGGAATCTGCTTCTCTCTCCCCACTCCTGCGCTCGCTCGCTCGCTCTCTCTCTAATAAATAAATAAAATCTTAAAAAAAAACATATCTTGGGACACCTGGGTGGCTCAGTCGTTGAGCGTCTGCCTTCGCCTCGGGTCATGATCCCGGGGTCCTGGGATCGAGTCCCACATCGGGCTCCTTGCTCAGTGAGAAGCCTGCTTCTCCCTCTCCCTCTACTGCTCCCCCTGCTTGTGCTCTCTCTCTCTGACAAATAAATAAATAAAAATATTAAAAGATAAAAATAAAAAAATAAAAAAACATATCTTAAAACTTGTGCTCTGATTCCCTCTACCCAAGAGAGGGACTTCCCAGTCAGCAGTGCAGGCTCATGGACCCTGGAAGTTTAGACACAGATGAGAGAGGTGGTTGTTTCTACTTTGTATAAAAATCCCACCTGGCATTATGTGAGACATCAAACATAATGGAAAAGAAATATTCTAAGTATTAAATACCTTCAATGTAGTAAAACTGCATTTCGAACATTGTGGTTGGTACTCTTACATTTGTTATTAAAATACTTGATCATAATAATATACCACAAGGTGGATGACAGATTTTGACTTTATTTAGCAAACATTTGAACACTAATGTTTAAGAGCCTGAGAAAGCTGTTGGGAGTAAAATAATGGTATGGCCACCACAGCCAGAGTTTCACATACACAACGCAAGGTGGCATAGGCAATGATGAAAGCAAAAGAGAGGGTTATGACTGCAGCAATGAATAATTCACATTGACAAGGTTTCTAAAGGGCTCCAGAGGACATAAAATCGGGTGTGGACTTTTAAAAAACCCAGAGAGGGCAGGAGTGAGAGCGTTGCAATTAGAGAAAAGGACATAAGCAAAGAAGGAAGTAGGTGGGCACATTTAGAGAACTGAGCATAGTCCCCATTCAGTGGGACAGTGTGGAAAGGTGACAGAGCCGACAGGTAAAGTTCAGAGATGATTTGAGCCACAATGAAGGGCCTTGAATGTGATGCCAGTCGGTCTGGAATCTAGGCTCCAAACAACAGGCAGTCTTAGCTTTCTGAGCCGGAGATTGGCAAAATGTGATCTGTGTTTAGGACAGAGGACTCTGGCAGCCAGGCAAATTGTGCACAGGAAGAGGTGGGGAGGAGTCTAAAGAGGGATCATCAGCCAAGAGAGGAATTTGCGGCTTCGCAAACTACCACTAATCTAATATTTTAAAAGCAGAGGGCTGTTGACAGAATTATTTCACATCTCCCCATCACCTGATCACCCCAACCGCCCTGTGGGACAGGTATCATCATTCCTTCCATTTTACAGACCAGAAAACTGACAGAGGCCATTAACTGCTCCAAGTCAAATGCTGCTAAAACAGGGAGAAAAGGCAGGCACACTATGCAAAATAAAAAACAATCCTACTGGTTTTTAAGTAAAGGTATACTATTAGAGAAATGCTAAATATACCATTAAGAAATGCTAAAAATCCACGTAATTTTCCGAAATGTTGCATCTTGTGTAACAAATAAGCTAATTACCGTTAAAATAATTACAGATTTGTTTCATGTTTATGCCATGTTAAAGACCTGTACTTTTCTTTAAAAAACAAAAAAAAACACCCTCTAATTCCACTCTCTATGGATTTAGATACTTAAGAGTAGTATTCACACCTCCATTCAACGTTCCAGTGGCCAAACTGGCAAACATGAAAACTGATACACATGTGCCCTAACTGAAGAAGTAAACTACTTTTGAAATAATTAAAAATTCATTATTTAGCAAGTACAGCGATTCCATCTAGTACATACAGTAAGTCATGATTGCAAAGAGCTTACCTAAAGGTATGCAAAGGCACAATTTTGGAAATGGTTTTTGTCACAAAGAAATGGCATAAAAAGATCCCGACACCCATTTAAGAATGGATCGATCCAAAAGAACAAATGACAGAATATTTGACCTTCAGAATGCAGACTGGTAGATTTCCCCGCTTTAAGTGCATAGTCTACGAAACGGTCAAGGAGTTCTGCACGAGCCTCACACTGCTTAGGAGAAATCTAGCCTGGGGATCTGACTGTATAGCTTTATCCACATCACCCCCTCTATTATTAAAACTGCCTGCCCCCACCCCCTCACCCATCTTCTACCACCGGGTTTTTTTTCTTTTCTTTTCTTTTTTTTTAAACAAGCAAAAGCCCAAAGATGTAAATCCCATTCTTAGAAACTTGGGACAATGAATCCAAGTATCCAACCCAGGTAATTACTAGCAAGAATCACAATTAAATCATTCCAAGGAATCGCACATCCCCTCCCCGCTTAATCTCCTATACCTTCTACTAGGTTAACTCTCTACACCTCGCCCACAGAAGCCCCAAACTGAAAGGCGGCGAAAGAGAAATCAAACTGGGTTCTGCCACGACTGGGGGGGTCGGCTCCCGGAGCTCGGCAGGCCCTGTCACCTGTCACGCTACGCCCTCGGGCGGCAAGCGGCCTTTCGCACGCGACAACCCCGAATCCCGAGCCGGGAGGCGCGGGGAGCTCCGCAAGGCCGCCGCGGCAGCGCGAGCCCCGCATCCCGCCGGAGCCCGCGACTCCGGGGGCCCGCAGCTCCCGTCCGCGGCCGTAACCTTCGCCGGACCCCGCGCCCCGCCCGCCCCGCGCCACAGGCCCGCGCGCCCGTCAGTCACCGCCCGCCCCGCCCCGCGCAGCCCCTCCCCCGCCGGCGGTCTCCCCGCCCGGGCCCCCAAAGGACAATGCTGGAGGGGAGGGGCGGAGGCACGCGCGGGCCGAGGGCAGCGCGGGGAGCGCCCACCCGCCTGCCGCTGGGGAGCCCCATCGCCAGCCCGCCCCCGGGCTCCGCGCCCCGGGCCCCGCGTCCGCACCCCGCCTCGCCTCCCCGCCGCGAGCCGCTCCCAGCGCGGCGGCACCGACTCATTGTGCGGACTCATCGTCCGGCCCCAGCGCGCCCGGCGGCCGGAGCGCTACCGCGGGGGTCGGGACGGGGGGGGGGGCGGTCTCCGGACCCGCGGCCCGCAGCACGCCCCGGGCCCGGCCGGGGTGCCCGCGGAGCCCGCCAGCCTGCTGGGGCAACCCGGCCTCCCTCAGGCCGGCCTCGGGCCCCTCTGCGGCAACGGCCGGCCCGGCCTGCGGCCACCCGCCCCGACCCCGGCCCGCGGTACCTGCCGAGTGGCCGGGCGGCGCGGCGGCCGGCGGGGGCGCCTCCTCTCGCGGCGAGGGCTCCAAGCGGCTGCCGAGCGCCGGCGGCCCTGGCCTGCGCCTTACGTAAAGCGGCGGCGGCTCCGGCGCCACTCGGCGGAGGGCGGGAGGCGGCGCGCCGCGGCCGCTCCGCTCCGTTACCCGGCAACTGGCCTCAGCGCCCCGCCAACCCGGCGCGCTCCATATCCTTCCGCCCAGCCGCCGGATTACATCAGCGCCGGCCCGCCCCGCCCGGCCCCGCCCCGCCCCTCCGGCCGGCCTGCCCAGTGGGCGGGCCGAGGGCAGCCGGCTAGGCCGAGCTCCGCGGCCCGGCGTGGGCGCTGAGTGCCGCCGGGAGGTGGAGGGCTGCCCGTGGGAGCCCACCCCACGTGCGGGCCGCCGAAGGGCAGACGCCTCCTGCGGAGGGAGCACGCGGGGCGGCTCTGGGCAAGAGCCCTTGAACTCCGCGGCTGTCCCTCCCCAGACCCTAGACCCCGCTGGGGCCGCGCGGCTCGCCCTGCGCCGCCCCACCCGCCTCCCGGCGCAGCCCCCGCCTTTCCGGGTGCAAGCTCCACCTGTCTGCGCCCCCTCCTAACCGCGTCCTGGGATGGCTGGAGTGGGCGGTTTAAAATAAAGACTTTAATTTTTTTTTTTTTAAGAAACCCAGAAGACAAGCTAAAGAAATGTGACATGGCTCTTTTTATTAAGTAGGCAAAAATAAATTCTGGAACATTCGAAAGTGGCAACCAAAAATGTGCACTAACCTTTTAATCGACGTCTCTCTTCACACCCACCTTCCTTAAGTGTGAGTCCTAGTCCTGTCCTTAAAAAGCAAATAAGTGTGATAGGCACCAGAGGGAATAAGCCGGGGAGATTACCTACGTACAAAGAGGAAACCCGTCCAGAGGGGGAGTGACCTGCCTTGGGGTCATTGTTCCCGTTGATGTATTTATTGAGCACCCACCAGGTGCCACCAGGCACTGAGCTTTTCTGTTCAGAGCTTGCTAGTCAACCGGCTCCCAGGCTCATGCAGAAGGGTAAGTACAGACTGGGAAGGGGCAACTGGGCACTGTGCTGGGTGCTGAAGGTCCGACCACGGAGAACTATCATTTACATACTTCCTATAAAGTGGTTTCCTGCAAACATTTCTTTTGCTCTTCAGAAGAATCCTGGATATTATCATGCCCATATCACAGGTCAGGGAGCTGAGGCTCAGATAAAGTGATTTTTCCGAAGCCTTGCTACTAGCGGGGGGGGGCGGGGCGGGGGGGGCGGGGTGTAGGCTTCTGACTCTCCTGAACCACACTGCCTCTTGGAGGAGGCAGGATTTGAATCCAGGCTCTGGTTCTGAATTCTGGGGTCTTTGGGCAACTCTTTCTCAGCTTGCTGGCTATTTTCTTTTCTGAGGTTCGTCTCAGAAAAGTCAGTGTGTTCATTCAATCAACACCCTCTGAGCGCCTGTGCTGGGTTTGGCTCCACGCCAGGCAGCGGTGGCCCTGCCCTCTTGGAGCTCACTTTAAAAAGGGAGGGAGAAGGGCGCCTGGGTGGTTCAGTTAGTTAAGCGACTGCCTTCGGCTCAGGTCATGATCCTAGAGTCCCTGGATCGAGTCCCACATCAGGCTCCCTGCTCAGCGGGGAGCCTGCTTCTCCCCCTAACCCTCCCCCCTCTCATGTACTCTCCTCTCTCTCTCTCTCTCTCTCATTCTCACTCTCTCAAATAAATAAATAAATCTTTAAAAAAAAAAAAAAGGGAGGGAGAGGATGAAAGGGTGTGGGAAAGCCAGGATGGTCTGGAGCAAAAGAGAGGCAAATAAAGGAGTTTGGGAGTCTAACTGCCAGGTGCCCCCAAACCGGGGATTTCGATTTCAGAAACCGTTGAAATCTCCCTCCAAATATGAGGGATTTGCAGAGTGATCAACATGTTACATTGGTAACATTGCCGCCATCTACACTCATCACTTTTGTGAAAGAATTTATGAACAGCGAAAAATAAAAATAGTAACAAGGTATCTCAGATATTCTCAGAAGGAAATACGGTCGGCAATGTTACAGCTATACACACACAACACAGGCATGGAGGTTTACTGGCCTTGTTTTTCTCATTTTGCCACAGACCAGATTTTCTAAACCATAAAGTAGTGAAATCAGAAGGCTTCTTAGAGGACGAAGTATTTAAACTGAGCAGGAATTAACTAGGATTAGTAGGATTTAGAGATGGTAGGGGAAGATTACAGATTAGAGAATGAAAGTATCTTGGTTACTTTGTTTCCTTAACAAAATAGCTCCCTGTCCCTCAGATTGTTTGTTTTGATAAAAGTCCTAGAAGGTTTGGCTGACTCCAACCTCAGGGCCTTGGCACTTGCTAAATCCTCTTTTCCCATATCTTTGCATAGCTGGCTCCTTCTTGTTCAGGGCTCAGCTATACTGTCATATGTTCAGAGACACCTCCCTGATCCCCAATTTAGAATGGCCTGCCTTCCCAGTCATGAGGCAACCGCCCTCTTTTGGCTTTTTATTCATCGTCCTTATCAGTATATGCAATTATCTTGGTTGTATGTTTGTTTGGTCATTAAACTCAGCTTCAGGGCGCCTGGGTGGCTCAGTCGTTAGGCGTCTGCCTTCGGCTCAGGTCATGATCCCAGAGTCCTGGGATAGAGCCCCGCATCGGGCTCCCTGCTTCTCCCTCTCCCACTCCCCCTGCTTGTGTTCCCTCTCTGGCTGTGTCTCTGTCAGTCAAACAAATAAATAAAAACTTAAAAAAATAATAAACTCAGCTTCCCCCCAACCCCAAGACCTGCATCCCAGGAGAGCTGTCATCTTGTCCATGGTGGTCACCGACCCATCCCGAGACCTGCCAGTTCGTGGGCAAATGACTGAATGGCCATCTGTAATGCAGTCTGAGTTCTATACGAGAGAAAACGACCCGGCTTACTCACGTGAGCAATTGGGAACAGCGTCTCAAACACGAACCCTTCACTCTAGTGGACAGCCCTGCCCGAGACCTTCTTTAAAGCTCTTGAGCAGTGATCGTCAGAATTCAACCCGGAATAACAGTAGTTCCTTGGCTCTGGAGGGCTGTGATCCGCAGGGAATGAAAGGAGGCCAGAGGACTCTGGCGTTGAAGCACAACTAGGGTGGATGCAGAGGAGTTCCACTTGACGATTTTCTAAAGAGAAAGCATCTTGGTCTCAGTGTGCGCTGCAATCCTTCATTTCAGCTCTCTGGCCCCAGGACCACCTGCTGCAGCTTTTTGACCCCTGCATGAGGGTGAGGCGGTGAGAAGGGGCATATGGCAACTCCTAGTGCCCTCTGACCTGGAGGTTCTGGATGCCAGCAAGGATTCGGGCTGATGCCAGCTGGGGCAGTGGTTTTGTAACCACGTTCATGAGTCCAGGATGCCGCACAGCACACCGGCAGGCGTCCTCTGCCCTCTGACCTTTGGTATGTATGAGATCTCCCTCTCTGGGACTGTTTCCCCTTCTGCACAGCAAGGGATTTAAGCAGGAAGATCTCAGGGGCGCCTGGGTGGCTCAGTCGTTAGGCATCTGTCTTCGGCTCAGGTCATGGTCCCGGGGTCCTGGGATCGAGCCCCGCATCAGGCTCCCTGCTCCAGGCTCCCTGCTCCAGGCTCCCTGCTTGGCGGGAGGCCTGCTTCTCCCTCTCCCACTCCCCCTGCTTGTGTCCCCTCTCTTGCTGTGTCTCTCTCTGTCAAGTGAATAAATAAAATCTTTAAGCAGGAAGATTTCAAAAGTATCCTCCTGTTTTGTTTTGTTTTTTCCTCTGAACTTTGGAAACAAAATTTCAACAAAGCCAACTTTGATAAAAAGGAGGGGGAGGCTGGGGGGGGCAGGGCAGGAGGTTTACAGGAAGTCTCTGTACTTTCTGCTCCGTTTTGCTGTGGACCTAAAACTGCCCCCCAAAAAGTCTTGATTTTAAAAATAAAAGAATATGTACCAATCTCAGCTGCCACCCAACACTCAAAATACCTTCTCCTGTTTACTGACCCCAGCTGCCAGCCAGGTGCTCAATTCACGTTGTCCCAACCCCAACATAGTCAGTCGGCAGGGGGAGGTGATTCCCACTTGCAGTTAGAGACGTGGAGGACTCTGGACAGATTGGTGGCTCCTTAAGTGGCAGGTTAGGTGGCTTGCCCCTGGCCACGCTGTGACTTAAGTGGCAGGTTAGGTGGCTTGCCCCTGGCCACGCTGTGACTTAAGTGGCAGGTTAGGTGGCTTGCCCCTGGCCACGCTGTGACTTAAGTGGCAGGTTAGGTGGCTTGCCCCTGGCCACACTGCTAAGTGGCAAGCACCAGGATTTGACTGTAGCCCTGTTCTCACTACAATGCAACACATTTCCATCAAAGTCCTTCCTGAGTCAGCTTTAAGATGAATGATGCCTGGTAAGAACCCCAGAGCGGCTCCCCCGTTGCCCCCCCACAGGCCCAGCACCCTCATTTAGGATTCTGACTGGTCATCTCAGCCCACAGGCTGCCAGTCAAGGCGGAATTGAACCCCCTCCTTCTTGGCTTTTTCCTTTCAACCCCCAGGCCGACCACCCCTCCTGACCCCTCTCCTCTCAGCAGCCCTGCGTTCCCTTCAGGAGTGGTAAATGCCGTTCCAGCATCGGAAGAGCTGAGGTCAAGGGGCGCCTGGCTGGCTCAGTCAGAGGAGTGTGCGACTCTTGATCTCGGGGTCGTGAGTTTGAGCCCCACATCGGGTGTAGAAATTACTTAAAACCTTAAAAAAATAAAAATAAATAAAGAGTTGAGGTCAAGCCTTTGACACAGCCTCACAGTATGACCTTGAGTAGCTCGCTGACCGTCACAGGGCCTCCATTTCCTAAGTGTATGAAATGATGGAGGGATAATGGCCCCGTCCTGTTCATCTGTCAGTTTTATTAAGGGCCAAACATAATCAGAGGTACGATGTCCTCTGTAGCCTCAAAGATGCCACGTAAATGTCTGGTCTCGTTATCTTTTTTCAAACTTGTTTCAAGGGCTAATGGCCTTATCCTCACTCCTGCCCCTCCACCCCAATTCACAGAAAATTCAACAGGATCACCAGCGACCATCAATTTATAGGCAGGGTGGCATGCTGGCTAAGCACACAGGCTGGACCACTGGGCAGAACCCAGGCTCTACCACTTAGCTTGCTGACATAGGGAAGCTATTTTGCCTCTCAGTTTCCTCATCTGTAAAATGGATGTAATATAACAGTAGCTACCTCAGAGAGCTGTGGGCAGGGGATAAGTAAATCCACATAGAGGGTCAGACCAGTCCCCGGCACACAGCAAACATGCAACCCTTTTCCCTTGGCTCCTGCCCTGATCCTAAACCCTTCTCTGGCTCCCTTTTCCTCCACCCCTTGTCACCCTACTGCTTCACCCCTGCCACTCAGCGTGCTCCTGGGTGCTTTCATCCACTCTGCAGCCAGAACTCACAAGGAGACAGAAGGACACCTCTATCTCTCTCCACACCCTGACCTTTCTCCGAGGCCCCAGATTCATCTCCTGCACTTGATCACCTTGCTGGGTGAGGCCTCTACCCCAGCGTGTCTTCAGCTGACTCGTGGCCTTCCCCACACAAGCCGTACCCCCTTGCCCATTCCCATGTTATGGCATTGCCCTCTCCCCACTGCTGAGCTAGAGCCCTCATGCACTGCCCTATTGAATCGGCTTCAGAAATGAACTGGCAGTCAGGCTGGGTGTGAGTCCAGCAGCTGTGCAACCTTGAATGAGTTACTTCCCCTCTCTGAGCTGGCTTCCATATCTCCAAAATAGAAAGAACCAGAGCACCCTCGGGGAGCAAACACTAAACTCTTGATTCGGCTGCCCAGGATATGAAGCCCATTCTGACATTTAGGGAATCCTACCCCCTTGCAAGTCCGAGTGGGAAGCGAGGCCAAAGTCTAGCTGCCGGAGCCGATGGCTAGACCTTGACCACACCTCTGTCCCAATCTCCCGGCCTCAGCCCTGATGGCTTGTCATTAATAACAGGAAGCAATTCACGAGGCTTCCTCTGCACTGGTTTGCTCTTCCACGCCCAAGAGGACTCTGTGTCTGAGTGATTGGTATGTAAAAGGCTTGGAGGTGATTTTTAATCAAGATATTAAACTGTGAACATAGCCTACCAGCAGCTTGTCGGCAGCCAGGCCTTTTGTAGGAGGGGATGTTCCACCCAGGTGATACTTAAAGGCCTGGAGCCATGATCTGGAAGGCTGTCATCCCCTCTTCTCCATCAGAAGAGCCTCCCCAGCTGCCATACCAACAGGAGGGCCTGAGAAATTATAGGACGGAATGCCGTGCAGAGAAGCAGGTCCCCCAGGGCACAGCATGGGGCAGATCCCAGCCAGGCAAGAACAACAGGAAACTGGCCTTCTCTTCCCAACCCTGAGTGCAAGGACCTAATGTGTTCAAGTCACACTTCACAAGCACTTGCGGGCGAGCTCTGTGCTGCATGTTGGGGACCAGGGTGAATCGGACACAGAGCCTCTGAGGACTGCACTGACTCCTGGAGACTACATGGCCATAAACAGAGACCTAACAATCAGAGAGCACAAAAGGAAGGAAGGCACACTGGCCTGACATCTATTGAGTATCTACTGGATCCGTTTCCTAGGACTTCTGTAAAAAGTACCCCAAACAAGCTGGCTTACACACCGGAAATGTGTTGACTCACAGCAATGGAAGCTGGAAGTCTGAATTCAAGGTGTCAGCAGGGTGTGCTCCCTCTGGAGCCTCTAGAGACTTCTCCCTTGCCTCTTGCAACCTCTGCTGTTGGCAGCCATCCCTGCGCTCAATGGCTCACAGACGTTTAAGTCCAATCTCTGCAAACATAGCACAGGGCATCCCTCTTCTGTTTCTCTTTTCTTCTTGTAAGGATGCTAATCGTATTGGATTAGGAACCCACCCTACTCTAGGATGTCCTCATCTTAACTAATTACATCCGCAAAGACCCTATTTCCAAAAAAGTTCACCGAGGTGCTGGGGGTTAGGCTGTCAACATATTTTTTCTGGGGGGGACACAGTTTAACCGCTAACAACTGCTGTGTTCTTGGCCTTGCACATTACACACACTACCTCCTCACTTGACCATCCAGAGAAGGGAGGGGCTCTTGTTGTTGTTTTAATGATTGGGAAACTCAGCCTCAGAGAGTTGAAGTGATTCTCACAGGTCCGTGGTTCAGCTGGTGCTATGACCAGGACCCCAAGCTTTCAACCCTTCTCTCCTTCCATCCATCCAATCAGCAAACCTGAATGCAATGGGACAGGCCCTGGGCTGGACTGTTGGTAGGCACTGGTGAATAAGACCAGCATAGCTACGTGGAACCTCCAATTTGAGGCTGGAGAGGACTATAAAATATTGAAATATACCACTACTAACTGTGATAAAAGTTGCAAGAAGCAGCAAATAGGAGGCTCTACTTTAGCTTAGTCAGCAAAAGGCTTCGCTGAGGAAGTGATATCCAGTTTGAGTCTTAAAGAATGGGAAGAACAAGGTTCTTCATGGTCAGGAGGACAGGGGAGGCCCAGCAGAGCGTTCCAGGCAGAGGAATAGCACATACAAAGGTCATGTGGCAGGAAAGGTCATGGTGCACCGAGAAACCGAAAGCAGGTTGGGCATGGCAGATGACTTTGGAGAAATGGGGTGTGTGTGTGAAAGTGTGAACAGAGTGCAGATCAAGCAAGGACTTTGGAACTGATTCACAGTGCAGATGGGAAATGTGGATCTATGGCAGATACACTATGGAGCAATTCATGTACCTACTCATACCATGCCAACAGGTATGGATTGAGCTCACATGACGTGCTTCATGTTCTGGTCAGTTCAAGGCTGAGGAAGACTAGCTCTTGGCTCTGGGGGTGTTCAGAGTCTCAAGTCTCAGGAGTGCTGGGTCAGATCTTAGTTGGAAAATGTCCACAAGGCGAGGCCACCATTCAGGAGTTAGCATCTGACTAAGGAGCAATGAAACAAAGGAGGAGTTGGGGTTCTGAGTCTTGCTGGCTGGGTGATTCCGGGCAAGTGTGCCCCTGCTTGGGGCTCCCGCCTCCTTCCTTGCAAAGCTGTTGGTGCTTGTATGCACTCTCAGAACCTCTGAAGTGGAGAGAATGAAGATAATCCCTTGGGTGACCCTATGCCCTTGACTTCAAGACTCATGTGAAGTTGCAAGTCCATATAGTGTCAAGAACCAAACTCTGGCTCAGGCCGTCTGACTTTGGGTGGCGACTGAGCCTGTTTCCTCATCTGTAAAGGGGTATTAACATACATGCCTTGCACAGAGAATGAGGGTTTAGGACTCTTATCAAACCCCAAATCGTCTTCCAGGAAGGTCGAACATATTTGTACTATTAGCAGTGAATGCTCTTACTGAGCACCTACTATGTGCAAATATTGTGCTAAGAACTTTCACCTGTGGAGTGCCTGGGTGGCTCAGTCAGTTGAACATCTGCCTTCAGCTCAGGTCATGATCCGGGGTCCCAGGGTTGGATCCCACATCGGACTCCCTGCTCAGGGAGGAGCCTGCTTCTCCCTCTCCCTCTGCCCCTCCTCCCAGTTCATGTGCTCTCTCTCTTTGGCTCTGCTCTCTCTCTCAAATAAATAAATAAAATCTTAAAAAAAAAAAAAAGAACGTTCACCCGTATTATTTCATTTCAACTTCACCCACCACCTCACAAGTTCCCGTTCTACAGGTGAGGACACTGAGGCTCAGAGAGGAAGTAACTTGTCCAAGGTCACTGGGCCCAGCAACATGAGCCAGGTCATCTCTCCTCTTCTAGTGTTCCTTCCACTTCCAGCAGCCAGAGGTGCCCCAAGATGGGATGGATCCTCTCAGGAGCAACTTGCAAGGCGAGTATTTGTACGTGGCCTGATCACTTAGCTGAGCTCCTATAGGAGATACTGAAGTACCTGGTATGGTCTGGACAGGATGATATCCCAGGAGCCCTCCAACCCTGCACGTCTGGAACAGGATTGAAGGGTGGCTAAAGAGGGCATTTATTAAGCCACACCCTTGGGAGGAGGCAGGGAGGGCCGTGATCACAGTTGGAGTCTGGGGTCCTGAGGCCCAATCACTTTGGGATTTCCCCCAGGGGACTGGGAATTCCTAATACCAGACAGGTCACTGTTGAGTCTACTGGCTGCACTTGGTCACTCCCAAGGCCACTGTGAAGACCTGATGAAAAGGGTAGCAGATGGATGCCATTGCCAGGTCATGCTTGCGTGAATACATACTGCTACTTCACCACCTCTAGTCCAACCCAAGTTTACGTTTACCGTTAACTCCAAGGTCAGAGAACTAGCTCCTCCACTGGTCAGTTGCATAGCCTTTGGGCAAAATCCACCCGCCCCCCAGCCTTAACTTCCTTATCTCTAAAGTACATGAGGATAATAGTATCCACCTCCTAGGTTGTTGTGAGTTTGGAGGGAGATGGATAATCTATGTAACATGCTTGCTCCCTGGCACAAAATCTAAACCATAGGAGATAATGTTGCTTATGATCCTCAGGAAGGTTGGTGTCATTTCCTGGGGCTCGAAGAAGGCTTTGTTTGGCTATTGCAGGCTTTGCCTGGAGAGAGAACCCGTGGGTTCTCTCTATGGGTAATGCATTCAAAAAGGAGCTGAGAGATCTCTCCAGACCCGACTGAACAGGAGGGGCCATCATGGGAGACGACATCGGCCGCAAGGGAAAGGTTAGGTGCAAGGAGCCCAAGAACCAGGACATCTACCTGAGACTGTTGGTCAAGCTGAGCAGGTTTCTGGCCAAACTAACTCCACGTTTAACCAAGTTGTGTTGAAGAGGGTGTTCGTGAGTCGCACCAATGGTGGCCTCTGGCCCTTTCCCAGATGACAGGGAAGATGAAGCTCTTCCTAGCCAAGGGGAGAAACAGCT
Source organism: Eumetopias jubatus (assembly GCF_037043125.1). Taxonomy (NCBI): domain Eukaryota; kingdom Metazoa; phylum Chordata; class Mammalia; order Carnivora; family Otariidae; genus Eumetopias; species Eumetopias jubatus. The sequence continues at coordinate 198,173,720 of NW_028274808.1, read as the reverse complement.
ATAGTTGTAGGGACAGTAACCGATGAGGTGCGTGTCCGAAAGGTGCCCAAACGGAAGGCATGCACGATGCGCGTGGGCGGCCATCCCAGAGCTGCGTCCTTAAACCTGGGGGCAAGATTCTGGCCTTCGAAGTTGGCCCTGGAGTCTCCCAAGGGCTGTGGCACCATCTTGCTCTCTGGTCCACGCAAGGGCTGAGAATGATTCAGGCCTTTCGGCAAAGTCCCAGGAATCCTGCGCAGCCACACCAAATCCTACGTGAGATCCAAGGGCTAGAAGTTCGGGAGCACCAGAGGTGGCCCAGCCAGCCTCCGCTACAAAAACTAACCCCAGGGGCCCCTGGGTGGCTCAGTCGTTAAGCGTCTGCCTTCAGCTCAGGTCATGATCCCAGGGTCCTGGGATCGAGCCCCGCGTCGGGCTCCCTGCTCCGCAGGAAGCCTGCTTCTCCCTCTCCCACTCCCCCTGCTTGTGTTCCCTCTCTCGCTGTGTCTCTCTCTGTCAAATAAATAAATAAAATCTTAAAAAAAAAAAAAAAACTAACCCCAGATCCTAGCTTGTTATTAAAAGAATTTGGGATGCAAATTAAAATTAAAAAAAAAAAAAAAAGGAGCTGAGTTGTTTAAAGAGGAAGGAGGGCAGGGTTTGCTTGGCGTGTGCTGTGTAACTTCCCCTTTTGTTTTCCCACCAGACCTCCCATAAAGCATGTGAGCTTGAAAACGCTTTTGGAATCCAATGTGACTTTGGGGGGCATGCAAAGTGGGCTTCCACCCCCCCCACCTCCTCAGTCTGTACTCATGTCAGCGGCCAGAGTGGTCTGATTTTGGACCTCATTGGATCATGTCTCCCTCCTTCCCTAAACCTTCCGGTAAACAGGCTCCTTCTGACCTGCTCTCACAGACCTCCAAGCCTCCTACAGTAGCCACATGGGCTTTTGCTCTTCCCCAAGTCTGCCCAGTCAGCCTCAGGGCCTTTGCACCCGAATTGCCTCCACCTGTCATACTCTTCCCCCACACACCTATGTGGTTATTTCCTCACTGGGTTCAAGGTGGGTCAGAAGTTATGAATATTCATTTCCTGGGACTGCGGTAACAAAGTACCACAAACGGGGCGGGGGGGGGGGGGGGGAGGGGGGGTGGCTTAAGACAACAGAAATTTATTCTCTCACAGTTCCAGAGGCAGGAAGTCTGAAATCAAGGTGTCAGCAGAACCACATTCCCTCTGAAGCCTCTAAGGGAGAATTCTTTGTCTCTTCCAGTTTCTGCTGGTTCCAGACTTTCCTTGGCTTGTGGCCACATCACTCCAATCTCTCTGCCCCCGTGGTCACTGGGGCATTCACGTGGCCTTCTCTGGGTGTTTGTCTTCTTTTCTTATAAGGACACTATTTGGGTTGCTCAGTTGGTTAAGCGCCTGCCTTCGGCTTAGGTCATGGTCCCAGGGTCCCTGCTTGTGCACTCTCTCCCTCTCCCTCTCTCTCTCTCTCCCTCTCTGACAAATAAACACATAAAATCTGTTTTTTTTTTTTTAAAGGACACTATTCATCAGAATTAAGACCCACCTGGATAAATCCAGAATGAATTCATCTCAAGATCTTTCACTTAATTACATCGGCAAAGACCTTTTTCCAGATAGAGTCACATTCGGAGATTCTTGGTGGACATATCTTTTTTTTTTTTTTTTAAGATTTTGTTTGTTTATTTGACACAGAGAAAGAGAGAGAAAGAGCACAAGCAGGGGGAGCAGCAGACAGAGGGAGAAGCAGACTCCCTGCTGAGCAGTGAGCTCGATGTGGGACTCCATCCCAGGACCCTGGGATCATGACCTGCATTGAAGGCAGGCGCTTAACCAACTGAGCCACCCAGGCGCCCCTGGACATATCTTTTGGGTCCACTGTGCAATCCATTGTATTATGTCCCTAGTAATCTTCCATGGTCATAAATAGCACAACCCCTGTGTTACCTGGGTTTTCTTCTTAGCACTAAGCATCACATGCTTCCTTGCATAATTATTTCTCTCTGGCTCTCTGCCCTGCTCTAACCGTAAGTCCCAGGAGTGCAGGCAGGGCTCTGTCTGCATTGTGCACTGCTGTATCCCCAGCCCCTAAAACCAGGCCTCACACACAGCAGGTGCTCAAATAAGGATTTGTTGAACGACCAAATAAAGATCAGAGGATGCCAAAGATTTACAGCTCCGTTTGGGTCATTCCTAAGAATTGTTACTAACAGCTCATGATGCTATAGTGTTTACAGGGAAAATGAATATAATTGATACTTATTAAAATGGACATTAATGTTTATATGCCATAATTATGTCATAGTCTGATGACAATGCTTAAGTATCCTTGGAGGAAGCTAGCATCTTCCAGAAAGAAGTGAGCAGGTACATCAGGTATGCTCATGGCACAGAGGTAAGTGGCTTTGCTTCTCAGAGCCAACATGGAAAAGTTGGACTGGGTGACTCGGCCGCTTGGCAGTTGCATAGCCTTGGGCAAAGTTCCTTTCCTGGGGCGCCTGGGTGGCGCGGTCGGTTGAGCTTCTGACTCTTGGTATCAGCTCGGGTGGTGATCTCAGGACCATGAACTCAGGGTCGTGAGATCAACCCTGCATCGGGCTCTGTGCTGAGCCCAGAGTCTGCTTGGGTTTCTCTTTCCCTCTGCCCCTCCCCCCCCAAATAAATACATTAAAAAAAGAAAGAAAGAAATTCTTTTCTTGCTAAGGCCCTTTTTTAAAATTAATTTTATTTATTTATTTGAGAGATAGAGCACTAGTTGGGGGGATCGGCAAGCAGAGGGAGAAGCAGACTCCTCGCCAAGCAGGGAGGCCAATGAGGGGCTCGATCCCAGGACCCTGGGATCATGACCTGAGCTAAAGGCAGATGCTTTACCGACTGAACCACCCCTTTTGGCTCAGGCCAGGAGAATCCATGGCAGGAACGCCACCTGCCCTGCCTCTCCTGACCAGAAGCACCGTCTCTACTGCCTCTCCAGAGCTTGGGACTTCCACAGCTGAGCGGCATCCCCCTGGAGGTAAGTGGAGAGGATCTGGGTCCAGCCCTCACCTTGAGCAGGAACTCTGCTCACCCTTAGCCATCATTTGCTGTGGCAGAAAGAAGGTCCCCAAAAGCATGACAGCCGGGATAGTGCTTCTAACGGGGGGAGATTTTGGAGGTTGGGGCTCAGGCTCCACATGGGGATGCTGGGGTCCCAGAAGACGATTCTCTACTCAGAGGGGTGGGCAGCCAATGTAAGTGAAGGGGTTTTGGCAGGAGCCGAACAGAGCAAATTCAGCAAATTCGTCCTTCACACCCCATTCCCCTGATACACTATGATCCGGCAATATGGAGAGGAACAAGAAAGAAAACCCATGCCATCGAGCTTCTGCTCTGTCCCTACATCACCTCGCTGCATTCTCAAAAGTACTCCCATTCATTGTGCAAACGGGTAAACCGAGGCCCAGGGAAGTGAGTCACCTGAAGAAGGGTCACCCAGCGTACGAAGCTCCGGGCGAGTCTTGCCTTTCAACACCACACCCGGCATAGTTAGTGCCTCTGCTGTGGGTCCTCCGGCCTTCAAACCTGGGGCGCTTCTCAGCTCTGATGAACTCATTCGTCCTCCCAAGTCCAGCTCATGTGTCTTCTTCTCTGGGCAAATCTCCCGAGAGGTGCCCTACCGTCCCCGTCTCCGGCCGCCCCCCCACCTGGCACTGCAATGCGTTAGCTGCCCTGTCTGTCGTCCCCACAAGTCTCTTTATCTCCAGCCCCTCTGGCCCAGCTGATAGTCTGTGCTCCGCAGGACCTTGTGGAACCAGGCTCCAGGCCTGGCCCAAATGCCACCTCCTCCAGGGTGCCCTTCTGGGGCCCGTGAAGGAAGAGTGAAGCCTTCCTCTCTACCAGGAATTCCATTGACCTGCCTCTGAAAAACCCTACCCAACTAGCAGTCTGCCCTTCTTCACAGGATCTATTCCTGTTTGTTTGCTTGTCTGTTGCCTGTCCTCCCTAAGACGATGTCGGGACCCGGCGCAGAACAGAGCTTGGTGCACAGAAGTTGCTCAAGGAAGAAGACCATTCCCAGCGCCCAGCAAGGGTCCCTGGTCAGGGAGGGCCCTCAGGCCTGTTGGAGCCCTAAGAACGAACCTGGGCCTCCCAATCTCTCCCCTCCCCAGACCTTCGAGCTGGAAGGGCCCAGGTGCCCTCCCAACCTAACCCGCATGTAGGAGTGGAGACACAAAGCCCAGAGAAGGTGAGTGGTGTGCCCAGGCTCACACAGCAGAAGTCGCCTGACACCCCGTTCTCCTGACTCCATGCCCACTGATTCCTCCTCTCTTCCAGGTTGCCTTCTGTGTCTTCCCCCAGTAAAGCATTCGGCTCTTTCTGGAAGCCACCCTCTCCCCCTGAATTTTACCCACTCAGTGGGCACCTGGCCAGGAGGTTTCTGGTGGGGAGTTGCTGGTGGGGAAGCCACTCAGACCCAGGTCTGAATTCTTCCTCTCATGCTTGCCAGTGAAGGGACCTGAGCAAATTGGGTCAAATTTTTTTTAATTGTAGTAAAATATACGTCTTGTAAAATAGACTATCAGCCATCTCTAAGTATACAGTTCAGTGGTACTAGATACATTCACAATGTTGTGCAACCACCACCACCGTCCATCTCCATAATCTTCATCTTCCGAAACGGAAACTGACCGCGGGGAACTCTCCCCATTCTGCCCTCTCCCACCCCCAGCCCTCGGCAGCCACTGTCTCCTTTCTGTTTCTAGGAGTTTGACTCCTCTGGAGACCTCATGTAAAGAGGAATCATCCGGAATGTGTCTTTCCACGACTGGCTTACCTCACTGAGCACAATGTTTCCAAGCTCCATCCATGGTACTGCAGGTGCCAGGATGCCCTTCCTTTTTAGGGCTGAGGAACATTCCACTGCACGGATGCACCACACTTGGTTTATCGGCTCGAGCGTCCATGGATAGACACTTGGGTGGCTTCCACCTCATGGTTATTGTGAATCATGCTGCTATGGTTCATTTCTTTTTAAGGCTTATTCCTCACTTGAGAAATGGTGTCCCTGTCCTCATATGCTTACATGAATTCATTTGCCTGCTATTTGCTTCACAAGCCACGGAGGCCTTTTTAAACAGGAGGAGAATGCCAGCATTTGCTGGGCACTCACTGCATGCCATGGGCAATTTTGTGGGCTCTTCGGGTACTTATGAAGCAAATGCTTCACAATCCTATGAGGCAGGTGCCATCACTATCCCATTTCACCAAAGCAGGGTCGGCCACGTGGCTGTGCTTATCCCAACCACCTGCCGAGTGCAGTGTGTTCACGGATCCACAGGGGGCTGTCCTCACAACCCACCACCACAGGCCCAGTGGGGGGGGGGGGGGGCAGTTCCAGTTGTCCTGGGGAGGAAGATGGAGAAAGATGCTAGAAGGTTCTGCAGTTCATCTACTTGGCCAGAAGGTGCCCACTTGTTCCTGCAAAGGAGATTCCTGTTTGACCCATCGTCTGAAAAACAAAACAACAAAAGTCATGTAGGAGTTATGTGAAAACTCCCATTTCATACATCTCTTTGGGGAAAAAAAGGCTAGAAAACCCTACATTCTGTCTAGTTGACACCATCAAAGGGAATATCAAACATTATATTCACAGGGATGTGTTCATTTAACACCCAAACCATCAGAACCCATCACCTAGGGGCGCCTGGGTGGCTCAGTCAGTTGAGTGTCTGACTCTTGATTTCGGCTCAGGTCATGATCTCAGGGTCATGAGATCGAGCCCCTCGTCCAGCTCCGTGCTGGATGTGGAGCCTACTTGGGATTCTCTACCTCCCTCTCCCTCTCCCTCAGCCCCTCCCCAGCCCTGCTCACATGCACACGCTCGCTCTTTCTCTCTCTCTCTCTCAAAAAAAAAAAAAAAAAAGTATCCATCACCTAACTCATTTCCACAGTCAGATGGGGACAAAGCTGGATGCATCTCCGTGGAAACCTTGCCTGAAGGGGGAAATTGCCCTAAAATGACCACACCCTGTGTCCATCAGACACTCTCCCCATTTGTGGCTTGATTTATAGCATCACCGGGACCATTGGAATTTCTGCCTTGAGACCATCTGGCCTAATTACCCCTGTGGCTGGCACAGGGCCCAAAACTGGTGTTGGTTTTGAGGCAAAGGTCCTGGTGGGTCCTCAGAAGAGTCCTCTCCCATGCAACCCCAAAACCTCCGCTACCTTCCGGGCCGTGTCCACGTTGGCTGGGACAATTTGTCAGCTGCACCAGGCTTGGAGAAATCAGCTGGTTCTTTGCATCCAGGAAAGAAATAAACAAACAAACCTCTTTTACCTCTAAGCAGTTGGCAGTTTGGGGAGGAAGCAAAGAATTTATTCCTTGTTATTCTTTTCTGTAAAGGAGAGGGTAACAGAGCTAGAACTACCCGCTCCCTGACAATTCTCCTTCCTTGAGAGCCTACTGTGAGCCCGGTATTTGCACCCATCTACTCTCTGCCAGCTTGGTGATCCCTCGAGGCCCCCACCCCCTCTGTCAGGTGAGCACATCGAGGCTCTGAGGGGACCAGTGAGTGAGTCCCCCAAGGCTGCTAAGCAAGGAAGCTGCCGAGAAAGGATTCGAACCCAGCTCTGGCCAAAGCCAAAGACATGCCCCTTCTCCACCCTGAGTGTCGCGTCCATTCCCTTCCTGGCTTTTTGCCTCAATCGTTCTGGTTCAAGAGAAAGTCTGAGGTTGTGGTGGGTGGGGCCTGGTCAGGGGCAGGGGCTTGGAAGAGGTGATTCAGGGTGCAAAGTCAGCAAAACCTAGTGTCTGTTGAGTCTGAGCTGCCAAGACCCTCAGAGCTGGGGTCCGTGGAGTGAGGGCTCAGGATTGAGGTTTGGGGTTCTTTGACCATAAACAGGCCTTAGGGCAAAGATTCAGTGCCAATGTTTTATGATGGAGGTGAGGTCAGCAGAATAATGGCCCCCAGAGATGTCTACCTCCCTGTCCCCGGAACCTGTGCATCTGCAAGAGGAACTTTGCAGGGGTGATTAAGGTTATGGACCCTGTGATGGAGAGATTATCCTGGATTATCTATCTGATAATCTAATCATGCAAGTCCTTAAAATTGGAAGGGGGACAAGGACAGAAGAGTGGATCAGGGAGACGCCGTAGGAGAAGGACTTCACCTGCGGGCTGAGAAGTTGGAAGAGGGGCCATGAGCCAAGGAATGCCAGAAGCCTCTAGAGGCTTCCAAGGCTGTGAGCTCCTGCTGGCAGGGCAGGTGTGCCGAACCGGGCTCTGCTTCCTCTGTAAGAGGTACCTGGAGCCCAGTCTTCCCAATGCGGGGGCCTGGGCTCCTGGTGGGCGTAAGCAGAGACCCTCAGGGGCATGAATTCTGACAGCCAGAGAGAGCCCTCAGGTAGAGCTGCAGGTGCTAGAAACTGGAGGTTGGTAAAGGAGGCCTCCACGGCATCTAGAGGGAACATACAGGGACGAGACAGTGGATCGAGGCTGTGGTGCGACTGGTTGAGTTCCAGAGTCCACAGTCTTTCTAAGATGCTGATCCAACATTTCACCCCCTGCTCTGCAGACTCTCTTGGCTCTGCATTGCCCCACAGTCCCATCTTGCCTCTCCTGTGATGGGGTCTGCCTACTTCCCCAGCCCAACCCTACATCCTGCCCCACAGGCACCCACCCTCCAGATGCACCCAGCCGTTCGCACTTCTCCGTGGCTCACATTCATCACACCCCTCTGCCTTTGCAAATGCTGTTCCCACTACCTGGAATGCTCCCCGCACCTCTTCTTAACTACTGTGTCTCCCATGTGACCTATTTCTGGGAACCCTTCCCTGCTACCCCCCCCCCACCGCCAGGCTGGGGGAGAGGTCTCTCTCGCAGCATCCCCTGCATGCTAGGCCCTCTTGGGCCCCCACCTCACAGTGCTGGGCTCGACGTGAGCTCCTGCGGGGGCGGGGCAGCTGTGCCTGACTCGGCTTTGCCTCCTGGGCACCCAGCCCAGGGCCTGGCACGCACGGGCTCAGGGGAAGACTCTGCTCTACAGAACCCGAGTCATGGGAAAGGCACGCGTTGCTGCCCACAGCCCAGCCCCTGGCCTCTCCACCCGGCTATTTTTATTTCTTCCCCCTGCAGAGCTGAGGCCTGCAGGGCAGGTTCTCAAACCCAGCCAGCGAGACCAGCCAGGCAGAGTGAAGGCACTTGCGGGTACTGCCCCAGCCAGAGGCCAGCTGCAGGGGCCGTGGGAGCTCCTCCTCTGGAGCACAGCGCCTTGACCTCAGCTGGAGAACTGTACCTGAGAGCCACCAGGGACTGCAGACACCAGCTCACCGCCTGGACAGAGTCCCCTAAGGGAGAGCTGTGTGACCTTGAACAAGTCACGCATGTCACCTCCTCTGCCAGATAGGTGGGGTCTAGCCCTCTTTTGCAGATTATTCTGAGGATCAAATGATAAGACGATAAGTCTAACTGGAATGTCATGTTAAATAGGGAAAACAATCACATGATTCAAAATGCAAAATCTAGAAAGGCGTATTCACAGAACCACAATGAGCTATTACCTCACACCTGTCAGAATGCCTAAAATCAAAAACACAAGAAACAATGCTGGCAAGGATGTGGAGAAAGGGGAACCCTCGTGCACTGTTGGTGAGAACGCAAACTGGTGCAGCCACTCTAGGAAACAGTATGGAGGTTCCTCAGAAAGTTAAAAATAAAAGTACCCTACGATCTAGTAATCACACTACTGGGTATTTATCCAAAGGGTACAAAAACACTAATTCAAAGGGATACATGCACCCCCATGTTTATAGGAGCATTACCTACAAGAGCCAAATAACGAAGCAGCCCGTTGTCCATTGATTGATGAACGGATAAAGCAGCAGTACATATATTCAGTGGAATATTACTCAGCCCTAAAAAAGAATGAAATCTTGCCATTTCCAACGACATGGATGGAACCAGAGGGTATTATGCTAAGCGAAGTAAGTCAGTCAGAGAAAGACAAGTAGCATATGATCTCACTCATAGGTGGAATTTAAGAAACAAAACAAAGGAACAAAGGAAAAATGAGACAAACAGAAAACGAGACTCTCTCTCTTTTTTTTTAAAAGATTTTATTTATTTGACAGAGAGAGACACAGCATGAGAGGGAACACAAGCAGGGGGAGTGGGAGAGGGAGAAGCAGACTCCCCGCTGAGCAGGGAGCCCGATGCGGGGCTCGATCCCAGGACCCTGGGACCGTGACCTGAGCCGAAGGCAGACGCTTAACGACTGAGCCACCCAGTCATCCCAGAAAACGAGACTCTTAACTCTAGGGAACAATCTGATGGTTACTGGAGGGGAGGGGAGTGGGGGGATGGGGGAAACAGGTGGTGGGGATGAAGGAGCGCACCTGTCGTGACGAGCACCGGGTGATGTATGGAAGTGTTGAATCACTATATTGTACCTGAAATCCATATAACACTGTATGTTACCTATGCTAGAATTAATTTTAAAAATATATTATTTGGAAAAATATGTATATATTATTTGGGATTGTCCTAGCAAAAAAAAGGGGGGGGCACCTGGGTGGCTCAGTCGTTGACTGTCTGCCTTCAGCTCAGGTCATGGTCCCAGGGTCCTGGGATCGAGCCCCGCGTCGGGCTCCCTGCTCCGCAGGAAGCCTGCTTCTCCCTCTCCCACTCCCCCTGCTTGTGTTCCCTCTCTCGCTGTCTCTCTCTCTGTTAAAAAATAAATTAAAAAATCTTGAAAAAAAAAAAAAGGAGTATTTTACTCAGTGCCAATCCAGTCCTCATCTCTAGGCAGCCAGCTGGCTAGCTTCCCTAAAGTCCGCCAGTGTGGCTGTTTTTTCTCTCGCTCTCCTCCTTCCCTCCCCCTTCCCTTCCCCCCCTTCCCTCCCGCCTTCCCTCCCCCTTCCCTCCCCCTTCCCTCCGTCCTTCCCTCCGTCCTTCCCTCCCCTTCCCTCCCCCCTCCCTCCGTCCTTCCCTCCCCCTTCCCTCCGTCCTTCCCCCCTTCCCTCCCCCCTTCCCTCCCCCTTCCCTCCCCCTTCCCTCCGTCCTTCCCTCCCCTTCCCTCCCCCCTCCCTCCGTCCTTCCCTCCCCCTTCCCTCCCCCCTTCCCTCCCCCTTCCCTCCCCCTTCCCTCCGTCCTTCCCTCCCCCTTCCCTCCCCCCTCCCTCCGTCCTTCCCTCCCCCTTCCCTCCCCCCTTCCCTCCCCCTTCCCTCCCCCTTCCCTCCCCCTTCCCTCCCCCTTCCCTCCCCCTTCCCTCCCCCTTCCCTCCGTCCTTCCCTCCCCCTTCCCTCCCTCTTCCGTCCCTCCTTCCCTCCCCTCCTTCTATCTCTCTCTCACATGGAGAGCCGGAGGTGGTTTACCGGAATATACGAGTGTGTGTGTTTATACTCACACACACACACACACACACACACACACGTATCACCATGGTGGAGAACCCGATCTGCGCCCTGTGCTTTGGCATGCAGTCGGTGCTCATAAGTGGTAGCTTTTATGCTTCACTGCCTGTCATCCTCAGCTTCCTAACCACCCGTGGTCAGCTCCTGTGCACTGAGTGAGCAGCTACCAGGCACTGTGCTAGGCTCCCTGCAAATCTTATCTCCATTTTATGGATGAGGAAATGGAGGCTCAGGGAAGCTGGGTGACTCGGCCAAAGTCACATAGCCGGCTGGTGGTAGAGCGAGGAGTCAGGCCCCGGTTTGGAAGCTAAAAGTCGGTGCTCAGAGCTACTGAGCTTCCCTATCGAGGCCACTGTGCTGCCTGACCCCACACTTGCTCGGGACAAGCGTCTCTGGTTCCAGGTACGACAGGTGCACCGAGGCTGTCCCTGTGCAGGCTTCACATCCTTTGGACGATCAATAGGGAGGAGTGTATCTACCCAGCCTGCCACACATCTGACAGGGCCTTATCTTCCTCCTGGAGTGACAGGGGTCAGGCTGGAGGACCCATGCCAAGCAGCCCACCCCCATGTGACGCCCTAACACCCAGAGAGCACAGGGATTCGCAGTAAGTCACACAGCAAGGGAGTGACAGGCCCAGAGCCAGAACGGAAGCCAGCCCTGCCCAACCCCGTCATATGGGAAATGTTTAATCAGTGCTGCAAAGGGCGCTGACCTGTGCCTTATCAGGGTACCCCCAAACATCGCTGGGATTCCCAGTCCCAGGCCCGGAACCCTCTCATGAAACCCCGAGCTCCCACAGGGCAGGACCCCCCACAGCTTAGTTACCTCTGGGGTCCCATCCCCGCCACCCCCCACCACAGCGCTGCTGGGACAGAGCCTGGAATAAGGTCACATGAATGCATGAAAAATTCTGCTCCTCTGACATCAGGCATTGCTGATTTGAATCTAGGCTCATAAAGTAAGAACTCTCGGCATGTTGAAATTCTGTCATATGTAGGTAGCCCCGGGAGTGGGAGGCCCTGGACTTCAGATCGGGGTGTTTCCCTGAATCCCAGTGGTCCTACTTACAGTGTGTGACATTGGGCAAGTTGCTTAACGTCTCTGACCCTGTTTCCTCGTCTCTGAAAAGGAAATAATAAAACCTACCACAGAGGTCACGGGGAGGACAAAATCAGGTGGATCCGGTTAAAGTACCTGGCACATAAGGTTAAAACCACATTCACCCCACAACAGCCCTAATACATCCTGGACCCCGTTTCTGTGCAGACATGGCACTGGGCTCTTGAGATCCTTTCTGGGGAGGATGGAGTCATTTGGAAGTTTGCTCTGAGTTCTCACACCTCTTACGTCACTCAGTCACCTGACGTAGAACACGCTCGCTAGCTTGTCCGCTCTCTGTTGTCCCTGCTCTAGAATGCCAGGCCCGGGAGGTCAGGGGCTTCTTGGATCTGTTCACCACTCCATCCCCAGCACCTGGAACCGCCTGGCTCGCTTGTGGGAGCCGTCTGTTGAAGATCCATCGAATGATCACTCACTTCAGTAACAGATAAGGGAACACCTGGCATCTTGCAGATGGGGAAACCAAGGCACAGACAGGTAGGAGCAGCTTCTTCTCTCTAAGGCATGACCACCGTCTCCCACCACAGGCACTGGGGGCGCTCAGACTGCAGGCCCCGGAGCCACACTGCCTGGGTTCCAGGCCTGGCTCAGCTGCCTACTGGCTGTGTGACCTAAGGCAGGTCACTTGAGCTCCCTGGTCCTCAGTTTTCTGCCTGCAAATGGAAGTGAGAATAGTAGTTGCCCCCACAGGGCTGGTGTCAGAAGACACGAGGTCTCTCCGTGAAGTGACCTGTACAGGGCAGGACAGAGGGCACCTCCAGGAACTGCCAGCTCTCAGCACGCTGTCTCTAACAGTCAGAAGGCACAGATCCAGGGAGCTCATTCAACCACAGTCACCCTGTTCAATGCCAGGCTCTGTCCACCACCCCACACCCATCCCACCAGCTGGATGTGGACACCACCCACACCTGGCAAGTGAGCCAGGCTGCGCAGTGGGATCCCGAAACAGTTGGGGCGCTCCATCCCAGGCGGGGCCTGGCCTGGGGAACCTGCTATCAGCACCACACTCGGCTCCTGGGAGTGGGCACGCCCATGTTGCTGGCCTGATGGCCCATTTTGGCTGCAACTGCTCAGGCCTGGGCTGGGAAGGGAGCAGAAAGGGGTTGCAGGCTTGGCAGGGAGCCCAGGATGCGGGACAGGAATGGGCTCGAGCTCCAGAGGACCCCTTACCCATCTCTGGAGGGCCTGACGTCCTTGACCAGACTCACAAGGACCCGATGGCCGTTCTGGAAGCCAGAGTATCTGTATACAATGAGCCACAGGTCTGTACAGCAGAAAATAATCATGTCCGTAGTCACGCTCCCCCGGGACAGAATCACATTCTGGTTAAGAACTTGGAAGCCCACACTGGAGATCACTTTGGGGAAGATCACTTGGGACAAGCTTCTGTAAAGAGTTGGTGTGATATGGTTCAAAGAACAAGGGTTTTGGGGCGCCTGGGTGGCTCAGTTGTTAAGCGTCTGCCTTCGGCTCAGGTCATGATCCCGGGGTCCTGGGATGGAGTCCCGCATCGGGCTCCCTGCTCCGCGGGAAGCCTGCTTCTCCCTCTCCCACGCCCCCTACTTGTGTTCCCTCTCTCGCTGTGTCTCTCTGTCAAATAAATAAAATCTTAAAAAAAAAAAAAAAAAGAACAAGGGTTTTGTTGCCAGATAGACCTGCCTCTGTCAATTATCGTTTATGGGACCTTGGACAAATAATGACCCCAGCCTCAGTCTCCTCACCTGAAAAATGGGCATGACAGTTCTTCCTCATAGGCATGTTAAGTGTGAAAGCGTACATAAAACCCTTCCTTCCAGAAAATCCTTTTAGCAGCTAGAAAGGACAGCACATCAGTGATTCTTCGGGTGTCCCCGGGTAGGATGGGAACTCTGCATCCTTGCCATGGGGGCCCATCAGCCCCACCTTGCAACCATTACTCATCATGATTAGAGGGCTTTATTGGGAAGCCAAAGGATGATCAGAACTTCGCATGGGCTCTTGTATCTATCTGAATTTGGTTCATGCCTAGTGGCACGGGGCTCTGCGGGACCCTCCCGCTACTACAGGCCTGGGGTTTATGCACAGCTCCTGTCTAAAGGGTAACGGTCTCGTGTGCCTCTTTCCACCGCGGAGCGGGCCTGCTGTGGGGGTTGGTATGGAACAGGTGGCCTGAGTGTCAGAGCTAAATTTGAGTCCTGACTCCACTGTGAGATTTTGGACAAGCTACTTAAGCTCTCTGAGCCTGTTTCCTCTTTTGGAAAGTGGCCTAACATGGCCCTGGAAAAGGTTAGTCAGTGTCTGTGACGGGCTCAACAGAGGAAGAACGTCTTCCTCCCATCCCCGGGGAGGGGGTGCCCTTTCTCCCCCCGCTCTGGAGACAGATGCTGAAAACTGTTGGGGCGGGGGAACCCCAGGGGGCAGGCTGAGGCCCCAGGAAGACAGGAGTTGCCTGATGAGGAGGCTTCCAACGCGGACTTGGGGGAAGCTGTCAGCTGTGCTCCCCCAGCCCCTGCTGCCCCCTGGAGGGTCTTGCGGGGGGGGGGGGCCCTGAGTGCAGGCGTCATGACGACAGGGAAACAAGCTCATGGCTACAAAAAGAGGAGCTACAAGTCTCTGATGGGCCCTGGACCCTCTCAGAGAGGGGGCCGAGTATGGGGAGAGGAACTGTTAAAAGCCCAGAACCTTGGACTCTGCCACATCTGCTCCTTATCAGCTCTGCTCAGGTCCCTTTAGAATCAGGATGGCGGTGTCCTGGGTCTCAGGGGAAGGAGTGGGCAGTGGCCGGCTAGGGAGGAAAACAAGGCAGCCAGGCCCTGAGCCAATGGGAGGAAGCCCAGCTGGGCCGGGAGAAGTGCCCCGGGGCTTAACATTTCAGTCTCCTGTGAGTCCCCAGGAGCTTCCCAGGGCCTCCCACGTTGGTGCCATGAAGCTGAGTCTGTCAGGGCAGGGGCTCCTGGCTGGGGCCCTGCACTCAGACACCAGAATCTGGGTGCGGTGACCTCCCAGAGGGGGCATGCTCCTGGGATGCAGGCCCCAAGGTGCATCAGGAAGCTCCCTGGTCGCGGGGGGCTGGCCACCCCAGCACTCACTCTGAAGGCACTGGACATGCCCTGGGGAGAAATGATTCCAGCAGGGACCTCAAAGAGCAAGGAAAAGAATGCTCGCCTAAAAGGGGTGTGCTAGTTAGACTCACTTGGGCGTTGCTGTGAAGGCCTTTTGTCAGTGGGTTCACATCTATAATCAGTTGCTTTGAAGTACAAGATCATCCTCAGTAATGTGGGTGGGCATCATCCAATCTGTTGAAGACTTTAGGAGCAAAACTCGGTTTTTGTAAGAAAGAAGAGATTCTGCCCGTGGATGGCAGAGTCTCTCCGGCTCGCAGATCTGTCCTGCAGATTCCAAAGGTGCCTGCCAGACCCCACAATCATATAAGCCAATTCCTTAAAATAAACCTCTGTTTCTCCGGTGGAAGCTGGCTGAGAAAGCAGGAAACGGGCATCCCATCCCCATTCCACCTTCCCCTTCCTTCCTGGAGAGCCGACTGGGGGCCCGTGACGTCCCCGACACGGTGCTAGACCCAGGTGGGGAGAGGCGGACGCGGCAGACACCGCACAGCCCAGCGGGGAAGACTTGTAAGGAAAGGGCCGCGTGCACGTGAATGGGGAGCCCTGGCTCGAAGCCCACTGGTACTTGCAGACTGGGCTTGGCTGGTTCTCCAGGGCTGGTCACACACGGGTCTTCACTCTGCGTTCAGTGGTATCATTAATACTGGCAGCTTGAAGCTGCCTGTGCCCAGAGTGTCCACACTATGGAAACTGGAAAATGCTGCAAATCAGGACCCACCCACCCCCTCCACCACCCCCAGCTTTCCAGCACACCATTGGCTAGAAGAATATAACAAAGGACCAACATAGATTGGGGGGTTGGAGGAACCAAGGAGGGCTTCCCTGCGGGGGATGATTTCTGAGGGAGGCCCAAAGACCAGTCAGGATTTAACTTACTGGTGAGCGAAGGGAATAGCAGCTCGCAAGACAGAACAGCACGTGGGAAGGTTCTGAGGAGAGAAAGAGCCCCATGGTTCGGCCACTGGCTCACTTGTCTGAGTTTCCCCCCAGACCAGGGGCGCCCGAAAGGTGTACACTGCAAGTCTTGCTCAACATCTCTGTATCTGCAGGCCCAGCAAAGCCACCCTCTCAGACTCGTTGCTACACCTGTTTCTTCATCTGAAAACTGGGAAGAGCGGAAGGGTAGGTCTTGGAGTCAGTGCAGACTCTGTCCTAAGCTCAGTGGGAAGCCACAGGGCAGAGACATGATCTGATTGATACTTTTTTAAGGTTTTATTATATTTATTTGAGAAAGAGAGTGAGAGAGAGAGAGAGCATGAGCGGGGTGAGGAAAGGAGCAGAGGCAGAGGGAGAAGCAGACTCCCTGCTGAACAGGGCTCGATCCCAGGACTCCAGGATCACGACCCGAGCCAAAGGCAGACGCTCAACCGACTGAGCCACCCAGGCGCCCCTGATTAATAATTTTTTTAAAGATTTTATTTATTTATTCGTGAGAGACAGAGAGACAGAGAGAGAGAGTGAGAGGCAGAGGGAGAAGCAGGCTCCCAAGGAGCAGGGAGCCCGATGCGGGGCTCGATCCCAGGACCCTGGGATCATGACCTGAGCCGAAGCCAGACGCTTAACGACGGAGCCACCCAGGCGCCCCTCCTTTACTTATTCTTTCTGATACTCCATCTCATATTGTTTTATCACCGATTTTCCTTCCTTCCTTCCCTCCCTTCTCTCTCCTTCCTTTCTCCTTCCTTCTCTCTCTTTTAAAAATAATTTCCTGGAGTGTTAATTGACAGATTTGAGTGTTCGGTGGGTTTGGCCAACTGCACACACTCCTAACTACTGCTCCAATCAGGACACCTCGAGTCCCTTTCCAACAGACTCTCCCCCTCCCCAAAGCAACCCCTGTTCTGATTCCTCTCCCTATGAATTTGTTTCCACCTGTTTTTGAACTCCCTATGCATGGGTCAGGTTGGCTCTTTCTTTTCCTGCTTGAATTGCAAGATGACATGGGGAATAGAGGGGGACGTGAGGCAGGGCTGTGGTCAGAGTCTTTTGCTAAGGGAACAGTTTCTGCACAGCAAGTCCTTGGGGCCTGGCTCCCACAGGCGGGGCGGACGTGTCACATCACATCCTCTCCCCCCACCAGCCTGCTCCCTGCCTCCCTGTGGCACGCTGACCCACCTTCTCTCTGGAAGCCCTCCCTGACCCACCTGCTGCTGTCGGCACCTCTCACCCAGAACTTTCCTCCACAGCCCCCAGCTCAATCATGATGAAATCACAGGTTGTATTATTTTTCTTGAACACCTGTGTCCTCCACACAGGTGAGCTCCCAGGGCACGCCTAGGTGTGCTGTGGCCACATCGCATCCCCAGGTGCAGCTTGTCCATGATTCACGCGTGCTCAGTAAAGGCTGGTTGAACAATTGCTTGTAGGAGAGTGTGTCTGTGTGTGCGCATGCGTGTGCATGCGGGAGAGAGGAAACAGTGTGAGCAAGCATGGGCCAAGCAGCACCGAGGGGCAGGGACAGCCCTGCCTGGGGGGGCCTAGGGCACAGCACCCTACGCTGGGATTTATTGAGCCTGACACTGCCCCACATGCTTTACCTGGATGCAGTCTTGCCATCCCAACCAGCATCCATGAGGAAAATACCTCCATCACTCTCTGTAGAGACCAGGAAATACGCCGAGGGAGTTCAGTCCTGCAATTTCAGCCAGCTCACCCCAGGCTAGCATCCCCTGTGCTCTAAGTCGAAGCAGTTAAAAGCCCCCCTATGGTCAAGAGGCAAGGACATGGACCCCACTTCTAAATGCAAGAAGCAGCAAAGAGGGGCACCTGGGTGGCTCAGTTATTTAAACGTCTGCCTTCAGCTCAGGTCATGATCCCGGAGTCCTGGGATCGAGCCCCGCATCGGGCTCCCCGCTCTGCGGGGAGCCTGCTTCTCCCTCTCCCTCTGCCTGCCGCTCTGCCTATTTGTGGTCTCTCTCTGTCTGTCAAATGAATAAATAAAATCTTAAAAAAAAAAAAGTTACAGAGGCCATGCATCCTGTCTGCACACGCCGGTCGTGGGGATGTCGGAGATCGGGGCGTCCTCTGGCACCCACAGCTCCCCAGCGGGGGCAGGCGGCCCGGCCCGGCTCCAGCAGCTGGCTGGCTGTAGGCCACTTCCATCCTCGCTCAGGCCTCCTAGCCTCTCTCCTCTGGATGGGCCGTTCAGCTCTTCAGGAATCGGAGTCCTCTGCCCCACTTCCATTGCCAACCGCCAGGCTAGGGCCTCCTGCGCACCCGCTGGGCTGCTTTTCTACAACGGGAAAATGGGTCGAATGCCCAAACATGAGCCTCAGTCCACCCTTGGCACCCAGAGGTGGGAGGAAAGGACTGCGTGGTGAGCATTCAGGGCCGTGCGGTGACACTGAGTAACGGCTGGGCTGGGGGACAGAGCTGCCTTTGTCCTCGGCCAGCCAGGGGATGCCTCCCCTTGGAGGCTGGTGACATGGTGTTCCCTCCGAGGCAGGAGGACAGGGCTGCAGGCTGCGTTCCGACTGGGTGGGGAGCATGTGCACGAAGGGCGGGCGTCTGGCAGGGACTGGGGCCCGGGAGGCCAGACTCCGGCCCAGGTAGATGACTTGACCATCGCGTGGGGCAGGGGGTCCAGAAGGTCAGGTTTGGGAAAGGCATAAGGAGGAACAAAACAGGAGCTTTGGTGATGGGGAGAGGGGGGCCGACGCCGGGGCTGATGAGAAAGGGCATTGCAGTGCTTGATGATTGCTTGCACATGGGGGCCTTGACCATGGGTCAGGGTCAGATTTCTGGTGGAAGGTGGTGCTCGCACTGAGACAGGATCCCAGGAGGAGGAGCAGCTTGGGGGCCCCGGGCTATTTTGGGGGTGCCAGAGACATCCAAGGAGAAATCACCAGGAAGGTCTGGTGGATAATAGAAAGGTCTGGCCTGCGGGAGTCATCCAGGGGGGCCTTCACCCCTCCTAATCCTCCACATCTGAGGATGTTATGGGGTAGAGCTTGATTTCCTAGGGACCCAGAGGTCCCTCTGATCCTAAGAGCGCCCCCAAGGCAGCAGCCTTCAAAGGGGCTGTGTTGCACTCCAGGGGTCCGCAAGGACTTTCCCAGGGGCATGTGGGTGCTGAGCGCTTAAGGACCTCAATTTCCAGGTGGTCCCCTATTGGGAGGCCAGAGCAGTGCTCCTTCCCCATTTCCCCCCAAGTCCCCCACGCACGTCTCCTGCCCTGTGAGAGAGAGGCCAGTCTCCTCCACCCTGGATCGCAACCCAAGCCACAGTGTGGGCAGAGCCTCTCCATCCGGGCACAGGGCCAGGCCTTCCCTGTCTTTGTCCCGACATACCTCCAGCAGGGGCAGGAGTGGAGATGGACTGGCCACAGTGGCTCACGTCGGCCATTCTGGGTTCACCCATTTAGCATGGGGGAGAGAGAACTCTCTGGTTTTTTGTTTTGTTTTGTTTTTTGGTTTGGTTGGTTTTTTTAAGGAACAGGACCTTTTTTTTTAAATATTTTATTTTATTTTTATTTTAAGTAGGCTCCCCGCCCAGTGTGGGGCTCGAACTCACGACTCTGAGATCAAGAGTTGCACGCTCTGCCAAGTGAGTCAGGAGGCCCTGGAACATGAGTCTTTCATTCCCCTGTCGGAGCAATTGTCTTGTAGGAGCGAAGCCAAAAGCTTCTTGTGAGAAGGACTGAAGGCATGTCTTATCGGCATGACTTATTCATACCCTTAATCATCTTTCATTTATCTAGAACTCGGAAGGGAGGTGATGGCCCTGACGATGAGTATTGCCACCTTTGTTGGAACTGAAAGACGAAGCCAGACTTCCTCTCAGAAAAAGCCTGTCTGATTGGCTTACTGCGGTGACGAGGAGGGCTGTCTTTGCCGCCCGGTTATGTGGTGGGTATTTTCCACAGACTGAGTGAAATCTATAAATCTATAACTTTAACATTTTGATGAAAATATACAGAAAGCATATGACAGGGCATGGAATAATTTGGGGTGACATTATGACATTAACAACATTTTCATTTCCCCAGTTCTTTCTGTGTACGTCTGGTTAAAAAAAGGGTTTTTGATGATAACAGGTATAATAGACAGCTTCCAGATAACTTTGGGTCAACTCTTTTTGGTGTCCTTCTCCAGGGGCTGAGACAGTGGGGCCCCAAAAGCTAACAGCTGGGTGACGACATATCCTTGGGCAAGTCAGGTGCTTTCCAGCAAATCAAAGAAAAATCAGCAAACTGAGAAAATCATAACCAAGTTGCCCACTGATTGATCAGCAAAAATAGTTTACATGATGGATCGTTGTTATTTGATTTTTTTTTTTGGCACATATCTTTGAAGGAGTTCAAAGAATTAAGTGACATTTCTATAACAAAATTTATTTCCTTCCCATCAATGTATTTATATGAACAAATTACTTCCATGCTTACATTATAAATACAAAAAAAAGGAATAAAATCTACCTTGAACCATGTCTCATTCTAACTATCAGCAATATTTGTCTGTGGACACCATGAACTAATTCAGAAAATAAGGCCTATGTATACTGTTAACAAATTTCTAGTAAAACTGTACTTTTATGTTCGATAATCATTTATCAAAATGTAGGACATAACGGGCGCCTGGGTGGCTCAGTCATTAAGCGTCTGCCTTCGGCTCAGGTCATGATCCCAGGGTCCTGGGATCGAGCCCCGCATCGGGCTCCCTGCTCCGCAGGAAGCCTGCTTCTCCCTCTTCCACTCCCGCCGCTTCTGTTCCCTCTCTGGCTGTGTCTCTGTCAAATAAATAAATAAAATCTTAAAAAAATAAAAAATAAAAAAACAAAAACAAAATGTAGGACATAAGACGTTTTTACGAAGTATTTTGGTAATGGTAACTCAACCCCAAAATAAGATTTTTAAGCCTTGCTGGCCAAGAAAATTCATTTCAGCTTATACAAGGAAAATAATGATTCGATAACAGTAAAATAGCTTTCAGCATAAAGATAAATTCTATTAAATTAGGATAAAATTCCAGGGGAAATGGAACAGAAATATAAAGTCACAGAAACGGCACAAAATGTTTAACCCTCAAAGAGCTTGTCACACATTTTTAAGTGGATGATAGTGGGTGTCAAATTGCTCTGGGATTTAGATTCCGTTGATTTTATTTAAAAGAGCAACATAACAATTTCATTTTAAAATGTCAACATTAGGGGCGCCTGGGTGGCTCAGTCCGTCAAGCATCCGCCTTTGGCTCAGGTCATGATCTCAGGGTCCTGGGATCGAGCCCCACATCAGGCTCCCTGCTCGGCGGGAAGCCTGCTTCTCCCTCTCCCACTCCCCCTGCTTGTGTTCCTGCTCTCGCTAACTCTCTCTCTGTCAAATAAATAAATAAAATCTTTTAAAAAATATAATAAAAAAAGGTCAACATTAGCAGAATGGTGGCCATGGAAGTCAGAATCCGCTAAGGAGTGTGTAACAACTCACCTGCCGAATCCCCTAGCCCTGAAAGTGAATGGCGCCAGAGCCGGTGACCCACCAGAGAGGGTCAGGAGCGGGGCTGGGGAGCAGGGGTGGGGGTGGGGTGGGTAAAACGAAAAAAGAATAATTTTTAAAAAATAATAACATGTCAGCATTTACAATACATTAGGAAATTACATCATTTGCAATGGTGTAAATTTAGTATGAAAAAGTGAGAGTCCGCTTAAAAATATACAACAGAGTACACGGGGGGGGTTCCCACCCCCTGATTTTTTAAGGTGGGTGTGAGCAAAAAAGTGTGGAGATCACAACTCAAGAGGAGAGCCCTTCAAAAGCCGACCAGAGCAGGATGAGCTCATTTCCCTGCAGTCTCTTCAATGTAGAGCTGAGATTTGTGTTTATTTGTTTTAAGGCCCAGAGATGATATTTGGGCTGAGTGAGTGTCAGCTGAGAACACATGGGCTAAGAGCAGTTGGAGGTCAAGGCCACCCTGCTCTGGACAAGTCTGGCACTCTGGCAGCACGGGTGGACCACAGGCCAGGCACGCCCCCCAAATGGGGGGAGCTCACGGAGGCCCCAGCTCCGCTAGGCAGGGCTGGAGTCTCACCCTACTGTTGCCGCAGTGGGGGCAAGACACTAAGGTTTGCCAGAGGGCAGCGAGGCCCACGTGGGGAAGGTAACCAGTGAAGGCCATACATACCCCCAAAATCCATCTCTGCAAGAGCATCAACAGCCACAAATGGACATTATTCCTAAGTGCTGCCTTACTCCGTGCCAGCCACTGGCCGAAGTGCTTTTCTGTGTCTAAACCTCAAACTGCCTCCTGAGGAAGGAGTGAGGGCCCCCGGGGCAGCCTGACTCCAAGCCACGTCGTGTTTGAGGCACAAGTGCGAACACAGACACATTCTAGACCCGGAAGTGCTGATTTGACGCTTCGCTCTTCTGCTTACAACTCTCTGATCTTGGGTAAGACATGAGACCTCTCTGACCCTATAGTTTCATCTGCAAGATGGTTCCTAAGAACAACTCTGCTGGGGGCGCCCGGGTGGCTCAGATGGTTAAGCGTCTGCCTTCGGCCCTGGTCATGATCCCAGGGTCCTGGGATCGAGTCCCGCATCGGGCGCCCCGCTCAGCGGGGAGTCTGCTTCTCCCTCTGCCTGCCTCTGCCTCTCCCCCTGGTTGTGCTCTGTCTCTCTCTCTTTCAAATAAATAAATAAAATCTTAAAAAAAAAAGAAAAAACGAAAAAAGAGCTGCTCTACTGGACCTTCAGGCCCCAAATCTTTCTGGATGGTGATGACTGCTCTCGGTCCAGAAAGGACTCCGCTGTCATCAGAAGAGTTTGTGCCTAAATTTAGAAGGCTGAAATCTCGATTTTGAAGTGTCAGACAAGAGGACATAGGACAACCGCCCACCCTGACCTCCTCGGCTCTTCTGGTTGGCTCTGCTTAGAGCACAGTCCGCTGTTGTCCATGCCTGGGCGTCCCCAGATGCCACTTGGGGCCTGAGCAAACTTTCGTCCTGAACCCCAAATATCACAGCAGCTGCCCCAGGGCTAGGAGCCATCCAGACGATCACCCAGTGGCCTCTTCTGGACATTTACGGTGGGTGGGCAGGAGCTGTGGGGCCTGTCTTAGAGAAGTCAGGGAGTGGTGGGGCGGTGGAGTCAGAACTCAGAGGCCTGGGTGTCCCCCTGCAAAACCACCTACTCAGTCAACTCAAGGAGCTGGCTTAACCTCTCTGAGCCTCATTTCTTCACTCTGCTGTGCCCAGCCTTGCACTGGCCAAAGCAATGGAGATTTGGGGATGAGTCAAAAAGGCCCTTCCTTCCAGACACTCCCAGTTTCATGGGAGAGGCAGCCAAGGAAACAGACAGTAACAGACCCTGTGCCGGGGCATCAGGAGGACTTCCCGGAGGAGGTGAGGTCTGGGCACCATGTTCCTCTTCTGTTGATTGAGAGGGTCATAATAATGCACGCTTTTTTTAAATCTCAGAGTATAGTTTTAGTGTGAACTGCTTTGTTATAAAAGTAATACGTGCTCCTGGTGAAAATTTTCAAGAGAACAGAAAGGTAATAAGTGAAAAGGGTCCCTGGCTCATCCCCAGAAGGAACTAACTATTGTCCACAGTATCTCGTGTAGCCTTCCAGAAATGTTCTCTGTGCATGGAAACCCGTGCGGGCAAAGCATAGAAGCCCAAATCAATGGTCACAACGGGCCCCACTTGTCGAGCGTTTACTAGGTGCCCACTGACGGTGTTTGCTAGCAACATCTCTTGGACATATTTCTATGACCACAGTCAGCTTTCCCAGATACTGCACAAGGAGCCTGCAGAGTTGTAGGGAGCACAGGAATAGACATTTCCCACCGCCTTGGTTAGAGTCCGCCCGGCTCTCGCTGGTACTTCTCTATGGCTGAGTTGCTGTGTCCTTAGTTTCCAGGTAGGGAAACGGCAGCTCAGAATATCGAAGTGGGGTGCTAAGGCCACGTGGTAGCCAGAGGCGACTCCATGCCATGAATCACGGTGTGAGGCTCTGGGGCCCGTGGGAGGCCACGCCGTCCTCAAGTCCTGGCTTCTGGGAGGATAAATATAACCCTGGCAAGCCAAAGTCCGGTGTCGAAAGCAGAGGCTTAACCTGGAAGTGCAGGCCAAAGGGCAGCAGTGCCCCCCCGCCCGCCCCCCGGCCGCGGGGCTGCAGGGCCGGACCCACCACGCTGACCAGTCTCTCCGCATTCAGGTCGCTGGCCGGCGCTCACCCAGGTGCTCCCACAGGGCCAGGGCTGTCCCCAGATATGGCACGTGGCAGTTTTGACCCTGTGATTCCACTTCTGAGAGGTGGCGTCATGGGGGTGGGTGCAAACCTTGGTGAGTAGAGGGTTCTGTAGTGTGGTCTTCGGTGGACCCAGGAGGAGAAGCATTTCAGCTACTTTGAATGTTTTGTTTTGTTTTTTTAAGATTTTATTTATGTATTTGACACAGAGAGAGATAGCCTGAGAGAGAGAGAGAGAGAGCGCACAAGCAGGGGGAGCTGCAGGAAGAGGGAGAAGCACGCTCCTCGCTGACCAATGCTGGGCTCGATCCCAGGACCCTGGATCATGACCTTGAGCCGAAGGCAGTCGCTCAACCAACTGAGCCACCCAGGCGCCCTCCTTTTTTTTTTTTTAATTGAAGTGTAATTTATGATCAAAAAATCAACTGTTTTGTTTTGTTTTGTTTTTTTAGAGAGGGCACACATGCGTGGAGGGGCGCATCAGGGAGAGGCAGAGGGAGAGGGAAAGAGAGCGTCTCAGGCAGGCTCTGGGCGGAGAGCCTGACACAGTCCGGATCCCACGACCCCAAGATCATGACTGGAGCCCAAATCAAGAGTCAGATGCTCAACCGATGGAGCCACCCAGGCGCCCCCCAAAATCAACTATTTTTAAAATGTACAACACACTGGCATTTAGTACATTCACAATGTTGTTTAACCACTACCTATATGGCATTCTAAAGTATTTCCGTCACCCCTAAAGGTGTCCTCATCAGAGCCCCGTCCCTTGCTATGGCTGAGTGACCTTTCCCCTGCCAGACAGAATAGACCGCATTGTGTTTATTTATTTTTCTAGCTGCGGACATGTGAGCTGTTTCCACCTCTGGGCTCTTGTTCATGCGTAGTTACGCCACTCGACCTACGTCAACTTCACCTGTGACGTCTGCAAAATGGGGACAAGGGAAGGACCTACCTCGCGGGGTTGCTGTGATGCTGAGTGGATTATAGATGTGAGGCCCTGACTGGGCGCCTGGCCAGTGCTCCATTGTTGATTCTGTCGGGCGTTTGCTAACAATCGGACATTTATCGAGTACTTACTATGTACCCTTTTAAGCCTTATACCTGCATTAACTCATTTATGCCAATGTTTTCCCTTCATTCATTAATTCCTCCAGCAACTCTGTGGGGGTAGGCCCCACTGGTCAGGTCTGCTTTATAGAAAGCCGGGGCCCTGAGAGGTCCACTCAGGAGTGGCCCGTGGAGGCAGGACTTGAACCAGCCCACCTGACCCTGAAGCCCACGTTCTTAATGCCTTTGCTGGTCTACACTCTCGGGGTTGTTTACACAGCCATCCGCAGGGATGTCCGTGGTCGTTACTTCTGGACTGGGGACTGTGGGGGATTTTCGCCTTCTTTCTCCCTTGGACTGTCTTTCTCACATTTCTGTCATGGTTTGTTTTTACAATGAACAAATAATAATTTTGTAATCAGAAAGAAACAGTAAATATGATTTTAGATCATAACACATATGTTAAGTGAAAAGAGCCGAACACAAAGTCTCAGGTACAGCTTGATCTGCACAGGTCAAAACGTGTACAGAAACCCCCCAGGGGGCTGTTCCCCCAACGTACTAATAAGGTTTGCTGAGCCTGATGGGGTGATTGTGATGTTTGGTCTAAGTCTGTTGTCTTTCTAGCTTTTCCAGCTGTATTTTGACAACAGACAAGTATCACTTTTATATTTGGAGAGAGATCCTAAAAACAGAAGGCCCACCTTCCCAGCTAGGACCCCTGGGTGTCTCTGCCTTGGGCCGGCTGGTCAGGTGCGTCTGGTCCACACAGGCCAGGAAGCTCATGTCAAGTTGCCGGATGGGAGGTTCCCGCTCCAAGGGACTGGCCTAGGGCTTGCTGGCCAGACACCGCCGTTTGGCATTCCATCACCATCCAGAGACACAGAGACACTGACAGGACACTCCAGCCTCAGGGACCCCAGTGCCTGGACCGGGGCCACCTCAGCCTTGGACGTCCCTGTGCTGCCCACCCAGCCCAGCCACCTTGCCTTCCACCTGGAATTCCTACCCCCCTCTGCCCCCCAGGGTGTGCTTCCCAGATCCTCAAGCTCCCTCTGGTACAGTCAGCAGGGCCCAGTGGCGCATGAAAAGGGGCCACCGGTGATTAAAAGAAAGTGCTCGTCCTGGCTGGTTTTGTGTGTTGTTCCGTGCCCCGCCTCCCCACCAGCCCCGCCAAGTGGACAACTCCGTAGCGCCTTCTCCCTCTGCCTGACACACACTTGAGTCTAGGCCCCGGTGCCCTCCCTGGCCCCAGTTCAAAGTGATCTCGAGCACCAGGAAAAGCGGTGGTCGAGCCTCCCTGGACAGGGCTGTGCTGTAGCCAGGATGACCAGTGAGAAGGCTGAACCCATGACCACAGCACAGCAGGGGCAGAAGGACTGGACCAGCTCCATCTGGGGGATGCCGTTCTGCAGGGCTGTGACGGATGGGTGGGAGGTTGACAAGATGAGCTAGGAGGAGAAAGACTTCTCAGCCAAGGAAGGGCGGGGAGGGCACAGGACGCTGCCTCTGACCCCATGGCCACCTCTGCCTTGGCAGGACACCCGGGCGAGCCCAGCCCCGCCCCGACAGCCCCTGCCAGGAAAACAGGTCAGAGCAGGACGGACCCTGGAGGCATTGCATGCGAGCTGGGCTGGGACACACGGCTTGAGCCAGGAGGGTGGGTGGCCTGGGCTGGCCCCTCGGCCTCCCTGGGGCTGTCGCTCCCGCCAAGACACCCAGGCCGCCCAGCGAGGTGTAGGGCAGTCACAGACCAGCTAACAGGCTGGGAGGGCTGCCCCCCAGCCCAGACCACAGGATGGGTGGGAGCCCTGTCCCCACCCAGCTGTCCTGACACAGCTCCACCCAGGATCTAGGCCCAGCCTCCCGTGGACTGGATGTGCCCCTTAGCAGGACGAGGGACCTGGTCAAGGCAACCACGCTGAGCCTCAGTGTCCCCATCGGTAAATGAGGATGAGTTCTTCCCTCGCAGCTCTCCAGCACATCCCGTGAGATACTGTTGGAAAAAGTGCATTTAAACGTTGGAAGCTCATTCGCACTGGATCGTTGTTACGGTTGCTACCATTACTATGACTGTATTATTAGTGGTGACTATTATTATGGGAGAACACCCAAGAAGACAGATCTGGATTTGATTCCAGCTCTGCTCTGGGTAGCTATGGATCAGGGCAGATCATTTTTTGAAGCTCCTTTTCCCATCTGTAATCACCTAGGAAGTATGTGTCCCCGGGCTCGGCACTGGGGCGTGGTCAGCCTCCGGGAAAGGCCAAGGTCAGTGCAGAAGGGCAAGGCCCAGCGGGGGCAGCTCCGAAGAAGCAGCGTCCTCTTGGACCAACCCCAGGCCACCGCCCGGGGCCTCCGGGTGAGTCCCAGCCCGCGACTGACCCCACAGCCCCACCCAGCCTGCAGTGCTAACTCTCACAACCCCTCAGCCACACACGAGCCCTGGCCGCTCATGACGGCATCTCAAGAAGGTGCGGCCACCCCCTTACCCAAATAGCGCCGCTGAGCTGCTGCTGGGGGAGGCCCCGAGCTGGGCACGGAGCCCACGCGAGCAGAGGGCCAGCGGAGTCGGACAGACAGCCACAGCCAGCCAGTCAGCCGGCGTCTCCACCAACATGCAGGTTCCAGGGCGGGGGGGCTTGGGGAGGCTCAGGCAAGGCTTTGAGCAGGCGGCCTTTGGCTGAGTCTTGGAGGGGCCCACGGCCTGGCTTCTACCGCTCCCACCACTTCGTAAGTCCAGGCTGGTTGTTGGCCTCTGTGCCTGATACATGCCGGGGGCTTCGTAGGGCCTGACGAGTGCACACGGAATGAGTGAATAAAGGCAGGAATGAATGAATGAGGGACACGAGATGGGGGTGGGGATATTGTATCATCTTTATATCAGACTCTGAATTCTCTCAGGGAAAGAACTCAACTCTGTGAAATTACTTAGTTGAGCCTCTTAGGGTGGTAATGGAAGCATGGGAAGGTTTGGGGACTGAATAGTGCCCCCCCAAGTCCTTCTCCTCCAGGAGGTGGGTGGGGCTCTCCCCAGCCAAGACTGCCCAAGGGCCGGGAAGTCCTGATGGTCAGAGCCCTTGCTGTACTGTGTGGCCTCAGGTCATCCAGTGACCTCTCTGGGCCTGGGTCTTCTCATCTGTGAAATGGGATCATGACTGCAGTGCATACAGGACCGTGTCAGGATAGGAGGGTTGGTGGGCAGCAAGGCTGTTCTCCGGCGGGGTTGCTAGCCTGCTCCCTGCTCTCTGGGGCCCCCACCGGCTGTGGGGGGTGGGTTCCGTGGGGATCCAGAGCAGGCAGCTCTCTTCATTCATGCTCCTGGGCATCCAGGTGCCGGCCGTGCTGGCTGCTGGCCCCCCCTTTAATGATCAGGTCTGTCCCCACACCCTGGTGTGACTCTGTCTGCCTGAATGCATTCATTTAAGCCCCATAAAACAGGGTGACAACAAGCCATGTCAGAGCTGAGCAGAGAAGGCGTTCCAGGGACCTCCCAAAGCAAACAGACACCCAGGAGGGCGGTCTGGGGCTCTTGGGGGGCAGCTGGGCGGTGACTGCTGGAAAAACCTGGCAGGGCCTGGGCCAACCCTCCTTCGAGAGTAGCTGAAGGAGGGAGATAGAAACTGAGACGGAGGCAGAGGGAAGGGGACAGGGAGAGAAAGAGCTTGAAAGGACCAGAGACAGGGGCGCCTGGGCAGCTCAGTCGTTAGCGTCTGCCTTCGGCTCAGGTCATGGTCCCAGGGTCCTGGGATCGAGCCCCGCATCGGGCTCCCTGCTCGGTGGGGAGCCTGCTTCTCCCTCTCCCATTCCCCCTGCTTGTGTTCCCTCTCTCGCTGTGTCTTTCCCTGTAAAATAAATAAATAAAATCTTAAAAAAAAAAAAAAAAAAAGAAAGGACCAGAGACAGACAGGGTCAGAGACACACAGAGACAGGGAGTCGGGAGGGTGGGAAGGAGAGAGGTCGTGAGGGCAGGTGGGCAGGGAGGGGGATCTTCTGAGGGGCAGCCTGGGCAGAGCAGCTCAGATGCGGGGGCCTGGGCAGGCCCCCTAAAGTGCACAGGAGCCAGGGTGGGCCCCGGAGGCGGGGTATGGCCCACCTGGAAGGCCCCCTGCACCCACCCACAGCTGCCGCCTCCCTGTTCCCAGCCAGAGCCAGTCCACGCATGCGGCCTCGTTCCCAGACAAACACGGGTGCCTGGTGACAAAACTTCATGTACACACCAGCACACAGAACACACACACACACGCGCGCACGCGCGCGCCATCACTGACCAACGCTCACAACGGCTCCTGTTCCCGTGGGCTCTGGGCCCGTTGCACGCGTGGTCGGCACCAGCCAGGGCCTCCAGCTGCAGGGGAGGCAAGGACAGACCCGGGACCTGCATCCCCAGGCTCCCGGTATCCTGGGCCCACAGAGTCCCCGGAAGTAACCGGTGGGGTCCTCGTGGGAAACAAAGGCAGAAGGAAATGTAGATCAAATTAAAAGTCCTGGGGCGCCTGGGTGGCTCAGTTGGTTAAGCGACTGCCTTCGGCTCAGGTCATGATCCTGGAGTCCTAGGATCAAGTCCCGCATCGGGCTCCCTGCTCAGCAGGGAGTCTGCTTCTCCCTCTGATCCTCATGCTCTCTCTCTATATATCTCATTCTCTCTCTCAAATAAATAAATAAAATCTTAAAAAAAAAAAAAATTAAAAGTCCTTCTAACCTGCAACCCACTGACAAATACTTGAGGCCGGCAGAGGCAGACTATAAAGTTCCTCCAGGAAGCTCCCAGCTGTCTGCATGTTAATGCCTCACGAGAGGGGAAAACAACCTCAACTTGACAATGGCAAGGCCTCCAGGGTCTTGCAGGTCCTCTTTTGAAAACCTCCCTTTTTCCTTAGCCCCAACTCCCAAGGATCTGATCAGCCAGCCCTCCCAACCCTGGGGCAGCAGCTCTTTCTGCCCAGGGGTCCTATCCCCTTGCACCAAAGACCTGTCAAGAATTCTTTCTTGGGGGGCGCCTGGGTGGCTCAGTCATTAAGCGTCTGCCTTCAGCTCAGTCATGATCCCTGGATCCTGCGATCAAGCCCCACATCTGGCTCCTGCCTGCTTCTCCCTCTCCCACTCCCCCTGCTTGTGTTCCCTCTCTTGCTGTGTCTCTCTCTGTCAAATAAGTGAATAAAATCTTAAAAAAAAGAATTCTTTCTTGGCCATCGACTCCGGACCCCAGCAACCTCACCAACATCCAAAAACGACATCACTGGAGCCTCCGGGAGCTTCACTGGGGGCCCCACAGCCCTGCTTCAGAGCTGCTTCTGTCCACTCTGCATTCATTCCACAACCCAGACAACAGCTGGGGCCCCTCGCCTGGAGACCCCCTACGAGGGGTTTCTCTGTCCTGGGTCCACTATCCCGCTGCTCCTCATTGGTCCTCGTGGGACACTCAGCTTCTTATTCTCATTGCACACCCCAGAGCCACTGCTAACCAGCAGTGTGAACACAGCAGAGCTTTGGGAATGGGGAGATGGGGACCCAGAAGGGAGCTTCACGGGGCAGCAGCACAGACATCTACAAAGGAGCAGAACCATCACGCGTGCAGAAGACATCCAGACGGGGACAGCCACCGTGGCGGGCAGCAGCTGGCGCCGGTGCCTGGCCCGCCTGCCTCTACCTTCCTCCAAGTCCAGGGCAGATCGGAAGGGCCGGGAGCGCCCCCACCCAGCAGCCCTCCACCAAGCAGCGCTCATTGGACAAGTGAGCTCTCTGCCTTCCATTCTGACCCACCCACCTCTGTGGAGATGGATTCGGAGAAGTTAGAAAACCCCCGGGTGCAGAAGCAGCTCATGATGCCCAGTCGGGCCACGCCAAGACGGTCAACAGAATACCTTAAGGTTGTCAATTTTTATAATCATAAACCTTTCTTGTACCTTTACTTTTTTAAATTGCAGTTTGTATTGAGATGTAACAGAACATCTTAATAGCATAAAACCTGTCATTTTATTTTATTTTATTTTATTTATTTTTTATTTTTTTTAAGATTTTTATTTATTTATTTGACAGAGAGAGACATAGCAGCGAGAGAGGGGGAGAACACAAGCGGGGGAGTGGGAGAGGGAGAAGCAGGCTTCCCACAGAGCAGGGAGCCCGATGCGGGACTTCATCCCAGGACCCTGGGATCATGACCTGAGCTGAAGGCAGATGCTTAACGGCTGAGCCACCCAGGCGCCCCATGGGTGAGTGATTTCAACAAGGGCACCAAGGCCATTAAATTGGGGAAAGGACAGTCTTTTTAACAAATGGTGCTGGAAAAACTGGACATCCACATGCAAAAGAATGAAGCCGGACGCTTACTTCATACCATATGCAAAAGTTAACTCAAAATGGATCTAAATATAAGAGCTAAAACCATTAAACAATTAGCAGAAAACTCTGGGGAAAAGCTTCATGACGTTGGCATCAGCAATGTGTCCTTGGGTACGACACCAAGAATACAGACAACAACACAACAAATTATAAACTGGACTTCATTAAAACTAAAAACTTTTGGGCGCCACCCCACTTGTGCTCTCTCTCTCTCTCTCAAATAAATAAAATCCTAAAAAAAAAAACTTAAAAAAAAAAGAAACTAAAAACTTTTTTTAAAAAGATTTTTATTTATTTATTTGACAGCGAGACACAGCGAGAGAGGGAACACAAGCAGGGGGAGTGGGAGAGGGAGAAGCAGGCTTCCCGCATTGCAGGGAGCCCGATGCGGGGCTCGACCCCAGGACCCTGGGATCATGACCTGAGCCGAAGGCAGACTTTTAACGACTGAGCCACCCAGGCGCCCCGAAACTAAAAACTTTTGCGTGTCAAAGGACACTGTCAACAGAGAGAAAAGGCAACCTGTGGAATGGACAGACATTTGTGAATCATAATCTAATAAAAGATTAGTATCAAGTATATATAAAGAACCCCTACAACTCAACAACAACAGAAAACAGACAAGTGAGTTAAAAATGGGCGAAGGACCTGTACTGGTATCGACTGATCTGCTCTTGGGTCCCGTCCCATCCGATGTTGAGTACCCTGGCTTTCCTAGTGACTGATGTTTCTCCAAGGAGGAGGAGGCTGGCAGGGAAGGATTGCTTTCTGGGTGATGGGCTGGAGGCTTTGAAAGAAAAGTAAGAACCCAGAGAGTGCAGAGCAGGCTCCTCCCGCCTGCCTGCCCACGGCTTGGCCCAGTTCCAGCTCCAGGCTCTCCTGCTCTCCTGCAGGGCTCCCAGCCACCTGTTCACTCCCAGCTACAGGAATGGTTGAGTCACCCCGGCTGGGGCTATCAGCCCTGGAATCTGAGCAGGCCTCAGCAGAGCAGAGTGGCCACCTTGGCTGTCCCCAACTCATTGCACCAGCTCCCTGGGAAGTCATCTCTGGGAGGAGCTGCTAAGACTAGATGGGGCCCTTGGCCCCCAGAGTCAGGGCAAAGAGAAGCAGCTCATGGGGGTGGGAGATACATGGGATCCTTTCTAAGGTCCCCTCCAGTCACCAGCATGTCAAGTTCAAGCAGAGGGGGGCATTTGTTGCTTGGGTTTGATGTTAAACCACGGTGGTTTGGGAGGGTCAGTCCTAGGCGTGATCCAGTGGAAGGTGCAGCAGCAGGAGATAGAGTGATGATAAAGAAACTAGCAAGACCCGTGATGACTGGAGCCTCACATCTCATCTGCATCTTGATTCTCTCCCTAGCTGTCCACAGGGCACCCCCTCTGCAGGGAGGCCTCCCTGACCCCCAGCTGAAACAGCACCCCTCCCCTGCCTCATTTTATCTGGGTTCCTGCCACGCCCCGCACCCAGCAGTACGCTCACCTCCTTGGTGTGGGTGTGGTGCCCACAGGCCGGGTCCGAGGACCCAGAGGGGGTCCCACGGGGCCAGCCAAGAGCGTCCCTGGCTGGGTACAGGATGGAAATCAAACCTGAGCCAGCAGGAGGTGAAAGCAGAGTTTATTGAAAACACAGAGAGAGATACAGATGAGCGTCTGGGAGACTCGGAATAGAAAAGAGTATGAATCTCATCTCTGCCGGGCGCTGGGGGGTTTTACTGAGGACGGTGGTCCGGTGTATGCGCCCCCTCAGGCTACCGGGAACCGGTTAGAACAAAGGTGATAGCCCAGGTGTTATTCCTTGGAACCAGGGGGTCTTGGCGTTGAGATGTCTAGTGCCTGGTGGTCTGGAATATGCCTCTGATGACTTTGTCCAGTCATTCTCACCTGGTCTTTCCTTAGAGGTTGTCCATTCTAGATAAATCATTCACTCCTCGTCCCTTACAAGGAGGACGTACGCTGTTTACATTACAAGGCGTGCTTGCATACCGTGGGGAAGAGGTGCAGTTCTCAGCAAGAAGAGAAGCAGGAAAAGGAGCAAAAGGGTAGATGCTTATGGAGTCCTTCAGTTTCTCTATCTCTGGTGCTTCACCAGGATGTAGTTTTGGAATTTTGGTGAGGCCCGGAGCCGATGGCCAAGAAAGAATTCTTGAGATGTCTTTGGGGCAAAAGGGTGGTTTTATTCAAGTGGGAGGGCAGGACCCGTGGGCAGAACGAGCTGCTTGATAGTGCACCTGGGCTTGGGGGCGGTAAGGACACAGGGAGGTGTCCAAAAGGACTTGCATATGCTAAAGGACCCTCAGGTTAAGGAAGGCCTGGCTATTATCAAGCTAAGGTTGTTTTCCCCTCTGGCAAAGCCTTAACTTGGAGATAGTTGGGAGTTTCCTGGTGGAAGGTCACACAGATCCCACCCAGGAGTGTGTGCATGGGGGGGGGGGGGGCGGGGCGGAGTTGTTGAGGTTGCTGGTGTCAGTTTGTGCTTTGTCCTCAGCTTGTCTTCTGCTCCCTCCTCAACGAGGACCTCATGTCCATGCAAGCAGCCCTCTCCTCTGACCACTCCTCATTCCTCCTCCGACAGCAGCCCCGAGCATGTGGTAGGGCTTAAAAAATATCTAACTCAGGAATGAGGCATCCTGTGAAGTATGCTTACTTTTTTTGTTTTTAAGATTTTATTTATTTATTTGACAGAGAGACACAGCGAGAGAGGGAACACAAGCAGGGGGAGTGGGAGAGGGAGAAGCGGGCTTCCTGCGGAGCGGGGAGCCCGATGCGGGGCTCGTGGGTCTTCCTGTTCAGTGAATCGCGGAGCCCACAGCACAAGGTGGGTGGTGTTGGCACGTGTTTGTCTCTGTGTGACCTGATGGGACGTCCCAGGAGCAGGCAGTTTCTGTGGCATCACTGTCCTCACCCTCACCCTCATCAGGGTCCTCACCCTCATCAGGGTGAGGGTCCCCTCTCTCTCCTGCTGGGGGTTTGCTCCTTTAGGTCCTGGTTGATGGGGCACCTCCTCTAGGAAGGCTTCCCTGACCTGCTCCCAGCCAACGGGTCTCTTTTCTTCTCTAGACAATCCTAGGCCCTTGTACAAACTACTACTAAAGTGTGCATTGTGAGTACACAGGACAGACTTGGGGGTGGCTTTCCCAGGTGTGAATCCCGAGGGGCTATCGGAAGCCTGGACGTATCACTTCACCCCTTGGAGCTCCCTCTCTCACCTGGACAGTGAAGGCACTAGGACCCACCCTGCCTGGGCTGCCAGAACGCAGCACCACAGACTGGGTGGCTTGAACAAGACATCCATTGCCTCACATTCTAGAGACAAGAAGCCCAAAGTCAAGGTGTGAGCAGGGGTTTCTCCGGAGGCCTGTCTCCTTCCTTGGCTTGCAGATGGTCCTCTTCTCCCTGGGTCCTCACAAGGCTTTCCCTCTGTGCATGCTAGTGCCCTGGTCTCTTCTTATAAGGACACTGATGAGGGAGCAGAAGGCAAGCTGGGGACAAAGCACGAGCTGACACTCCCGGAAACCCTCCCCCGCACCCCCCTCCCAGGTGGGGTGTGTGAGCCATTCCTCAGGCACTCCTGGCTGCCCTAGGCTAAGGGAAGGAAAAGCAAATAGCTTAGAGAGATCACAGTCCTTCACCACCTGAGTCTCCCTCTGTTCACAAATGTCTTTGTGATTTACAAGAAAAAAGCGCCCTTATCAATCACCTGACTTCCAGCAGGAAATGTAGATAAAATTAAATGTCCTTCTAACTTGCAGCCCATTGACAAATACTTGAGGCCGGCAGAGTGTAAGTTTCCTCCAGGAAGCTCCCAGCTGTCTGCATGTTAATGCCTCTCGAGAGGGAAAAACAACCTGAACTTGACAATGGCAAGTCCTCCAGTGTCTTGCAGGTCCTCCTTAGCCTATGCAAGTTCTTTTGAAAACCTCCCTTTTTCCTTAGCCCCAACTCCCAAGGATCTGATCAGCCAGCCCTCCCAACCCTGGGGCAGCAGCTCTTTCTGCCCAGGGGTCCTGTCCCCCAGCTTTAATAAAACCACCATTTTGCACCGAAGACCTCTGAAGAATTCTTTCTTTCTTGGTCATCAGCCTCTGGACTTCACCTACATTCCAAAGCTACATCACACACCAGCCAGATTAAATGAGGAACCCAACCACATGATCTCATTTTAACTTGATTACCTATGGAAAGACCCTATCTGCAAACACAGTTACATTCTGCAGTGTGGGGGCGGGTGGGTGGGTTAGGGTCTCAATGTAGGGATTTTGGAGACACACAGCTCAGCCCATAGCACTGCCTTTCATCTCACACTCAAATTCCTGCTGCATTGCCTCTGACAAGGGTTGCCCAGCTTCGGCTTGCATACCTCCAGTGGCAGGGAGCTTTCTACCTCCCAAGGGGATAAATGGTGGACAGTGATTTCTGGCAGTGGCTGCCGTCCTTTGGAGCAGCCCCACATGGAGGCTGAAATCCCTTTGGCCCTCTAGAACGGAGAGCGCTATTTCACTGTCTTGAGCAATTCAAAACAGGTCGGTTTCCGTCCTGAACAGCAGGAGAGTTTGCTTGTTTGGGAAGGCAAATTCAAAGGCAGATTCCTGCTGGTAGACTTATCTGTGTTTTGTTATCTGCCTTGAACAGAAGTGGCTTTGGAAGCCCCAGAGTGTGGACGCCTGGTTTGCCCAGATAAATGTCCTGTTTGCACCCAAAGGAAGCTATAAATAGGCCACCTGGGAGGGGAGGGGTGGCTTTAGGGGTGGCCACTGTGAAACTGAAAATTATTTACTTCTCGCCCAAAGGAGTTGGATTGTTGTTGTGGGGTCCTATCCAGACGGTGAGAGGGGGCCACTGGGGACGTTCAGATCAGGTCTTACTCAATTCAGTTTGGCTTTAAAAATCCATTCTCAAAAAATAAAAAATAAAATAAAAATCCATTCCCAGAGCTCAGCAAAGGAAACGATTATTATTTTTGTACTCCGATTTCACCCTGCCATTCTATTTTTTTCGAAAATTTTTTACATTCC
Organism: Eumetopias jubatus; assembly: GCF_037043125.1. Classification (NCBI taxonomy): domain Eukaryota; kingdom Metazoa; phylum Chordata; class Mammalia; order Carnivora; family Otariidae; genus Eumetopias; species Eumetopias jubatus. The sequence continues at coordinate 198,137,512 of NW_028274808.1, read as the reverse complement.
AGGCATAATACATGTTTATTATAGGCAGGATGAAAAAACGTAGCTGGAAGAAGGCAAACATTACCTTTAATCCATCACCTAAAACAATGTTAAACATTTTGAGGCACCTCTCTCTCTCTCATCAATGGGATTATACTTTTTAAAAACAGATTACACTGTATCTCTTGCACCCACCAGAGGCGACACCTCAGAGTGGTCAATCAGACAGCCAGGGACCAGTCGTCCCCTCGGAGCTCGAGTCCAGAGGGGAGACCGAAAAAACAGATAGATGAATTTTCAGGCCGTTTCCAATTTCCCTGTTACAAACAGGACTACAGTGAACTCTGGTTCCGCGGATAGCCTGAATGCATACGTGTTGATTGCCTAAGATGACTTTTTTTTTTAAGATTTTATTTATTTTTTATTTTTTTTAAAAGATTTTATTTATTTATTTGAGACAAAGAGAATGAGAGAGAGAGAGCACACGAGAGGGGGGAGGGTCAGAGGGAGAAGCAGACTCCCTGCTGAGCAGGGAGCCCGATGCGGGACTCGATCCCGGGACTCCAGGATCATGACCTGAGCCGAAGGCAGTCGCTTAACCAACTGAGCCACCCAGGCGCCCCTAGATTTTATTTATTTGAGACAGAGACAGAGACAGAGAGAGCACAAGCAGGGGGAGCAGACTCCCCACTGAGCAGAGAGCCTGATGCTGGGCCCCATCCCAGGACCCTGAGATCTCGACCTGAGCCGAAGGCAGATGCTTAACCCACTGAGCCACCCAGGCGCCCCTGGATCACTTTCTAAAAGTGGAATTTATGACACAGGGTTTCTACCAATATAAGCAAACTGTAATGATCGTCTTCATGCATATTTGTGTTAGTAGCGTGTCGATTCCTTCTGCCTGCGTTAGACCTATAGATTCTCTGGACTCACGCGCATTTTGCAGCTTTCCCATCTCAGTGAATCTCTCGTCCCTCTCCCTAGCTAGCTTACATACCCCGAGGAACAGAGTGTTCATTCTCTCCTCCGGCAGCTCATTCCATCTCTGGGTGGCCCTGCCCAATCTTGAAATGAAATTGGTCTTCCTGGGCTTCCACCACTGGCCCTGGTTCTCGAAACTGTGCAGAACAAATCAAGTGGGGCCTCTTCCTCATGTAGGCCCTACTGAGCTTGGGGCTAGCTCTACATCCTCTTGGAGGGCTGACCTTGCACAGACTGTGCACACAGCTCCCACCCCAGCTGCATGGCAGTTCCTTCCCTGGGACTCCACCCAGGGATTACCTCATCTCCCCCAGGGAGCCTTCCCAGACTACCCCTCCCTGAGGAGCAGGTGGTCCAGCCCTTCAGCACTCCCGGAAGCTTGTGTTTCTTTCACTGGGCAGCTTCAGCTCCTCTGCCCCCACTGGGCGCTGGATAAATACCTGTCATATAAATGAATGGAGGACAGGATTCTAGCACCTGTATCTCGGGCAAACTCTGTGACTGTGGGCACACTGCCCCGAGCTGTGCCGTGGGCACTAAATCAGCTATGCACGCGCCCAGCCAGCGCAGGCTGTCCTGAGAAGGGGCTGTTCCAGCTGAGACCCCAAGGAGGCAGATCCTCACGCGAAGGGGGCAGGCAGCAGAATTCCAGGCCCAGGGCATGGTAGGTACAAAGATCTTGAGATGGGACAAAGCCAGGGCGACGCCAAAATTGCTCAGAAGTCGTGTGAAGAGCCCTAGTTTCTTCATTCAGTCACTACTCACCGAGCCAGGGTGTATGCTGGCCCCAGCACACGCCCTCCAAGGGCTGAGAGGTGAGTGGGGAAGATCGGGTGATTGAAGACATACACCTCAGCCAAGGATTCCTGCCTGTGGGCCCTGACCTCAGGAATTCTGTGATTGACCCATTGACCCACGGTTTCCCGGACTCACAGGCTGATTTCTCAATACAGTGGTTGGTGTGTTCATTCATTCATCTAACAAGTCTTGATTGTGGCCTTCTGTGACCCAGGCACTGTGCTGGGCTGTGGGGAACGGGCATGACCGAGACACACAGCAACTTGACCCCTGCAGGATATGCTCTAGAGGGATTGACAAGTGCTACCTAGATGGGGAAAATCACACAGAGCCACGGGACAGAGCGGAGCGGTGGGCGGCGGCAGATTCTGGTCTAGGGAGGAACCAGTCAAGCTCAGGCCTGAAGGAGAGGCAGGGGGCAACCCCGTGAGGATCAGAGGAACAGCCTGCGCGAAGGCCCAGCACCGGAGTGGGCTTGGCATGTTCGGGGATGCGAGGGAAGCCCGCTCCCTGGGGAGATGAGCAGCGGCCCCGCCTGCCTGCTGGACATGTGTTTTGTCCACCACAAATCACCCCTTAATGTGAAGGCGCTGCCAACGAAGACGTGCCCCCTCTCCGGCCACACACAGTGCAGGCGTCTTCCTGAAAACCCACAGGGGCAGCCTCCCCCCGCTGGTCCAGCCTCTCCCTCCTCTGGCGGGAGAACAGAGCCACGTTGTGAGCTCTGCCCGGGACGCTGTGGGCAAACAGAAGGGCAGGCAGGCTGGGCGCTCAGAAGCGCTCATTGAGCCCCCGCGCGCCCGGCCAAGAGTGCAGCCAGGAAGAAACAGGTCTTTATGAGGGGAAGGCCCAGCACGGCCTGAAACGGAGGACAAGCCGGGCCATCCATCTGCAACCTCTGTGAGGCTGGGCCGGGAGGGTGGCGGGGCTGGACACAGAGCCACAAGTGCGCATAGACCCAGGGAGTCTCCCTTCATGGTCTGCGGGCAGCTTGTCTTACTGGGAGGGATTCATACACGGAGACACACATCTGCCTTTCTTGTACTTCCCTCCCCCGGGGACAGAAAAAAAATGTTTTTAATTCCCACATGTAGGGTGGTGGTCCGGGAATAATGCCACGTGAGTCTCTGTAGCCCTCGACACCTGAGTTCAAGTGCTCCTCCGTGATTCCATGAAGTGGCTGCCCCTGGTCCCCAACCCCATTCTGCAGATGAAGAAACTGAGGGCCGGAGAGTCTCAGGAACTTGGCCAGGTTCATCGCTGTAACTAATGGAACAGGGATGGAACCAGGTCTGCTCCAGCCCCAGGCCTGTGCATTTCACCATCATGGTGTGTGTTGTTCCAGGGCGTATCCAGAAACTTGACCTGGTCAGGACACGCAGGGTGAGCTCGCTTTGGTAACCGGCCAAGCTTACCCACAGCAAATGTTGGGTAAATCAGCCCCAAAGTACCCCCTGCCAATGCAGGGGTACAGGGGGACTCTTCAGGTGGGGACATTTCTTTCATGGGATCAGGGCCTCGGGGAGCTGGGTCAGTCTCTTGATGGGCAGGAAAAGTAGCAGAGACCCAGAGAAAGGGAAGGGGCATGGGGGAATGGAGGGAGGGAGGCTCAGGGGCCTGCTGAACCTCTCAGTCCCCCCCCACAACACCCCCCCCCCCGGCAGACCCACCTGCCTGGGGAAGGGGGATCCTGCTCACTGCTCGCCTGCCTCCAACCAGAACCCTCCCACCCATGCTCCCCAGTGTGGGCCCCAGAGGGTCTCAATCAAATCTGCCCCACCTTTCCCCTCCTTCAGCTTTCCTGGGGACAGATTCCAAGGCCGCAGGACCTGCCCCATCTGTGCCCTCACCTCCTGCCCCACCTGATTTGGACTTGGCAGGCGAACAGAGCTCCGCAAGCACACTGGGTTCATGGCTCTGGGCCCGTGCCCCTGCGGTTACTCTGCTGGAATCCTTCCCCCCACTGTTCGTCTGGTAGGTTCTCTCCCTTCCTCCAAGGCTCCAAGGCCTCCAGCCCCTGGCACTTCCCCTGCCCAGCGCTTGTCACAGCAGGATTGATGACTCCTCTGTCCCGCTCCCAGCCGCTTCCCTCTCAAGGGTAGGGTGGCGGGTCCCATTATTATGGGCTATGGAGCAGACTACCCAGAGACTTCCTGAAACAAGGATTTGTTAACACAGATTCTGTGGGTGGGGAATTCGGGCTCCTCTCTGCCCCGCGTTGTCTGGGGCCTCAGCAGGAATCCTCTGGAGGTTCATTCATGACTCATGACGGGCAGTTGATGCCGGCTGTTCCTTGGGGGGCCTCCCCACATGGTCCTTCCATGTCCACTCATTTGGGCTTCCTCACCGCATGGCAGCCGGCTTCCCCCAGAGTGAGCATCCCCAGAGATGGCGGCAGGTGCAGGGGAGACCCGAGGGGAGGGACTGCTTGGTGGGAGGCGTGCACGTAGGACTGCGCTTTATTTCAGGAGATTCAGCCGTCGCCCAGCACAGTGACACGGAGCCCAATGTAGGACCAGGCCCCAGCAGCCGCTCAGGCTGACCTTGCTCCGGGGAAGTGACCCGAGGCAGGATGTCCAGAACACAAGGCCTGAGAACATGCATTGACTTCTGGGAATCGGGGCTGGGGGGGGTGACAGGTCCTGCCTCCCTTGGGACACGTGGGCAGACTCTTGAACCTTGGCAGGTCCGGCACAGAGTGGGATCAATGCACATGTGTGTTGACACGCCCTGTCATCTGGGTGACCCCCTATCGGTGACGCCCTTAAAGATCTCGGGTCACCGGGGGCAGCTTGCTACAGCCTGGGCCTGCCGCTTGCTGAGCACCCTGGGGTGTCTGGATGGAACTTAACTCTAGTGAAGTTATTCAGGGAAGCCATCCAAGGACTCCCGGGGCCCCCAGGATGAAGGCCACAGTGTTTGAAGTGGCTTCGGGGGTCCCTCCAGCTCGCTGTCTTCCCCTAGCCTCAACGAGTCAAGGCCCCAGAGGTTCCCGCTACCCGAAGTCCACCATCCACAGAGCAAGATGCCCACGCTCTGCAGGCCTGTGCGGGTCAGACCCATGGCCCAGCTGCACGTTCTTGCTCCCATCTCCCGCTTAGCCTCTTTTTTCTTTGAATATGTAAAATTTCGTATGCTGGTATTTTCACTAGTTAATTTGACAATGATGACTGCGCCATATCATGTGCTCTCCGTCCCTGTTTCTGTGTTTGCACATGCTGTTTCCTCTGCCTGGAGGGCCCTTCCCCTCCCATTTCCCTCTGGAAAACTTTGACTCACCCTGCAATGTTTAGTTCAGCTATCACCTCCTCCAGGGAGCCATCCTTGACTACCCACCCCTATCCCGGACCTCACATAGAATGCCCAGGTTTCTTCTTGTGACCACCTAAGATGACCCTTTAGCACTCTCTCCCCCTCTGTCCCTTGAGGTCAGGGCCTGGGTCTTATTCACTGCCCAGGGCCCAGTACATGTGACACCCCGAACAGTGTTTATGGATTGAATGAGTGAAGGATGCATTTGAAATGAGGCCATCTGGGGAGCCAGCCAGTCTGGTCCAGCTTCCCTCTCTACCACTTCCAGGCTGTGTGATCTTGGGTAGTTTTCTTGACTTCTCTGGGCCCCTCGTCTCAAAGGCTGGGCGAGTCTGAAAGCTGTGTGTGTCTGTCCATCAAACAGTGAGTCTTTCTTTGTGGCTGTTCTCACGAGAATTGGGGACTGGGAGAAACGTAAGAAAGTAGGGCATACATTGGGTGCCCTGGGACGAAGAGCCAGCATGGAGGGGGAGCCATGAACAATGGTGGGGGGTGGGGAGGGCATGGCCTTGAGCAGATCTCCTCCCTGCACCTGGCCTTGGTTTTCTCATCTGTCACAAGATGGGGGTGAGTAGGAATTTGAAGCCCGGTAGGCTGGCCCTTGAACCGGGCGCTAGTGGCTTCACCCCCCTGCCTCCTTCGTTGCTCTCTGCCTTCTCAGGAGGTCAGCCACCCCTCGGCCCCACTGACACCCTCCTATAGCCCCCACACGCCTGTCTGCCTTAGTATTGAGTGGAGTGCATCTCACACACACAGGCACACACACGCATGCGTGTACACATATCTCCACCTGCAAGAGTGTGATTTTCTGTCCTCTCTTCATGTGAGGGTCGTGTTCTCAGGTCACTGTCCCAGATTTATCTGGCCAAAGTCAGGATAAGTGACCAGGAATTGGAGTCCCCACAAATAGAATCCTTAACACCTGACACCGGGGCCTTCCTCCCCTGTCTTCACTCTGAAACCTCATGGAAAGGCACCGGGGGCCAAGCGTGCTCCTGCTTCAGGGCCTTTGCACTTGCTGTTCCCTTATGCATTAGCTCCTTTTTCCCTCATCACAGTCCAGCTGCCTTCCTCTCCTGGTTCCGGTCTCAGAATGGATGACACCTCTTGCCAAAGGTCTTCTCCATCCTGGGCCATCTCAGGAGTGGGAGTGGGGAGTGTCCTGCCTGGAGAGTGCGGTATCACGGTGGGCGGTGAGTGTGTGCTGGAGTAGCTTTCCAGGGCATGCAGCGCACCTCTGCTCCCAGCCAGGTTAGAAGCGAATGACATCTTCTCTGTGCTTCTGCTTCCCATCTGAAAGGTGGGTACTCACCCAGCAGGGCTGAGCAAGAGAATGTGAGCAGGGGGCTCGGCACAAGGCCAAGTCCGTGCTGGCTGTGGAATGTGGAAACACAGGCTGCCAGGGGGATCACCACTCAGGGTCCTGCTGCCTGGCACTCAGCCTGGGGGAGCCAGGAAGCCAGGGGTTGAGGAAAGGGGTGGAGGGGAAGATAGACAATGCCAAGAACAAAAGGAACAGCCCCTGACACCGAGACCACCTAGGTGGATCTCAAGGGCATCAGGCTGTGTGAACAAAGCCAGTCTCGGACTACATGCTGGATGATTCCATTTATATACCATTCTTGAAATTTTAAAAATATATATAGCCAGGCGCCTGGGTGGCTCAGTTGGTTAAGCATCTGCCTTCGGCTCAGGTCATGATCTCAGGGTCCTGGGATGAGCCCCCCCATCGGGCTCCCTGCTCAGTGGGAAGTCTGCATCTCCTCCCTCTGCCCCTCCCCCGGTTTCTGCTCTCTCTCACTCACTCTCTCTCTCAAATAAATAAATAAATAAAATCTTTAAAAATATATATATATGCGCAGCCATGGACAGAGAGCAGGTCAGTGGTGGCCAGGGGTTGGAGTGGGGAGGGGGTGACAAGCAGGTGGGTAGCACAAGGGAGTTTTTTGGGCTGGCAGAACAGTTCTGTACCTGGGGTAGTGGTTACAGAGAACTAGGTACAAAGAGAAAAAGTGAGTGCATGGAAAGGCAGGAGGAATCCGAATAAGGGGTTAGCGGGAGCCGATGGATCGGTGGTTAGGTAAAATGTGTCACCGCGGGGAGCTGGCTGAAGGGCATACATGAACTCCCTAGATTATTTTTGCAACTTCTATGCAAGCTAAAACTACTTAAAAATAAAAAAGTTTTAAAAACAAAAAACTCTGAGACTACTTCATCTAACAGCAGAGTGCACGTTCTTCTCACGTTCCCACAGAATATTTGACGAGAGAGACCACCTCAAAAACAGACCCTCAGATACACCTTACGTTGAAAAGAATGGAAACCACAAAATATGTACTCTCGGATTGCAGTGGAAGTAAGCTAGAAATCATAATGAAGACAGTTGAAAAAACCCCAAATTCTTAGCAATCAAACAACAGTCTTCTCAATGACACACGGGTCAAAGAAGAAATGGCAAGAGAAATTTTAGAATATTTTGAACTCAATGAAACTGAAAACACAACTTATAGAAGTTGTAGCAAAAGCAGTGCTTAGAGGGAGATTGTAGCACTCAACACATAGATTAGAAAAGCAGAAAGATGAGATGCCTTGGTGGCTCAGTCATTAAGCGTCTGGCTTCGGCTCAGGCCATGGTCCCCGGGTCCTGGGATCGGCCCCGCATCGGGCTCCATGCTCGGTGGGGAGCCTGCTTCTCCTTCTCTCTCTGCCGCTCCCCCTGCTTGTGTTCCCTCTCTCCCTGACAAATATAAGAAAATAATTTAAAAAATAAAACAAACCAATTAAGAAAGAATATAGGAACACTTACTTTTTTTTTTTTTTAAGATTTCGTTTATTTATTTGAGAGAGAGAGAGTGAGAGACAGAGAGCACGAGAGGGAAGAGGGTCGGGGGAGGGAGAAGCAGACACCCCGCCGATGCGGGACTCGACCCCGGGACTCCAGGATCATGACCTGAGCCGAAGGCAGTTGCTTAACCAACTGAGCCACCCAGGCGCCCAACACTTATGTTTCTAAGTTAAACAACTTGCAACGCAAAACCACTTGCTGCTGGCACTTGGAGCTCAACTTTTCCCAGCGCCTCCTAGCCCCGCGGCCCCTCTCTCCGTTAGCGGTGTCCCCGGAGTCCACATGCGGTCCAGACAGTCCGCCAGCAAGCAGTTCCACAGTCGAGAGGGCGACAGGGATTTTTTTGTGGGTTGGCGAGGAGTCTGCCTTTTTCTCCCCCTGAGAAAACACTGCAATAGGGTTCCTGGTTTTGCCCGGACAAGTTGCTGAGTGACCAGGAGCGGAGCCTGGAAGGTGCAGCCCTCACCAGGACCCCCTCCCCGGGCCTCCTTGCCCCCAGCCTGCTCATCCTTGCATGTCTTCCATTCACCCATCAGATTTGGAGCACCTGCTCTGGGCCAGGCACCCCGGATTCAGGGTGCACAAGATGGACAAAGGCCAAGCTCCTTGCCATTGTGGGGGAGACAGACGGACGGACAAATTGATAAATGAGCATGCTCATAATGGGTGCCGAGAAGACGGAGAAGGACGGCAAACGCGGGTGAGCGACAGGACTGGCCATTGTATACTACCCCCCCGCCCCCCGGGACTAGCTGCTCCCCTCCCACCTTCCTCCCCTCCCACACCCTGAGCAAAAAGAGCAGTCTTGGGGTAGAACCGTAGTCCCCACCACGCTGTGGGCCCCTCAGGCGTGGACAGGGCCCCGACGGCCGGTTCCGGAAGGCGGGGCCAGACCAGCACTTGGCAGGGCGGCCTTTCCTGCTGCGGCAGTGCCCCCTGCTGGGCAGGAGCTGTTCCTGCAGCCTCGCGGGGCGCCAGGCGCGCCGTCACACTCCCACGGGAGCGGGCCTGGGGTCTCTTTATTCCCGTTCTTGCCCCAGGGTCCCACCCAACCCCCGACAGGCATGCCTCCCTTTGGTGATGAACACAAAGAAGAATCTCTCATCTACAAGAAATGCATTCCGTTCTCTATTGCTGGGGTTAATGATGTAGGTCGCTTTGGAAAATGATTTTTTAACCTTTTGGCATGACAAGGAGTCTCTTCAGAAAGGTAGTTCTGAAAGTTCTCTCGCAACATTCCCGGGGCACAATTAAGAAGGGGCCGTCTTAGAGCCCACAGGAATGCTTGCACCAGATTTAACAAATTCGATCGCCGAACCTGGGGTTGCACTGAGTTGGCATCTGGCCCGCTCACGCTCTGGCCCGTCCAGCTCTTGAAGAAGAATCAGGCCCGATTTTTCTTGGTGTCCTCAGCCCTCCCAGGATGCTTGATTCCCCAGCAAGGCTTGATCGAATTACTGTATTCGTCTTTCTGTCTCCCATTCTGTATACAGCGCCTAGTTTTTGCCTGGCCCTTCATCACTCGGCCGGCCTGACGGTCATGGGCTCAACAGCTGAGCCTGCCTGGCGCGGTGGTACCTGACAATTACAGCCGTGGTGCATAGGGACGGACAGAGCCCGTGCCTGCCTGGAGGTGGGCGAGACAGCACAGAGTGACACGGCACTGTGAAGGGACCGCATCGACTATCTTTCAGGATCAAGGTGAAGCTGGAGGGGTGTGAGCAAGGGGAGGGAGGCGCAAGTCAGTCACTGTAGGGTGTGGCAGGCCATAGAACAGAATGCAGATCTTATTCTAATATCACGAGAAGCCGAGGATGGTTTTAGGCAAAGCCCAGTGTATCTGTCCTATGGCTTTTATTCATTTTTTTAATTTTTTATTGTTATGTTAATCACCATATATTACATCATTTGTTTTGGTGTATGTCCTATGGCTTTTAAAGACACCTCTGGCTGCTGTGTACTGTGGAGAGTGGCTTGGAGGGGACAGGGAAGCAGGAAACCACTTAAGAGACGGCTGAGTGGCCCAGGTGAGATGGGGTAGCTGCGGGATGGACAGAGAGAGGGTGCATTTGGGATGTGTTTTGGGTGATGCCTGCAGCTGTACTGATGAATTGGATGTTAGCTCTCCCCCCACCCTTTTTTTTGGAAGGTTTTATTTGAGAGAGCGAGCGAGCACGAGCAGGGGGAAGGGCAGAGGGAGAAGCCAACTCTGAGCAGGGAGCCCGATGCGGGGCTCGATCCCAGGACCCTGAGATCATGACCTGAGCCAAAGGCAGTCGCTTAACCGACTGAGCCACCCAGGCGCCCCGTTATAGCTCGCACTATTAACAGCAGTTCGTTTTAAGCCAAAGTCCTTTTTTTTTTTTTTAAGATTTTATTTATTTGACAGAGAGAGATGCAGCGAGAGAGGGAACACAAGCAGGGGGAGAGGGAGAGGGAGAAGCAGGCTTCCGCGGAGCAGGGAGCCCAACTCGGGGCTCGATCCCAGCACCCTGGGACCATGACCTGAGCCCAAGGCAGACGTTTAACGACTGAGCCACCCAGGCGCCCCAAGCCAAAGTCCTTAGAAGATACTGCCATGAAAGAGTCCATGAAGCTGTTTTCTGGTAAAGAAGGTGGATCTGGAAGCAGGTAAGACGCGAGCTGGGCTCCAGTCTTTCATGCAAAGATAGCTGGTGACTTGGGCTCCCTGTCTGCTGTCCTGAGCCCAGCTTTCTCCTGATTCACCTTCACCATCAGGGGGAAAAGAAACAAAATCCCTTAGAACTAATGCTTTCCTCTGCTGCCCCTTCTGAGGCAGCCAAGCTAGTTTAAAATCTTAAATCGCAGACCATTATTGGTCTGCTCCCTTTAGGTCTTTTGTTTCAAGAAATATCTGTGTTTTGATCTGTACCTGTGAAACAAATAATATATGTTAAAAAAAAAAAAGAAGAAGATAGCAGGAAGGGAAGAATGAAGGGGGGGAAATTGGAGGGGGAGACGAACCATGAGAGACGACGATGGACTCTGAAAAACAAACTGAGGGTTCTTGAGGGGAGGGGGTGGGGGGATGGGTTAGCCTGGTGATGGGTATTAAAGAGGGCACGTTCTGCATGGAGCACTGGGTGTTATGCACAAACAATGAATCATGGAACACTACATCAAAAACTAATGATGTAATGTATGGTGATTAACGTAACAATAAAAAATTAAAAAAAAAGAAATACCTCTGTTTTTTTTTTTTTTAAGATTTTTATTTATTTGAGAGAAAGAGAGGGAGAAACAGCATGAGAGGGGATAGGGTCAGAGGGAGAAGCAGGCTCCCTGCTGAGCCGGGAGCCCGATGTGGGATTTGATCCCAGGACTCCGGGATCATGACCTGAGCCGAAGGCAGTCGCTTAACCAACTGAGCCACCCAGGCGACCGAAATACCTGTGTTTCATGTGCACGCAGCCTGCGCATTTGTTTCCATGTGATCTGTGGCTGCTTCTGCACCAGGCCCAAGGGAGTAGTTATGAAACCTGGTGGCCTTGTGGTTCTTTCCCTCTGGCCCTTTAGGGACGGGGCTAGCCTGTCATAGGTCATACACTTTGCAGGTTCACACCAGGCTGTCTGACTCGACAACCTGCACTTTTTTTTTTTTTAAGATTTTATTTGAGTGAGGGAGCCCAGGCAGGGAGCCCGATGCGGGGCTCAATGCGGGGCTCGATCCCAGACCTCAGGACCACAACCTGAGCCCAAGGCAGATGCTTAACGACTGAGCCACCCAGGCGCCCCATGACCTGCACTTTTATATCTACAATGGATCCACCTCCTCACACATGGTTTAAGACTCAATATTCCTAAAAGTTCTGACCAAGAGGAAAAGCCACAAGGTGCGGACTAGCTCATTAGTACCCAATTTTACGCATGCTCATGAACTGGCTCCTGGGCGCCCGAGGTTGCCCTTGGACTAGGGACTCCTGGACACTAAAGCATTGTGCTCTATGAGCAGGTGTGGGAGTGAAGAACAAACTGACTCCGGTGTGATTGGTGGGGTGCCCCCTCTCAAGCTTTATTAAACCCCATCCCTGTTTTTTCTTCTAGAAAGTGGGGGAGCTCCAGACCCCAGAAGCAGGGGTAGGTCTACAGGGGTCACCCAGGATGACAACTAGGGCCCCTCCACATTTTATTGACTGATGAGAGGGGGTCCTGAAATCTCCAGCCGGTCAGGAGTGGGAGAGGAGCCAGAAGGTCTGAGGGTGGTGGTGCCAGAGCAGAGGTGTGCCTGGCTCCCCCAGCCCCGGTTCTCAAGACAAAGGAGCTTCATCTAGTATCTGTCTTGCATTGTGCAGACCAGCTTCCAGTCCCCATTCCAAACAAGGCCCTGCACTAATTTCTATTTAGAACCCTCAAGGACAACACAAGTGACTAGGAGAATTTCAGAACCCAAGGTTACTTAGAGATAAACTGCACATGTAATCGTGTAAGTGGTCATCGAAACCAGGGCTTGTTTTTTTTTTAAGATTTTATTTATTTGCCAGAGAGAGCACGAGCAGGGGGAGTGGCAGGCAGAGGGAGAAGCAGACTCTACGCTGAGCAGGGAGCCCAACTTGGGGCTCAATCCCAGAACCCTGGGATCACGACCTGAGCCGAAGGGGGACGCCTGAGTGGCCGAGTCGGTTAAGCGTCTGCCTTCGGCTCAGGTCGTGATCCCAGGGTCCTGGGATCGAGTCCCACATTGGGCTCCCTGCTGGGCGGGGAGCCTGCTTCTCCCTCTGCCTGCCTCTGTCTCTCTCTCTCTGATAATAAAATCTTTAAAAAAAAAAAAAAAAAAATATATATATATATATATGACCTGAGCCGAAGGCAGACACTCAACCGCCTGAGCCACCCAGGTGTCCCAAGGGCTTTTTTTTTTTTAAATATTGCCAGAAAATGGAGCACCTGGGTAGCTCAATTGGTTGGGCATCTGCCTTGGGCTTAGGTCACCATCTCAGGATCCTGGGATCAGGCTCCTTATTCAGTGGGGAGTCAGCGTCTCCCTCTCCCCTGTCCCTCCCCACTGCTTGTGTGCGTGCTATCTCAAATAAATAAAATCTTTAAAAAAAATTAAATAAAATTATCCTATTTTTCATAATTTGCCCTAATTATTATCTACTTTTTAATATAAAGCATTTTAGCAACATGGATGTTAGGTATGAAAGGTATTTTCATATTTGGTGACTATATTATTGGGATATGCTAATTACTTACGGTACTACCCTGTGATTGCCCAATATTAAATGTAGCTTACTTGTGCTTTCAGCATCTAAATTCGGGAGTTCCTTAATGTGTAATCAATGAAATTCCTGAATAAAAACCATAAATGTGCAACAAGGAAGGTCCATGAAAGCGAAGGTGCAATTACATTACCGTATTTTTTTGTTGTTGTCAGAGAGAGAGAGAGAGAGAGAGAACACGTGCTGCAGGTACAGGGAGAGGCAGGCTCCTTGGTGAGCAAGAAGCCTGAGGCAGGACTCGATCCCAGGACCCTGAGATCATGACCTGAGCGGAAGGCAGATGCTTAACCGACTGAGCCACCCACCCAGGCATCCCTACAAGATCAGATTTATCATGATATACAGGTAAGGGAGAATATGCCCACTCTGTTAGCCTCTAAGTTCTACGATAAATGACACAAAAGCAACCTAAGCTGGGTGCTTATTTGAGGTTTACTGTCTAGGAGGACCAATTAATAAAACAGAGTAAGATCCAAACCAAGATCAAAGCCTGTTGTATCTGCAAAACATCTTTAGGATTCCATGCTGTGGGTGAAAGAACAAAATCCTAATACCAGTCATTCACAGATGCGATTTAACTATTCACTTTGAGAGGAAAGAAACATAAAATTCTGTGAAATAGCAGCCAAGCTTTTTCACATTTTTCACATTCTAAAGGAGGTACTCCCAAGCCACTTTTCCTTATCCCTACAATCATGAGCAATGTATCTATTTTCAAACAAACAGAAAATATGTAAAATCCTTTCCAGAAGAAAAGCTTTTCCAATAAAATTTAAAATTTTTATTAATATTTAAATTATAAACCAAATGTTAGGAACCACATACAGACATGTTTGCTGTGGACAAATTAAGATTCGGAGGGCCTACTTTCAAATACAACTTCAGAATTAGTTGCAATAAATCAAGACATCTTCTCAGAATCTGTATGATTTCCTTCGGTTTACAACCCATGATGTGCAAAGTTTAATATAACCTGAAATAACTTACCATCTACCCTAAAAGCTACAGAAAATGGAATCGCTATTAGGATCGAATAACAACAAAACTTAAACACTTCAGCAGTTTTTCTTAAAAGTATAAAATATAGAAACTTGGAAAAGGTAATACTGTTGGTTGAGCTGTAAAACCTGTAAAAACAGGTTTTGCCACAGCGCACAGATAAACTCATTCATTTGGCTTCCCCGACGCCCCCGCCCATGCAGCCGTCAGTTTAGCACTGGAAGACACAGAGAACCACACATCCTTACGTCAAGTCATGCAGACAGTGAGAAACAAGAGTGTGCAAAAGATAGACACGCCATACTCCCAACACCGTGGACGTCTACAGCGGGCTTCCAGCTGACTCAGCGCCCGCAGTAACCTCAGACAGCGCGTCCCCTGGCAGTGCCGGCCGGCGGACTCAGATCTGGGGTCTCTCGCTGCAACAGGGAAAGTGGTCTTCGGTCCGGAACAGGACGGGCGGCTCGTAGCCGCTCTGCTGCGGCCTGCTGGAGGGCGCCTTGTTGAAGAAGGAGGGCACGCTGATCGTGTGCAGCAGTTTCCTGAAGGCGCTGGGGAAAGCGCCCAGCTCGGCCTCCGCCCTGGCCACCTGCTCCTCCATCCTGGCCACGCTGGCGCCGATCATCCCCACGAAGGCCTCGAGCCGGTCGATCTTGCTGTAGACCTGCCGCATCTCGGTGGCCTTCGCGTAAATGCGAGGCACACCCTCGCTGACGACGTGGGAGGAGTCTCCGCGCAGTATGTCCAGCATGCCCACGAACTCGTCCACTCTGGTGAGCAGGTCCTCCAGGCTGGCGTCCAGGGCCTCGACCTCGGGCCGCGCCCCGGCTCCCGGCAACAGGCAGGCGGCGCAGCCCGCGGCGGCGCGACGCAGCAGCGGCAGATCGCGGCCCGGCGCGCCCAGCTCTGAGCCCTCGTCCTCCCACGGCCCCGACGCGCTGCTGTGGCTCTGGGACACGTTGCCGCTGTCCCCGCTCCAGGCAGCTCCCTGGAGCTCGGCCTCCTCCTCCGCCGACCCCTCGCGCGGCGGCCCATCACCCGCGGGACGATCCTCCATGGCCCGCTACGGCCGGGCTGCCCGCCCCGCTTCCGGCTTCCCAGTTCTGCTTCCGGCCCCTCCGCACGCACGCGTGCGCGTGCGCGCCCCAGCCTCCGGCCTCCGCGCGCTCACGTACACGCACGCGCGCCAATCTGTTTCCAGCCCCTGGACGCTCGTGCGCGCGCACGTGCTCGCGGAACCCTTTTTTAAAATGTGAAGGTGTAACAGAACTACGGTAAGATGCGTACGTCCTCAGTGTATCTTCTGCGTGTTCACACAATCATGTAACCTCCATCCACATCAAGATATAGAACATGTCAAGGACCCGTGAGGAGCTTCCCACTGTCCCTAGTTTCTTTTTGCTACTTATATTGAAATGAAAGAGAAGAGAAATAAACAAAAGGAAGGTCCCTTAACCTTGCTATTCTTGATGACTTGGAACGTTCTCAGCTTTTTTCCACACTTTCCCCAACACTTGGTATTGTCAATATTTTCATTTTTAGCCGTTCTTGTGGATGTATAGTGAGTGCTATCTGTGTGGTTTTAATTGGCATTCCCCTGTTGAATCTTTTTTTTTAAGATTTTATTTGAGAGAGAGTGAGAGAGAGAGAGAGCACATGAGAGGAGGGAGGGTCAGAGGGAGAAGCAGACTCCCCGCTGAGCAGGGAGCCCGATGCGGGACTCGATCCGGAGACTCCAGGATCATGACCTGAGCCGAAGGCAGTCGCTTAACCAACTGAGCCACCCAGGCGCCCTCCCCTGTTGAATCTTGAACTTTAGCACCTTTTTATATACTTTTTGGCCATGTGGATATTCCCTTTTGTGAAGTGCTGGCTCAAGTCTTGCCCACCTTTTTTTTTTTTTTTTTTTTTTTAAGATTTTATTCATTTATTTGACAGAGAGAGACACAGTGAGAGAGGGAACACAAGCAGGGGGAGTGGGAGAGGGAGAAGCAGGCCTCCTGCTGAGCAGGGAGCCTGATGTGGGGCTTGATCCCAGGACCCTGGGGCCACGACCTGAGCCGAAGGCAGACGCTTGACGACTGAGCCGCCCAGGCGCCCAAGTCTTGCCCACTTTTAAATTGAGTTATTTGTCTTTTCCTTATTGATCTATAGAAGTTCTCAATACAGTTTGAATATAAGTTCTTTGTCATATATCTTCCTTTAGTAAGTTCCAATTCATCAAACCAGGAAGGTTTGGAGAGTGAAAGGGGACACTCAGGACACACGATATAAAGTATTTTCTAAAATTTTTTGTGCTGGGGGCGCCTAGGTGGCTCAGTCGTTAAGCGTCTGCCTTCGGCTCAGGTCATGATCCCAGGGTCCTGAGATCGAGCCCCGCATCGGGCTCCCTGCTCAGGGGGAAGCCTGCTTCTCCCTCTCCCACTCCCCCTGCTTGTGTTCTCTCTCTCGCTGTGTCTCTCTCTGTCAAATAAATAAATAAAATCTTTAAAAAAAATAAAATTTTTTGTGCTGTATGATCTTTAATTAATTATAAAGACTTTCAATCACCTCACCTAGGGACCATTTTACCCACTGCTCTGTTTGGCCGCCAATCTCTTGTCCCTCTCTTCAGCAATGGTGAGGTGGATACCCTTTCCACGGGGAGGAGAAATCCATGGTTTGTTGCCTTTGTCGATAACAAAAATGTTGGAGAGTCGGGTGGCAGAGCTGTTGCCATTGGCATCTTTCACGTGAACGACATCAAAAGAACCAGGGTGTCTCTCTCTCTGTTAGTGATCACACCAGTTCTTCCCAGGTTAGCACCTCCGGTCACCATACACAGATTGCCTGTGTCAAACTTGATGAAATCAGTGATGTCTCCAGTCTCCAAATCAGTCTGGATGGTGTTATTCACCTTGCGGAGGGGATCAGGGTAGCAGATGGTGTGAGCATCTTGAGTCACCAGATGAGGGATTCCTTTTGTCCCCACAAAGGTCTTTCTCACTTTGTACAACGTATACTTGGCCTCCTCAGGTGTAATCCGATGAACAGCAAAGCGACCTTTGGTGTCATAGATCAGACGGAAATTCTCCCCAGTCTTGTCAATGCTGATGACATCCATAAAACCAGCGGGGTAGGTTGTATCAGTTCAGACCTTGCCACCAATCTTTTTTTTTTTTTTTTAAGATTTTCTTTCTTTCTTTATTTGACACAGAGAGAGGGAGAGAGACAGCATGAGATGGAACACAAGCAGGGGGAGTGGGAGAGGGGGAGGCAGGCTTCCCGCGGAGCAGGGAGCCCGATGCGGGGCTTGATCCCAGGACCCCGGGATCGTGACCTGAGCCGAAGGCAGACGCTTAACGACTGAGCCACCCAGGCACCCCTCTTGCCATCAATCTTAATAAAATGCTGCATACAGATCTTATTTACTTCATCTCCTGTTAGGACATACTTAAGTCTGTTCCTTAGGAAGATGATTGAGAAGCAGACATTCTCTCAGCTTATGGGGACCAGTAGATGGGTGAGGAGCAAACACACCGATCAGTTTATCCAGTATCCAATACTACATGGTATTGTAGATGCTCTTGGGACCACGGGCCATGGCTGCACTAGGCATGAAAAGAGCAGGATATAAAATCTTGGGCAAATCATATCATATAATTATTAGGGACTACAAAGATCATGAGATGATCATTGGGGATCATATGTCCAATGCCCAGCCTGGAGCAACAGGTGGAAATTGACACTCAGAGATATGTGTTCGGGTTAACCAACTTGTCCAAGGTCACAGAACAAGAAACTGGAGGGACTAGGAGGACCCAATGCAGGATGTTTCTGACTCTAAAAGCTTTGACATCAAATAACCTCTGTTCACTGTCATAATAATTATAACACTATCACCACTTATATCTGCTGGTGCTTTGGTATTTGCAAAACGCTTTCCTGCACATCATCTCACTTATGCATCGTCCCATTGACGGATATTCAGCCTGGGATCACCGGTCTTTACTTACGAGACTGGAACACTAAAGCTCTAATCTGTGGCCCTGTTGCAAGCAGTATCCCTCCAAAGTACGGTTAGTGGGACACTGGCTGAACAAGACTGGAAAGAGGCTCCATCCATTCCACAGTGGCATACTCTCAGTGCGCGAACATTTTTTGTTAAATGAATATTAAAGCAGCATTTTACTGGGCCCCTGCTGTTTTGCAGGTCCTGTAGGTGCTAAGGACCGAGACCAGAACCCGTCCTCAAGAAGCCTCTAGTGGGCAGAGGCACTTATATTTTAGGAAAGGAGGCCTTCTCTCTAAAACATTCTCTAAGGCCCTACTTGTGTCCAGGCTGCCAGGAGAGGCTAAGGACAGAGCCAAATCAGAAGGGGCCCTTCATCTTGGGTTGCTTATAGCCTGGTGAGAATGACGCAGGCAGGTTGGGTCTGAGGACCCTGAGGGGGGCCCTGTAGGACCAACTCTGCACAGGACAGAAATCAAATGCGAGCCAGAGAAAGTAAAAACAGAGTTTATTGAATAGTGTGAATGACAGAGTTTAGCAGACTGAGTGTCTGGGAGACTCAGAAAGGAAAGGAGAATGAGTCTCTTCCTTGCTTGGGGCTAGGGGTTTATATTGGAAAGGGATGTAGGGTATGTGTTCCTTCAGGAATCCAGAGTAGGGTCCGCTCAAAGGTGAGTGGCAGGTGAATAATAGGTGTGATTCTATAAATCATCGAAGGTAGGGGTTATTGATGTCAGCGTCAGCTTAAGTTTGTTCAAAGCTAATGTCCTGGAAACATGTTTGGGATCTGGCTCTTCTTGGATGTTATCAGGTGTTTGGGGGCCTAGGACAAAAATTCAGAGAATGACTAACTTTCTTGTTTCCCTTTGAAGTGGGAACATAGCTTCTTTGGTTTATTCAGATGCAAAATATAGAACATGAGTAAGTGTGGTCTAGTAGAGAAAGAAGAGAGACAGGGCCTTTCTAAAATGGAGTACCTTCAGCTCCCCTACCTCGAAGAGAGACCAAAACCTACTGACCAGAACAATCCGGCAGCGGGAGAAAAATACCCCCAGGACAAAAATCTGGGAGCAAGGGGTGGGGAGTACAGAGAAAAGGCCAGTTAGGATTCCGGGTTTTTGACTTAAGGGCCCTGTCCCAGAAGAGGGAGCATGTGCTCTAGTTGAGAGCAGCGACTGTAGACCCAAATGGCTCAGGTTCAAATTCTGACCATAAGCACGGTTTTTAGCCAGTTTTTCATCTAACAGGTTTGCTCTGAGGTTGAATGAATTAATCTAAGCACATAGAGCAGTGCGTGCCTGGATAGTAAGTGCTGTAAACATCAGCCTGTGTTATTCAAATACTAGGGAGGGAAAATTGCTTTCACTTAAAAAAAAATAAAGAAAAAGTAAAAGTAAAAGCCGGGGGATGCCCTCGCGGAGGAGGTAAGCAAGGTGCTTCCAAAGCGCTCCCAAGGCCTAATTAGAGAAGGGGGCGGGGCAGGGGGCGGGAAGCGGGGGGCGGGGGGGGCGCGCGCCCGGGACAGAGTCCCGTCTGCGTGCGCGCACCCGCCACCAGGCTTGTCCCAGGCATGGCCGTAAGGGGGCCGGGCCACGTCGTGAAAGTGCCGCAAACACGCCCACAGCTAGTGATGGCTGCAAGTATCCGTTGTTGGCCCGGCCGCGGTGTGGGTTCAAGGCGTTGCTTTCCGTAGCGGTTCTGAGGCGGACGGCGTAGACGGAGGGACACTGAGGGATAATTCGGGAGCACTGCTGTTGCGCGGCTGCCCGCAGTAACGGCTTAGCCGTCCCCAGGGGTGCGGGCATGAAGAAGTGGCAGGACAGATGCGGCCCTGGGACATCGTCGAGCTGGCGGAGCCGGAGGAGGTGGAAGTGCTGGAGCCCGAGGAGGATTTCGAGCAGTTCCTGCTCCCAGTCATCAACGAGATGCGGGAGGACATCGCGGCCCTCACCCGGGAGCACGGGAGAGCCTACATGCGGAACAGGAGCAAGCTGTGGGAGATGGACAATATGCTCATCCAAATAAAAACGCAGGTGGAGGCGTCGGAGGAGAGCGCCCTGAACCATCTGCAGAACCCCAACGATGGAGTGGAGGGCAGAGCGGCCAAGAGGTGCGAGAAGGCCGAGGAGAAGGCCAAGGAGATCGCGAAGATGGCAGAGATGTTGGTGGAGCTGGTGCGGCGGATAGAGAGAAGCGAGTCGTCCTGAAGGAGCGCGGGCGGTAAGGCGGGAGGCCGGCGGGGCCGGGTGCGGGGCCGGGTCGTTGCCATCGCCGATTTCAGTAGCTTCCCGGGTGGTCGTCCTGTTGTAGGAGTGAAGGTGAAGCCTCGGTCTCACTGCGTCAGAAATGGGGCAGTGGGAGCAAAGCTGAGGTTGAGAGGAAAGTGAGTGCGTGCTAGCCTGGATAGGTGATAGTAGATACTGATTTTTGTGGTTTCTCCCGCCCCCGCCGGTCATTAGAGAAAAATTAGAATAACTCGGTTTGTCTTTGTGAAACCGAAAATTCACCTCGAAAGGGACAGTTGCTGGAGGTAGAGCCGCCGAGGCACGAAGGAGGGTGGTGGCGGGGGACCAAAGGAAACTTAGCCATAGAGCAAAATAGGGGAGGGTGAGAACACAGGAAAAGAAACAGAAGTGTGAAGCTGTAGGCCTGGACTAGAAATGTCCAGAAGGCAGATGTGTCAGAGGACTCTGTCTGAAAGAAGTGGCATTCTTTTTTTTTTAATTATTTTTTAAAAAGATTTTTATTTATTTATTTGACACAGAGAGACACAGCGAGAGAGGGAACACAAGCAGGGGGAGTGGGAGAGGGAGAAGCAGGCTTCCCGCGGAGCAGGGAGCTCGGTGCCGGGCTTGATCCCAGGACCCTTGGGATCATGACCTGAGCCGAAGGCAGAGGCTTAACGACTGAGCCACCGAGGTACCCCAAGAAGTGGCATTCCTGTGGATGGTTAATTCTTTTTTTTTTTTAAATACCAGGATGCAGAAATCTGAGACTCAGTGTCTTGACGGTAAATTTCTTCCAGTTGTGCCTTAGGTTCACAGCTGATGGACTCTGGTCACTTGGGCTGACACCTCGAGAAAGCTGAAATAGCTTGTTGTTTATTCTGTTTTTGTATGTTTTTTATCTGCATGTGACAGCCTCCCTTAGGGCCAGTGGTTGTATAAAGGAGCCAAACGAGAATTCGTCCCTCGGATGCGCAGCAAGCCAGTAAAAGACTGACATGGAGGTTTTGCAGTGAAGAGAGGTAGGCTGTTCTTGGTGTGGCACCACTCAGGAGAATGGGGAGCTAATGCTCCGAGTCCCAAACTGCCCGATGGCTTTCAGGTGAGGGTTTTTAAGGGCAAAATTTGGGGCGGGGGTCTCCTCAGAAGCTGGACGCCCTTGATGGATTAGAGGTGGAGTTGTGTTCACAGATGTTACTTAGTTATTCGGTCCCATGGAGGTCTGTCTTTTCGATCTTAAGAGATTTGGAATCTGAAAAATGTCCTTTTTTTTTTTAAGATTTTATTTATTTATTTGTCAGAGAGAGAGAGAGAGCTTGTAGGCACTAGAGCACACAAACAAACACAAGCAGGGGGACCCGCAGGCAGAGGGAGAAGCAGGCTCCCCGCTGTACAAGGAGCCTGATGCGGGGCTGAAGCGGGGCTGATGTGGGGCTCTATCCCAGGACCCTGGGATCATGACCTGAGCCAAAGGCAGATGCTTAACCGACTGAGCCACCCGGGCGTTCCCAAAATGTCTTTCTTATGTTAGAGATTTCCTTAGGTACATCTGGTGATTCTTTGGTCAGGATAGTGTCGTTCAGCAGCTGGTACGTGCCTAAAGGAGCTACTTCTCTGCGCGTAAGCTAGTGGGATTGCATCCTTCACGTTCCTTTGAATGATCCGCAAGCATTCCAGGCTCTTGGGTCTGGGTCTGCGTGTTTCCTTGCCAGTCCAGCTGTGCCTGGGGACGCTAAGACCTCTAGTGTTTGTCTTTTCATCTGAATTAACAAGGTGGATACTGGCTTCAGCTGGTGACCCTGACATGGGTTTAGATTGTCCAGTGTATTTGGTTCCTGAGAAATAACTATTGTATGAGAAATACTCTCATAAGGGAAATGGGGCTTAATGAAGAGTGGTTTCAGCGCTCAGGTTTATTGTTGTTACTTTGCTGTGTTTGGAATGTTGGAGTGGCCTTGTGTTTTGCTGTTACCCATGTGACCTGATTGTTCTCTGGACCTTCAGACCGTGTGTAGACTTGGGGCCGGAGTCTTCTGTCTGTGGAGATGCATGGAGGGCACTGCTTGGGTGAAGCTGGTGACTGGTGTAGGGGTGAGACTGCTTTGGGAAGCACTGGGAAGAACTAGAAGGCACTTGGAGATGGAAGGTGGTTAGGTGTATATTCTGGAACTTTGATTCCTGTGAGACGCAGGAGGAGACCTGTGTCTTGTGGCATGGTGTCTGGTGTATGTGGTGTCACCTGTCCAGTGAGTTTATTGAGACAACCTCGCTGGCCCCAAATGACAAAGAAGTTTGGATAGGGAATGATGGGAGTATGCTTCGCTGTCGGAATGCCCTCACACGTTACAGGGGTTGCAGAGGATTGCATCAAAGAGACAATCTACAAGGAGCCTGGGGACGCTGGAGAAAGGAAAAGGCATCATCAGGGCCCATAAAGTCCTTTCTAGTCTATCAGAGTAGACCTGACGGGTATTTGAGGTCAAAGTCAGACATGTGATAAATAAGTGTTTGTTTACCTTGAAAAACAAAGATCTATAGAAAACCTTTTTTCAAGATGTTCAGATGACCAAAGCCCCTGTGTGTGTGTTGTTTTTTTTTAAGTTTATTTATTTTTGTTTATTTATTTGACAGAGAGAGACACAGTGAGAGAGGGAACACAAGCAGGGGGAGTGGGAGAGGAAGAAGCAGGCTTCCCGCCGAGCAGGGAGCCCGATGCGGGGCTCGATCCCAGGACCCTGGGATCATGACCTGAGCCGAAGGCTTAACAACTGAACCACCCAGGTGCCCCGTCCCTGTGTGTGTTAATAAATTTCTTTTGAAATGGACACCCTTCTTTCAGCGCTGCCATCAGCAAGCGGGACTGAGCTGCTTGAAGTTTGGGGTTCTCTGTGAGCCCAGAACCTGGAGGGAGAATTGCTTATGTCAAGTGCTGTGGGGATGGGATGACAGAACACTCAGCTCCTAACAGAGATGAACTTCAGGCCATCGGTATGCTGAAAAGTTGTTTAGCCTCTCAATCGGTGGGAGCATAACATGCTTTCTGTCCCATCCGAGGAATGTGAAGGAAAGGCCTGGGTTGGAAAGAGCCGGGACCAGTAATTGCACTGCAGTGTGCTTGAGTATCTGTGGGAGCATGAGGAGGGATTCAGCCCTCATGGAGGGGACTGGGAAGCTCTTCAGAGCAAATGACTTGCCCTTGAATATGGAGTACAACCTCTGAGAGTAGAAACCAGGGGAGCACCAGAAGCTCAGGGAACCACGTGAGCTGCAGCCCTGGGGATACTGTGGGGGGCACTGTGGGGGGCACTGTGGGAGCCAGGTGAGAGGGGCAAGCAGAGGAGAGAGGCTTCATCAGGGAGTTAATGCATCTGCATCAGCCTATGTAAGGGATGCTCAAAGCCATAGGACAGGCAGGGTGCAATTTCCAGAGTCGCTAAATGGGATTTGATCAGAGCAAACACATGTTCATGATGACAAGCCAAGATACATGTCTTGGATGAATGTGTACTTTTGTCATAAAGTACTTGGGCACAAAGAAAGTCCTTTGCAGAGGCTGTTTCTGTCTGTGGAATCCTTGTCCGTGCTCCTGCCCTTATGAAGTCTTGAGCAGGAACAGAAGTGCTGGGAGCCCTTGAGACCCAGGAGGAGGGGAGTGTCCGTGGTCACATCTGTAGCGTGGGAGGCTTACACTGCTTATGGTCTGTGCATCGGTGGGAGCTTGGGTGAAGGCAAGAATATGGGGGCTGGTGCAGTTGGGAGTTGAGGGCCTGACCTCAAGCAGGGGAGTAGGGAGACCCACTAGGCTTTCCTGGGGTCAAGACTTGGTTTCTCTCCGTGTCAGTCAACCCAACTAAGTTAAACTGTGCTAACAGTTCACCCAAAGTCTTTGTGGCTTACAGCCCACAAGGTTTCTCCTTCCTGTTGATGTACATTGCAGGTTAGTTACTCCATGTTGTCTTAATTGGAGGAGCTGGCTGAAGGAGCACCCCCTCTTTGAGATATTATGGACCTTGATTCAGGAAACTTAGTTATAAGTTGCTTCACTGATTTAAAAACAGATGTGTTGGGACTGAAAAACTTGCCATACCTGTGTGTGTGTGTGTGTGTGTGTGTGTGTGTGTGTGTGTGTGTGTGTGTGTAGATTCAGGAAACTTAGTTATAAGTTGCTTCACTGATTTAAAAACAGATGTGTTGGGACTGAAAAACTTGCCATACCTGTGTGTGTGTGTGTGTGTGTGTGTGTGTGTGTGTGTGTGTGTGTAGATGTCTACAGTGTATAGGTTCCCCCCCCCTTTTTTTTAAGATTTTATTTATTTATTTGACAGGAAAGAGACACAGCGAGAGAGGGAACACAAGCAGGGAGAGTGGGAGAGGGAGAAGCAGGCTTCCCACGGAGCAGGGAGCCCGATGGAGGGCTTGATGTGGGGCTTGATGTGGGGCTTGATCCCAGGACCCTGGGATCATGACCTGAGCCGAACCCTGGGATCATGACCTGAGCCGAAGGCAGACGCTTAACGACTGAGCCACCCAGGTGCCCCAAAGCCTTTTATTTTTTTTTTTTTTTGAGAGAGAGCTTGTGTGCTTGTGGTGGGGGAAGGGGCAGAGGAAGTTGGAGAGAGAGAGTCTTTTTTTCTTAAAGATTTTATTTATTTATTTGACAAGAGAGAGACACAGCGAGAGAGGGAACACAAGCAGGGGGAGTGGGAGAGGGAGAAGCAGGCTTCCCACGGAGCAGGGAGCCTGATGCGGGGCTCGATCCCAGGACCCCGGGATCATGACCTGAGCCGACTGTCACTTAACCAACTGAGCCACCCAGGCGCCCCTAGGTTTTCCCCTTAATTAACTGACCATAGATTATATTCCTCCATTAGGGTGAATTTCATCCCTTCATTATCCCAGGGCTTGATGCTAAGCCTCCTTCATGGTCAGAGCCTTAAAGTCTTCTGAATCATTTTGGACCCTTGGTTCTAATGCAGAGCACTGTGGTGACAAGGGGATGGTCTTCACTCATGCTTGTGATGCAGTGTAATGGAGAGGCATGCAGGGCTTTGTGTGGATTTCCTATTTTAATTTATAAATTTTTCCCCTACTTGGATTATGTGTCTGTGGAATTGAAACAACTTCCAAGTCAGCTAGAAAATTTGAATTGCTGGGGCGCCCGGGTGGCTCAGTCGGTTAAGCAGCTGCCTTCGGCTCAGGTCATGATCCCGGGGTCCTGGGATCGAGTCCCACGTCCGGCTCCCTGCTCAGCGGAGAGCCTGCTTCTCCCTCTCCCTCTGCCTGCCACTCTGCCTACTTGTGCCCTCTATCTATCTGTCAAATAAATAAATAAAATCTTAAAAAAAAAAAAAAGAAAATTTGAATTGCCTTCTGTCAGCAGCTCTGAACTCATTTGTCATGGATGAACCCGTCGTGCCCAAATTCCCCTTGCTGTGAAGTCTGAAATTCTGTGCTCTTTTTCCAGAAGGCTTGGGAAATTCTTCAGCGGTCACTTGGGTCAGTTGGCTTGTGAGGCCTGAGTCTTCACTCCTGTTTTGTTGCAATACAATACAAAACAATACTTTTGTTTCTTCTGAAAGCAGGCGAGTATCCAATATCCACATAGCTCACTAGGCCACTTTTTGAGTGTCTGCTTCCACGTTGCCTTATGCTTTCTCTTTGAAACAGCACTGCCATCCCCGGGGCTCTCTATGCCCTTTTATCTTCTCACTACCTGACATGTGGTTATTAATTTGTGTATTGTCTGAGCTCTCCATGTGGACCGTCAGCCCCTCGGGGGCAGGAATTTTGTTTACCCACTAAATTCCCAGCCCAAAGATGAATGCTTGGCTGCCACATGGTTGGTGCTTAATACTCATTGAATGAATTAGTATCAATTCAGTATGTAAATTAAATTTGATTGTGAGGCGCCTGGGTGGTTGGTTTGGTTGAGCGTCTGACACTTGGTCTCAGCTCAGGTCATGATCTCAGGGTCATGAGATTGAGCCCTGTGTCTGCTTGACACACAGAGCCCTTGGCTCTGCTTGAGATTCTCTCCCTTTCCCTCTCTCTCAAAAATAAATAAGTCTTAAAAAAAATTTAATTGTGTCTGCTGACCAGTGCAGATAACTCAAACTGAGGTTTCTAAGCCAGAAACTTTGATGTTCTTCTTGATTTCTCCCTCTTTCTCAGCAACCCCTTCCTTCTTCCTCACTGTCACTGAAGCATATTGAATCTAGGACCAGAATGTACCTTGGATTCATCTGCCTCCTCCCACTGCCCTAGGCCACTAGTGCAATGCTCTCCTAACGGGCCTCCCTCACGAGGCTTCGTGCGTGCCAGCCCTGGTCCTGGTTTTGCTGGGACGCCTGGCTGGCTCAGTCAGGTTCAGTCTGCCTTCAGCTCAGGTCGTGGTCCCAGGGTCCTGAGATCAGGTCCCACATCAGGCTCCTTGCTCAGTGGGAAGCCTGCTTCTCCCTCTGCCTGCCGCTCCCCCCTGCTTGTGCTCTCTCTCTGACAAATAAATAAAGTCTGTAAAAAAGAGCGAGCACGAGTGGGGTGGAGGGGCGAGAGAGAGGGACAGGCAGACTCCCCTGTGAGTGTCTGTGACAGTAGAGCTCTGACGGGCTCGGCAGAGGGACGCGCGGCCTGCGGGCCTCGGTGGGTCCAGTGCAGGGTGGCGCTCCCTCGGTGCGGAGCCACCCCAGAAGCAGGGACCGGGCCTCCGCCGGCCCCGGGCACAGGGGGCAGTCAGCAGGTGGCCCGTCCTACCCACTGACCATGTCCTTTCCCTCCCCGGCTCCCTACCGAGCAGGAGTAGGAAGGGAGGAATCGGGACTCGTTGTGTTGGAGGTGGGGGCGCTGAGGGGGTCAGGAAATAATCCATGTCCATCAGACTGGGAGCATCTCACAAGCATTTTACTGATCACAGGGGCGGCCACAGGCCGGCAGGAGGCGAGGACGCACAGGACTCTGGTCTGGAAGCCAGGGGCTGCTCCGCCTCCGGGTTGGCGGGGCGTCAGGGGAGCCCCGCGCGCTCAAAGAACTTGTGGCAGGCGGCCGTGAGCATGGCCACAAACACGATGAACTCGTTGAAGTCCACCTCGGCGTCGCCGTTGGCGTCCAGGTCCTTAAGCAGTTTGTCCACGGCGTCCCTGTCCCTTTTAGTCTGGAGACAGAGGCCCGGGGTCAGCACTGCTGCGGGGGGGCGGGGCAGGGGAGGTCACCTGGCTCCGGGCAGCTGTGAGCCCCCGGAGCCACAGTTGGGTTTAGGGCCAATCGGAATCGCGTGGTGCAGCTCAGGAGGCAGCACGTCCCACTGGCAAGTTTGGAAGGGGGTGTCTTCGAACTGTTTAAGATGCTTTAGAAGGGGGACCACCCCCAGGCCGCGCCGCCAGCTTGGCAGGGTCCCCTCAGGAGATCACATTTGGGCCATGCACTGCACACCCCTCCCCTTCCCTCCCCTCCCCTCCCCTCGGCCTCGGTCTCGGTCTGATCCATGAGGAAAGGGGAAAGGGGAAATCCGGGACTGCGGCCTGGCGGGGGGCGGGGCTGGACAGGGGTGCCAGGGCCTCACCTCGCACCACCCCCTGCAGGGGTGTCCCCGCGCCCAGTACCCCGCAGCCACCCACACTGGGGCTCGAGGTTTGTAGCCAACAGCCCCCCAGGACCGCAGCTCCCACTGCCCCGGGCGCTGGGCTTTTCCACGTCCGCTGGGGGCCTGGGGGACTGCGGCCCCAGCCCCATCTTTTTTTTTTTTTTTAAGATTTTATTTATTTATTTGAGAGAGAGAAATGAGAGAGAGAGAGCACGAGAGGGCAGAGGGTCAGAGGGAGAAGCAGACTTCTTGCCGAGCAGGGAGCCCGATGCGGGACTGGAGCCCGATGCGGGACTCGATCCCAGGACTCCAGGACCATGACCCGAGCCGAAGGCAGTCGCTTAACCAACTGAGCCACCCAGGCGCCCCTGAGCCCCACCTTTTACCAAGTGCTTCGGTGAGGATCCCAGGCTTAGCCACTGGTTCTCAAGTTGTGTTCCCCGGACCACCTGGCTCTGCCCCCTCCGGCAGCAACCCCTAACCTTGGGCTCAAAATCTCCCTGGGTTAGACTCAAACTTGGTTGGTTGTCAGAACACCTGCACCCACGCCCAATTCCCCACTGGTCAGGGGCGTTCAGTGAGCATCAGGGTGTGAGACTGTTTGCTGTGATATTAAGTTCAAAAAGAAAGCAAATTGCATATTTAGAATTTCATGCACATCAGCTTTGAGCTTTTGACTGGGGAGAAGGCTGAAAGGAAGAGGGAGAATGTGTTGGGGGGGATTTCTTGCCTCCACATTTCTGTATTTTTACATTTTCTACCACCAACACATTTATAAAAGACAAAAACAAAAGAACTTCATTTAAAGATCTATATGCTCACTGGCTTTACATACTGAAGTGCTCAGTGTGTTTGAATTGACTGAAATTTTAGGCTTCCGTTTTCAAGAACCAGCTCAGGGTAGACCCATTAGAGGGCAGGTAGGTGGGGTTTGGTGGCGCCAGGAGGTGGGCCAGAGGGGGAGGGGAGGAGCGGGAAAGAAGGGGGGCTGGAGCTGAGGAGCTGAGCGGAAGAGAAGGGGAGGGAGGGGGAGAGAGGGGAGGAGGGAGAAGGGGAGGGAGGGAGAAGGGGAGGAAAGGGGGGAGGGTGGAAGGGAGGGAGGAGGGGAGGAAGGGGCAGGGTGGAAGGGAGGGGGAGGAAGGGGAGGAAGGGGGAGGGTGAAGGGAGGGGGAGGAAGGGGAGGAAGGGGGAGGGTGGAAGGGAGGGGGAGGAGGGGAGGAAGGGGGAGGGTGGAAGGGAGGGGGAGGAGGGGAGGAAGGGTAGGGGAGGAGTGAAAGTGGAGGGAGAGGGACAGGGGAGGGAGGGGGAGTTGGAAAGGGGAGGAGGGAGGGAGGGGGAAGGGGAGGAGGGGACAGAAGAGGCAGCCGGCGGGCGGAGAACGGAGAGGAGCAGGGCGGGGAAGGGAGGACGGAGAGGGGACCAGGAAGAGGGGAGGCAGAGGAGGGCGGCCCTCCGTTCTGAGGGGGCCTCCCCTGGACCCGTCCAGGCCACGTGGCTCGGGGCAGGTAAGTGCCAAGGTGGGACCTCCTCCCATCTGCACCCCTGCCGGCAAACACCAGGCCTGGGAAGGCTGGGAGGGCGTGGCCAAGCAGCCCGGAGAGCCGGGGTGTTTGTGGCCAGCAGCCATGGAGGGGTGCAGCTGTGAGGGGCCAGCGAACGCAGCCTCACAGATGGCCCTGGGTTCCCCCATCCCCAATGCTCAGATTCAGGTTTGTACCCCCCGCCCCAGCTCTCCCACTGGGCCCCTGCAGAGAAAGAATCCTGGTGGCTCCAACTCCATGTTTCCAGGACTGAGCCGGCCACCCCTGCTCCCCGCTCCCAGAGACCTCAGCCCCCAGGACAGCGGATCCAGTCTTGGGCGGGTGGCCTCCCCCTTCCACCTGCTCTAGCCCTGCGGTTGGGGGCGCGGGGGGCAGCTCAGCGGGGCAGCCCCTTCGGCCTCCCCTGCCCTCCTTTCTCCTGCCCGATGGCCCAGGGTCCTCCCTGACCCTCCCCGCCTGCCCCCCCCCCCCCCCCCCGCCCCAGGCCCTGCGCCCTCACCTGCAGGAAGCCCGGGAGCTCCTTCTCCATGAGCACCTTCAGCTCCCCCTTGGTCAGGCTCTGCTTGTTGCCCTCCCCACCCGCATAGCGGGCGAAGACGTTAATAATCATGCCCATGGCTGTCTCCAGTTCCGTCATGGTGCTAGACGCGGACCCACCTTCCTCCTGGGAGCTGGTGTGGCTGAGGGAACGTCCCCGGGCGGCTTCTGGGCGCTTTATAAGGCCCAGCCTCGTATTGACACGGAGGGTGGGGCGGACGGGGTTGGGCCTCCAAGCGAGCCCTGCCGCTCCCGCTGTGTGTGGCTCAGCTCCCGAGAAATGCGCGGGCGGAACTTCCTGTCTGAAGCCTTCCCCCAGCCCACTCCCCGGTGCACCCCCATTTCCCTGTGCCTCCATGTGTCCCGGGGCCATTCATCCCTGACTTACTGACACAAGGGCCAGGGGGCAGGTGGGGCGTGTGGGGTACTTCGTGGAGCGAGTGGGTGGACCGGTCCTGCCCGGCCACATCTGGTGGGCCAGCATGAGGAAGGCCGTTTGAGGGCATGTCGGGCTGAGCGCGGTTTTGCTCCTGTAGCGCTTTGCAGAACAAGGCCTTGTGGAGGGCGGACTTGCACCTCCGCCCCGTTCCTCCCCAAACCTGCAGCATCAGGGAGGCAGAGACTGCCAGCCAGGGGACCGGGTGAAGGGCCACCCCCCTCCCCGCCTGCCAGGCCCCCCAGAACTCCCTGCCCACTCTTACTCTCTCCCTGCGCCTTGCTGGGCGGCCCCAGGGGTGCCGTGTGATTTCCAGACCCCAAACGCGAATCCTGTCTCTGTTTCCTTTTTTTTTTTTAAAGATTTTATTTATTTATTTATTTGTGAGAGAGAGAATGAGAGATAGACAGCACGAGAGGGAAGAGGGTCGGAGGGAGAAGCAGACTCCCTGCTGAGCAGGGAGCCCGATGTGGGACTCGATCCCGGGACTCCAGGATCATGACCTGAGCCGAAGGCAGTCGCTTAACCAACTGAGCCACCCAGGCGCCCGTCTCTGTTTCCTGATGGCGGGTGTTGAGGACTCAGTCTGCAAGAACCACAGGGGCAGGTAGCAGGCTGTGACTGAGCCAGAACTCCCTGAGCACAGAGCCGCCCCTCCCTCGGTCCCCAGATATGGCATGGGGGCAGGGGGCGGCGGCTGTTGTTGGGGATGCCTGCAGGGCCTGGCTGCCCAGGGAACCCCTGCACAGAGCTCGGGGGGTCAGGGTCGGGGGGGAGATGAAGCCAGCTACACGCAGCGGGCTCAGCCCCGGCCTGGCACTGTCCGGGAGCAGCTGCCTACGACAGTCCTTTCTCCTTTGGACACAGTGGCTCTCCCAGGTCTCCTGGAAGGGATCGTTTGGGAACAGGGAAAGGTCAGCCCACTCTGCTGCACGGGGCAAGTCCCTCTTAGGATGAGACTGCAGGTCCCCAGCAGGCGGGCGGAGCCTCCCCGAGGGCATCCCGCACCAGGGACCTCTCCAGCACCAGGAAAGGGTGTCAGAGGCCCATTGTGACACTTGGTGAAAAGGAAGGAAGAGTGTTAAGGGTTGTCACAACAGGGGGGGACACTGGCTTAGCTCCCAACACAGCAGAGCCGGCCTGGATGGCCCAGGAGCAGTTAGTGGGGCTCAGAGGGTGGGAGATTACTAGGAGGAGGCCGACAGGGCTGGGGGATTCCGGGGGCTGGCAGGCCCAGGGCTCACCCGTCCGAGTGGGGGGTGGGGAACTTGGGCAGGCATCAAGGGTAGGGAGGCGGCTTCCTGACTCCTGCTACAGCAGGCGGAGCACAGACGCGCTGAGGGACGAAGGACAAGGCAGGATCAGAGCCCGCGCAGAGCAGCCTGCTGAAGGGGAGAGTCCGTCAGACCTCCTGAGTGAAGACCTGGCTGGGGGCCGGGAGGGGCTGGCCTGTGTTCTCTAGGAGAGGGCCTCCTTGGAGCCGCGGGGGCGGAGGGGGGGGGCGGGCAGGACAGCACCTTCAGGGCTCTGATCCCCGCTGGTCCTCTCAAACTTGAGTCACCCTCCTTGCTAAAAGAGGATGCTCCCCCCACCCCCCATAAAATTTAGTCAAGTGTGTGGCTTTTGCCTAACATCCTTTTGAACTTGTTGCAAAAGTCAAAGCAAGGCCACTCAAAGACCTCTCCTGGTGGAGATCTTTGTAGGGATTAAAGAAAAAGTGGGGGCACCTGGGTGGTTCAGTCGGTTCGGCTCAGGTCATGATCCTGGGGTCTTGGGACCATCGGCCTCTCTGCTCAGCAGGGAGTCTGCTTCTCTCTCTCAAATAAATAAATAAAATCTAGGGGCGCCTGGGTGGCTCAGTCGGTTAAGCGTCTGCCTTCGGCTCAGGTCATGATCCCAGGGTCCTGGGATCGAGCCCCATGTCGGGCTCCCTGCTCCGCGGGGGACCTGCTTCTCCCTCTGCCATTCCCCCTGCTTGTGCGCTCTCTTGTTATCCCTCTCTCATATAAATAAAATCTTTCAAAATAAATAAAATCTTAAAAAAAAAGTGGTTAGATCACTGGTCGAGTGGACACAGGTAGAAGAGAATGCCTGGTTATAAAGGTCACTACGACCTCGAGGTAGGAAACATGGGGGTAGGCAACTAATTTCCCAGACCAGTTCTTAACTCTTAAACATTTAACAGAAACCCGCTGTTACAAAGAAAAACTACCTACAGCCACTGACAAGTCCTTGAAACAGGCAGAGTGACATTCCTCTGGGAGCTCAGCTGCTTCGATGTTACTGCTCTGCTAGGGCAAAAGGCAATCCTAGCGGAGCCCCGGGATCCTGGGAGTCTACTGTAACGCATGAAAATTCCTTTGGAAACTTCCTTTAACTCTGCCCCCCAAGCTACATGTCGGCAGTCATCCCCCAAGTGGATGACCCACAATATACATCTGAAGGGTCTCATGACTCATGTTTTACTAGGCAGTAATAAATGACCTTTTCCCAACAGTAGCTAGCCCCCTCAAGGTTCTGGAAACCTTGCTTCCAAAATTCCTTAGAGACTTATGCTCTCCCTAACCCCTTCCCAACTTGAAAGTGAGTAACAGGCCATTCCTCACGACCCTGGTGCGGCTCTTTCTGCCTGTGGGTCCTCTCCTCCTGCTTTAATAAAACCGTTTTGCACCGAACGTGTGTCAAGAATTCTTTATTGGCTGTCAGCTTCAAACCCTAACATTTCCTACATCAACATCGCAGGCCCAAATAGGTATCCCTTAGACCGAGTCCCCAAACTGGGCCTTCATCCCTAACCTAGCTACAGTTCCAACCGCCCCCCCCCCCGAAATGCAGTCCTAACCCGTCAGTCAGGAGTGATCCAATCAGCCCAGTAAAGGAACAGGCCACAGCCCGTCCCCCAGAGGAAGCAGGGCTAACCTGCATAAGACCCCTGCTCCTCCTCCTCCCAAGGTCTAGCGTGCTCGCCTCGAAGATCCTTTTCTTGGGCTAATAACATCTTGCCGCACTCTTTTTCCTAGAAAAACCTTCCATTTTGTACAACTCCTGGGAGCTCCCCTCTGCTTGCTACCTGGGGTGCTGTCCGGTTCCCGAATCGCTTAACAAAGCTAATTAGGGCTTCAAATGTACTGGGTTGGGTTTTGATTTTTAACACTGCATTTATCTGGAAAGCTAGTTTCTTCCCAAAAGGGGATTGTGAGTTGCGCCATGCAGAAAGCCCTTCCTGTCCCTGACCAGGTCGGGGTGATTTTTTCTTCCCACCCTCCAGGCCCGGGTGCCCCAAGGTCACTGGTGCCAGGGCCTCCTTTACAGCATGGGGATTTGGGGGCGGGGGCCGGGTAACAGGAATATCAGCAAGGAAGCAGACCCTCCGCGGGGCCGGCCCCCAGCTTGCTGGGAAGGGACGAGAATGGCTCTTCTGAGCGGGCTGAGCTGGGACAGAAAAGCGCTCCTGCGTCAGAACACATGCCCCCCCATTCCCACTTTGCACTCCCCCATAATCTGCTCCCCCCTAATCGGCTGACAGTGCGGGTGGGGTACCGGACCGCCGGCCGCCACCCACAGCCCGCACCCACAGCCTGGGCCCGACCTCTGCATGCGTGCGGGCCCTCCCACGCCCAGCACCAGAGGTGCAAAGAAGAAGTGGAATTACGACCTTCCTACACGCCACGCAGGGCAAAGAGGAACCACTGAAAGACCAAGGGGCCCAGGGAACCATCACCCCTGGGGGCCCTGCCCAGGAGACAAAAAGGCCGCCTGGCTGAGCCCAGGATGTGGCCCCACTTCTGAGGGGGATGGGCGGTCAGGAAATGTCTCCGTGGGTCATGGGTCCGGGAGCTTTCCGGAAAGGCCTGTGTGGGGTGGGGCAGGCAAGGCGTGGCCTGCGGGTGGGAACAGTTCCTAGACTCTGGAGTCTGGGTCACTCTGAGAAGGGCGTCTGTGCTCGGCAAACACGACCGAAGGCCCCAGGTCAGCGCAGACCCGCCAGGCACAGGCCCCAAACCATGTTGGTGCAGTGAGTTCTTCCAAGTGCCCCGGGGCGCCTGCCCCCCCGCTGCGGGAGGCAGACCCTGACCTCTGGAGTGCCTGGCCAGACAGGGGCCCCTGGCGGGAGGCGGGAGAGCACACGGGCAAGGAGGCCCCGGGGCAGGGAGCAGGGAGCAGGGAGGAGGAAGGGAAGGGGAGCGCTGGCCTCACTGGGGGCCTGTCTATAGCCCTTAGGGCGCAGCAGAGCTCCTGAGGGACTTTAAAACGCTGGCTGTCAGGGCCCCACACCCCCAGAGCTGCCCTTTCATCAGGCTGTGCTGGCCCAAAGCTTCCCAGCTGACGAGGGTTCTCAGCTGCAAAGAGACGTGGTCGGGTTTACCATTTAGACTAACTCAGCAGCTGGTAGGAGATTCAGATGAGGAGGGTGAGGCTGGAGGCAGGGAGGCCAGGGAGGAGGCTGCAGAGTAAGGAGCCCTCCAGGCACACCAGCTCAGGGGTCCTGCAGCCCAAAGCACATCTGGGGACTGGCGGAGGCCTCAACAGGGTGCAGAAATGAGAAGGAAGTGGGGGGGGCTCACCATCTGATCCAAGCTTTGCAGAAGGGGAAACTGAGGCTCAGGGTGAAGACATGGGTGAGCAAGCCTAGGCTCCTCTCCACTCTCACTGTACGAACAGCTCTGGGATCAAACCAATTTTATCCTCGGGAACGTATCAGACAAATATTTGCTGAGGGAGGAGGTTGAGAGAGCTGAGGAAATGAGTTTCTCAGGAACAAGCAGTGTCAGGGGTCCTGACACGGTGGGGGGCAGCCGTGGGGGCGGGGCCCGGTCTCAAGCCTCGTTTCGTGGCTCCTGGGGGAGGCGGCGGCCAGCCCTGGGCCCCGGAGCAGCCGCCTGCAAAGCCCTTTCTCCAGTCCAGGAAGCCAAACTCCATCTGCCACCCCTGCTTGCCTTCTTCTGAAGCCTGGAAGTGACTCCTGGGGCAGCAGCGGCTGGCTGCCACCATGCGGATGAGGCCGTAATGGATTCTTGGTGCTTGTAACCCAGAGCGCTCCCAGCTAGCTGGTTGTGTTCGTTTCCCCGGGCCGCTGTAACCCACGGCCATAAGCAACAGAAACTGCTGCTGTCGCAGATCTGCGAGTCCAAAATCAAGGTGTGAGCAGGGCTGCCCCTTCTTGGGGCCTCAGAGGGAGACTGTTCCTGCTGCCCACCCACCTCCAGGAGACGGCCCGAAATCCTTGGTGTTTCCGGGCACGCAGCTGCTTGACTCCAGCTCCTGCCTGTGTGAAGCGCCGCCAGATGGCCTTGATGGAGAAAAAAAGCCCACCCTCCTTGCCGTCTCCGAGGGCCTGGAGCCCTGCAGCCTCCAACCAGGGCGTGGGGGCCTCCCCCCTCCTCCAGAGCCACACCTTAGGAAACTTGACTGTTTCCTTCGGCAAGTCAAGACTTGGAGGTGATGGGTAAGGGAAAACCTGTGACAGTCTGCTCAGAATCAAAGTCCAGGCAGGCTGGAGCAGAGGGGACTCGGGACACGTTTCCATGTGTTCAAACCCAGACCTGGCTCTTTTTTTTTTTTTTAAGATTTTATTTGACAGAGACACAGGGAGAGAGGGAACACAAGCAGGGGGGAGCGGGAGAGGGAGAAGCAGGCTTCCCGCCGAGCAGAGAGCCCAACGGGGCTCGATCCCAGGACCCTGGGACCATGACCTGAGCTGAAGGCAGACGCCCAACGACTGGGCCACCCAGGCGCCCCGACCTGGCTGACTCTTAATGTGTTAATGTCCTTCAAATCGCTCTCCCAGGATCCTCCTGAAGCTCGCATACATTCTGCCCCATCGTCTGTTGTGAGCAGAAGCACCGGGGGTCCTGGGAAGTGTGCGAGGGGGCGGCAGGAACCTGGCTCCTGCCTGTGGGTGCAGGGCCGCCTGGGGCAGAGGACTTGCCTCGGGGCGGGGCACCTGGGGCCTACCTGGCCTTGGCCCTCCCAGGCCGCTGAGCCACTCAGTGACTCTAGTGAGTCCCTTCTCCTCTCAGAACTACTTTCCTCACCTGTAAAATGAGGGGTTCAGATTAGACCCGGAGCTCCTGAATCCCACGTTCTCAGCCAAGGTGCCCATCGTCCGTGGGGTGCCGTGTGTACTAGAACCACCAGGATTTAAAGAGTATTTCTTTTTTCTTTTTAAAGATTTTATTTATTTGACAGAAACAAAGCAAGAGAAGGATCACAAGCAGGGAGAGGGAGAAGCAGGCCTCCTCCTGAGCAGGGAGCCCGATCCCAGGACCCAGGGATCATGACCTGAGCCAAAGGCAGAAGCTTAACAACTGAGCCACCCAGGTGCCCCTTAAGAACTATTTCTATTGAGATGGAGAAACTCGCAGAAATTTTCAAGCTAGAGCAGGAGCCTGTGAACACCTATGGTTTCCATCTCTCAGGCTCATTTGGCTGGGTCCTGGCAGCCCTGCCAGCCTGCCGTGGGGTTGGGCTTCCTGACCCGTGGGAGTCACCCCCGGACCCAGCTGGGTTCTGGGTGAGCACAGGGGAGTGCTGGTTTGAGAACACAGAGGAAAAGGAGCTGAGAGGTGGAGGAGAGGCCGTGAACTCCCTGAAGTCCGCAAGCCCTGCATTTCCAGGCCGTCTGTCCCCCACCCTGCACTTCCTAGCCCCGCAGAGCTGAGTGTCAAGTTCTGGGCCATGTCCTCTGGCATGGGGTGGGGGAGCCGCGGCCCAGGTCAGACTGGGCTGGTTTGAGGGAAGGACCACAGGCAAGAATGGGGAGCAAAGAAATTAGTTAAGTATGTGGGTAAATATAAATAAAAATGGATTATTAAATAGAACAATACTTATTTCTAACGTGTCAGGTTTAAAAAAACCTAGCAGATCAGAAGTTTTCAGATCCTTATGTATTTTAGGAGGATGGAGATGCCAGTAAATTAAATTTTGGTAAGCTATTTATGCATGTACAGATTTTGAAGATGACAAAGGAACAGAAAGAGAGTACATGAGTTTTATTTTTTAAGATATTATTTAATTTTTTTTAAAGATTTTTATTTACTTATTTGAGAGAGAGAGAAACAGCACGAGAGGGGAGAGGGTCAGAGGGAGAAGCAGGCTCCCTGCTGAGCCGGGAGCCCGATGTGGGACTCGATCCCAGGACTCTGGGATCATGACCTGAGCCGAAGGCAGTCGCTCAACCAACTGAGCCACCCAGGCGCCCAAGATATTATTTATTTATTTGACCGAGAGACACAGTGAGAGAGGGAACACAGGCAGGGGGAGTGGGAGAGGGAGAAGCAGGCTTCCCGCGGAGCGGGGAGCCCGATGCGGGGCTCGATGGGGGGCTCGATCCCAGGACCCTGGGATCATGACCTGAGCCAAAGGCAGACGCTTAACGACTGAGCCACCCAGGCGCCCCTATTATTTTTTGAGAGAGAGAGATCACAGAGGAGAGGGAGAGGGAGCCGCAGACTCTCTGCTGAGCAGAGAGCCCGACATGGGGCTCAATCCCAGGACCCTGGGACCATGACCTGAGCTGAAGGCGGATGCTCAGCCCACTGAGCCACCCAGGTGGCCCAAGTATATGAGTTTTAAACCAGTAACGCAAGGGGCGGGGCAGGGGGAGAGTAAATTTGAAAACTCTTACTCCATAATAAGGCAAGAAAGGAAATGGGAAAGGTGGAGGAGGTCAAGAGAAGACGGTAAAAATAAATCTCAGTGCACTAGCAACTACGCCAAACATACGAGCGTGCGATTCTCAAGTCAAAAGACGAAGATTGTTGACCTGGATAAAAAAAAATCCACACCAGGGGCGCCTGCGTGGCTCAGTTGGTTAAGCGTCTGCCTTCGGCTCAGGTCATGATCCCGGGGCCCTGGGATGGAGCCCCACATCGAGCTCCTGGCTCAGCGGGGAGCCTGCTCCTCCCTCTGCCTCTGCCTCTCTCCCTGCTCATGCTATCTCTGTGTCTCAAATGAATAAATACAATCTTAAAAAAAAATCCAAACCAAACAAAATCAAAGTGCATGTGGTTTACAAAGAACATACTTAAAAAAATGTAAGGACACAGAAAGATTGAAAATAAAACGGTCAATAATCCCAAGGCGAACAGTAACCCAAGGCAAGCTGGGTCGACAGCAGCAAACAGAAACGGTTACTGACAGAGCCTGGCTCTACAGTGATAAAAGCGTCAACAGGGAGAGCAGACGTCGCTAAACTGTAGGCACTTCGTCACAGAGCATCAAAGCGCCCAAAGCACTGACAGACCCGGGAAACCCTGACAGTCCGCCAGCAGAGGGCGCTCTACAGGGCTCGCCCCGGCTGACATGTCTAAGAAGACTGCTCCGCGGGGCAGGGATGTTTTAAGGGAGCACATTAAAGGAACTCCTCACCCGTCCCTCTCTGAGTCGCGGCGGTGGGTACGTGCTGCCAACCGTGCATCTCAGCCTGTGGGGCTACGGAGTGTGGGTGAGCATGTGAGACTCGCAGGATACCGAATAAGTGACCAGACCGGACACCCCGACCCCAGTTCAGGACACCTTTGACTGCCCACGAATTGCATTGTGGGTGTCGCCGGATGACCATGGGGAAGAATACCAAGGATGGATTTCATCTGTTCAGTACCTTTTCCCGGCTGGGGAGAGTTCTCAGGGTCTGTCTGGAACCCAGCGACCCTCTGCTGTCTAAGCAGACTCAGTCTCAATACAGGACCCTCGTGGAAGTCCCCGGGAGGCTGGAGCTCCCCTTAAATTCCCAGAGCCTAGGGAAAGGTCTGATGCACCTGCCTTCACAGCTCTGCCTCGAGCGCTGAAACTAAGGGCTGAGTGGTTACTTGACGTGAACTGAAGACAACTGGAATGTCAAGCCCCAAGGAAGCTTGAACACAGGAGTGCAAAACCATCATCATCTGGTGGCCCAGGCACAGTCACTTGGCCAGAGTCATGGAGCCAGTTCCTTCTCCCAGGCGAGTTCCTGGGGGCATTGCAGCTACGAGTCCTCAACCGGAACAATGAGGACGATAAAATGACCTCTCAAATTTGGGAAAATTAGATAATGATGTGAAGGGCCAAACCCCAAATAGATTCTTCTTACACAGACTTTTGTTTTCTCCTTCCACACGTCCAGCGCGCTGCCCCTGGACGGGAGCTGTAGGAACCTGGACGGGGGCTCACAGCAAAAACGGGACC
Organism: Eumetopias jubatus; assembly: GCF_037043125.1. NCBI lineage: Eukaryota > Metazoa > Chordata > Mammalia > Carnivora > Otariidae > Eumetopias > Eumetopias jubatus. The sequence goes on along the minus strand of NW_028274808.1, from coordinate 198,097,887 downwards.
CAGGCACACTGTTTGCACTTTTGGTCCCTTGAGTGATTTTAGGATTGGACCTGTTCCATCCCATTCGCGTCCTAGAGACTGACTATTCCTCATGAGTTCGATGCAAGCAAAGGTAATGATACCAACCACTACTGGTTAGAAAAGGAAGTGGATTTTAAAATGGAAATAAAAGCACATTTGCCTTAATAGAGCCATCACACTCAAAGACGGGGACTCCCCAAGAACCCCCCCTTCCCACCCCTGCCCCTCTCCATCTGACACTGCTGCGGTCACCCACAGTCTGGCCTGAGGGGTGAGCCAGAACAGGGGCCCCGGGGGCTGGGCTCTTGGGAGGCGTCGTGCAGTCCTCAGCCCTGGCCACCCCGGCCCAGCCCGACTGCACTCACAGTGCTCCCGGCATCATTTGTTGGCGAAGCCACGGCACAACCTACAGGTGCCCTTCTAACGGGATTACAGACTCGGAGGCTGGTGGGACAGACACGGGCTGCCGCAATTCCCACAGCGACAAACATCACGAGCAGCCAGAGGACGCGGAGGCAGGGAGGTGGGCCAGGTTCCCAGTTCCCTTCCGTACAATCCCAGTGGCGGGGTCTCTAACCTCCCTCACAGCCCCGCCTCGTCCATCCTGCACAGACACACGCAGGTTTCCTGAACCACACAGTGTTGTCAGTCTGCTCAGACCTTTCCATGGCTCCCCATCACTCCGCTTCTCGAATGTTTCCAGCGAACCCCCCTTAACCTACTTGAAACGTGGTACCTTGACCGGCAGCACAGGCATCACGGGGGAGCTTGTTAGAAATCACAGTGTCAGGTCCGTAACTATAGGATCAGACCCTGCATTTTGATAAGATCCCAGTTCAGATGCACTTTAAGTTTGAACAGCGCTGCTTTAGGGGCTCGGTACGGAGCCAGAAGCAGCCCAGACTGTGACTTTTTTTAGCAAGTGGTAGGTCATTTTAAAAAATTAAAAAAATATCTTTCTTGTCACACATTCAGAAATGCTGACGACTCAGAATATTACAATAGATGGCCTGGTATAAAGTACTCGACAGCAAATCCAGGTGCATCCCGGAGCACAAATACCCCAGGTGCAGAAGCAAGTACACACAGGATCAAGTTTAAACTCTTCCAGGTCACTTGCGGACCTCTACAACCATGCCTCCTACCTCCCTGTTCCCTGCAAACACCCACAAACCCTATCATGTCACATTTTGACCTGACAGACTCCCAGGGTTAGTTCCAGGATGCCCATTCCCTGCGCCTGGGATGCTGTTCAGGTGGCTGAGCTCATGCTTCTGGGCCCAGACCAAGAGTCACTCGGTCTAATCTCATACTCCCCAATGCTCAGTGGACTCCCTCTCTAGTGCTCCCACCACAATAAAAACACAGGATACCTACATCTCCCTGACTGCCTGCAGCAGGCCTGGGACCACAAATCACATCACTACTAGGGCCACCATTCACTTTCAAAACTGCCCCCATTTGACAAATGACATGGCTAGCCTCAACAGGTGCTCAGACCATGAGCCTTGCGACCAAGGCTGGATCCTTACACATCCGCATAGCCCCTTAGCAACACCTTCAGAACGCAGTCCACATACCAGCCTGTGCCTGCAGGGGCCACTCTGGCCCAAGCACCCCCAGCTGCTTGGGCGCTGCCTCCGCACCCGCATCTTCACTCCGGCCCCAACTTCAGTTCTTCACCGAGTGAGTCTCCTCATACCTGGTCAGATTCTGCCACTCCTCTGCTTAAACCTTCAAACCGCTTCCGTGTCTCTGAGTGACTGCTCCTTCTGACCTCACCATCTACCATTTTCTCCCAAACCACTTGGGTCTCTTGCTGCTCCTCAGCCCTTTGCCCTGCCTGTTCCACCTTGTTCCACCTACCTACAATATAGAACACCCTTTCCCTACACACCCTTGTGTGTATTCCACACGTCTTTGCTCAAATGTCACTTATCAGGTATGTCACCTGACCACCCTATATAAAACAGCAACCCTTCCCTACCCAATACCCCGTTTTTTTTCTACAGAGCTTACCACTACCTGATATAATTTTTTTCCTGCCTTAGCACAACGAGGCACTCTTCTAAGCTTACAGATGTCAGATCCAAGTGTATAAGCACCTTGTTCACTGATGCACCCCCAGCACCCAACTTACCTGGCAAACCAAAGACCATCACTGGGGGCGCTGTACTGTGATTATACGTTTACAGAGTGGTTTTTTCTTTTTTAAGATTTTATTTATTTATTTGAGAGAGAGAATGAGAGCCAGAGAGCACGAGAGGGAAGAGGGTCAGAGGGAGAAGCAGACTCCCTGCTGAGCAGGGAGCCCGATGTGGGACTCGATCCCGGGACTCCAGGATCATGACCTGAGCCGAAGGCAGTCGCTTAACCAACTGAGCCACCCAGGTGCCCGCGGTTTTTTTCTTTTAAAGATTTTATTTATTTATTTGACAGAGAAAGACACAGCGAGAGAGGGAACACAAGCAGGGGGAGTGGGAGAGGGAGAAGCAGGCTTCCCGCCGAGCACGGAGCCCGATGCGGGGCTGGATCCCAGGACCCCGGGATCATGACCTGAGCCGAAGGCAGACGCTTCACGACTGAGCCCCCGAGGCGCCCCGTTTACAGAGCCGTCTTAACTTACTAGATCATCTCTCCTGGAAATTCCTAGCGTCCAGCAGACTCTGGAGGGTCCCACGGTCACAGTGAATGTTAAGTGACTGAATGAACTGCCCTGAAGGCAGAGGCCAGACGACATGCTTTCCTGAGGCTCTTTCCTGCTCTGCCTTCTCCTCTCTCCTGTTACAGTCCCTACAGATCGAACCTTCCTTTGGCCTACAGGCTTTGGAGCACATTCCCAAATGAGAAGCACTGGACATTCATTTGACAATAACAACAATCAAAGAGAAACTTTCATTCTGAAAAGAATTTATTTATCTCACCTTTTCCTGGCCAAATCAATGGCTTTGGTTATTTGCACAAAGGTTCTAAAAACTGTCTTTCAGCATTTGTTTTTCCAGGCAAGTGAGCTTTATCAAAGGGAGCTAGAGCTAGAGCTCTGCTCTCAACCTCTGTGAGGTCTGCTCTGAGGACCTAGGGTGGATATCATCTCAGCCTGGAAGATGCTTCCTGCTATCATTTTGGGGCCTGACTCGGTCAGATCCACACTCTCCTCCCTAAACCCTCCAGGCCATGCAGTGTCACGTGCAGTTGTGGCAAAGAAGCTCCTGAAATGCATGATTACATCAAAAAGTTTACCCCAAAGTCAGCCAATACTCATAGTACCTAGAACTCATCCCCTATTCTAGGTTACTCACCAGACAGGTTACATGATGTGCACCAGTTAACATGCCACAGAAAAATTACATTTCTGAAAAAAGACAAAAAAAAAAAACAAAACCCAAAAAACAAGCAAACAAAGAAAACGAAAAGAACACAGCTCTCCTCCTCTGATCTGAGACTGCAAAATTCCAAAATGCAGCCGCCACCCCTCTCCATGCCCAACAGCCCCCCAGGGGCTTCTCAATCTGATCCAAAGCAGCGGCATCCACATCCTTGACTAGTCTGGGTTCTTGCTTCAGCAGCTGCAGCCAGGCAGTGTCTTCTGTCTTGCAGAACTCTGACCGCAAGCCTCTTTCATGCGTCCCCAAATTCCAGGAAGCATAAAAAACAAAAAACAAAAAACAAAAAAACAGCAGAGCACAAGAGTATACTTCGGAACTTTAAAAACACGATAAAGTCACAGTAACGAATATGACAACACAGCAGCTTACAATCTAGGCCCTATTCCTTTAGGTAACACTATTTGTCTAAAAGCTGTCTTCTCGCAACTCAATGCACGTAACAATCATAGTCATATCCGCATACATAATACTGAAATCCTCTCCCCAGAGTGATACTGGAGATTTATTTAACATGGTGAAAATCGAGGGAAAATATGGGAGAGGAAAGACTCTTGGGTTCAGCCTCTCCGGCAAGTCCTCTACCAGCTGAACAGAACCCATCCGCAGACAAGCTGGAGTACAAGTGGGGAAATCAATCATCACAATCTAAATTCTAAGACTGTCCTATCCCGGAGTGAAACCAACCCAACCACCCGTACAAAATGCTACCGCTTGCTGTCCGGACATGGGCAGCGCTCCAATCTCATCACAGCACGTAAACTTCCCGTCCTGTACTTCCGCTTCACGCTTCTCTCACTGGCCCCCGCGTCTTTTGTTGGCGCTATGGCCTCGGCTCTCACCCGAGGGGGAGGCCGGTGCGCCTCCTGCAAATTCGTTACCAGCGTGGTCTCTACCCTTCACAACACCTTACCCAAGTACTCGCTTCTAGTTCCCGATGTAAGAGCGCCACCCTGTGTCTGATCAGCCCTTCTCCCACCGCCCGGCGGGGCACTCCGAGGCAGGGCGACACAGACCCCCGTCCAGCGCGCCGCCCCCCGACAGCCCCCGCCGCCCGGCACGTACCCGCCCCCGCGTCCTTCAGGAGCCCCCGCAGCTCTCTATCTGCCGGTGGAGCTCCACGATCCTCCGGCCCATCAGCGCGGCCTCGGCGGCCTTCCTCTCCGCCTTCTCGCACAGCTTCAGCACCCGCTCCTCCGCCTCGCCGCCCGCGCGGCGGCCGGGACCCAGGACGCCCTCGGCTGAGGCGTCCACCTCGCTCTGAAGCTCGTCCAGCAGGCTCGCGACCTCCAGCAGCTTCCGGCGGGCCCGCAGGTGCGCGCGCACGTGCTCGCGCTCGAGGGCGGCGACGTCCCGGCGGGCGGTGGCGCGCGTGGGGTTCAGGGGGCGGCCGCAAGGCTGCTCGGGCCCTCGCCGCTCGTCCGCGTCCGCGGGCCGCATCGCGCCGCCCCCGCCCCTGCGGCCCGGTCACCGCCCCCGAGAGGCCGGCCGGCTGACAGCGAGCTCGCCGTGATGAGCAACAGGTTCTCCCAGCTCTTCGCAGCAGAGACGGCGTCCAAAATGGGGCCCCAGCCGTCTGCCAGAGCTGTGCTCCCGTGCGGCCCTTTTACGACACGCCGGAGCTCCTTTGCGGCCGCGCAGCCCAGGCGCCGCGGCCGGCCGCCGTCTGTACGTGCGGGGCTCCTGGAGGGTGGATGTCGTCCTCCCTGCGCCCGGTTGCTGCGCGTCCTGCTCCCGGGATGGCGCTTACTGCCGAGTGCTCTAGCTTCTTAACGTTCTGAGTCCTAAGTAACCGACTCGGGTTGGCACTGCTGGAATCCTTCAGTGCAGCGGGAATCGAGGTGGCGAGCTCGGCGTCGGAGTCTCGGGGCGCGCCATGGAGGCTGCCCCAACCACCGCTCGCTCTGGGCTCCCGGGCGGTGGCTCTCCCCAGCCCTGCCCGGAGCGGCGGTGTGCCCCTGCGGATGCTAACCGCCCTGTTCTCCTTGCCGCCCCGCCCAGCGTCCGCCCCGACTTCTTCCTTCTGCCTTTTGCGTTTTGGTTCCGAGTCTGCGCCTCGCTGTACCGGACGGTGGTGGAGGTCTGGCCCCGCATTGGTGCCTCAGACCCGCCTGGCGCCAGGTGTGCCCTTGGGCAATAATTATAGAGGAATTCATTCTCCATCCGGCCATGTAAGCCCTTCCCTTAGACAACAGGCTCTGCAGGCAGGTTCTTGGTTGTTTCCCCACAGTCCTCACCTGCCTTGGCACACAGCAAGAGCTCAATAAATGTTGCTTTAACGTTATTTCCCAACATTTTTTTAACTACTTTTTTTAAATTGAAATAATTGACAATGTTATATTAGTTTCAGGTGTACAACTAGTGATTTATCGACTCCGTACATTATGCTATGCTTACTACGAGTGTAGCTACTGTCAACATATTTTTATTTTTTATTTTATTTTTTAAAAAATATTTAAGAGAGAATGAGATAGAGCATGAGAGGGGGGAGGGTCAGAGGGAGAAGCAGACTCCCTGCTCAGCAGGGAGCCCGACGCGGAACTCGATCCCGGGACTCCAGGATCATGACCCGAGCCGAAGGCAGTCGCCCAACCAACTGAGCCACCCAGGCGCCCTGTCAACATATTTTTAAACGAGCCTACTGTATTGTCATTGTGGGATGGATGAGGTAAATTTCTAGGCTTTTTCATTCTGTGTATCTCTAGCAGGTAATATCGGGCAGACCCTACTTGTGGGTTGGCCACAAGTCAGAGCTCCTTTAGGGTACTCTCTATCGTGCAAGTGGTCCCTCCATCTTCAAAGGCAGCAACATCATGTCCAATCCTTTTTATCGTTTAATCTCTGACATCACCATCTGCTCCTTGCCAGAGAAAACTCTACTTAAGGGTTTCTTATGATTAGACTAGGTGTGAAAAATCTCCCTTTTGCAATATAATGTAACATAGTCACAGGAGTAATACCAGGGAGCAAATCTCATGGAGAGCCATATTAAAATTATGCGTAGCACAGGCTCCTAGGAATCCTAAGGGCATGATCTCACAGCAGCCAGATATGACAAAAGTAGCAGTAATTAAGTCTAGAGAGCTAAACATAAGAATTGCCTGGCTTTTGGTACATGAGTGGAACAGAATAAAATACATAGGAACCCACTAAATTTTTGAGGCAGTCATATTAGCAAAAATGCTGCCACCCTGGATGAAGAAAGACTGAGACTATCCAAAATGTGTAGAGGCTTCTAGACTCTCAAATTTCTACTAGCAGAAAGCAGGCTCAGTGGCCAAAACAGACATATTTTTCAATGCCATCTTCAGAAGTGGCCAAAGAATGTGATGGAAAAGGAAGAATGTGGAGAGTACACGCAAGTGTTGTGGAGAACATTGGATAAAGGCAGGGTCAGCAAACTACAGCCCTTGAACTAAGAATGTTTTTCACATATTTAAAGAGTTGTTTAAAAAAAAAAGAAAACAGGAAGAGGCGAAAGAAAAGAAATATGTGACAGAGAGACTGTATGTGGCCCACGAAGCCCAAAAAAGTTGATTCTCTGGCCCTTTTCAGAAAAAGTGTGCCAACACCTGCCCTAGTGAACCATTTTTAGGTTGCAGGACCAAGGCCTAATCAAGGAATATTCCTTATCCTTCAAGTAGAGAGACCAGACAATATTTGCCTCACAGCACGTCTGCACTGCTGTAATTCAGTTACTGCTGCCGTCCGTCCTCCCTCACAAATGGGCGCTATCCTGTCACGTCACCCGTGTGTTGGCTCTGTGCGGGTGTTACGGACTACATGTTTGTGTTCCCCCCAAATTCATATGTTGAAACCCTAATCCCCAATTAAACGGTATATGGATTCGGGGCCTTTGGGAGGTAATTAGGTCATGAGGGTGGAGCCCCCACAATAGGATTAGTGCCGTTTGAAGAAGAGACAGAGAACTAGCTGGCTCGTTCTCTCTCCACCATGTGAGGATACAGGGGGAGGGCAGCTGTCCACAAGCCAGGAGGAGGGCTCTCCCTAGAAGCCAAATCTGCCAGTACCTTGATCTTGGATTTTCAGCCTCCAGAACTGTGAGAAAGAGTTTGTTGCTTTTAGCCACCCAGTCTATGGTATTTGTGACAGTAGTCAGAACTAAGGTAGAGGGCAAGAACTTGTCTTTTAAAAAGTTCATAGGTCTCTGGGCCATGAAAAACCATATTTAAACCTGATGTGGATCACAAGATCCCAGACTTCTAGCCAAATGCCATGACTAGAGGAAATTTGGGGGATCCTTAGATAAGGAGGAAATGTTACATGAGTAACTGGGGACAATGGGGACAAACTGTGGTAGATTATATAAATGATCCCAGGTCTCCACCCCTTCCTGCATCCACATCCTTTGCCTTGTGTCTTGCTTTGGTCAATGAAAGGTTAGCAGATGTGACACAAGCACATGCTCGAAGCATGCTAACGTGGCTGGGCCCTCTTTACGCTTGTCTCTGCCTTGCTATGGAGATGAGCATGCTGGCCTGTCTTACTCGTCTCAGGAGGAAGAGGAGAGAAACACTGGACCACGCTGTCCTAGACAGGCCCAACTTAGATCAGCTGGTCCACAGACATATTAGTGAGCCAGTCTGGATCATCTAAGTCCAGCCAAACCACAGACCCTTGAGCAATGTTTGTTGTTGTTACTGGCACTTAGGGTGGCTTATGCAGCAAAAGCTGATTGATCCACTTCTTGTGAGGCCTGTCTAGGTGAGCTTATGGACCCAGATAAATCAAGACACCAAACTCCTCCATACTTTTAACCCTACTCAGTCTCAGTTGGCGGAATCTCACCCAGATGTTAGATGATCTGGGTTTTTTTTTCTTTCTTTCTTTCTTTTTTTAAAGATTTTATTTGTTTATTTGACAGAGACAGAGACAGCGAGAGCAGGAACACGAGCAGGGGGAGTGGGAGAGGGAGAAGCAGGCTTCCCGCAGAGCAGGGAGCCCGATGCGGCGCTCAATCCCAGGACCCTGGGATCATGACCTGAGCCAAAGGCAGACGCTCAACGACTGAGCCACCCAGGTGCCCTTTACTTTATTTTTTTAGTTTAATTTTTTTAAATTGGATTCATTTTATTTTATTTTTAAGATTTTATTTATTTGTTTGATAGAGAGAGACACGGCGAGAGAGGGAACACAAGCAGGGGGAGTGGGAGGGGGAGAAGCAGGCTTCCCGCCGAGCAGGGAGCCCGATGTGGGGCTCGATCCCAGGACCCTGGGATCATGACCTGAGCCAAAGGCAGATGCTTAATGACTGAGCCACCCAGGCGCCCCTACTTTATTTAAAAAAAAAACTATTTATGGGGCGCTCGGGTGGCTCAGTCGGTTAAGCGTCTGCTTTTGGCTCAGGTCATGATCCCAGCTGGGATCGAGCCCTGCATCAGGCTCCTTGCTCAGCAGGGATTCTGCTTCTCCCTCTCCCTCTGCTGCTCCCCCTGCCTGTGCTCGCTCTCTCTCTTTATTTGAGAGAGAGAGAGACAGAGAGAGAGAGAAAGCAAGCATGAGTGTGGGGAGGGGCAGGGAGAGAGGGAGAAGCAGACTCCCACTTAGCAGACAGTCCGACCAGGGTCTCCATCCCAGGACCCTGAGATCATGACCTGAGCCAAAAGAAGATGCTTTTAATCGACTGAGCCACTCAGGCGCCCCTGGTTTTTTGTCTTTGGAAGCTTGGGCCCCGGGTGCCTGGCTGGCTCTGCCGTGATCTCGGGGTCATGAGTTCATGCCCCACGCTGGGCATGGAGCCTACTTAAAAAACAAAACCAAAACCAAAAAAACTTTAGAAACTTGGGCCTGGAGTATCTTCTTCAGGAAGTGGTATTCATTCCCTTTGCACCTCCAAAGATTCTTCCATATCCCATTTTCACCCTGAAACTGTGTCCTATTTTTCTGGATGTCACAGCACCAGACACAAATTTTAAGAAAATATAAATTAGCCATCACTACAGCCACTTTTATTTATTTATTTATTTATTTATTTATTTATTTATTTATTTATTTAAAGATTTTATTTATTTGACAGAGAGACACAGTGAGAGAGGGAACACAAGCAGAGGGAGTGGGAGAGGGAGAAGCAGGCTTCGCACTGAGCAGGGAGCCCGATGCGGGGCTCGATCCCAGGACCCTGGGATCATGACGAGCCAAAGGCAGACGCTTAACGACTGAGCCATCCAGGCGCCCCAACTACAGCCACTTTTAATATCACTGCCATATGCAAAAATGATGTTCCCCAAAGTTGTACGTTTTATAATCAAGATCACATTGCTATGGCCAGCTGCAGACCACATCACACCACATCGGGGATTCTGGAGGAAAGGGGATCTTTGTTACACAGCAGCAGAGAACCTGGAAACCTGCAGGAAAGTGGAAAAGAGAATGTGTACCTAATGAACTGGATGGTCAAGCTAAGGAAATGTGAAGGCAGTGTTGAAGTTTGCTGGATTCTTCTAGTTGTTCGTAGTAGGATGTAAGAGGAAGAAACAAGTGTTGAATATAAGAGCCAGGACTTGCTGGGTTTGCTGGGCGTCTCGTTTCCAGTCTCTCTGGATGGTAGACAGGGCTAACATAAAGAAAGAGCTCTGGACAGAGATCAAATCCACGTTGCTGTCAGGAAAACATGGTTTAAAGATGAGACCCAAAGGCATGACTAGAAATGCTCTCTTAAAACCTCAGGAAGATTTATGGTGTTGCCTCATAGAGCCTTTCAAACACACAAAAAGCCTGCTGAGGATCTCAGAGGCATGCCTCATAGATCTTCTCTTGCAAACAGCAGGATCTCTAAGAATCTGAAGGATACTGTCCCTGCAAATATCACTGGAAGCCTGAGGTAGAGAAGGGCTTATCTCAATGAGTTTTGTGGGTGTGGCTTTCATGGGTATATTAATCAATTATGAGTAAATAAGAAGCAGTGTTTCAAAAGAAATCATAGCAGTTTGAGTTAAGGGAGGCAGAGACTATACAAAATAAAAAGGGAATCTTGGAACCCCAAATTTCTGCAAGCAAGAAGCAGTCAGAAAAAATGTCCCAGGGCGCCTGGGCCTTTGGCTCAGGTCATGATCCTGGGGTCCCAGGATCGAGTCCCACATCGGGCTCCCTGCTCGGCAGGGAGTCTGCTTCTCCCTCTGACCCTCTTCCCTCTCGTGCTCTCTGTCTCTCATTCTCTCAAATAAATAAATAAAATCTTTTAAAAAAATAAAAATAAATAAAAAAAATAAAAGAAAAAGAAAAAACGTCCCAACCGCAATCCCGAGCTACATCTTCCGAAAAAAGGAAAGATAATTCAGAGGTTGGGACTGAGAGCCCAGAGGGTGGAGCCAGATTCACAGAGAATTGTTCCCAGGCAGTAAGACTGAGCCCTGATGGAGGAACGGGAAACAGAGCCCAGCTGCATCTCAGAAACTGCTACACACCAGTGATTGCTATATGCTTCCTGTTCCCCTCTTTTGGGTTGTGTCTGTAGCTGCTGGACGATGCTGGTCCCACCAGGGCATGGTGGGTGTATGGGGCGGATAAAGCATCTCACTAGTGTGCAGGTCTTCATGTGGAGAAGCAGCACTGAGGAACTCTCTCCGGGGAGCCTCTTCCATCCTTGGATCTGATCTAGATGACAAGATGCCTCCTGACACAATGCGGTAAGACTTGGGGTTCTTCAGGGAGGAAGAGCCTGAGTGTGGGTTTTCCCAGGGCTGGGGGCGATGTGAACTGTTGTGGCCCGAGGAGGGACTGTATTCTCTGAAGATGGCCACCACAGTATTTCTAGTCCCGTGAGCTCTTCCAGAACCTTGCCGCTTCCCTATCAAGAGGAGGAATCTGTGTCCCCTCTCCTGCAATCTGGGTGGGCCTTTGTGGCCACCTAAGAGGGGATGGCCCAGGTGATGCTATGTGACTCCTGGGACATGCAGCTTTGGAGCCCCAAGGTCTCAAAAAATCCAACTACCCAGAGCCACCACAGTGGACGGACCACTGGGAGAGAGCCAAGGAGATGCCCAAGGGCCCCAGCTTTCCAGTTTTCTGAGCCCAGGCACCAGGCATGTGAAGTAAAGGAGCATTCGAGATGACATCAGCCACAGCCACCCCCCTGACCGCAATTCCGCCAGACCCTGAGCCCAAAATGCTGAGCTGAGTCCTCTGAATTCCTGGCCTGTTCAGTTTTAGAGTGATCCGTTACGTGGCAAGAGATCACCAGAGCAGAGTGCCAGAAGCTGCTGTTTGGTGAAGGCTGACATACCTTCTGCCGCCAAGCTGACATTGTCTTCTGTGGCCGTGTAGCAGATCACCTACTTGGCAGCTTGAAAAAAAAACCCACTTATTATCTCACACTTTTATTTATTTTTTATTATTATTTTTTAATTTTTATTTATTTGACAGAGAGAGAGACCGCGAGAGAGGGAACACAAGCAGGGGGAGTGGGAGAGGGAGAAGCAGGCTTCCCGCGGAGCAGGGAGCCCGATGCGGGGCTCGATCCCAGGACCCTGGGATCATGACCTGAGCCGAAGGCAGATGCTTAACGACTGAGCCACCCAGGCGCCCCTATCTCACACTTTTAAAGTCAGAAGTCCAGCATGGCTAGAGTCTCTGCTCATGTCAGCTGGGCTATCTTCCTTTCTAGAGGCCTTGAGGAAGACACCATTCCCGAGCTCCTTCAGGTTGTTGGCAGACTCCTGTTGCTTGGGTCTGCAGGACTGCGATCCTGTTTCCTGGACATGTGGCTGCCTCCATCTTAAGCCAGCAACGTGCATGGCATCCTTTTTCTGCTTTGGATCTCTCGGATTTCCTCTCAAGCTCCAGCTCTCTGCTTTGACCGGTCCATTGGATTACACTGGACCCACCTGGAGAATTACATCCTTAAGGTCCCTTTTGCCTTGTAATGTAACATGTTTGTGGAAATAACACCACGTGTGGAGGTCATAGGAGTCAAAATTCTGACAGAATCTCTGACAACGAGGGGCGCCCGGGTGGCTCAGTTGGTTAGGCATCTGCCTTCGGTTCAGGTCATGATCCCAGGGTCCTGGGATGGAGTCCCACATGGGGCTCCCTGCTCCGCGGGAAGCCTGCTTCTCCCTCTCCCACTGCTGCTCCCCCTCCTTGTGCTCTCTTGCTCTGTGTCCAATAAATAAATAAAGCCTTAAAAAAAAATTTCTGACAACAAAAGCTGAACCTGAAGAACCCCAGGCAATTAGGCCTTGGTTTCTCTCTGCCTGACTTGCTGGTGACCTGCCACCGATGTAACTCAAAAGTCATACATCGTGGTGTGGGACCTCAAACAGAGCAATGCAGGCATGAAGCACAGTGTAATTGGGGAAGCCAGTTCTTTCCATAGCCTTGGGACATAAGCCCCTCTGTGCGGACTACCTGCCCTCTCAGAGGGGGTCTTTTAAACACCCGTGAATTCTTTTCAAGCAAATCTGGATAATTAAAAGGGGGGCAGCTGAGGGGGCACAGTCGATTAAGTGTCCGATTCTTCATTTCAGCTTATGTCATGATTTCAGGGTCCCAAGATCGAGGCCCACGTTGGGTTCCACGCTCAGTGGGGAGTCTGAGTGAGATTCTCTCTCCCTCTCCCTCTGCCCCTCTCCCTGCTCACTCTAAATAGGTAAAATTTATTAAAAAAAAAAACGCATCTGGAGTAATAGCACCTCCATTCTACAAGCCTTATTGAGGCTCCCTTTTCCTCTTCATGTTCATATGTCCACCTGGAACAGACTCGGTGAAGACAAGATATGCCAGCAACCCAGGGCCTCTGAATGGTCAACGGACAGCAGGGCTGTCACTCTGGAGACGGACTGCACTTACCCACTCCCCGGTTAACCCACAGGAGAAACTGAACAGCGGCTGTCAGGCCTGGGGCTCAACCAAGTGCACTGGGAATTCTGAACTGTGAGTAAGGCACCGGGGATGGGGGAGCAGGCCCTGCACAAGGCTCACCAAAGCTGCTGCCGGAGCAGAAAGCAGGAAAATGGCAAATGGCCAATGCAACTGGAGAGCTGGGAGTCTGTTCTCATCTGTGCTTCAGGTCATCGTCCCAGGAAGTCCTGGGGAAGGGGATCATAAGAACAGTGGTGCATAAACCTGTATCATTCTATCATGCATCTCCCAGAAAAGTTGGGTGAATCCAGGAGAAGGGAAGGGGGTACCCCACGAAGGGCTGGCAAAAAGACACAGGGAGCCTAGAGGGTGGCAGAGCCAAGTGTGGGGGGTGCGGGGCACTGCGTCCTAAGGCAGGCCACAGCAGGCACCCCTCAGCCGGTCTGAGGTGGCCTGGTACAGGAGCTCAGGACTCTGGTTGGGGAGGGAAGGTGAGGAGGGAAGCTGGGGGGCGGGATTTGGGCTCCCCAGGGAAAGGATACAGCAGTGGGATGGTGATGCTGTACCTTTCTGCTCATTGGCTTGAGAAACCTCAGGAGAATTCTTGGGGAATCCCATGCTGCTGATCAGTTACCAGAGGCCACAAAGACCCTCAGTTCCGTGAAGGATGGAGGGAGGTGTTGGCAGCGAGCCCAGGGAGCACCACCTCCCTGTATGTGGGTCCCCCAGCACAGGGCACGCCTTCATGTCACCCAGCTTAAACAGGGAAGACCCTCCCTTGAACCTGTGCCTGTCCACCCCCGTTTTTCAGGGGCTATATGTATGCACTGTTTCCACTTCTTACTGCCTTTAGGCTGGACTTGGTCACACGTCTCGGCTGCAGTGGAGCCTCTTGGGCAAGGACTAAAGCCCTCAACAGGCAACACAAGGCCAATGTGACTGCAGAAAACTCCAGTGGAGGCAGGAGGTGGTTGGACAGTGCAGGGGTGGGAGCACGCAGGGGCAGATGGCCATGGAAGGCTTTGGTGGGTCAAGGGCAGGAAGCAGCTGTCCTGCATGCATCTCCCCTTCTCAGGAACATGTACCAACACCTGCCTAGAAGAACCAGCTGATGGATACCTTTCCCTGCCACCTGCAGGCAGTCCGACAGCACCCTTTCCCGGCTCTGCCTCCCCATGACCCTCAAATCCACTTCTGCCCCTTCCCTAACCTAAAGCATCTCAAACCTCTGACCCCGCTCGACTTCTCATCAGAACAGCCAGCACAACCTGACAACATGGCATAGATTTACTTGCTTGTCATCCATCTCACCCACTGGAAGGAGGTTAAGGGCAAGACATTCACTGCTCTTCTGGTCTGTTCTATTTACCTCCCTCGCCAGTTTTGATGGATTCCTGGGGCCCAAGGGATGGAAAGGGGCCGTGAAAGAGCCAAGAGTATCCTTTTTCTATGAACGGAATGTGGGCTTATAATAACTCACAGGACCTCAGACCTTTTAGGGCCTGTTTCAAAAAGTTTGCTCATTTCCTCTCTGGGCAGTAAAACAGGTTATTAACTCAACAAATTTTCTAATCTCTGGAGATAAAGCAGTGAACAAAACAAACCAGAGTTCCCACGGCCACGAAGTTTACATTTTAATGGGACTCACTGACTAGGTTTCCTAAAACACTCTCCCCCTGAAAAAAAATTATAATACTAAATAATTTTATTATTAAAAAGCATTTTATTTATTTTACAGAGAGACAGAGAACTAGAGGGAGGGGCAGAGAGAGGGAGAATTTCAAGCCAACTCCACACCCAGCGCAGAGCTCGATGTGGGGCTCCATCTCATGACCCTGAGATCATGACCTGAGCTGAAACCAAGAGTCAAGACACTCAACTGACTGAGCCACTCAGGTACCCCCAAATCATTTTTATTTTTTGAGGGGCAGGTTGGAGGTGCAGAGAGAGAGGGAGAGAGAGAATCCTAAGCAGGCTCCACAGGAGCCTGATGTGGGGAATGATCCCATGATCCCAAGATAATGACCTGAGCCGAAATGAAGACTTGGAAGCCCAACCAGCTGAGCCACCCAGGCACCCGCCCCCTAAATAAATTTTTTAAATAAATTCACTGTTGAGCTGGGGGAAAAAGTGTGGAATCCTTAGAGACCTCAAAATAAAAGAAACCGCAGGTAACTCAGGGAATGCGAACATTCAAGCTAGCCTTTGCACTGGAGGCATCTGCAAACCTTGGTGAGCTTGACCAGGGTGGTCTAGAGCCCGGTGAATCTGGGAGGTGTGGGACTCGTGGCTCAGATTCCCCCTTCAGGGATGGAGAGCTTATGATCCCAGATGCTGTGAGAGTTTCATGGAGATAGCCTATGCTGACACTCATGTTTGGACGCTGCCCCAGCAGAAGATGCTGCCTCGTTCAACGTCACAATGCTCCTCCTGGGGCGCCTGTGTTCAGTGAGTGATCCATGAAGAGGTATGAAGCTTGGTCCTCTACCCAACTGCGGGAGAGCCCTAGAGGACTATCAAACCTTTCCTAGTGATCTCTTACTGCATAACAAATTTGCACAATACTTAGAAGCTTAAAACAACAAACATTTGTCATGTTACAGCTCCTGTGGATCTTGTTGAGAGCTCTCATGAGGTTGTAGTCCAGCTGTTGGCTGGGCTGCTTCAATCTTACCTGGCCCGCAGGAGGGAGGGGGGGTATCTGCTTCCAAGATGACTCATGGTTGTTGCCTGGCCTCACTCCCTCACAACATGGGCCTCACAACATGGCGCTAACTTCCCCCAGGATGAGAGAAAGAGACCACGTCCAAGGTGGAATCTGTGGTCTTTCCCTAACTCAGACTGACACCCACCCCATGGCCCAGTCCAGCCCATCTTCCATCATTCTAAATAGTTTTACTGAAAACACAGCCAGGCCTATTTGTTTAGGAATTCTCTATGGTTGTTTTCGAGCTACAGTGGCAGAACTGAGTAGTTAGGACAGAGACCATAGGGCCTAAAACCTTAAGACATATATCACCTGGCCTTTAATAGAAAGTTTGCTGATCCCTGGTCTACTAGAAGATAGCCATGGAAAGTTGCTACCCCAAAGGCTACACAGTAAATATACTATTTTCCTGCTCAAGACCATCCCATGGATCCTCATTTCTATGCTCATGTAACTTTTTCATCAAACAATTTTAGGGACAAAGGTGCTTAAAACAAAAATTCTGGGGAATGGGACAGACAGAAGTAGCCACTACAAATGACAAGTCTCTGTGGTTCATGGTTTATGAGCCAACCCACCAGACTTGTCCCCAAGGCAGAAACCTGCCATACCAGTTCTGAATCCCTGGCCTTTTCTCAGGCTGTCCCCTATCCCTAGAACACCTTTTCCTCTCTCCTTTGCCTTGGGAGAGTCTCATCTTCTTCCAAGAGCTCAATTCAAGATGCATCTGACAGCCTTCCAGATGTCTGCACCCCCGCACAGCGGACACGCTCCTCAATGCTTCCAAACGACATGGCATTTATAGTTGTGGTCTCAAGGCTGAAAACCTTAAATTCATGGGTGAGTCCCTTTTTTTCACACTCCATCTGCAGTAACAGCTAATACTTGGGAGTTACTACATCAGGCACAGTTATTATTATATATTTGTTCTATGTTGTGAGTGCTTTCTTTACACACTTAAGTCACATAACACACACAATAGCCTATGAGGCAGGTACTACCAGAATACGTTTTATAGATGTGCTGAGACCCGAAGAGACTTGCAAAAGGTCATAGTCACTTCGTTGTGGGCCTGAGATTCAGTTCAGTCCCCACCGTCCACCATCATCCTGCACCTCATGTGCCTACTGCACAGTGTATTTTTTTTACTCACAGAACATAGCGCCTTGTGACATATTTATGTGTTCTTTCTACTTGTCAGAGAGTAAGGGAGATCACAAGCAGGGGGGAAAGGTAGAGGCCTGATGTGGGACTTGGATCCCATGACACTGGGATCATGACCTGAGCCAAAGGCAGATGCTTAACTGACTGAGCCACCCTGGCGTCCCTTATGTGTCCTTTCTGAAGCGTTCCCACGCTAAAATTCAGCTTCATCAGAGTGGGGACACCATTCTGTTTCATTTCAGGATAGCGGGCATGACACTTCACATGCTGTATTTCGAGGATTTTGTTACATGTCTTCTCTGCCAGGTCTCCTCTTAACATCCCTACTTCAGGGTCTGGAGCACAGTACGTGAGGATTTTGACTACATGTACTTCCAGGCCAGAGCCCGGACCAGCAGATTCTGTGAGAACCTTTCCTGCTGTAGGAATTATGCATGTTTATTCCTCTCTCCAATCCCACTGCAGTGCCTGCTGAGGGATGGCCTGCCTTCCAGGTTGCAGGCTTACTGAGTGCCTACGGAGCCCCAAGCAGTTTGCTGCATTTGGTGACGATGACAATGGGGCACAAACTATAACCCTCAGAAACAGTTTTATTATGTTTCCTGGCAAAGTTAAAGGGCTTGGGTTTGTTTGGACAAACTTACCTGTGGGTTTTAGGTCTTAAGCAAATGCTTATTCCATGTGGTGTGTGTGTGTGTGTATGTTTTAAAGATTTTCTTTATTTGAGAGAGAAAGCAAGAAAGAGAGAGAGAATGAACAGGGGGAGGGGCAGAGGGAGAAGCAGGCTCCTCGCTGAGCAGGGAGCCTGATGCTGGGCTCGATCCCAGGACCCTGAGTTCATGACCTGAGCTGAAGGCAGACGCTTAACTGGCTGAGCCACTGAGACACCCCTTCATGTGGTGTTTTAACCTCGAGTCCCTGTGGGGTGTGCTATTCAAATGAGTGTACCAAATGATGAGCCATGACATGGTGCTGTCTCTGTTCACTTTAGGTCTGCAGTTCTTTCCTGAGACCATCAGGGCAGATTCCTCTCCTTCCGGGCCTCAGAGCACCACAAATGCACTGGGGAGAGCAGTCAGTAATGCTGACCCTTAAACCAAACCACAAATGAAATATAAGAACACAACCACGTTCCAGGTTTCAAGTCAAATCAGATCTCACCAGGTTGTCCAAACTCTCCCAAGAGTTCACGTTATGTGTGCCAAATAATGTGATTTAACTTCAGAGGGAAGCCTTGTTTGTCTCCCAGAGAAATGACAAGTTCCAGCTGCAGACAGAACCGTTTCCCAGTCCTCTTCCAGTAGCATCTTCCAACGAAGCAGGTGGGACCCCTTCAGCAACTCTACTCTTGGACAACTGACAGTGTCGTGCTTGGCCCAGAGTTTCCAGCACTGATTAGGTCACATGGGAGACAGTAAAATGCACAGTTAACAGGCAAATTTAAAAACATTGAGAAATTCCAAGAATAAAAAATATGACCACCTCATCAATTTATAGTGTAGGCTCAAACTGCCTTGAGAGACTTTCCCAAGTAAAAGTTCCTTCCAGAACGGAATACATTTGGCAATCTGTATCCCTACAGTGGTCACCACATAGAGTACATTGCAGATTTAGTGGTATATGTAGAAAGAATGTATACAGAGAAACAAAAAGGTGAAAACGAGAGGCTCTCAGGTTTCAGCTTTTCCAGGGTGTCAGCTGACCAGTCAACGAGAGTCTGATGGTGAACCTACTGGACAATTAGGAGAAAATTATTTTCAAGATGCTGCCCATGAGAATTATAGGACTCTGGTCCATACCCACTCTGTCCAAACCCTGGCACTCAGAGGCCTGACCAAACTCTAGTATGGCTTCCAGCATCTTAAGGCTGGGTCCCCAGAACGACCCCGCCCCCACCGCCCCCCGGCCTCCCACTAAAGTGCTGGCAGGGGTAAAGCTCAAAGTTGCTGGGAAAATTTACTGTTTGTTCCAACCAAAACCTAGTGATAGGCAGAGAAGCACCTGAGACCCCTGTTAGGGCAGCTACTTTAGAAAGCTTGCACTTCTAAATCCTCTCTCTGCCCTCTGAAATGAAAATCTACTACCCAAAACTGTCTCCTCAAGGACCATCTTTTTGGCCTCTCACTCTTGGTCTGTGCAGGAGGATAGGGTCTCACTTGGGTGAGTGCCTGGTCCAACTTGCACCTGTGCCCCTGTCATAAAGACAGATGTTTGCTTCTCTGGATACGCTCCACTGAGCAAAACCAGATGGCCTAGTCACCTGGACCAAGCCCCTTTTAACCCTTCAGTGCCTTTCCCCAGCACACCCAGGCCTTTAAAGTCTGCTGCCCTTTGTTTTGGGGGAGTTCAGTTCACGCTGGATTCTCTCCCCGATTGCAATGGTTATTACTCAATAAAATCCATCCTTACGGCTTCAGGTAGTGTCCCGCTTTCGACACCTGTGAGAATCCATTGCCCTGGGGTAAAAAGTGCGACTGTGCTATGCAGCATGCCACCTCTTGCAGAAGAGGTCAAGTGAAACGCCCCAAACTGCTGGCAAATTTGGAAATAATCAATAATGGCCTTCTGTTTCACACTTTAAAATTTTGCTCTGCTCCCCCGTGTTCTGCTTTATAGCCTAGCGTTTTCTTTGGTTCAGTCCCTAACCAGTTGGCAGCTCTACACCACTCATTTTTCTACTACTAACCTGTAAGTTTCATTTCTAAGAAAACCAAATCACGGGCGCCTGGGTGGCTCAGTCGTTGGGCGTCTGCCTTCGGCTGGGGTCATGATCCCAGAGTCCTGGGATCGAGTTCCGCATCGGGCTCCCTGCTCCGCGGGGAGCCTGTTTCTCCCTCTGCTTCTCTCTCTGTCTCTCATAAATAAATAAATAAAATATTAAAAACAAAAAAACGAAAAAAATAAATAAAATCTTTAAAAAAAGAAAACCAAATCACTTTTCCTCTCGTCACCAACCAAAGAGCGCGACCCTGTGTCTAACGACGCCCTTCTCCCACCGCCCGACTCGTGCCCGCGCCCGCGTCCCTCAGGAGCACCCGCAGCCGTCTACCTGCGCGTGCGCCCCGCACAGGCGCGCCCCTCGCTCTGGAGCCCGTCCCGCAGGCTCGCGACCTCCAGCAGCTTCCGGCGGGCCCGCAGGTGCGCGCGCACGTGCTCGCGCTCGAGGGCGGCGACGCGCGCGGGGTTCGGGGGGCTCCGGGGGCGGTCGCAGGGCTGCTAGGGCCCCCGCCGCGCGTCCGCGTCCGGCCGGCCGCGAGTCCCGGGCGCGGGGCCGAGCTCGGCGGGAGCGCCTCCGTGACGAGCAACGGGCGCGGGAGTTTTGTGTACTTTCTAATAAAACTTTCCAAAACTTCCCGCCTTAACAGAGCCAAAGTCACATCCAAAATGGCCTCCCAGCCGTGCAGCAGCGCCCTGTTTCTTTGCAGCCCCGTTCGCGACAGCCTCGAACCCCTTTACGGCCACGGTCCCTGTGGGAACCCCAAGGGGCGCGCTGGGCTCTCGGCCGGGTGTCTGGGGTCGCGCGCAGGTGTGCACCCTTGTTTCAGGTCGTGTTTTTTCTTTTCTCTGCCGAGGCCCTGGGGTCAGCTCATAGGGGGCGGCTTTGAACCCAGAGTTGCAGAAGTGGGCTTTACACACCAGGAAACCCAGGGCTGCAATCAGTTCCTCCCCTCACTTTGCGCCCACATTTCTTTGGGGGCCTGCCGCCAGGCAGGGCTTCAATTTTTTTTGCCTTACCGTGCTATTTAGGGGGGATAAGTGGATAACTTTATGTTCGAGGGCTGTGGTCCCCGGACAGACTAAAAGGAAAGATCTGGGGGCTCCTGCCTGCACAAGTGCCGCAGATTTGGGACTGAGCTTTCCAAGGATCGAATGGAGCCGGGAGTCCCACTTCTGAATACCCGTTAGGGTTGTTGAACGGATTAACTGGGAAAATAGGCGTGAAGGCCCCCTGTAGAACTGATAAAAGCACCAGGCAGTAGCAAGTGGTGGTGGTGGTACCAGACTGTGTATCTGGTGGTTGAGGGCCAAGTGCTGGAATTAGATCTGGGATTTGGACCCTGGCTTCATAACATGCTGCCTGGGAGACTTGGGGCAAGTCAGGTAGCAGCCTGAAGATGACTGTCAGGGTGTCGGTGTCCCCACGTGCGCTTAGTGGGGTTGGGCACCAAGACCTCTAGGGAGATGTAGTAGGCACAGTGGCCCCCAAAGATGTCCATACCCTAATCCCTGGAACCTGTGAGTATGTTATGAGTTACATGACTTGTTGGCTGGGAGACTTTGGACAAATCTAAAGTCTGAAGAGGATTTGCCGTACTACGGCTGGTTCTGAGATGCAAGTGGCCTTATTGCAAGAATGAGAAGGAGGCATCTAGGAGCTCAGGGTGGCTCCCAGCTGGCAGCCAGCATGGAAACAGGGACCTCAGTTCTACAACACGAAAGAACTGGATTCTGCCAACATCCGGAATGAACCTGGAAGTAATTTCTTCCTAGAGCCTCCTCCTAAGACAGCTGCCTAACAGCTTGATTTGGTTCTTGTCAGACGGGAGCAGAGAAACCTGCAAACTCAGCCTGCACTTCCGACATGCAGGACGTGATAACTGTGTTGATTTGAGCTGCTAAATTTGTGGTAATTTCTTATAGCATCAGTAGAAAACTAGTGCTGGGGGGAGGAAGGGTCTCGTTGGAAGTGGGTCTTAAAATTTAATCTGGGAGCATTTACATGAAGTTAGGAGAAAGTCAGTCCTGAGCCTAAGGATGGTGGAAAGCGGAGAAAGATCCTCCAGGACTTGCCACAACTTTATTCTCTGAGCTATTTTTTCAGTCACTTTGGAGTTTTTTTTTCTCTCTCTTTTTTCCCCCGCCAGGATATGTGCTGCAAATATCTTCTCTCAATTGAGGCTTGACAATTTTTTTCAAAGTAGACTATGTTTTAGAACAGTTTTAGGTTTACAGAAAAATTGAGAAGATAGTATACAGAGTGTGGGCTTAACTTCCCACTTTAAGGTTCCTTTGATAAATGTAAGATTTTACTTTAAAAAATATTTCAGGGTCGCCTGGGTGGCTTAATCAGTTAAGTGTCCGACTCTTGGTTACAGCTCTAGTCGTGATCCCGGGGTACTGGGATGGAGCCCCATGTCGGGCTCTGCACTCAGCGCAGAGTCTGCTTGTCCCTCTCCCTCCCCCTCTGCTCCACCTTGGGCGCTCTCTCAAATAAATAAATTTAAAAAATATTTAAAAAATATTTTAAATTATGATGAAGTATGCATAATGCGAAAGTTACCATTTTCGCCACTCGAAAGTGGACAGTTTGGTGGCATTGAGCACATTCACATGACTGTGCAACAGTCACCACCCTGTGTCTCCAGAACGTTTCCTCTTGCCAAACAAACTGTCTCATTAGACACTAACTCCCTTTCCCCCACTCTTCAGCCCTTGGCAACCACCATTCTAACTTCCTGTCTCTATGAATTTCAGTGCTCTAGTTTAAAAAAAATTTTTGAGGTGAATTTCATGTAATATACAATTAATCACTTTCAAGTGTACAATTCAGGGATGCCTGGGTGGCTCAGTTGGTTAAGCATCTGCCTTTGGCTCAGGTCATGATCTCAGGGTCCTGGGATCGAGTCCCACATCAGGGTTCTTAGCTCAGTGGGGAGGCTGCTTTTCCCTCTGCCTGCCACTCCCCCTGCCTCTCTCTCTCTCTGACAAATGAATAAATAAATTCTTTAACGTGTACAATTCAGTGATATTTGTGTATTCACAATGTTGTGCAATGGCCAGCTCTCTCTAGTTTTAAAACTTTTTCATCACCCCCCCCCAAAACACCCGTTACCATTTGGTGATCACTCCCCATTCCCCCTGCCCTCATCCCATGGCAACCATCAGTCCCCCTTCTGTCTCCATGGATTTGCCTATTCTGGATGTATCACATCATGTATACTACTCTGCTTGAGTTACCACAATGATATACCACAGAATGGGTGATTTAAAAAACAGATGTATTTTTTTCCTCACAGTTCTGGAGGCTAGAAGTCCAAGATCAAGGTGTTGGCAGATTTGGTTTCTCTGGGCCTCTCTCCCTGGCTCACACGTAGATGGCCACCTTTATCACTATGTCTTCACACGGCCTCCTGGTGTCTCTTCCACTTCTTATAAGCACAGCAGTCATATTGGATTAGAATTCCGTCCTTATGACCTCATTTATCCTTTATTACTTCTTTAAAGGCAACTATGATCTAAATGTTGTGTCGTGCCCCTCCCCTGCCAAATTCTTATGTTGGAAATCCTAATGCCTGGGGCGCCTGGGTGGCTCAGTTGTTAAGCGTCTGCCTTCGGCTCAGGTTCCTGGGATCGAGCCCCGCATCTGGCTCCCTGCTCGGCGGGAAGCCTGCTTCTCCCTCTCCCACTCCCCCTGCTTGTGTTCCCTCTCTCGCTGTGTCTCTCTCTGTCAAATAAATAAATAAAATCTTTAAAAAATAAAAAAAAGAAATCCTAATGCCCAATGTGATGGTGTTAGGAGGTGGGCCTTTGGAAGGGCTTAGGTCATGGGGGTGGACCCCTCTGAATGGGATTAATGGTCTTACAAAAGAGATCCCATAGAGCTTCCCGACACATTTGCCTTCACCTTGTGCCCTGTGAGAGCTCAGCAAGAAGTCACCCGTTCTGAACCAGGAAGAGAGCCCTCACCAGAGTTCAGCCATGCTGGTGCCTTGATCTTGGACTTCCAGCCAATTTTGTTTCTAGAAACCTTGCTAAACTCTACTACTAATGTTGGTGATTTATCTTTAGATTATTTCAAATCCATGAACTGTGAGAAATAAGTTTCTGTTGCTTATAAGCTACCCAGTTTGTGGTGTTTTGTTGCGACAGCTACAACAGACTGAGACAAAGGCCCTGTCTCCAAATACAGTCGTGTTGGGGGTTAGGACTTCCACATATGAATTTGGGGAACACAATTCAGTCTATAACATCATATAAAAAGGATCATACAGGGACACCTGGCTGGCTCAGTGAGTAAAGCATGTGACTCTATTTTTTTTTAAATTTTGTTTTAGAGAGAGCTTGTGCGCAAGTGCATGCTCAGGCACACACGAGTGGGGAAAGGGGCAGAGGGAGAGAGAATCCCAGGCAGACTCTGCACCAAGCGCAGAGCCCGATATGGGGCTCCATCTCACGACCCCGAGATCACAACCTGAGCCGAAATCAAGAGTCAGATGCTTAACCGACTGAGCCACCCAGGCGCCCGAGTAAAGCGTGTAACTCTTGATCTCAGGGTTGTGAGTTTGAGCCTCACATTGGGTATAGAGATTACTAAAAAAAATTAACTTTAAAACATTTTTTTAAAAAAAGGAATCATACAAGATGTGGCCTTTTGTGTATGGCTTTTTTCACTTTGTGTAATATATTCAAGCCTTCATCCAAGTTGTAGCGTGTATCAGTACCTCATTCCTTGTCATGGCTGCATACTATTTCATGAATATATCACAATTTGTTTATCTATGCATCCACTGATGGCCATTTGGGTTGTCTCTGCCCTTTAGCTATTATGAGTAATGCTGCTCCAAACGTTCTTGTACAAGTTAATATTTTAGTTTTGATGAAGACAAAGGTTTCCTGTTATGCTTCCCCCCCCGCCCCCGTTTTATTTTAAGAAATCCTTGGCTACCCTGAGGTCATAAAAATGTGCCTTTATATTCTCTTCTGAAAGACTCAGTGTTTGTTTTTTCATACTTGTGGGTAATCCATCTAGAAATGAAGTTTGAGGCAGGGATCTAATTGCAGTTTTCCCTATGTGTGTACTTAGTTATCCCAGCCCTGCTTACTGAATATTTTATCCATTCCCTCTGGTCTGCAATGTAACATCTGTCAGGTGTCAAGTCTCTGTATTTGCTCGTGTCTGTATTCTGTTCCATTAGTCTCCATCTCTGGGCTTTTATTACATTGACTTGATTACTGAATTAGCTTTATAGTAAGTATTGATATCTGGTTAAGTATGACAAGTCCCCCCCCACCTGCTTCTCCTTCTTCAGGAATGTCCTGGCTTTTCTCCCTGTTCTGACTTTCAATTAGTTTTTTAAGTATGACCAAAACAATCAGACCCACCTGATGAGATTTCTTTGGGATTGGACTCATTGGGCCAAATTGGAAAAGAATTAGAGGGCCAATTTTGCCAGTCTATTTAGTTGTTCTGTAATGTATTTCAACATATTTTTATAATTTTATGCAGAAAGATTTTCCATATGTTTTGTTGAAATTGTCCCAGTTACCATTTGTACTGGGTTGAATTTGTGTCTCCTTCTTCAAATTCATGTGCACTCTTGCCCCTCAGAATGTGATCTTATTGAAAATAGGGTCTTTATGGGGCACCTCGGTGGCTCAGTCGGTTAAGTGTCTGCCTTCGGCTCAGGTCATGAGCTCAGGGTCCTGGGATCAAGCCCCGAGTCAGGCTCCCTGCTGAGTGGGGAGTCTGCTTCTCCCTCTTCCTTTGCCCCTCCTTCCTGCTCATGCTCACTCTCTCGCTCTCTCCCAAATAAATAAAATCTTAAAAAAAAAAAAGAAAATAGGGTGTTTGTAGATGTAATTAGTTAATAGGAGACCATACCTGATTAAGGTGGGCCCTAACTCCAATGATAGGTGTCCTTATGTGAAGACCATGTGAAGACAGAGAGGCGCAGGGAAGATGGCCATGTGACAATGGGGCAGGGATTGAACTGATCCAAGGAACACCAAGGAGTGCCAACAATCAGCAGAGGCTGGAAGAGGCAAGGAAAGATTCTCTTCTAGAGACTTAAGGGGGAGCATGACCCTACCAATACCTTGATTCCTGATTTCTACCCTCTGGAACTGTGAGAGAATGAATTTCTATTGCTTTAAGCCACTCAGTTTGTGGCAATTACAGTATCCCTAAGAAAATAATACACCATTAAGAAATTGTTTTGGTCCTATTATAAATGACACCTTTTATTGTATTATTTTTTTTGAGAGGTACTTAGGTTTAATTTTTTTTTTTTTAAATTCCAGTGTAAATAACATACAGTGTTATATTAGTTTCAGGTGTACAATATAGTGATTCAACAATTCTGTGCACTTCTCAGTGCTCACCATGGTAAGTGTGCTCTCAATCCCCTTCATGTAATTCACCCATCCTGCCACCCACTTCCTCTCTGGCAACCACCAGTTTGTTGTCTATAGTTAAGAGGCTGTTTTTTTGTTTATCTCCTTTTTCCTTTGTGTGTTTTGTTTCTTCTACATGTGAGAGAAATCACATGCTATTTGTCTTTCTCTGACTGACTTACATCGCTTAACATTATACCCTCTAGGTCCACCCATGTTGTTGCAAATGGCAAGATTTCATTCTATTTTTATGGCCGAGTAGTATTCCATTGAATATATATACCACATCTTCTTTATCCATTCATCTATGGATGGACTAAATGACACCTTTTAGAAAATATATTTTCTCTTCCTGGTGAATAGAAATACTACTGACTTTCATGTATTGATTTTGTTTCTAGAAAGCTTGCTAAACTCTACTACTAATACTGATGATTTATCTTTAGATTCTTTCAAATCTATGATGTTTAAAAAACCATTACTGGAGTATAATGGTAATAGTTGCGATCATTTAAGAGACATGCCACAGGGCGCCTGGGTGGCTCAGTCCGTTAAGCATCTGCCTTCGGCTCGGGTCATGATCCCAGAGTCCTGGGATCAAGTCCTGCATCAGGCTCGCTTGGTGGGGAGCCTGCTTCTCCCTCTGCCCCTCTGCCTGTTTATGCTCTCAATCACCCCCCCCTTAGATAAATAAATAAAATCTTAAAAAAAGAAAAGAAACATGTCCACAATTTTTTTGCTCCTTCTCTCCTCATGGTTCCACTCCCTGCTGAGTTGCAGACAGAGACTACGCTGGGGGAGTTTCCTCACAAGGTCGTCTTTCTTTGTACAAATAAGAAGATCATGAGGAATAATCTCCAAAGCCCTGACTCCCTAGTAGGGTTTGGAATGACTATTCAGATGGGGATTTTAACATTATAACGAAGCCGAGGTAACCCTCGGGCACTTCTGGCTCTTCTGGTACTTTCTGATTCATCTGAGCAGGTGTCTTCCACTAATGTGTCTTTCTCTGTTCCAGCAGTCTGTTAGTTTGTTTCTAAAAGCTGAGATTGACAGCTAGGCAGAAGCTTGTACTAGAAGTTTCCTGAGCTTGGGGGTCAGGAGCCGTCAGAGGCCACAAGCAGGAGCGCAGGGCACCCAGCTGAGCCCATTGAGCGCCTCCTGGTAGTGGTCTTCAGGAAGAGCTACCCAGGGAGGCTCTTCCTTGTCTATTATCCTCCCAGGCCACACATGAAACCTGCCTTGGACTTTAAGGGCGCCCTTCTGGGGGCAGCGCACCTCCGTAAGGAAGCCCGTTTCCTGTTACTGCAGGTGCGGGGCTCATCTGTTCCTCCAGAGGTTCATCAACCACAGGATTTAGCACACCCTGCTTGGAATGTCTTTGCCAGTATAATTTCTTCAAAACCCTAGGATGTTTTCTGTTTACTTCCAGTCGGTTCCAACGTGCATGTAATTACAGCCACAAATCTTGTCAAGACGAGTTTTTTTGTTAACTGGTCTCTGTGCTCTGTCCTTCCCCTGCTCTCTCAACTCACTGGTGCCCATGGGGAACGAGTGGCTTTGATTGGAAGGTTACAGTCGGGATCTGGTCTTTGCTGCTTGGGTGGCACCCGCTATCTGGGGAAGGACCTTTGAACAACATGCTTGAGAAAGACCTCAGGCTCGTCTCATCTCTAAGATGGCTTCTTCTTCTTTGGCTCTGCCGTAGTGGTCATGCCAAGGCCATGCCCATCTGCCCTCAGACTACATTCAGGACTAAATTTACCATGCTCATCACCCCTGTCTGTCCTGCTGATGAACCAAGTAGAAATCGGCCTGGGGCACTATTCTTAGGACATGTTTCCCATAATGCTCTCCACCCGCAAGCCCTCTCCTGGTCCTGTAGGAACTGGTGAAGAGTTGCCTGGCTCCCTGCCCTCCACCCCAACCTTGCCCCTTGGTGGACTGTTCCCGCATGGTCCTCAGGTCCATGCAGGGAAAGCTGCTGCTTTCCCCACGTTCCTCGTACCTCAGTCACGAGTTGGTACCAGCCTTTCCCCTGACCATCACTACACCACTGCTCGTCCTGCCTCTTGTCTAAGGTGGCATTCCTTTAGAGTGTGTGCTGCTCCTCTGACCACCCTCTCTCCCTCCCTACTGCTATCATTCTCCGACCCCCCTCCCGCATTGGATCCCCCTCATTGATTGTACACTTTGGCACCCAGCTCTTGGCCTTCCTTTCCACCCCATGTCCCACCATCATCTTGGATGAGTTCCATGGCCATCCCAGACCCCCTCCTCACATCTGATGAGCTCCTCAACGTCCCTTGGCCACTTATTCCCAAGGGTGACTTGGGACTTGTTATTGCCCCAAACCTGCTCAATACCTGCTCAGCCCTCTTCCTTTCTGACCACGTCCCCGTCCTCCTAGGTGACATTTGCTCTATAGTCACCTGCACCTTTTCTAACCTCACCGACCCTTCAATTCACTTTAACAGCTACTGACTCCTATAGTTCGCCTACTTTTCATCTCCCCACCCACCCCTTCAGTGTATACCATCCATCGCTGTGACAAATTCCTCGTCAAAACCCTGACCTTTTACTCGTTTCCTTTTTCCCCTCCCAGCTTTCCCCCACTGTCAAAAATGCAGCCCTTGATCAGTTGCATCCTGCTAGAGGTCATCACCAACCAGGCTGCAGGAAAGCCCAGGGCTTTGGGGAGTCTAGTTGCGGTTGTCACAGGTGGTAAAGAAACGTTCTTTGAAGAGGCAAAGAATAATATGGGTGAGTTTGGGAATAATGGAATGGAGGCTTTTGTGAATCAAGGAGTTTGAAGGGAGGAGGAATGGGGATGTAAAAGGAAAAAGGAACTACAGAGCATTATGGGGATCAGAAAAGAGGAAAATAGAATTGACTAGTGGAAGCCCTCACCTATTTTGGGCAGCACTGAAGCAAGCCCTGGATGGATATATTCATCTGGCCACAGTGTTAACCAGGTAACAAATCCCCATTTATTTTTGGAAGATGGTGGAAACTTAACCCACTCCATGTTTATCTGCTGCCTGGAAGTTTCTAGGACCAGGGACTTGAATTTGGGTTCTTTCATCTTGGAGTTGTTTGAGGGCAAAAGCGAACAGCTACAAATGAATGAGTGAGAAAGGAGATTGTTGTTTGGAGACAAATACCCTGAGCAAGTGGGAAGGATGTGAGGACAAATGAGGCTCTAGGCCTAGAGAGAAGGAAGGACGACCCTTTCATCGAACGCAAGGAGAGGAAGAAAGGGTGAAACTATCATCATTAGTCACCTAAGTGTGGCTCACGTCATCATAACAATCCCCAAATCTCAGGGGATTGTTATGTTTTATACCTAAAACAACTAAGGTCTTCCTTGTTTGTGCTACGTGTTCATCATAGGTTGGCAGGGAAACTACATTTATCAAAGGAACATAGGCTGATGATCAACCACCACCTTGAATGTTGCTGGTTCCTGTGCCAGAGAGAAGAGAACTCTGGAGGGTTTCCTGCTGGAGGTTCCAGCTTGGATGCGACATGTGCTACTTTCCCTCACAAGTCACTGGCAAGAATTCATCTCTCTCATTCTCCCTCTCTCTCCCCCCCACAGCCACTCACCCATGAGGGGGCTAGGAAGTGCTCTATGCACTAATGGCCTCTACAGCGTTTTGTGCCAGGTGGGCTTTAGTTGTAGAACTCACACAAAATGCCTGTGCTGGAAATAACCTCGGACAAGCCAGTATCTGCCCAAGATCACACAGAGCAGTAGCAGGATGGCTGGGAGCCAGATTTCCTGTTTCCCAGTCTCTCTGTTCCATGGCGGCCAGGACTCTAAGGTTTTACCTTCAGCAAGGTTAAGAACCCTTTGGAGTGTCCTCCCTTTACTTGGAGTCTTTTTTTTTAAATAACTTTCCACTTCATTTTTTACGTAAGCTCTATACCCAATGTGGGGCTTGAACTCGTGATCCCAAGATCAAGAGTTGTAGTCTCTACTGACTGAGCCAGCCAGGTGCCCCTGGAGTCATTTTTGTTAATCCTTGCCCCCAAGTGTTGATTGTATCCTCGACTATTGTCAGTCCTATCATGGCCACTAGAATTAAATTTGCTTTCTTCCCTGGGGTCATGTCAGCTGATGAAACATCTAGATGCAGAAGCCTCTGTAGGGCTACTTTGTGGTCTTCCCAGCCTGATTCTTACAGATGGTGAACATTTTGCCTACTTTGCCTCCCTTTCTTATCAGAACTTCTGTTACATAATACTTTGCCTATCTCTTCTCAGATGCCTTTGCAGAGCTTCATGCTCCCACAGCCCCCATGCTTCTTTCTGTAATAGCATTTGATATAAAAGGACACTTGTCACACCTGAAGCACCTGAGCAGATAGGTTCCACCTTCAGGGAGGCTGTGCAATGGAGAGAACCTGGCCAAGAACCCCAGCAGGCCTTTCTGCATAGCTGTCCATGACTGGAACTCTGAAGGACAGCCAGGAAAGGCACAGAGAGCCTGGGGCTTATAAAGGACATATATATAATAAAAACTTCTGGCAACCCTGGTCATACTTGCTGTGATTATATCCCATAAGACTGCCTCTCAGAATGGATCCTTAGAACAGTCTTTGCTTAGAAAATGCAAGAGATTTGATTGCTTCAATTGCTGGCAATCCAGGACAGACTTCAGGAGCTGGGGACGTTGGAGTTGGTGGTTTCTTACAAGAAGGAGGAACCAAGTAAGGAGTTACTGAATGTAATTTAGGATCAAAGTTCTCAAACCTCTAAGGATCATCTGACTACTTCACAATTTATAGGACAATAAACATGTAGCCACTGGAAAAAAGAATGCAGATCCAGATGTTTAGATAGGTAAGATTTTTAACCAGTTTCAGGTGGAAAAAAACACACAAAGGTCACTCACAGGTTATACAGTGTGCTACCGTCTATGTAAAAACAAAAAGAGGGGCGCCTGGGTGGCTCATGCGTTAAGCGACTGCTTTCGGCTCAGGTCATGGTCCCGGGGTCCTGGGATCGAGCCCCACGTCGGGCTCCCTGCTCAGCGGGAAGCCTGCTCCTCCCTCTCCCACTCCCCTTGCTTGTGTTCCCTCTCTCACTGTGTCTGTCGAATAAATAAAATCTTAAAAAAAAAACCAAAAAGAAACCCAAAAAATCCCCAAGGTTGGGGAGAGTTATATATATATATGCACTCAAATATGCATATTTGGAAGGGTACACGATACTGTTAAATGGTTGTTTTCCTAGAGGGCAACTGGGAAGACGGGGGGGGGGCAGGAACGGGTCACTTTTTATCTTCTGAATTTTGTGCATTCGTGTTCGTTTAAAAGTCAACAAACCAAATGCAACGTGGTATCCTGAAGCAGTAAAACAGGCATTACTAGGAAAATGGTGAAAGCAGAATAGTCTGTAGTCCAGTTAGTAGTAGTATACCAATGTTAACTTCCTAGTTTTAGCAAATTACCAAATTTAACTTTTTTGGTGGCTGTTCCTGGTTCATAATTTCATCCTACCCACTTCTTACCATTAAGACCCATAGAGAAAATTTGGAATTTCTGGCATTTCCTCACATTGGTCCTTGTGCCTGGATGTCCCTTAACCTCTTCTTGTTCTCAGAAGCTGTACTCATCTTTCAAAGCCTTCACCAGTTATTTGCTCTGAAATGCTTAACTCTCCCAGAGACAGGATATGCAGCTTTCGACACACATGGTTTCCTATTGTTTTACACTTAACAATTGGGCTTCCCTGCCAGCTGACTTTTAAGATGAAAATTACAGTACAGGTTAAGTTTATTAGGGATTAGGCCCTGTGGAAGGGGAGGTCCTTAAGCCCAGGCAGACCCAGCAAGAGCCTCAGGAGACCCCACAAGGAGCTCACAGAGATGCCCTTCAAAGTTGTCCCAACTTGCAGTGAGAGGGAAAGAGCTCTTAGTCTCCTAGCCAGTTACTGGATATGGGCCACCCAGGAAAGGGGCCATGAACTTGGCAAAGGCAGCCTTCTTAAGCAAAGGGTCTTCTCAAGAGGGCTGACCAGCTGAGGGCTGTCTGTCCGCAATACTTTCAGCAGCTGGGGAGTAAGCGCTTCATTTCTCAAGGTGCTGGGGAGTGGTGTAGTCCGCCACACCGTTGTAATTATGACATCGTAATATTCCTAATGTGAGGACTAGAGTAATGTTCCAGTTTTTTTAGGTGACTGAAAGTACTCTGGCTTGGTTCTCTGAAGGCAATGGCCCAAACCACAGGATTTTAGGAGGTCCCTTCCTACACTAAGAACCGAGTCTGTCCTTTCCTTGACCAGTTCCTATAGTAGCATGCAGAGATAAATGTTCCCCATGACGAGGCTTCCCGAGAGCCTCAAAAACCGTAAGAAATTCATCTTCCACTTGGCAACGACTTTGATTTCATTTTGAGAGAAGTAAAATTTTAGTCAATAACTTTTTAGGTCTTTTGTCTTTTCAAGCAAATGAACACTTTTATTAACATGGTCATTTTTTTTTTCCTTTTTATTACACATGGTAGGGTTTTGACCTCAAATACTTGTCAGGTCTGCTACTCAAATGAACTTATAGCAGGACGACTTATGAACTTCAAAAATACCTAGTCCCTGTCCAGTTTAGGGTCCAATGCAGACAGTCCTCCTTTCCTTTCCCAGCCCCTCAAGAGCCTTTGCAAATCTCTTTTCCATTTTATGCCCGGAATCCCCTGAAATGCATCAGAGTATTACATCAACTTGTACAAAACCGAGATCTTGTCTCCTATTCTAGGTTCCACATCAAATAAAGCTGAGTTGCGTTGTCCAAACAAACTGACCAGACAGGTTACATCAGATAGCGTGCCACATAAAATTTAAATTTTGAACAAAATACATCTCTTCTCCTTTGGTCTCACACAGAAATCAGAGTCCCGAAACACAGACACTACCATCCGCCAGGCTGCCTTCTGATTCATCAGTTCTAGCCAGATCAGCTCCATTCACATTTCCAGTTGAAGTCTGGTCCCTTCTTCTTCAGCTTCTTTAGCAGTTGCTGCATGAAGTAATCTTCTAGAAGTAACGCCGCTCCTTCAGCACCTCCAGAGCTGGAAAACCCCAGCTCTTGAGTCTCACGTGACACAGACTCAAAGTTCCAGGGAGCTATCAAGTCACACAAGAAAGCACAAAGCACCTCAAAATTTAGAAATAACCAAAGCCCAGGAACAAATGTGACTGCTGCAAGAGCTTACAATCTAGGCCCTAATTCTCGTGTGAGAGCATCTTCCAAATAAAAGTTACTTCCCCAAACAAAAAACATTTAACAGAACTTATCTTGAGGTCGTCAACCACAGACCATAGCAGAAACGTAGTGTAAGTGAGGACAGAGTGTAGACAGAGGAAAAAAAAAAAAAAAAAAAGAGAGAGAAAACAAAAGGCTCTCTGGTTTCAGCTTCTCAAGGATGTCAGCCAATCTCCATCAGTTGACCAGAATCCGTTGGCTGTCAACCTAAGGCGCAGGTGGGAGAAAGTCATCACTAAGAGATTAAAATCCTGAAAACACAAATCAACACCCCTCACAAATTCAACCACGCAGCACGCCAGCTTTTCGGGATGCCCCCTGCCCCACTGCAGTCTTCTAGTAAAATCTGAAACCGTCCAGCAATGGCCTTCCCTCGGATAATCCCCCCCGTCTCCCCGTTGCTCAGTGGCCCCTGGTGTGACTTAATTTCCTTAAAGGCCTGCACGACTGTCGTTCCAAAACCGTGATTTTGGGTTTCAACCAGACACACTCCAACCTACCTTCTCCCCAACCACCACCGTCAAGAATTTGGACGAGCGACCTCCTCCCCCCGCGGTGCAAACCGAGCAAACGTTCACTTCTCGCCCCCCCGCCCGCAGCTTCCAGCCCCGCGGACCTTTACCGATGCGGGTTTCGTCGGAGGTCCACCGAGGGTCTGGCAACGACCCGGCCCCGCACCCGGCCCCGCACCCGGCCCCGCCGGCCTCCCGCCTTACCGCCCGCGCTCCTTCAGGACGACTCGCTTCTCTCTATCCGCCGCACCAGCTCCACCAACATCTCTGCCATCTTCGCGATCTCCTTGGCCTTCTCCTCGGCCTTCTCGCACCTCTTGGCCGCTCTGCCCTCCACTCCATCGTTGGGGTTCTGCAGATGGTTCAGGGCGCTCTCCTCCGACGCCTCCACCTGCGTTTTTATTTGGATGAGCATATTGTCCATCTCCCACAGCTTGCTCCTGTTCCGCATGTAGGCTCTCCCGTGCTCCCGGGTGAGGGCCGCGATGTCCTCCCGCATCTCGTTGATGACTGGGAGCAGGAACTGCTCGAAATCCTCCTCGGGCTCCAGCACTTCCACCTCCTCCGGCTCCGCCAGCTCGACGATGTCCAAGGGCCGCATCCTCCCCGCCTCACCCGGAACCGCGGTATCGACGTCTGCTGCGGAGAAAAAATGGAAACTCGCTAGGCTTACCAACAGAGTTCCAGAATATTCTTTAAAACTTTTACCCTTTTTAAACTTTTCGCCTCACAGAAGCCACGGAAACGAGCGACTTACGAGCAGAGAAGCCGCGAACAAAATGGAGTCCCAGCCGTCAACCAGCGCCCTGCGCGTTGCGGCCCCTTTCACGACACGGCCGTGCCTCTTTACGGTCACGCCGCTCGTAGACCGAGGCGCGGGCGCGCGCTCGTCAACGGGGCGGGGGGCGGAGCAACCACTCTCCTGTGGCCGCGAGCGCGCACGGGTGCGCGCCCGTTTTCCCTCATTTCGGCTACCCTCTGGGGTTCGCCCCTCCGCCGCCGTCGTTTTGGGGTGAGCCCTTCTGGGTGCACCCTCCTGTTGGAGGGTTTCTGGAGCACTGAAAGTTACATATTTTTAAGTTATAAACACGATCTTCCTACAATGAAGAAGATAGAAAGGCTGTGGCATCCCCAGATTAACTCCCAATAGCCCCTTCCGCTTTAGTAGCGCCGCCAGACCCCTCTCAGCTGTCTGAAAGGGTAGTTTTCCTTCTTTGAATTACAGTCGGAAATTTCGGGGCGTCTTTCCGCCAGTCGGAGCCCCCCACACTCCAGGGTCCCAGGCCTTGTCCGGTACCTTCATCTCGAGGACCCACCAGACCCGAAGCTCAGTGGATGTGAAGAGGGTTTTTCTGGCTAGCTTTCACACCTTTTACCTGGTTGAGGGTTCTCCGTGAGTCTTATTTAGCTCTGTGTCCCTGAAGCCCTGAGCAGAGCTTGGCACACAGTAAACTTGCTTTAACATTTACTGGACGGAATTTTAAGAAAAGAAGTTAGTTTCGTAGCCTGTTCACCCAGTCACAAAACCAGTAAAAACGTGAGGGATCCAGCTTGCCCAAGTGTCGTGCATTTGGCTTCTGTTTTCCTGTCCGTTAAATGGATACAAATCCTAGTTCTGAATATGGCAGAGTTAGGAATGAAATAGTCATGAAAATGCTTTGTAAATACCAAACATATACACCTGGAAAGTCCTTACACTTTAGACTTTTCTCAGGCTCTTTATATTTTGGTTGCTCTATTAAAAATCCAACTTTTGGGCTTCCTCAGTATATCAGAGGCAGCTAGCTCATAAGTGTTTTGTATGCGTGAAAGACTCAACAATGAGATACCACTACACCCTTGTTAAAAAGCCCCAAATCCAGAAAACTGATACCACCAAATGCTAGTGAGGATGTGAGGCAACAGGAACTCCCATTCCTTCCTAGTGCAAATGCAAAATGATACACAGTCACCTCGAAAGACTGTTTGGCAGTTTGTTGTTGTTTTTTTTTTTTTTTTTTACAAAACTAAGCATACTCTTCCTATATGGTCTACCAATTGTGCTCCTTGGTAGTTCTCCCAATGACTTGAAAGCGGACATCCACACAAAAACTTGCACACACCATGTTTATAGCAGCTCTATTCATACGTGTCCAAACCTGGGAGGATTTAAGCTGTTCTTTAATAGGTGAATGGAAAAATGAACTGGTAATGCTGACCGTGGAGCATTATTTGGCACCGCGAAAATGAATGAGGGGAAACCTCACTAAAACCGAATCAGGAGATTCTGCAGGGGGAGCTCTCATGGCCTTCTTGTCAAGAGCAAATCCAACAGAAAGAGGCACGGGGCAGCTTGCAGGTGGGTACTACTTCAGCTACTACTTTACTATCCTTAGCAGGAGGAGGAAGGCCTTACTTCTCCCCTAGCAACAGTCCAGCCAATAAGAAGCCACTACACTTCAAACTCCTGGTTTAGTCCAGTGGACTTCCGGTTTTCAACAGCCCTGCTAACTCCCACTTTCCTCTGTAAAAGAGTGTTCCTCTTTGCAGTGCGTCCTCACCTATGGTCTTGCCACCAGTTGCTTGTCCTGGGTTGCAATTCTCTGCTGTTCCCGAATACACCCATCTTTTGCTGGTAAAATAACTGGCAGTTTTATTTCAAGGTTAACAAAGATCTTTTTTCAGATATCAACATGAATTTCGGCTCTCACCTCCTTGAGATCTTTGACCATTTGCTAAATGAATGAAAAGAGAAGTTAATAGCACTTTAAATATTCTCTATAACCTTGTTAATGTGTTGTCTGCTTGACCTAGCAATTATCTCATTATGTTGATGGATTTGCTAACTTCTTGTAATTCTGTCACTTTTGCAAACACATATAACATACGCATGCAGATATTTTATTCAGTGCACAGAGGTTAGAATCATGATACAATTCTTACCAATTGAAGTTTCAGGAAGGTTTTCCTTTTTTTCCCCAAGTCTCCTGGCCAATTTTCTCTTTTTCTTTTGTTTTATTAAAGTAATACTTTAACAGATTCTCATTGCAACTTGGTTTCACATTTATTTATTTTTAAATTTAAAAATATTTTACTTATTTGTCAGAGAGAGAGCGAGCGAGCACACACAAACGGGGAGTGCAGGCAGAAGGAGAAGCAGGGTCTCTTGCTGAGCAAGGAACCTGATCCCAGGACCCTGGGGTCATGACCTGAGCCGAAGGCAGATGCTTAACTGACTGAGTCACTCAGGCGTCCCTTGTTTTCACATTTAAATTTCTCCGAAGTTGTGCGGCATCTTTCATTTGTTGTGATTTTAAAAAAAAATTGATTCACACTTTAATTGTAGTGTGTTCACATTTTAGTATTACCTAAAATAAGGGTAAATCTTAAAAACTGATGGCTTTTTAGATTTGACAAAATCCCATATTATTTCAAAGTTTTATTGTGATTTTGCTGCTTGCTCAGTTATGTTTTCTGTAGTATCTGATCTTGTACCTTGCTCTAGAACAGGATGTTCTCAGCGGCAAGTGATTTGTCCCTCAGGGTATGTATATTTGTCAATGTCTGGAGGCATTTTTGACTGTCACAGCTTGCAGCGGAAGGGCTGCTATTGGCATGTAGTGGATAGAGTCCAGGGATGTTCTTAGCATTGCCTGGCTAATTTTGATAGTCTTTTGTTTATTTACATTTTTTTTTCCTTCAGTCACCTTTCATTTCTTTAAAAATTTCATAAAAAGTCATTTTATATTTTATATCTGATAATTCCAGTATCAGTTACTTTTTGTTTCTGTGACTCATTATGGTGTTTTGTTTCTGTGTGTGTGTAAGTATGTGTGTATAATATTTGACTGAACTTAATTTGGGGGAATCCTAATAGGTTTGTTTGAGAAAGCTACTCCAGCAGGGATTTGTGGTTGTTTCTGTTGGGCACACACCTCCGGATCTGGTAGAGAGCAATCCCATAATTACAAGTTCTCAGAATTCTTTTTTCAAATGTGTATTTATATTTTTATTAGTTGTTTCCACCTATAACCAGAATGTACAAACTGGTGCCTTTGCACAGATTGGAAGATTTTCAAAGGCATGGTTGGTTCAACCCCTCCAAGACCTAGTCTCCCATCCCTCATATTTTTGCTGTTGGTAGCTCTGGATTTGATCTTTGCTCATGCATTTGGTTTTAGTATTCACTTCCTTCCTGGCCACCTTTGGGGATTTCTCTTACATTCTTGCAAGCTCAACAATGCATTTAAAGGAAAGTTTGTTGTAATCTATGCACCCTCTGAGTGTGGTAGAAAAGCATTCTAAAGATATTCTTATCCACCATAACTCCAGAAGCAGATGGCCTCCCTCCAGCCTGCCTTTCCTGCCTTTCCTTGCATCACATCTAATGCTTGGGTGAGAAGTCACAAGTACATCAGGACTTCCAGGACACTGGAACTCCACCCCTCCTGGGGCATTAAGAGAGGAGGTACTCCAGGAACCTCAGGCTGTTTGCACTGTGAGGACCTGGAGACCAGCAAGTCCCACCTTACCCCCTTTCCAAGTGGAAACCTGGCAGGGATGGGTAATGAAATTAATGGGGCAGAAGCTTATGGCCCCCTCTTTTCCCTCCTGATGGAGTACCTAGCATATTTGACGCTCAGTGGGGATAATTTTAATACCCCCTCCTCTCTATGACAAATTATTTGCAGTAATAAATGTGAAATAAAACTATTTGTGATGTTGTGGGCATTTCATATTCTAGAATAGATCCAGATATTGTTCCAAATGCCTCCTCTTTTGCTTAAAATTTTTCTTTATTGAACTTCATGGGGGGTCAATGTCGTTCAGGGTGCTCCCTTCACATTTCCTTTTTTAAAATTTTTAAAAGATTTTATTTATTTATTTGACAGAGAGAGAGAGAGACAGCGAGAGAGGGAACACAAGCAGAGGGAGTGGGAGAGGGAGAAGCAGGCCCCCCGCTGAGCAGGGAGCCCAATGCGGGGCTTGATCCCAGGACCCTGGGATCATGACCTGAGCCGAAGGCAGACGCTTAGTGACTGAGCCACCCAGGCGCCCCTCCAATATGATTACAGTCCTTATAAGAAGAGAAGAAGAGACACGTGGGCAAGATGGCCCTGTGAGCATGGCAGCGTTGGAGAGACTGGGGGGATGCATCTACAAGTCACGGGACACTGAGAATTGCTGGACCTACCACGAGCTGAAAAAGTCAAGGAAGGATCCTTCCCCTGAACTTTCCAGGGCCCAGCCTGGTCTTGCTGACACTGGATTTTAGACTTCTGGCTTTCAGAACTGTGAGAGAATACATTTCTGTTGTTTTAAGCCCCCTGGTTTGTGGTACTTTGTTATGGTAGCCCTGGGAAACAAATACAAGGGTGGTCTGAAACTCGCTTTTCCCTCAAAGATGGGTCAAGCATGTTTTCCTGAGCCAATCAGTGGGTTCCTTTTCACGGGGCCCATTGGAGTCTGATGTTCACGATACCCTCCCACCTCTGCCCTGCCCGCTTTGTCACCAGCCTCCTGGGTCCCTCTGGTGTCTGCCCTTCCTCGGTGGTACTTGGAGAGATTTGTTCACTCAAATCGAAGCAACAGAAGTGGTCAGTGATGCTGGGCTACCAAATACACTTTGTGATTTAGCAGTTCCTGTAAGTTGATTATGCTTTTACCTACACCTACATACCCACTCAGCCGCAATTCTGACACCTAAAAAGCTCTCAAAAGGAAACATTTCTTCTTACCTCCTGTGATGGCAAACCTCACCTGAACTGAGGTGAGGACATCTGTGGCCCTTACATTATTCCATTTACTGTGAATATCGTGTTTTCCCTGCATAAATATCAGTGTTTGTGTCAGTTGGCCAGGATCCCAAGAATGAAGTCACATAGACTGGAGACTTGAACAACAGAAATTTGTTTTTCATGGTTCTGGAGGCTGGAAGTCCAAGATCATTATGTGGGTAGGGTTGGTGTCTTTCTGAGACCTCTCTCCTGGCAGTGTGGACAACTGTCTTCTCTCTATGTCCTCACATGGTCGTTCCTCTGTGCACCCTAATCTCCCTTTAAAATAAGGATTGTGGGGAACCTGGGTAGCTCAGTCGGTGAAGCCTCTGCATTCAGCTCAGGTCGTGATCCTGGGGTCCTGGGATCAAGCCTGGTGTCAGGCTCCCTGCTCTGCGGGGAGTCTGTTTCTCCCTCTCCCCTGTCCCTTCACCCCGTTTGTGTTCTATCACTCACTCTCTCAAATAAATAAATAAATAAATAAAATCTCTAAAAATAAAATAAGAGAAAATAAAATAAGGATTGGATTAAAGCCCACCCATATGACCTCATTTTACCTTAATGATCTTGTTAAACACCCCATCTCCAAGTACATCCATATTCTGAGGTCCTGGGGGGTAAGGACTTGAACACACCAATTTTGGGGAACACAATTCAGCTCACAGCAGTGTTTAATCACAGGTGCTGCCCCAGATCTGATGCAGGGAGCTCCTTGACACAGGACATGTAGATCTAAAGATCTAAAGAAGTCTGAGGTCTGGGGCACCTGTTTGGCCCCAGACTCTGTGGAAGGACCTCTATTACAAACAGATCCTGAGGGCATCTAGGGTGTGAAGTGGGTCATCTCTGACCGCTAGGGTCCAGATGAGGTAATCTGTTAGAAGTGACCTGGTCAGGGATGTGCTGTGAGCCACCCACACTCCTGAAATTTCCCATAGCTGGGGTGCTGCTCCACCCACAGCCCAGGCAGGAGTTTGTGGCTTTCTAGAGTACAGACTCTTCTGCTTGGCCACGCCCACTTCTGTCCCCGGCTCCTGGCCAGGGCAGCTGAGGGGCCCCTTGGACTCAGCCAGGCCCACAAGTGCTCACTGCCATTATCTCCCCCACCCTTCATGGGCCTGGAACTAGCATCAGCAGCCACCCAGGTGCCTCAATTTCCAGAGAAGAGCATCCTGTAGCCTCTCTACTCAGCCACCCTTCAACTTCTTCAAGATGAGCAGCTCCTTAAGAAGGCTACAGTTGATAAACCATCCTGTGTGTAGCTGGGGCCTTCAC
The DNA here is from genome assembly GCF_037043125.1 of Eumetopias jubatus. NCBI lineage: Eukaryota > Metazoa > Chordata > Mammalia > Carnivora > Otariidae > Eumetopias > Eumetopias jubatus. Next base: position 198,056,872 of record NW_028274808.1, on the reverse strand, counting down.
CTGGTCCCATCTTGGGAAGAACCACTAGCCGGAGATATCAGTAGCCAGGGGCCTGGGAGCTAGTCCTGGGCGACACTGGCAGAGGGATTTCAGCAATCCAAATCATAGTTCCCATAAAAGAAGTGGAGTCAAGAACCCAGACCACGCAGCATGCCAGAGGCTTCCAGATCACATCTGTCAGGTGCCCCAGACAGAGCCTGGCACACACAGGAATGGCAATGAGGGGATATGGAAAGGGCCCCTAAAATTTCCTCCAATGACAAGGTGGAAGGTGCTGGGAATCCTCTTCAGGCTCCTGCTCCCACCTCAGGTCCCCTCCTAGGAGAGCGTCACACGACACTGGACACCTGGGCTGTTTCCGACACAGCCCACGGTGGGCCACCCAGGAGCCCTGTAGCGAGAGCAGAAAGAAATACCCAGCAGATCCTGCCCCTTGCTCTTGGCGCCCAGCCTGTTGGGGCTCAGGCCTCAGGGCGCCTGCTCTTCCCACAACTCCTGCCCTGAGGGTAACCTTTCCACGGCCTTCCCGAATGCGCCCCAGGGCCCCATGCCACCCACGTGCTCTGAGGGCCCCCTGTCCTCGCAGCGCACCCCCCTCCACAACCCATCATTAGGCACACAGTAAGCCCGCACGTCACACTGGTGGCCTGGGCGAGAGGGGGCGGGGCCTGCGTGGCAGGTGCATTTGCTGTCACACTGGGTATTTCACTCTGCCTTATGGGAGCTTCCTGAGGACTCCACACAGGCAGGAGGAATGTGAGGGTGCGTACAGGCATCGCCCAGGTAGGAGGATAGGAGAGGCCGGCTCTAGTGCCCCAGGAGAACATGTGGGTCTGTGAAATGCAGTTTTTATTTAAAGAACAACAAAACCCTCAATCTGACCATTTTCTGCATTAGCCTATCGGGTGGGCAGCTGGTCTCCCCTCATCCCTCCATGCTGCTTTTCCATGTCCTGGGTCCCGTTCCTTTTCCTGGGGTCCCTGGGGTCTCTCTGAAGTCACAGGGTCGGCCAAGGGCTCACTGCTACGAAAGTGGATGAAGAATGTCCGGATTTCCTTTGGGTAGATGGTGACCTTGGTGCCTTGCAGGGGTGCCGAGTGAGAGCTGGAGCTGTCTAAGGGAGCAGAGATGGTCTGTCCTTAGAACCACCTGCTTCCCCAGGGCATTTCCACTCAGCATCCCTCTCATACACTGTACCCACCTAGACTCTATTGTGACTGTTTGATGAAGGTCCTTGAGTGCCCCTGTCCTGCCAGGACCCCACTGTCCTGGGCCCCTTGCATTTTGGCCCTCCCATGAGCATAATATATAGGTGGTCCTGGCCATACATGGCCTCATTTCCCATGGAGTGTAGCACTGAATGCCTAGAGCTTTTTCACTGAAGCCGTCTGGTGGGCCTGCTCTTTATATTATTGGGTTTCACTAAATTCAACCTTGAGAGGGAAACCTCTTCATCCATTCATCCACCCACTCACCTATCCATCCATCCATGATCCATTAGTCCATTGATCCATCCATCCTTCCTTTCAGTCATTCAAACACTCAACCTTCCAAAGACTCATCCATCCATCTATCCATCTATCATCCATCCATCTATCCATCCAGCATGCATGCATACATCCAACCATCATCCACCCACACACTGATCCATCCATCCACCACCAATTCATCCATCCATCACCCATTCATTCATCTATCAATACATCCTTCCTTTCATCCATTCACATAATCACATTTCCATATACCCATGTATCCATCCATCCATCATCTTGCAGAAAGAAATAGACATCTACCCATCCATTTATCCATCATCTCTCTATCATTCGTCATCTATCTACCAATCCATCCATCCATCCATCATCCATCCATCTATCCATCAGCCATCACCTATTCATCATCCATCCATCCGCCCATCCATCAATCCACCCACCCATCCATCCATCATCCATCTATCCATTCCCAAATGACACAGTGTCCAGCTATGTAGATGGCACTCTGCTGTGTGCAGTGCACAGAGGATGCCTGGGAAAGAGGAAAGAGAGGGAGAGGAAACAAGGAGGAACCTGACCCAGCCCTGGGCTCCGCAGAAGCTTGAGTAGGGGTGGGCCAGAGGGAAGAGGACAAGGGTGATCCAGGCAGAGGGAACAGCGTGGGAAAGACTGGGAGGCATGAAGCTGCTGTGGTTCCCAGGAGCGGATGGTGGTGTGTGCAGTGTGAGGCACAGCACGGCAGATGTCAGAAGCCCCTGGGATATGCTTGCCAGTTCAGGACAGAACCAGGGGTGTGGTCTGCCGACACACACACAGGCATGCACACACACACTGACCTGTGGTAGATTCAGGACGATACAGAATCAGAGAAGCAAAGTGGCCTGCTCAAGGTCACACAGGCCATAAGGGGCAGAGCTGGGATCTAAGCAAGGTCTGGCCAGCTTCTGAGTGAGACGGGGGGCATGCTGGGATTCCCGGCTTGGCCTGAACCAGGGGCTCCCAAACCTCTGCGGTGGGGACGATCCTGTGTCCTCCAGCTCCAGCGGTGCAGCGTGCTCACATCCCAGGTCCCTGTGAGCGAGCGCTCCTCCACCGCCACCACGGACCCCAGCCCCTGCAGCACGACCTGAGGGACAGGGACAGGAGCACAGGGAGGGTGAGCTACCCCCGAGGCCCCATATCAGAGCAGAGTCAAAGCAGGAGCAGGGGCGGCACCCACACCCCCCGCACAACACACCTCCTCATGAATTCTTACAGCAAATCCCCAGAGGGAACTGTGTGCCCATTTTATAGATGAGGACACGGAGGCCGGCACCAGCATGCTTCCCCAGGTACTGGGCTGGATGAGCATACCCAGGGGGAGGCAGGCACAGGAGCTGCCTCCAACATCCAGACCCCTTCTCCCCGGGATGGCTCGGGGGGCGGCCCCAGGGGTGAGGCCAGGAGTAGCTATCCATCCGCTGTGCCAAGTAAGCAGGGACCCGGCCTCCTGTGCGGGCAGGGAGGCAGGTGGCCCGTTCTGGCCTGAAAAGGAAGGGCGGGCTGGCCGGGAGGTGGGACGGTTCTGGAGAAGCTTCTCTGCACCGACAGAAGGAGAAAGCACTTGGGGGCAAGACCCCTCCTGCTGCGGCCTTCCCCGCTCCTGCGGATCCACCTGCTTGCGAGGCCTGTGCCTGCTGGTGACCACAGGGGATGATCCGAAGAGAAACAGCCAGCGCGCTGATGAGGCCGGCTGCGGGACAAAGTGCCCCAGGGAGGGACCAGAAGGAGAAAAGGCAAGAAGCCAGGGAGAGGCGGGTGGGGTGCCCCGCGCCCCCACACAGCACCCAGGCCAGGGTGAGCAAGAGCGCCTGTAGGCATCTCTCTGCCGAGGTCTTTGCCAGAGGGGATGACCACCCTGGAGTTTGCCTCCCTGCCGGGGCTCCAGGCCACGGCCAGGAAGGCCTGTTCCAGGGGCCTGAGGGCACTCACCTCCAGGTTCACACTCACTGGCTGAGACAGGACCGGATCCTCCCCCACCTCATACAGGTGGTGGAGCCTCAGCAGGACACGGCGGAGGTCCGCCTTGGCCTTCCCTCGATGGCCTTCAGGGACAGAAGGACCCCCATCAGGCCCAGTTGTCTAGTCTGGGCCCAGCACTCGACCCCTGCCCTTCACTTTGTACCCTCAGCCTCCCTGGGAGGCAGCTGACACCGTCCCTGCTTGATGGACAAGGAAACAAGGCTCAGAGAGATACACTCACTTGCCCAAAGACACGCAGCTGGTGGGCACCAGAGGGAGGATTCCAGCCCAGGTCTGGCAGCCTCTGAGGCCTCCTGCCACACCCACAGGGGCGATGCTGAGGGCCCCTGCAAGTCTTGTCTCCCCTTGTCTGCTGCTGGGGTCCTCACTGGACCTGTCCTTAAACCGCCCAGTACTATGCCGGACCCCCCTTCCCTGCCCCCATATGCTGTGGTGTGGCCCGACACCCCAGGCCGATGCGCAGGGAGCAGAGGGACGTGTCTCTTACACAGAAGCTTCTACAGCCTCCGTGAAAGAGGAAGCACCTGCTGCATACGGCCTCCATCAGCCGGGGGCCCTGGGGGCCCCACTGACAAGGGCCATCTGCTGAGCCCCCTGGACGTGTGGCTCTGGGGAGAAGGAACGTGGCTGTGTCAGGCGGGGGAGTGTGGGGCTCCTGTTCCTGCCGCACATGGGGTTTGTAAAATCCCTTCTACCTGTCCTGGGGGGCAGGGTGGTTACGGATTCGAGCCCGAGGGTCAGGCAGGTCCTCTGTCTCCCGATGGGTGTGGGGGTGGAGGTGAGGCTGAGGACGAGCTGATGTCCAGGACGACATACCTACTTCCTAAGGTGGCCCTGAGCTCGGGGAGAGCAGTGGGGGGCGGGGGGTCACACTCCGTCCCTGAGGCTCCCCTCACTGTGCCCCTGACTCACTGCTCTTCACGGAGGACAGACCTTCATTGAGTGGGTCTGGGGTTACCCCCAGGAGAGCCCCTTCCTCCTCCTAATTGGGACCCAGCTGTCTATAGGGGACCCAGTCTCTTGCATGTGACCTTGCACACAAGTGGGAAGGGAACGCTCTGACTTGTAGGGGAGGTTCCCGGCCCAGCATCTTCTGTGACAGTGGGGATTCCTGATGATGGGGTTCTGTGCTAGAAAGTCACTTGGCTGCAGGCGTGAGCCATGGCCCCCAAGGTCCATTTTATCAGATAAAGGTGTTATCTGGCCTATTGCCTCTTCCTTTTCCTCCTTCCTAATTCTGCGCAGTCCTACTGAGCAGTCTTCGGTGCCTGCCAGGACCTGGGAGGGGCTCTGGGGACAAGACCCCGGCTGAGGGGCAGCCAGCCCTGCCTTTGAGCTGCTCCCAGTGGAAAGGGGAAGATAAGGTGCAGCTGGAGCTTTGGCAACAGGATGGGTCGGTTCATGGCAGGTGTCACCTCCACCAGGAAGCCCTCCATGATGCCCTGCTGGGGGCTTAATGTGAACACCAACATCACTGGCTGGTGACTTGGCTGCTTCCCCCTCTAGTCTGAGAGCTCTGTGAGTCCAGGGTCCTTGACTACCTTGGTCACTGCTGATTCCCCAGTGCCTGGCACAAGAGATATTTGTTCAGTGAATGAATGGAAGCTCTGGACAGTCAGGCTTCCTGGGTTCCGAGGACGAGTGGCACTGGCTGTTCGGGGCTCCAGGAGGAGTCCCTGAGGAGGCAGGACTGCACTGCAGGCTGAGGGTCTGGCAGAAGGTGGACGATGACTGGGGTTTGGTGGTGGGGTTAGCAGGGATCCATCAGAGAATGGGTGTGGACAGGTCCTGGGCTGGGGTCCATGCCCACCGTGTACCCTGCTTGCTGAGTGACCCTGGCCCCCCAGGGCCTCTCTGTGGGCCTGGGTCTCCCCACTGGGGAGAGAAGGGGATCAGGTGACCATGCGGAAGCAGGACAACACTGAGAGGAGCCCACTTTGTGTGGTGATGGGCGCGGGGCCAGGTTGACATGGGGAGGGAGCCGTGAGTCTGGTTCCCTTGGACACCTGCCCCACCTTTCTGGAGGTTCTGCAGGTGCTCTGTGTGGTTGGAGCTGTAGTTCCAGCCTGGGATGCTCAGGATCTGCAGGTGAAGACTTGGGGGCAGGGTCACGGCTTCTTGCTGCTGGGGGCCTGGGAGATTCTGGGCAGTCTCTGCAGGGCAGACACACAGAGCCAGGACGAGGATTGGGACCATGGCCCTCCTGCTGGCACCCGGAGCTCGGCACACTATGTGCCTCCGATCAGGTGACCCGGCTCCTGCCCACGTGAGCCCCACAGGGAGACAGCCTGAAGCACCTGCTGCTCCAAGTGCCTCAGGCATCCCCTTTCTTGCATTTGCCCACGGACATCCTTCCACCTGGATGCCTTTCCTCCCACATGCCCAGGGGCCTAGATCACAGAGTCTAAGAGCTGGAAGGACCCTGAATCTCTAGTCCAGCCATTTCAAAGTACAGATGGGGAGACTACCGCCCAGAGAGGTGGTGGGGTTTGTTCCAGATCACAGGGCAGGTTCATGCAGAGCCCTGATTTCAATTCAAGGTCTGAGATGCAAGCTCCTCCCTTGTTTTGTCATCCTTGGTCCCCCAGCTCAGAGGGCACCTCAGCCCCTCCTCCTCCCAGGAAATGCCCTTTCAACTCTGGGCTCCAGCTGGGGCACCACCTCCTCCCAGTCCCCCGGCCACAGTGATTGGTCCAGGCTCAGACCTCCAGCTCCTCTCTGCACCAATCAGAAACTTTCCCTGGGACCTCTGCCCCTGAGCATGGGAAGATTGAGCTCAGTCCTTCTGCAGGGGTAGTGTGGAGGGGGGCATGCACTACACAGGAGTTCACAGCCTCATCCCAGTAAGGAGGGTAAAGAAGGTTGCAGACAGAGAGAAGCACAGCTGAGAGTGTGCTCTCTCTCTGAGAGAGAGGGAGAGGGATGGCTTCATGAAGGTTCCAGCCCCTGAGCGCCAATTGCACCCCTGCCCTTCCCGCAGTCATGTGCATTCACCTTGGGATAGGGTCTCCTGTTGGCTCAGCCAGTGCATGTTGAGTTTTTCCCACTTTCAACCAAGAGAGACCAGAGTGGGGCCGGTGGGAGATGCTGACCTAGCCACGGGCCCTCCTCCGACAGGGGCCATGGCCCTCTGTGCAAAGGGCTCCCAGCCTCCTGGAAGGAACCACTGAGTCATCCTGAAGCAGACCCCGACCTCCTGGCCCATCAGATTGGGAATCGGGAGCCTGAGACCCAGAGGTGGCCAGGCAGGCAGCTCTTGGCAGTCCTGCAGGGATGACCGAACACCTGCTCCCTGCAGGAACCCCAGCGGCCTTGCCCCCACCCTGCCTGCCCACGCCTCTCATCCAACTGCTCTGATTCCAGGAGCTTGTCTACACTCTGCCCAACCAGCTGCCCCTTCAGTGTCTCTGACTTCCAAACAAGAGAACCTCAACTGACACCCCTCCAAGTGGATCCTGCTCTCCTCCAGGCTCTTGGTCCCCAAAGCACAAGGCCCCAGGCTCTTTCCTCAGTACCTCTCCCTGTGTTCCCTGAAGCCTGGATGTGTATGAGCATGGCTCCCCAGTGGACAGCTCAGGAGAAATCCTTCGGGAGAGGCCTGGCCCTTTACCCATCCCTGGTGCGCAGCACACAGCAGGCACTCAATACGTTCTTCATACAAGAGTGAGCAACAGCCTGCCTGCTTCTAAAGACCTGGGAGGGCCCCGGCTCTAAAACTAAAGCAAGGAGAAATTATAACCACATTCTCTTCAAAACCTCAGCAAGTGAGTAGAACAGAAACACTTGAAGGATTAGTGAGACGGGTACCAAATTGTATCTAGCTGTTTCATTCTTTAAATGATGCTCCGAAGTACCATCTTTACACACGATCATTACCTATTGTTTCTCATGTTCAATTATTTTCATACAGACACAGACTGTGTAAGTCAATAGGGGTCTGAGTGGAGGCAATGCCTGAGCTTTGCAGATCACACCTGGATTCACCATCACCTGGTGACAGCATACCCAGAAGTCAAATGAAACAAGTCTTTAATGTTGATCTTCTAGGTATGAAGCCATATATGTCATATTAAAAAAGAAAAAGAGACATCAGAGAAGAAAATGAAAGATACTCAGGGAAAATGTAGAGGGTAGAATGGGTGTGAGTCTCAGAAAAGCTCTCACTACCTACATGAGCTTGAGTGAACCCTGGACCTCTTTGCCCGAGTTTGCCCACACCTTAAATGAGGACTTTGGATCAGAGATCCCTGAGTTCCCTCTGCTCAAAGTTGTCCAGATCACTGGTGGCCCACACCCCTCCCCACGTCTGCCCCGGCCAGGTGGGCTCATTCTGGGGTGAAACCCCCTTACCATTCAGCTCTCTTAACACCACTACAGGTGCGTGCTGCAGCGCCAGCCCACTCCTCCGGCGCAGGCCCGTGGTGAGCGGCCGGGGTCCCAACAGGAACCAGAACACAGGCTGGACAACAGAGGTGTCGTTCAGTGTGAGGTCGTATTCCAGAGCCCAGTCAAAGTTGTTCCACAGCCGGCGATGGAGCATGACCTGCAGGGAAGAGCTGTCTGACAGGCCCCCGTCCCACCTGCTCGTGCCCCGGGGGGCCAGGAGGGCCCACTTCCTACCTCCACCTGCCCGTTCCCTTGGCTGGAGACGCCATGTGCCTGCTCAGACAGCAGCACCAGCCTGCTTCGGCCGTCCTCGATGAAGGCGGACTGAACCATGGGGTAGTAATTCTGTGGACACAAACATGGCCACACTGGCGGTCGTGGCAAAGGACCGGCAGACCTGCTGCTCGGGGTCCCCCTCTGGCCACCCCAGCCAGCCCCGCCCCGCCACGGGCACAGCAGCAGCTCAGGGTGCAGCAGGGAGACTATGGTAGAGGCTCTGACGTTGGAGACCAACAGACTGTCATTCACATCCAACTCCACTGCTTCCTGACCATCTGAGCTGGGGACTTAGCCCACTCAAGCCTCAGTTTCCCCACCCATATAATGGGCCCAAAGACCCACTCTGCACATTCCTGCAGGAGTGATGAGGGGGTGTGTGGGGTCCAGCCTGATGTGGGTGCTGGGCCGAGGGCTGCTACAGAGAGAAAGGGACGAGTGTGGGCTGGTGGGGGTGGCAGCCACACCCTGCACGCTCTGAGCTCCTGGAACAAACACCCTGGCGGACCCACAGGGATTGTCAGGAGCCCCTGCACAGTGGGGAAGAGCGACCAAGTAGGGACGAAGGGACCAGAACTCACGAGCAGAGCAGGGAGGGGACACACCCCTCTGGGCCCCACAGGAGGAGCAAGAACTGATGTTTATCGGGGGCACAGGAGGCCCGCAGTGCGGGCTTCACCTGGTTTGTTCCCGCTGACCCTCACAGCCCGGGGGGCCGAGGTCATTCCCTTGATCGGGTCAGCAGGGAGCCATAGGGGGCCGACCAGCTTGCCCAGGGTCACAGGGCTGGAGGCCTAGGGTGTGGGAGCTGATGTGTGGCTGGGGTACCGGGCTTCCCGCTCCGGCTGGCTGGAAAAGCACCATCTGGGCTATCCCCGTGGGCACGGGTCCAGCCGGCACCCTAGGGCGTACCCGAGCGATGCTGTTGCTCGTGTGTTCCCGGAAGAGTCTCCGCTGCATCTGGTAGCCGTTACTGTCCGAGTAGAGGACCTGTCGGTTGTGGAGACTGGTGCTGGTCCTCAGGATGGCCTCGCAGTTCAGCTCCAAGGGGCCCACCCGGTACTCCTGCTCGATTCGACGGCAGAGCAGCTCCCCACCATGGCCGACTGGCACGTGGGCGAGCCGCGAGTAGATGGCATATGTGTGATTCCTGTCCCTCACCTTCCTGGAGCAGAAGTGGGAATTGGCGGGTCAGGCTCTGGGAGCTTTGTGGATGCCCCTCCCTTCTCCTTCCCCTTTCCTCCCATCTCCCCTCCATTTGCCCTCCCTCCTTTCCTTCCTTCCCTCCCTCCCTCCCCACATCTTCTTCTCTTCCTCCCTCCCTCCCTCCCTTCCTTTTTTCATGCCCCCTTCCCTCCTTTCCTCCTTCCTGCAGTCAGGCTGAGGGCAGGAAACCTTCCTGGACCGTATAATGGGAAGAGCCTGGTACCACGATAATCAGAACTGGGGTGCCCAGCCTGGATGGCTTCGATCTGTGCTGTCACCTGACTTCTTGTGTAAGTCATTATCCCTGGGTTCCTGTCCCAGCTCTGAACTTGGACACCCCCCACGAGGTACAGCACGTGCACTGGAGCCAGGATGCCCCCCACCAGGGCAATCACGCCTTCATCAAGTTCCCATCGAGAATGACCGTGTGCCAAGCAGCGGTCCAGGAGCAGGAATCAGGAACACACACGGACCCTGATTCCCTCGTACACGTGCCCACGTGCACCCAGGGAGCCCGAGCGCACCTGTAGAAGAACTGCCGGATCTCCGTCATGAGCTTTCCTGCCACAATCTGCATCCGCACGCTTTTCCATGGGCGCTTCGCAGTGTCGGTGGGGATAAACACAATGTTGTCAGATATAGGGCCATATCTCAAATTACCGTTGACACGGTACTCCATGAACTCCTGGGTCACACGCACTGTGCGGTTACTCTCTCTGCAGGGACAGGAAAGGGAAAACAGTATTCTCTTCATGCACGTGTGTCCTGAGCATTGTCCACGTCCTCTGGGAGCTGGCGAACAAGCCTTCTATGCAGACACCCACCTCCACCAAAGCGAAGAAAAGCGACTTCAGCAGAACCTCAGTGACAGTCACGAGGCCGCTCGGTGACACCCATGCACGTGGTTCAGATAAAGTCCATGAGACAACCCCTCCCCTGAGCCAAGTGGCCTTAGATCCTTCCATGTGCCGGGGGACCCCAAGCAGGAGGGCCACAGAGGCTGCATAACAGGCACCGGAGAGCATGAGCAGAGGGCATTAATGCTGCCCCAGAGGGAATGTCCCCCGGAGGTGATGCCTGGTCATCAGGCGGCCAGCAGCACCACCCCACACCTTTCCCAGGGACCCTGAGGAGCACTAGCAAGGACTTTGTCATGCAGACCCCCAGGTGTCCAGGTGTCAAGAGCCAGCACCTTCACGCACTTTGCTGCCTCCTCCTGATTCCCGAGGGCAGGGAATATGAACCCACTTTGCTAACGAGCCCCGCGAGGCTGGGGGCCCTGATCACTGGCACAGGATCACATGTCTGGGAAGAGCCCAAAGCAGGACTCAGGCTCTGTTCCAACAGCACGATCTGGGCTCATTCCATTCTGTTCAGATACTGGGGCTGGGACGGGGGATGGGGGAAGGGTGGGCAGGGACTCAGAGCCCTGTAGACACGTGGATGGTGTAGACATGAGTATGGATTGTACCTCTGTGTGTGGTCTAAGCAAAGGCACAGCCATGTATTGGGATCGGGGCATGGCGCTGCCAGGAGCAGAACATGAAGTAATATCCCTTCCACACCCAACTGGGGGATTTCTGTGCTATGGTGGTGGGCATGGACAGGAAAGCGGTGGGGAGTGGGCATCTGAGAAGGGCCCCTCTCGCCCTTCTGAAGAGGCCAGAAAAGATCCTGGTCGTTAGTCTGGCCCCAAGCCCTTTCCCTTCTGCCTGCAGGCTGCCCGCCCCCGCTTCCTTTCATCTGCTCCCCCAGGTGTCATCAGCTAGAGACTGGAGTCAAACGTGCTCCATCTGTTGTGGGAATAACACTGAGCCTGAGGAGGGATGCGGCGCTCATGCCTGTGGCAGGCATTGTGGACGGACCTTGGACACACGATGCTCGGGGGAGGGAGCCAGTCCCACAGGGCTGCATCGAGTTTATCCCCTGGTATGAAATGTCCAATTTAGACAAATCCAGACAGACAGAGAAGGGTCAGAGGGGCCATGAATGTGGCAATGCTCACACGGGCTGTGAGTGTCCTAACACCACAGATGGGGACCATTTCCATGGCTGAGCTGCATGGTCAGTGAATTCTATCCATAATGCTGTTATATAAGAAAGAATCTTCCCTCCACCCACCCTCTGTGGGGTGGTCTTGGCACATGGTGGCCTCCCCCTTGGGCCTCTGCACAGGAGGCTCCTTCCATGGAACAGGTATCCCCTCGTCTGGGCCCATGAATTCTCTGGCCCTTCCAGTCCTCAGGCCTGGCTCCAGGTGCCTCCTGCCCACCAAGCCTCCTCTGAGCCCACTGCCCTCCATTTCCATAGCTTCTCTCTGTGACCAGGGGTCAGGCACTGGACTATCAGTTTACCCTGGAGGGGATTTCAGGGACCCATAAGGAACACCCAGTCCTCACTCCCTGAAAAGCAGCAGAGAGAGACGAGGGTAGCGGGGTGGTCGGCAGCCCACGCACTGTACTGCTAGACATGCCGGGTGGGTCATGGCTGAGGATGAGGCCTTCACGGGATGCACACATGGAAGGCGAGGTGGGGCTGGCTCAGCAAGGGCTGTCTAGCAAGGGGCATCGGGCCTGACTGGAGAAGCATCCCAATACCAGCCCGGGGACTCTGCTCTGACCAGGGAGGCTCAGAAGTTGCCTGGCCCTGCCCGGGTTCCACTGCTGTCCCCACTCTTCCCTCCCCAGCCACGCTGGCTGCAGTCAGCCCCTTCTACCTGCCACAGTCTCTCTCAAGAGGATCTGCTGAACGATGAAGGACATGGCTCTGATGGAGCCCCTCTGTCGGGGACTTCCTAGTGCTGTGAGGCTCCAGAGTTATGCACAGCTGCCTTCGGGCTGAGCTCTAGGTGCCACTCACCTGGCACCCATGCTCCTCCCTCCCCCTTACTTTCTGCCAGCTGCTCCTCCCAGACTCCCTGTTCCTCCCCCCGCTCCCCATCCTGTTGGGAGGTCACATTAGGAAAAGCAAGTGGCTGTTCTGGCAGAGGCAGCAGGGGTGGAATGACAGCTATCTGGGATGTGGCCTGAGTATGGACAGGGCTGGCCCCAAAACACCTGGGAGGCTTTTTCCTGGGGGTCATCTGCTTTCTCTGCTGTCAACAATTAGTTACTGAATGAATGGATATGTAAATGGATGTATGGATGGATGGATGGTTGGATGGACGGATGGATAGAAAGGTAAACAGACATGGATAGATCAAATGGCAAGTGGATAGAAGCAAGTGTGTAGGCATGAATGAGTGGGTAAGTAGGTAGATATATGGATGGATGGGAGGGTAAGTGGATGGATGGATGGGTGAATGTGTGGTTAGGTATGTAAGCAGGTATATATACAGATGGATGGGAGGTGAGTGAATGGATGGGTGGATGGCTGAGTGAGTGAGTGGATGGATGGATGGTTGTGTGGTTGGATGAATATATAGATGACGGGGAGGACAGTGGATGGATGGAAGGATGAGTGGTTGGATGGACAGATGGGTGGATGGATGGATGGAGGATGGATGGATGGATGTGAGGGTGTGTGAGAGGGTACCTGATGGGCGGATGGGTGGTTTGGTGTGTGGATATAAAATGATGGTTATGGGGGTTAGTGGATGGATGTGTGGTTGGTTAGTTGAATAAATGGATGAACATGAAGGATAGTGGATGGTTGGATGGATGGATGGATAGATGGGAGGGCGAGGTGATGGATGGGTGGGTGGATGGTTGGATAGATGGATGAACAAGAAGGATACTGGATGGATGGATGGATGGATGGATGGATGGATGGACGGATGGACAGACGGATGGATGGATGGGAGGATAAGGTGATGGACAGATGGGTGGATAGTTGGATAGATGGATAAATAAGAAGGTTAGTAGGTGGATGGATGGATGGATGGATTGATGGTTGGACGGATGGATGGTTGGATGGAAGGGTGGGGTGAGGTGTAGGATGGATGGGTGGATGGTTGGATAGATGGATAAACAAGGTTAGTGGGTGGATGGATGGATGGATGGATGGATTGGTGGTTGGATTGATGGATGGATGACAGACAAACAGATACATGGATAGGTGCAGGCTTGGACAGATCGAATGGTAAGTGGATATGTGTGTGGGTGTGAATGAGTGGGTAAGTAGGTGGATATATGGATGGATGGGAGGGTAAATGGATGGATGGAAGGGTGAGTGTGTTGTTAAGTATATGGGTGGGTGGATATATGGATGGATGGGAAGGTGAATAAATGGATGGGTGGATGGTTGAGTGAGTGAGTGAGTGGATGGATGGATGTGCGGTTGGATAAATATATAGACGAGTGGGAGGATAATGGATGGATGGAAGGACTGGTGGTTGGATGGGTGGGTGGATGGAGGATGAATGGATGGGAGGGTGTATGAAATGGGTAGATGGGTGGGTGGATGGGTGGTTTGATGTGTGGTTATATGGGTGGTTGTGGGGGTTAGTAGGTGGATGGGTGGTCGGTTGGATAAATGGATGAACAAGAACGATAGTGGTTGGTTGGCTGATTTGATGGATGGATGGATGGATGGAGGGAGGGATGGATGGATGGATGGAAGGGTGAGTGGATGGTTGGGTAGATGATGGGTAAGTCGATGGATGGATGGATGAGCGGTTATTGGGTGGGTGGGTACATGGATGGTTATATGTTTCTTTAAATTTAAGATAGTGAATAAAGTGAATATTACATATTCTCCCTGAGTGGGTCTTCAACAACCACTTTGTGGATCAACAGCCCTGGAATGATAAGATTCATGAAGGGCTTTCTTATCCTGGTCTAAGTCTCACAATTGCAGAAATAAAAATGATAACACAGGAAGGGCCTTAACCACCTTCTGGTGATTCCCCTAGCAAGTGAGGACACAGAGGCAGGTGGGGGAATGACATGCCCAGGTCCCAGTGCACGCCTCTGCCTCAGAGCCAGCAACGGCTGTACCTCACCTCTCCAAGATGCTGTGCATCAAGTTAGTGTCCCGGTCAAGGAACAAAGTGTAACAGTCATTCTCCACACGAATTAGGTGCCTGCCCCGTGGACCAGCATGTGTCTCTGTCTTGCGGCCAAAGTTGGAGGTTCTAGCCAGACTGGTACCCAATTGCTTGGTGTCTTCTTGGGTCCCCTGGGTGCGCGTGATGCTGTAGTGTCGATAACTGAGGCCTGGGATTGTGGTCAGCACATGCAAGTTGTAAGCTGGGTGCTTCTCCTTTGATTCCTGGACCTGCAAGGCCAGCAGAACAAAACAAAATGGTGGGTCTCAGTATCCTCAGTAACCTGTGACTTGCACACCTCCTGGGCAAGGTGCTCACTACTCACAGGCGGCAGGGTCTTTCCATCATTGGACTGTGCTGAGGTCCCTCCAGGCATCCTCCCTGCTCAACAGGATCCTGCCCCAGCCCCATCTCCCTCCCTGGCCTCCCCCACTCCTCAGACTCCAGCATCAGCAACTGCCCTCCCTTCTCAGCACCCCTGCTCTTTCCTGCCTCTGAGCCACTGCCCATGTTGTTCCCTATCCCTGGAGGGCCTTCTCTCCAAAGGGGCACTCTTATTTCACAACCTCCAATTTCCCCAAGGGGGCATATTCCTGTTCACCCACCTGGCCTTCCCCAACCCTCTGTCACATGAACTGGGAGGGATGGAGGAGGACCCTGGGCACACTCAGCCGAGCCTCTCACTCTCTTGGGGAAGCATGCAGCATCCGAGGCCCCGTGGGAACCTTGGGGGCCCTATTAGCAACCCCAGAATGGCTGCACACACCGTCCCACCCAGGCTCTGCGGGACATACAGCAGACACCTTGTCCCTGCCCCCATCACCTCCATTGGTCACATTAACATGCTCTTACTTGGTTTCCTGCCTGTCACCCAGGGCGAGAATATGAGTTCCCTGCAGGCAGGGACTTCATGGGCTTGGTTATTAAGGAAGTCTGGCACCTAGGGCAGGGCCTGACACACAGCAGGTCTCCAAAATATTTGTTGAGTGCATTTACTCTGAGTGGTGTTGCGTGTGGGTGAAGAAGGGGATGCCAGGGGTTGGGTCTGCTGAAACCAACACCGTCCCGTCTCCCTGCCCAGGTCGATGAACTCCTCCTCCTTCTGCATCAACCAAGGCCTGCTACCCTGGCTCCCCGGGTCATCACTCCAGACCACACATGTCCTTTAAAGTTCTGACCTCCCCTCCCCATGGTGGCACTGCTGTCCAGGGGACCAGCACAAAGCCCTGGATGGACCAGATTGCACCTTCAGGAGTGTTTGCTGAGTGGCTGATGTCAGCACCTCCTGCACCTCCGCAGGGAAACACTGGCACTGGGGGACAGGCAGGGTCCCTGGAGCCCCCCTGCTGGCTGCAGCCAGTGGAAGGAAATGAAGACAGATCACACACATGCTGGTATCTGGGTGTGTGGACACAGGCAGCTGGGCCAGCCTGGAACATCAGCGCCTCCACGAAGCACCCCTCTGAAGACTCCTGAGGGCCTTTCCACAGAAAGTGGTCGTTTACATGAGAATATCAATATGCCCCATGGCAGGGGCATGAGGAGAAGCCTCCAACCAGGGCAGACCACCCAGGAGATCCTCCAGGGGGGAGAGAGTGGCAGGACTTCTGATGCTCATAGGCCAGTGTCAGTCTCCTGGTGGGTCCCACAGACCCTACTGGATAAGGGTCCCCATGGGGATATCCTCCAAGTGGGCCCCCATGGTCACATGTTCGCGTGAACTGCTCCCATTTCTGGAAGTGCTCTCCCGGAACAGATGTCAGCAACAGCGAGTGTGCCCCGTGCATGCTGTCATGACAGCCATACCTGTGCAGCCACTGGCCGGCCGGACTCATCTGTGACGTTGACCCTGGAGAAGCCCACAGTCAGGGTAACAAGTGTGGTGACCGTCCAGGCCAGGGGGTTGTAGACCACGGCAACGTGTCCCCCAGCTCCTGGGTCTGCACACAGAGAACCGGCGTTACCTGCTGCCATTGGACTCACCCAGCACACCTGGGGGCCCCTGGCTACATGGGAAAATGAGGCAGGAGACACAGCCCCACAGAGCGGCCAGGGCAGCTGAGTATAGGGACCAGTGGGCTAGTGCGCTCCTATACCCAGCGGGCCCCATACTCTGCTCAGAGCTCTGTGTCCAGTCCCCAGGCAGGGGAGGATGAAGGGATCACTCCGTGTCCCTCTGGACAGTGAGGGTCCCTGTGTTCCTGACACATCATTCCCTGACAGCCCCACTGGACGGACGAGGGAACCGAGGCCCGGAGAAGGACAGTCACCTGCCCAAACTGACCCGCCACTAAGGTGTGGCTACCAAGTTTTGAGTGCTTGGCATTGGGAAGGACTGGAGAATTCTCAGAAGGCTGGAGGGTCCAGTCCAATCGCCTAGCCCAGCGTTTGAGCCCCAGTGAGGGTTTGGGTTCATGTCTGTTCTATCCTTTACCCCCAGTAAGGTAAACTCTGGCCATGTCTGATGATTCCTGGACCCCTGAACACATCACACACTTTCCAGCCCCCTGCCCCTGCCCAGGCTGTTCACTGTGGCTGGGACACCTTTCCTGACCTCCACCCGTTCACTGCTCAGGCAAGCCTCCCTGGTGAGGTCATGGGAATGGACGGCACCATCTGGCAGGGAAATCAGACCCTGGTTCCAGCTCTGCTGCAGCTGTCTCTCCCAGCCAACCCCAGGGTCTGTGGGCTGGGACTGTGTGCTGCGTGCGTGGTCCCCAGGGGCCTTCCCCAGTCTGAAGGTCAGATGGCATTGCACACAGACACAGAGGGGAGGGAAGAGCAGGCCAGGTGAGCAGGGAGGTCAGAAGTGAGGGGTGCACCATGACAGAGCGCAGGCTGAGATGGGAGCTGGGGAAGGGGCAGCTGGCCTTGTGCTCATGACATCAGGCCCAGGGAGGGAGGCCGATGTGTCCCAGTGCTCCTAGGACTTTCTGGTTCACAATTCCTCAGCACGAAGCTGGCATGATCAGTTACTCCATACGTGTGATCCCTTCGCTGTCAAAGGGTCAGACATCAGCACCCAAACTAAGCTTAGGAGGGAGTTGGGGAATCTGGGCTGGGCTCAGGTCCCCGAGGACACCTGCATCCTCTACAATACTGAGCACAGTCCCTGGGTTCAATCCCTGCTCTGTTCCTTCCTAGCTGGGTGACCCTGGGCATGTCCACAACCTCTCTGTTTCTGGTGTGTCCTCAGCTACACAGTGAGGATAATAGCACCCCCTGGCTTACAGACTCTCCACCCACTGCAGTAAACACGGCGGGCTGAGCTCTGAGCAAATGCGGTACTGAGTTGGCTCACATGGTAACCTCCCCATCTTCTCATCACAGAGAGGACATGGAGGCTCCCAACAGTCAAGGCACATGCCAAGCTCAGACCAAGCGTCCATGGTGCACAGGGGATGTGGTTGCAGAGTCTGAGGCTTGGGTTGTTCAGGTCCTCTCTGAGACCCACAGGCTCTCTGCTCAGAAAGGTTCAGCCCCCCTCCCACACCTGCAGGGACATCCCATAGGGACCTCGCTTACCTGTGAAGGCAGGGGTCCTATCCTGGACGATGGAGGCCATCAGTTCATGCACACCCTGCATCCCTGACCTCAGATTCTTCACGTACATGTCTCTCACCTTGGGGGTCTCAGTCCCAGTGATGGCATGGTGGTGCTGCACCTGCATCCCGACCAGAGTGGGGGAAACACCGGATCAGGCCTGCATCTGCAAACCACCTCCAAGGGGCTGGCTCTCCTTCCTTCTCACCAGCTGCTAGTGGAGCAGGTGAGGGTCCCTAGCACATTCCAGAACAGGAAATTGAGGCTCAGAGGGACTGATGACCTTGCGGAACCCCGCTGAGTCCCCTAACTTGGGCTGAAAACAGACATCTGCAAGGGACCCGCCCCAGCTTCACCTCCATTGTGCAGCGTTCCTGTGAGTGCCACTGGGATTCTCCAGGCACCCTCCATTCTCTGTACCAAAATGGGGGTGGGATGAGCTTCTTCCCCACAGGGAAACTGAGGCCCCAGCAGATGAAGCCACGTGTCCCACTCACTCCAGTGGACTCTAAAATCCATTTCACCCCCAACACAGTGACACATTCTGCCGTCAATGCCCTTCCGGTGAGTGTGCCAAGGCCATGGCCAGCATGGCGCTTTTCTGGCTGGGTGATGACAAGTTACAGGATTTCTGGGGTCTCAGGTTTCCCATCTGTTCAGTGGGGCATGAGTGGAGACAGAAAATTGGGAGCAACTTGCTACGGGGCAGCCACCGTGCCGAGCAGGTTATGTACATTCTCACATTCAGTAGCCCCACTATCCGGGGGTGGGCATGAGCGTCTCACTGTACAGGGAGGGAATTAGAGCCCAGAGAGGGAAGTCCCGAGCCTGAGGCCACACAGCAGAGGCGGACTGGGTCCACACAGGACTGTAGACACCAATGCTTCTCCACTTTGCCCTTTGCCCTCTGGGTAAATTTGGCTCTAAAGCCTACTGAAGCCACCAGCTGAAGGTTGTCAGACCATGGTTCTAGCGTTGGCCCCGTGTCCACATGCACCTGCCATGTGACCACAGGCCACCTGCGCGTTCTGTTTGGAAAATGGACCTCTAGTGACCCGGGGCTGGGGAAGCACACTGCACAGCAGGTTTCCAACCTGATCGTGTTGCTGAGAGGTGTGCCATTACCTCGGAGACCGCCCAGCGGAGCTGCTGGAGCTGTTTCAGGGCCCAGTCCAGGTCCAGGTGCTGGTGGGGGGCCGGCCACATGGAGCGTGTGAACATGGACTCCCCAGCGTACAACAGAGCGCTGGCTCGCCTTGCCAGCCTCTTGAGCCTGCTGCGGGACGTGTAGAAGCCGGTCCAGGCCTGAAATGGACCTACAGAGAAGGGCTGGCAGTTGGCGTGAGTCTCCCTGGCCTGGGGGCTTCCTGAGCCCAAGTCCCTGTAGAACCGGGGAAGCTGGGGCCTGGGGTCTGGCTCTGCCTGGGTCACCTATGGGGGCAGCCATACATTCCTACTCTGGCCAGACCAGGAGTGGCCCGGGGATCCCAGAGAGGGGCTGGGGTAGGTGTGAGGATCAGGCTGGGATGGACCAGGACTGGGTTGGGGGACCAGAGAGCCCAGGGTGGACCTGGGAAACCTGGAGCCGCCTGTGAGCCCAGGGCCTGGGAGACCTCGGGGAGGGGAGGGGGGGTGGGAGTCAAGTAGGCAGCACCCAGCTGGCACAGGCCCTGAGTGCTGGCAGAGGCCTCTGTATGCGACTCAGGAGCAGTGGGGAGTCCGGGGCGAGCCTGCAACCAGTGGGGTTCCACTGGCAGCGCAGGGAGGTGGGACGGGGGAGAGCTGAGGGATCCCGCAGCTGCTGTGCCGACCCACACACATGATGACTCCTGACCAAGGCTCCTCGGGAGGATGGGGGCTGGGTGCCTCCCGGGGAGGGGGGGTGGCTGGGTCTCACAAGGTGGTTGACTGTTCCTACTGCTCTTGCCTCCACACAGGCTGAGCAGTGTCTCCATTCCCTGACCGTCCCCCACACGACCTGAGCATACCAGGAAGGGTAGCCCCCCAGCCCCGGGAAAGGAGACCATGTAGTCCTCAGCTCCTGCAGCAGGCTGAGTGTCCTGGTCAGGCAGGGGCACTCCGCAGCCTAAGCTCTAAATCCCCAGTGACTCAGAGCAGGGACCAGGGCTCACCGCACCTGTCCAGGCTCCCAAGAAACATTGTCTTGTTGCAGGGCTGCACCAAGCCGAGCCCATTCAGAACACCCTGCAGGACACTGCCCTGTCTCCTCCCTCTTTGGTGAAGCCCCACCTATTTCAGCATAACCCCACCCACATCCACGTATCCATCTCTACCTGGGCTGTAACCACGCCCACACAGATGAGTCTTTGAACGTCACCTGTAACCCCACCCACATCAATTTTCCCCTCCCCCCGGACTGTAACCAAGCTCATAGCCTTGTTGCCTGCCCACATGAAGGCAGCCAAGGCCTCCTGGATGTGGAAATAGGAAGCTACAGAGCCATTCTGTGAGTGTTCCGTCAATCCTAGGATGTCTAGTGGGACAGAGTACGGGGGGCAGTGGGGGGCATGGCCAATCTCGGCCCCAGTGACCCTCACAAGCTCCTCAGAGGGCAGAGCAGACACTAGGTGGGTGCCCTCCGTGGTACCAGAGCTGCCCCCCAACCTGCATGGGCTCATACCTGAGGAATAGGGCAGGAAGTCTTGGTGATCGCGGACGTGCCAGGTGACATTGGCAGCGTGCAAGGCACCGAAGTATTCGGCCAGCGTGGCGTACTCCACAGTGATGCCGAGCTTGGATGTATTACTGTTGATGAAGTCCAGCAGATGGTCCATGTTTTCGAACTGCAGCGAAGCGTTGAAGAACTGTTTGTCACAGCCCTGCAGGCCAGGACACAGTGCAAAGCCTTGGAATTCCGGGGCAGAGCCCAGCCCAGGTAGAGCCCAGCCCATCCCTCAACACCCCCTTCAGGGGCCCTCCGCTCTTCCTGGCAGAAGCCCCAACCAGCTCCCAGAGGGCATTTTTTGCACCTTCCTTCATCTCTCCCTCCCTCCCTCTCTCTTTCCTCCCTCCCTCCCTTCCTTCCTTCCTTCTTTCCTTCCTTCCTTCCTTCCTCCCTGTTTACTTTTTTCGTTTTAAAATCTTGTTTTAATCATGCTGTACATTACATCTCCAGCACATATTTCTTATATAAATGGAAGTTGGTACTTTTGACCACTTTCGCCCAGAGCCTCCTCCCTCACCCCCTAAATCCGGGGACTACAAAACTCATCTCTTTTCTCTATGCTTGAGGATTTTATTTATTTTTTTAATATTTTATTTATTTGAGAGAGAGCATGACATAGAGCATGAGATGGGGGAAGGTCAGAGGGAGAAGCAGGCTCCCCACTGAGCAGGTGGCCCCGATGCAGGACACGATCCCGGGACTCCAGGACCATGACCTGAGCCGAAGGCAGTCACTTAACCAACCGAGCCACCCGGCGCCCTATGCTTGATTTTAGAACCACATTAAATGAGATCGTGCAGTACTGGAATTCTCTGTCTGACATATTTCTCTCCGTTGGAGAGACCAACAGAATTACTATTCATCAATATCATTAATTATAATAGTATGATAATCATGAATAACAGGGATAACAGCCATCACCCACAATGACAGACCTTCTGTACACCTTCCCACGGGCAGTCAAGAGGTAAGAGGACCCGCTAGGGGGCGCCCTGCCGGGGTCTGAGCACAAACCCGCATCCCCATCCTAACTGCCCTGCTACGTGGCTGTGCAGCGTTGGGAGGATCCCAGGACCTCTCTGGTTTTCAGTTCCCTCATTCTCAAAATGGGATCCCAGCACTGCCTGCGTCCCAGGCCCATGGGGCAGATTAAGTGGATGAGACAAATACAGCACACAGAAGGCACCAGGTGCCCTGGAGCTGCTCAGGGAAGGCGAGCTCTGCCCGCGAGGGTGGGGAGGAGGGGGACGTCCCGTGTCTGACGCTGTCACGGGGCATGCCTCCTGTCAGTCTCAGATCAAGCCTCTGAGGCAGGGCCTGTCATGATGCCCGCTTTAGAGATGAGGAAGCCGAGACCAGAGGGGCTAAGGCACACAGCGACGGAGCAGGGGCCGGGATCCCCGTCCCGGCCTCACACCCCAACACAGAGCTAGGAGAGGAGGAGGGAGGAGCTGAGTGGAGCTGGGGGCTGGCATGGGCCGGGGGCTGTATTTCAGGTGGGAGAGGCTGGGGGAGTCCCGGGAGGTGGGAGGACCTGGAGGAAGGGGTGAGGCTGTGCGGTATGCAGGGCAGAGGCACTGGCCCGGGGCTGCGGATGGCAGCCTGGCCCGGCCCCTGGAAGAGCCTGCTTGGGTGAGACTGGACTGTGCTGGGGACCCCGGGGCCTGGGACCCCGACTTACCCAGGGCCAGAGGAGGTGTGATGTCCGGAACCAGGCGGCCCGCTCCTTCACATTGTCCACGAGGAGACGGACATAGTATTGCATGTTGTTCCAAGTGATGGGTTCAGCCATGGGTTGAAATAGGTTATTTGGGGGTGGCTCCGGGAAGACGGCCGAGCCATCCCAGAGAAAGCCTTCCCTGCAAGGGAATGAAGGGTTAGCTGATCCCACCCCGAGAAGGGAGGCAGCTTGGGATCCAGGAGGACAGGCAGGGTGCAGCCGGACCCGTGCAGCTCGGGGAGTGCAGACCGGTGCTCAGGCCTTGCTCTCCCACTTGTTGTTGTTGGTTTTTAATATTTTATTTATTTATTTGAGAGAGTGAGTGTGTGAGAGAGCACAAGCTGGGGGAGGGGCAGAGGGAAGAGGAGATGCAGACCCCCGCTGAGCAGGAAGCCTGATGCACAGCTCATTCCCAGGACCCCGGGATCATGACCTGACCCGATGGCAGACTCTCCACTGGCTGAGCCACCCAGATGACCTCCTTCTCCCACCGGTACGATGGGCAGCTCAATGGTGGCCCACGAGAGCTCTGCACACACATGGGACTCAAATGCACGTGTCATGGTTCGCCAGCTCTGGGTCCACACTGCCTCAGCCGCCACATGGAGCCCACAGCCTGCGCATCCCCACTTTCACCCCTGGGGATCTCACGGGGTGCCTTTCATCAAGGGATCCTTGGGGCCACCTCGGTGCCCATCAGACCTGGGTCCAAGGCCCCGAGCAGGGCTGGGGCGGGGTGAGGAGAGAGAGGCACCGTGCCCTGGGGGTGAACTGTTAGCGGGTGCTGAGTTTCAGTAGGGGACACAGAGATAAGTTAGTGCGCTATTTCAAAACTCCGACTTAAAGCAAAATAAATCGCCATGAATGGAATCCGAACATTCCACTAAGGAAAAGGGCAGTCTTCCAGATTTTCCCTTTGCCTCGGGCTCCAAATTGGTCCTCACGACAGAGACCCCAAAGATCCATCCTGGGGGTCTGGATGCCCCTATCAGGGTCCTCCCTGCTCACGCAGGGCAACACGGGGTGACATAGGGGGATCCCAGGCCAGGCGCCAGGAGCCACCACTTGGATCCTCTGAGCCTCTGTCTCCTCATCCATAAAATGTCCTGATGGTTGTCATGAAGGATAAATGAAAGACATCGGTGGAAAACCCTGGACTCGGGCCTGGCACAGAGCGGGGCCTGACTAACAGGAACGACCGGTCCTGAAGTCCGTGTCTGGCATCCTGCTTGCCAGCTGCCCTTCAATTGCCTGCTAATCTCTCCTGCTCAGGGACGGGCAAGCCGCTTGCACACAGCCTCCTGCGTAGGAAGGGCCAGGGCCGGTTGAACCCAGGGCCGCCCACCCCCAAGAGCCCACAGGCTGGCTGCTCCCACGATGTGGAGGCTTTGGAGCCGGCCACCCGAGCCAACCTGACCCCGCCACTGCTGACCACGGGGCCGGGGCTGAGTGGTCCTGCCTCGGTTTCTCTTCCTGTAAGCTGGAGCACTTAGAGCATCTGACAAGGGGCTGATCGTTTCTCAGGTAATACAGGGAGATTGCTTAGAACAAGGGCCGCCCAGGGAAGGTGCTCACGAACAGTAGCTGTACTGGTCCAAGATGTGCGTGAAGATTTCCCGCTCAGCCGACAGGGATGGGGACCCGCGCCACACGAACTGCAGCCCCTGCAAACCCCGAGGGAACAGAGTCAGGGCCCAGGGGCAACACGGCTGCCCTGGTTCTGCCTCCCCAGCCCCACCTGGGTCTCCCTCAGTGCTTCAGGACTCCATCCTCTCTGCTGGCTCATCTAGACTCCCTCTGCCACGTATGGTGGCGGAAACTGCCCTCCAGAAGGAGCCAGCCTGCTTGTGCCGCCCCCCGCCCCCAGAGCATCACTGTCTCTGCCAAGGCCTGCAAGAGAAGCTCATTCTGGCTCTGCTTGAATACCTCCTGGCACAGGGAGCTGCTCGCCTCTCACTAAGCCTGTGGTCTGTTTCTTTTTCTTTCTTTTTTTTTTTTTTAAGATTTTTAAAAATGTATTTATTTGAGGGAGAGAGAACGAGAGATAGAGAGCACGAGAGGGAAGAGGGTCAGAGGGAGAAGCCGACTCCCTGCCGAGCAGGGAGCCCTATGCGGGACTCGATGCCGGGACTCCAGGATCATGGCCTGAGCCGAAGGCCGTCGCTTAACCAACTGAGCCACCCAGGTGCCCTGGTCTGTTTCTTCGTTGCTCTCATGGTTAGAACACAGTCAGGGTCACAAAGCAGGGAGAAACCCTGCTTCTATTAAGCTCTGGCTCTGGGACCACGTGCGTGTTCCCTGAGTCCTCCGTGCCTCGGTTTCTGCACGTGAGAAATTGGGGCGGCCCCTCCCAGCCCCGAGCAGCTCACAGAGTCTGCTGCGGGAGAAAGGAGCTGAGGCGGGAAGGGAGGTCCGTGCGCAGCGTGGCCTGTGGTGGGGCTCAGTATGATGTTGCTTCTCTTGCCCAGCTAGAGCCCAATTCCGCCTTCGTCTACTGCTGCTGGCCGTGCCTAAAATTGGTCTCAGACCACTCTTACCCGGAGAGAAAACTCATTAGTGCAGGGGCTTGGGAACATGCCCTGCACCGAGACGGAAGGAGGCTGTGGCCAGAGGCAGCAGCGCATGTGGCCCACGACTCACCTGCGCTTTCTGCATGGCTTCCTTCAGGTCATAGTCGATCCGGGAGATGACGTGGGCGTGGAAGCCTGCCAGGGCAAACAGGGTGGGGGTCGTGGCAGAGGCGCCAAAGGGGTCGACTTGCCAGGAGAACCGCGGCCGGATCCCAAAGGTTTCATACAGGAACCCGTGTCCTTCTGCAAAGAGAGCACCGCCTTGCTGCGGACAGGAGGGTGGCCCCTCGCCACCTGCTCACTCAGGGCCCCTGCCCTTCCAGGGGACTGGAGCGTCATCCCGGGCTGTGCTGCAAGAGATCCTAACACACAGGGCGCCACACCAGGATCACCTGACGTTTCCTTGACTCATTCATGACCTGAGAGCCACCACATGAGCCTGAGGTCAGGTTGAAGGCTGCAGGGCAAAGAAATCCCCAGACTAGCGTCAGCCATTGATTCTGCTTCCCAGGCCTCCCCCCGACGTGTTGTGTCAGAAAACTCTGGGTGCTGGGCTGCAGTCTGCATTCGAGGGAGAAAGCCAGGCCTCCCAGAGCTGAGAGAATGGTCTTCGCTCACACTGCCTCTCTCCACTCACTCCCCAGGCCTGGGGCCACTGGCCGCGTCCCACAGGACCCAGGCCTGTTGGACAGAGCCACGAGCAGACCAGAGGCCAGGCCGAGTCAGGAGGGGTGACGGCTGGCAGGTGTGGGGGGCTGAGGAAGTCTGGGTCTGATGCACCCGGGAGGGGATGAGGACCAGCCAGCGGGCACGGACCTGGCGTGGGACTCCTGGTCCTCAGGGACAGCAGGGGGAGGAGGCAGAGGCTGAGCAGGAAGCAGAAGAGACCAGGAGGGAGCAGCGGAGGGGAGGGAAGACCTGGGGATTGTGGGGTCCGGGATTCTGAGGGAGTGCTCAACAGCATCCCGGGAGGGAGGGCCGGTAGCAGGGAGCCAGAGGGAGGGCAGGCCTCATTGCTGCCTGTTCGGGAGCCCCTTTTCCTGCACTCACAGAATCCTCACTTTGTTCAGGGGACACCATCGCCCACCCCAAGGGATGAATTATCATTGGTCTCAGCTGCTCATGGCAAGTTCATTCCCCTCTGGCAGATACTGGTTTTCTCAGCCTGTCTGGAAGCTAGAGGTGGGCATGGACCACGGTTGGAGCCAAAAAGATGTGTGCATTAAGCTTGCTTTGCTTTGGGGAAAGCTTTCCCACCTTCATTAAAAACGGCGAGTCAGGGGGCGCCTGGGTGGCTCAGTCGTTAAGCGACTGCCTTCGGCTCAGGTCATGATCCCAGGGTCCTGGGCTCGAGCCCCGGAGCCCGCTTCTCCCTCTCCCACTCCCCCTGCTTGTGTTCCCTCTCTCGCTGTGTCTCTCTGTCAAATAAATAATAGAAATAAAACTCTTAAAAAACAAACAGCGAGTCAGGACGAACGTCCCTTTGTCCCTTCTCCTGACTCGAGGGGGGATATATGGCAACGTGACGCCTGGAGCCGTGGCACTCGTGTGGGACCTGGAGGGGAGGCGCATGAGACTCAGGGAAACATCAACGAGCTGCCCAAGGGGACGCCAAAACAATGCCCGCCAGTGTAGTAAACGGGACATGTCCTTAAGACTCAAGTCGCTGCCGCTCAGGTTCCCGGGCCCTCCGGCACAAAGCATCCCTGAGCCTCAAACGAAGAGGTGAAGAGTGAACGAAACTGCTAACTGTCCCATGGAACGGCGTGCTCCTGTGCCTTCTGCTATCAGAAGCCCACCCTCCTTCTCAGCTTCCGCAGGGGCCGAGCCCCTCAGCCAGACCCCGCCTTCCACAGCACCGGCCTCCGCCCTGGCCAATGGGCTGTGAGCTGAGAGTCGCAGTAAATTCCCCAGCAGCCCTTGAGGGCCGTTCGGGTCACGTGACTGCATCCTGGCCAATGAGGTAGGAAGCAGGACTTTCGGACCACACCCCCAGCATCCCGTGCCGCAGTCACCCTGGGGGGGAGGGGCTTGGGGGCGGGGCCGAGAGCTGGGGCTGGACCACCCCAGTCCCAGCTGTGTCCTTCCCTCCTGGCCAGACCCTTCCCTTCCCTCCGCCGCGGCGCTGGCGCCCCGGCGTCTGACCGGAGCCGGGCTCTCTCCCACTCGGGACGGGGTGGGGGTGGAGCTCTCCCTCGGGCACCTGCCCCTCGTCCCACCTCTGTGGAGGATCCCGGCCGGGGAGCTGGCCCCTCAGCCGGCGGGATGAGGGCTGCCATCCCCGGGGGCGGCGGCCACACTCAGCTCTCCCTGGTCACCGAGGTGCTGCGGGCAGATGCGTCTCCCCGCAGGGAAGTGTCGGGTTTCAGACTAAGGTGGGTGTGGGCGGCCGTCAAGAGCAGGAGTCGGGGAGGCCCCTCCAGTCCCTGCCTCCCTCGCGGGCAGCCAGAGGGGGCCTGTCACGGCGAAGCGACGCCTCAGAGCTGGGCGGAGGGCCAGTGCTTGTGGCCACCGAGGTGCTGGAGGGCGGATGGCGATGGCCGGGGAGGTGGCGGTGGTTTGGTGGGGTGTGCATGGGGCTGCGCGGATCCGAAGCTGGTGGTGATGACGCTGGACGTGACGATGGTGGTCATCGTGCGGGTGACGTGGGTGGTGTGTTGGGTGCCGTGGCTGTCAGTGTGGACGGTGGGGGCGTGTCGATGCAGGTGGTGGCGGTGAGGCTGGTGAGGGGGCGTGGGCAATGGAGGCGTGGAGGGTGGCCGCACTGGTGCTGATGGCTCTGTGTGTACGGGTGCGGAGGGGGGGGATGGCGTCTAAGCCCCGCTGCTCATTTCCTGGGAACCACACGCTCCACTCCGTGTGCTCTGAAGAATTGTCCCCATTTGATCCTCACAACTACCCTGTGAGGGAGGCAGCGCCTTCAAACTCAGTTAGGCCAGGAGGAAAGGGAGGCCCCGTGAGGGGACGTCCCTTGCCCGGGTCACAGGGTTGGGAATGGGCAGAGGCAAGAGAGAGCCGGGCCATCTGGTCTCGAGTCCACGCTCCACACGCCTGCACTCAGCGGCACTGGCAGGAGGATGGCACCCGCCAATGACTGCTTCCTCTGGCCACAGTGTCCTGCTCAGAGGGGAACACGGGGCTCACAAACCCAGTCCCAGCCTGATTGGAGGCCCCAGGAGAGCCTGGGGCTGGGGAAGGGGACCTGACCTGTGAGCTGTAGGATCTGGTCATCAAAGTGGGTCACGGCCTCGTCATGCATGACCTGGCCCCCGATGACAAACTCCAGGCGTCTTGTGGCCAGGAGATGGCGGACCTTGGTGACAAGCAGAGAGAACAAGGCCAGGTGAGAGCCCGAGAGTCGGGCTGGGTCTGTGGGGACATGTCTCCAGGGTCTCGTGGCGCCTTCCCCCAAACCCTCATGTGCATTCAATCTGCAAGAGGAGCAGGTCAGCGCTGCCTCCCACCAGCCACCGCAGCACCTGGCCCATGGCTGTTACTGGATCGAGGTTACCTCCACCTGTAAGTCTACGTGTGCCTCTACCTCGACCTCTTTCTCTACCTCCATCTCTACTTCTTTCTCCGTGTCCGCCTCTACCTCCTTCTCTACTTCCATCTCTGTGTCCGTCTCTACCTCCATCTCTACTTCCGTCTCTGTGTCCGTCTCTACCTCCTTCTCTACTTCCATCTCTGTGTCCGTCTCTACCTCCATCTCTACTTCCATCTCTGTGTCCGTCTCTACCTCCTTCTCTACTTCCTTCTCTGTGTCCGTCTCTACCTCCATCTCTACTTCCTTCTCTGTCCGTCTCTACCTCCTTCTCTACTCCCTTCTCTGTGTCCGTCTCTACCTCCATCTCTACTTCCTTCTCTTGTCGTCTCTACCTCCATCTCTACTTCCTTCTCTGTGTCCGTCTCTACCTCCATCTCTACTTCCTTCTCTGTGTCCGTCTCTACCTCCATCTCTACTTCCGTCTCTGTGTCCGTCTCTTCCTCCTTCTCTACTTCCGTCTCTGTGTCCGTCTCTACCTCTTTCTCTACTTCCGTCTCTGTGTCCGTCTCTTCCTCCTTCTCTACTTCCGGCTCTGTGTCCGCCTCTTCCTCCTTCTCTACTTCCGGCTCTGTGTCCGTCTCTACCTCCTTCTCTACTTCCATCTCTGTGTCCGTCTCTTCCTCCTTCTCTACTTCCGTCTCTGTGTCCGTCTCTACCTCCTTCTCTACTTCCGTCTCTGTGTCCGTCTCTTCCTCCTTCTCTACTTCCGTCTCTGTGTCTGTCTCTACTTCCTTCTCTACCTCCATCTCTGTGTCTGACTCTACCTCTGTATCAACCTCATGCTTACCTTTCTCTTTCTCCAAGTTTGTATCTATATCGGTTAAATTTTCACTGATGACATAATTTCAAACTTACCAAAAACTTGTACGAAACGTGCGAATGGCTCCCACGTATTCCTTCCCCACCTTCGTTCCCAGATATCCTGCTTTACCTATCTGCTGTAGCGCTCCCCAATGTGCTTATAACCTGGTACGATTCTCTCTAAGCCTTTTGAGGGTCCCGGTTAGACATATCGTGCCTGCCCCCGATTCCTTCACTGTGTGTTTTGTCCCAACAGGGTAATTATAGCCATAATATAATTCTCAAAATCAGGACATTTAACATTAATGCAACACTGCAGCTAATCCAGACCTCATCCACATGTTCCCAGTTGTTCGATTAACACCCTGTTTCTGGTTCAGGGTTCCGTCCAGGATCGGGTCCTGCCTCCCCTGTCACGTCTCATCATTGTCCTGTATTCCCAACAGTTCCTCAGCCCCTAATCCTCTTGATCGGCTGGATCATCTCGGGGATTACAGCTCAGGGATTTTGGCGAGTGTCCTCCTGCTTGCTTTGCCTCGTGATTGGCCGATAGGTATTTTTTAAAATAAATGAAGGAATGGAGGGATGGAGACATGGATGGGAGGGAAAGACAGTAGCCGTGGGTCCAGAGAGCTGTTTGGAGACTGTAGTTTGCATTTGCTTTCAGGACCCTTGGGAATCCTGATTATTCACTCCTGAGGATTGAATGGGCTCCCGCTGGGTACTGTTTTCCAGGAGCACCCACCACATCCCAGGTGCTGCCCAGGCTCTGGGGATTCATGGGAGCAAAATAGACAAAATTCCCTGTTTCTGGGGAGCTGTGCCATGAGTGGTCTGCCCAGGTCTCTGGTGGGTCACGTCTCTCCTCAAGGGTAGGGGACAGACAGTTGGGTTTGGGGGTGTTCACATAGGGGGCAACCCGACCCCTGGACACTCTGAGAGACCTGCTTCACTCAGACCTGCCCTGTGCAGTGTCCCACCCATCTCATAACAGCTGTGTGACCACAGCGCCTGCCCTCTCTGAACCGGGACCATCTGTGCAGCATGGAGTGACTATCCCCACCATACACCCTGTTGGGAGGACGCAGTGACGTGGAGTGTAAGAAGTAGAGGCCAGCACCTGGCACGTGGCCAGCGCCCATGCCGTTCGAGGCTCCTCCTCACGACTCCACAGGCTGCAGGTTCAAGACACCCCTCAGGTGGGATCCGTGGACTCTCCCCTCCACCTTCTCAGCTCTGCTACCTTGGGGGCATCTCTCACCTCCCTGCTCTCACGGTCAGTGACTGTTCTGAAGGAAGGTGAATGCCGGGGAGGGGAGCAGGTCCACAGTGACCTCCCAGGTGCTCATCTGGACCCGGCCGCTCTGAGGAGGGGGAGGTCACTCCCATTTGCACAGAATACCCCCCTGCCTGAGGTGAACCGGGTCCCGGGCTGCCCCCTGTGGGGCGGGGCCTCTCTGACCCTGCACCCCGTGATGCCTTCTGCGGCGCACTTTAAACGCAGGGACTGGGGCACCCTGGGCAGGGCGGTCAGCTGCGAGCCACGGGGCCATGCAGATGGTAGGTGAAGGGGCAGGTGGGGTCCAAAGCGACCCCGTTCTGCGCCGGCTGAGTGCAGGGCTGACTTGCCAGAGCTCCATTTCACACCACCAGCCACAAAGGCGGATGAAATCAAACCTGTCTTGTGGGCTGGGGCTGAGCACAACCCTGATCCAAACAAGCCGTGTGAAGCGCCCAGTGGGCCTGGTCCGGGAGCTTCAGGCCACACAGCCCCGGTCACTGAGGTTCCTGGCCCGGGCGTGCCCCCCGGCCCCGGGAGGCCCCCGTAAGCTGCGGTACCTGGCGTTTCTGCCTGTCCGAGGCGATGCCGTCCCACCACAGGCGGAAGTACTCCTGCTCCACGGCGATGAAGCGGCGATGCTTCTGGAGCATCAGCTCCTCCACCACGGAGGTGTAGACGTTGGCAGCGTAGGCCCGCAGGCTTTCCTGGGGAGGGGGGACCGCGTCACACCAGCCCCTGTGGAGGCCCCACAGGTTTGGCCCCAAGGATCCAGGACTACATTCCCGGTGACACAGCGTCCCTCGGCCCCCCCCTCCCTGCGTGCCCAGGGCCCTTCCTCTGCTCCCCCACCCCCAGCAGCTCCGACGGAGGCCCCTCGGGGCCCGCTCTGTGCCGGACACGCAGTGCGGACTGGCCCTGAGACAGCGATGTGCTCGCCCGCCTCTGATGAGCTCCTTCTGTTCTAGGAAGAGAGGGGACCCTCCAGACCGTGACACACGACGTGCCCAGGGGTCAGGGACGGCTTCCCTGAGGGGGCACCGTAGCTGGCCCTGAGGGGGCAGTAGGGAGACAGCCCAGTAAAGGCACGGGCTGTCAGGGGAGGAGGTGCAGGGACCCCACGGGGCCTGCCGGGGGCTGAGATGCCCTGAGCCCGTGTTGAGACCTGAGGCTGAGAGTGGCTGCCCCCGCCCCCTGGCTGGTCATGGGCGTCCGCCGATCCGCCTCCCCCAGGCCGGGGACTCCACGGGACAAGCCTGGCTGCTTCCCCGGTGTGTCTCCAGGTTGGCACAGGTGGTGTCCCCAGGGGCTCCTTTAATTAAATGCAAAGTTCCCTGGGCAGGGAGGCCTCAGGAATGGGGGGGGGTCGTTCCTGGGTGCCCTCATGCAAGTCACCAACCCTCTCTGGGTCTCAGTTTCCTCTTCTGTACCTGAGGGCGGCAAGCACGTTTGCCCCCCTTCAGCCAGCTCCTCAGGCAGCTGAGTGTCCCCCCAGAGGCTGCCCAGTGCCTCCCAGGACCGGACTCCACCCGCTCCCCCGCGCCGCCCCCAGCGCCTGATCCTCCTGCTTCCTCGGGCTCCTGTTGAAGTCCAGCTGACCACTCAATAACGTCCTCAGAAGAGTCACTGTGTCCCTAATCCCAGACACCGTTGTCTTCCGGGTTTCCTTCCTCTTCCCACAGGACAGCTGGAGGGGGCCTGGGTGACAATATCCCGTCACTGACCCAGGACTCCGAGCCGATGTGAGGCTCTTCCTGCTCCTATTCCTGCATTCGGTCCTTCTTGCATTCATTCATTCCTGTACTTATTCATCCCTGTATTCACTCATTCCTGCATGCATTCATTCATTCGTTCGTTCATTCCTGCAGTCATTCATTCATTCATTCCTGCATTCATTCGTTCATTCTTGCATTCATTCATTCCTATACTTATTCATCCCTGTATTCATTCATTCCTGCAGTCATTCATGCATTATTTCCTGCATTCATTCATTCCTGCATTCATTCCTACATCATTCATTTATTCATTCCTCTTTTCATTCATTCATTCAGCAATACCTGTTGCACTTCTTCTGTCTGTCAGGGTGGAGATAACATGCCAGGAAATAAAATGGATGAAGCCCCTGGCCTGTGAAGCTAGCCTTCTGGTGAGGACAAGGGACAGTCTACCAGCCCCCTACCTAATGTGCATGGAAGGGCGGAGGGGGAAGGCAATGGGGGTGCAGACGGGGATGCCAGGAAGGCACCGCCAATAGTGCCTCTTGTGGAGCCACCCACAGGATGGGGGAAACTGAGTCCTGCCGGCTTGTGGGAGGAAGGCGTCTGGGCATAAGGAACAGCCTGTAGAACGGGTCGGAGGCCTGTGTCATCCTACAGAAGGGGGGCCTGGGGCTCAGAAAGGGAACACAGTCCACCCAGGGTGCCCCAGTCACAGACTGCGACCATGGCCTGTGTCAGGCCCATGCCTCTTTATCTGACTTTCCCTAGCACAGATGGGGAAACTGAAGCCAGGGAAAGGAGGCAACCAGCCCAAGTCAGCCTCCCTGATCTCCGGCAGACTCAGGTCGTAACCCAGCTGCTCCCCTGCAGATGTCAGCAGACCCCAGGCTTCAAACCCACCCTGGGATCTGGTAGGGAGAAGGAAGATGAGCTCCAGGGGGGCCTGGGGGGCAGCGACCGGGTGCCTACCTGTACCGTGTAGATCCAGCCCACATCCATGTGACTGTGGGGCACCACGAAGACCCTGAGGGGGCTCACGGACCCGGCCACCAGGAACCGCAGCAGCATCAACTGTGTGAGCACAGGAAGCCAGCCAAGAGGCCCCATCCTGGTGGCAGGCGGCCAGGGGCTGCTACTGGCAGTCACTTGCCATCCACTGGCGACTGGCGACCGGTCCCCCAGCAGAAAACAGGGCTCCCGACGCTCGGGGCAGGTGGGGCAGGAACAGGAGGAGCGGCTCCTGTAGCCGTGCTGTCACCTGAGCCAGGTGAGGGGTGGCCCTTGGGCATCACCATTCGGCGCTCCGCCCCCATCTCGGGTCCCGGGCATTGCCGTCAATTTTATAAATTTAGTTTTATTTAAATTCAATTAATTAACATATAATGTATTATTAGTTTCAGAGGTAGAGTTCTGTAACTCATCGGTTGCGTATCACACCCAGTGCTCATCACATCATGCGCCCTAATTAATGCCCATCCCCCTAGAGTTAACATTGTGTTTTGGTTTGTCTCCGTCTCTGATTTCGTCTCCTTTTATTTTTCCATCTCTTCCCCTATGATCCTCTGTTGTTTCTTTTTTAAGGATTTTATTTACTTCTTCATTTGAGAGAGAGAGAGAGAGAAACAGCATGAGATGGGAGAGGGTCAGAGGGAGAAGCAGGGTTCCCACTGAGCCGGGAGCCCGATGTGGGACTCGATCCCAGGACTCTGGGATCATGACCTGAGCCAAAGGCAGTCGCTTAACCAACTGAGCCACCCAGGCGCCCCCTCTGGTTTATTCTTAAATTCCACAGAAGAGTGAAATCACATGACAATTGTATTTCTTTGATTGGCTTATTTTGCTTAGGATAAACCGTTGCTGTCCACTTCTCAGCAGAATCCCAAACTCCATCTTCCCCAGGGCGGTTGTCATGGTGTGCCCTCTCCTGGAGCCCTGTCTGGAGGAAGCCAGCAGTCACGTTGCAGGTCACCACAGCCTTCCGTGCAGGGGACACACAGGGAGGGGCCCTGGCAACCTGCCCACAGCCAGCACTGGCTTGGGCGCCACGTGAGCCAGCCACCTGCAAGCCGCTCCTCCGGCCCAGCCCAGGCTCCGGGAGTCCCGGCCGAATGCTTGCTGCAACCTCAGGAAGGCCCGGGAGCCAGAAACACCCAGCTCATCACTCCTGAATCCCTCACCCCAGAAACCCGGGTGCTAACGGGTGTTCGTGGCTGCTTTAAGTCCCAGTCCTCAAAATAGCCTGAATCCTCTCTCCCCAGCGTCCAGTCAGTGAGCAGGAGCCACCTTGGGGAAGGGATGGAGGAGTCCTTCCTATAGGCTCCTGCCGGGCCCTCCTTCCTCCCAGGGACCCAGCTCTCCTTCCATCACTGGGTTCTGGGTTTGGAAACTGGGTTAGGTCTGGAACCTGGGCAAGGGATCCGACATGTCATTGGGGTGGCTACCCTCAGCATCTGGACTCAGCGATCCTCAGTGGCTCCGGAGAGGACATGCAGAGGGCTGTGCATGCACCAGTCCGTCTGTTTTCCCACTAGGCGCTAGGAGCGCCATGTACTGTCACCTCCACGGCAGGCAGTGGTCCTGCTGCCATTCCGACCTCCATGTGTTCCCAGGGATTGACCTGACCTTGCTTTCGACGGCTCTGTGCAGTCACCTGGCCACTTGTTTCTGTGTCCTGTGACCCCCTGAGCCAGTAGCCCACCCAGTTCCGCCATGGACCCACTGCATCAGCCCCCACCTGGAGAGGGCCGCCCATCTCTGAGCTCTTGGTGTGCTGGTGCTTGGGAAATGGGAGTGTCCCCTGGGCCTCCTGTGAGCACTGTCACCTGCAGGGCTCTCACCTCACCCACCGTCCTTCCGCCTGCCTGTGCCCACCTGTCCGAATCTCTGCTCCCACTTCCCCCTCTGTCGTGGCACCTCCTCTCCACCCGGAGTGGGCGACACCATGTACACCCTCCAGAGCCTCGTCCCCTGTATGTGAGCCGCACCCCCTGCTGACGGTCCCCACGACGGCAGCATTGTCTGCTGGAGCTGCCAACACAAGATCCCACAGCCCGGGCTCCAACTCCGGACGTGTATTTGTCCGGCTCTGGAGGCTGGAAGTGCCTAGGGCTGGGGACAGAGTCGGGGTGGCCTGTGTGACCCCCTCAGAGCCCCCGCTCTCCCCGACTAGGGGGGTGGCATTGGCTGCACAGGGAGGCTGCCGAGGAGGAGCGGAACTTCCTGGAACAGGCTCGGGTGGGCCCGGCCTCAGGAGGCTGTTTCAGTTTCTGGATCCTGTGACCTCTGTCACTAGCAGCATACTGTTGTCAGGAACAAGCCGGCGGGGGACGTGTATTCCCCGCTCCAGTGAGATGCCCCTCAGACGCCACACATCGGAGTCAAAGCTCCGGAAAAAGAACGCAGGGTGCCGGCAGCTCCCTGGTGGCAAAGGGAACATGTTCCCAGCGTCACACATGGGTTCTCGGGCCTGTGACTCCTGATCCGGCCACCGCTGCACACGACGGTGCTGGGATTTGTTCCGGGCGATCTAGAAAGAGGAACGTCCTGAACGTTCTTTGTGGGTCTGTAGGAGGTTGCGGATGGGCACCCCTGCACCGTGTCCCAGTGAATCCTTGTGAGCTCAGTGTTGTGTGTCCTCTGGAGCAGCTGGGACAGGCCTGGAGGCTTAGGCTGTTTGATGGTCAACATGCCTGGGGGCTGCCCCCAGTGCCAATGACCTCCCTGGCCGACAGCCTCGACCCTGGATTCCTCCTGCCTCCAACCTTCCATAGCTCCCAGTGTCTTCCCTCCAGACCCTGATCCTCTGCCTGAGTCCCAGACCCTTTCGGAAGTGGCTCCACTCTGCCTTTCTGGCCTCAGCTCCCACTCCCTTTGACTATATTCCATCTAGCAGCTGTTGGTAACCCCCACAGCTCCCCATTGTCACGACCCATGTCCTCTGCTGTGTCTTGGCTGCCATGGCTCTTCCAGCTGCAGTGAGCTGGCTTCCTCCCTCCACCCGTGCTGCATGGTCAGATCCTCCCTGCACTTCAAGCCCTTCCGTGCCTCAGGCCCTTTGTACGTGCTGTTCCCTCGGCTGAGAAGGAGGGTGGGCTTCTGATAGTAGAAGGCACAGGAGCACGCCGTTCCATGGGACAGTTAGCAGTTTCGTTCACTCTTCACCTCTTCGTTTGAGGCTCAGGGATGCTTTGTGCCGGAGGGCCCGGGAACCTGAGCGGCAGCGACTTGAGTCTTAAGGACATGTCCCGTTGACTACACTGGCGGGCATTGTTTTGGGGTCCCCTTGGGCAGCTCGTTGATGTTTCCCTGAGTCTCATGCGCCTCCCCTCCAGGTCCCACACAACTGCCACGGCTCCAGGCGTCACGTTGCCATATATCCCCCCTCGAGTCAGGAGAAGGGACAAAGGGACGTTCGTCCTGACTCGCTGTTTGTTTTTTAAGAGTTTTATTTTTATTCTTTATTTGACAGAGAGAGACACAGCGAGAGAGGGAACACAAGCAGGGGGAGTGGGAGAGGGAGAAGCGGGCTCCGGGGCTCGAGCCCAGGACCCTGGGATCATGACCTGAGCCGAAGGCAGTCGCTTAACGACTGAGCCACCCAGGCGCCCCCTGACTCGCCGTTTTTAATGAAGGTGGGAAAGCTTTCCCCAAAGCAAAGCAAGCTTAATGCACACATCTTTTTGGCTCCAACCGTGGTCCATGCCCACCTCTAGCTTCCAGACAGGCTGAGAAAACCAGTATCTGCCAGAGGGGAATGAACTTGCCATGAGCAGCTGAGACCAATGATAATTCATCCCTTGGGGTGGGGATGGTGTCCCCTGAACAAAGTGAGGATTCTGTGAGTGCAGGAAAAGGGGCTCCCGAACAGGCAGCAATGAGGCCTGCCCTCCCTCTGGCTCCCTGCTACCGGCCCTCCCTCCCGGGATGCTGTTGAGCACTCCCTCAGAATCCCGGACCCCACAATCCCCAGGTCTTCCCTCCCCTCCGCTGCTCCCTCCTGGTCTCTTCTGCTTCCTGCTCAGCCTCTGCCTCCTCCCCCTGCTGTCCCTGAGGACCAGGAGTCCCACGCCAGGTCCGTGCCCGCTGGCTGGTCCTCATCCCCTCCCGGGTGCATCAGACCCGGACTTCCTCAGCCCCCCACACCTGCCAGCCGTCACCCCTCCTGACTCGGCCTGGCCTCTGGTCTGCTCGTGGCTCTGTCCAACAGGCCTGGGGTCCTGTGGGACGCGGCCAGTGCCCCCAGGCCTGGGGAGTGAGTGGAGAGAGGCTGTGTGAGCGAAGACCATTCTCTCAGCTCTGGGAGGCCTGGCTTTCTCCCTTGAATGCAGACTGCAGCCCAGCACCCAGAGTTTTCTGACACAACACGTCGGGGGAGGCCTGGGAAGCAGAAGCAATGGCTGACGCTAGTCTGGGGATTTCTTTGCCCTGCAGCCTTCAACCTGACCTCAGGCTCATGTGGTGGCTCTCAGGTCATGAATGAGTCAAGGAAACGTCAGGTGATCCTGGTGTGGCGCCCTGTGTGTTAGGATCTCTTGCAGCACAGCCCGGGATGACGCTCCAGTCCCCTGGAAGGGCAGGGGCCCTGAGTGAGCAGGTGGCGAGGGGCCACCCTCCTGTCCGCAGCAAGGCGGTGCTCTCTTTGCAGAAGGACACGGGTTCCTGTATGAAACCTTTGGGATCCGGCCGCGGTTCTGGCAAGTCGACCCCTTTGGCGCCTCTGCCACGACCCCCACCCTGTTTGCCCTGGCAGGCTTCCATGCCCACGTCATCTCCCGGATCGACTATGACCTGAAGGAAGCCATGCAGAAAGCGCAGTGAGTCGTGGGCCACATGCGCTGCTACCACTGGCCACAGCCTCCTTCTGTCTCGGTGCAGGGCATGTTCCCAAGCCCCTGCACTAATGAGTTTTCTCTCCGGGTAAGAGTGGTCTGAGACCAATTTTAGCCACGGCCAGCAGCGGTAGACGAAGGCGGAATTGGGCTCTAGCTGGGCAAGAGAAGCAACATCATACTGAGCCCCACCACAGGCCACGCTGCGCACGGACCTCCCTTCCCGCCTCAGCTCCTTTCTCCCGCAGCAGACTCTGTGAGCTGCTCGGGGCTGGGAGGGGCCGCCCCAATTTCTCACGTGCAGAAACCGAGGCACGGAGGACTCAGGGAACACGCACGTGGTCCCAGAGCCAGAGCTTAATAGAAGCAGGGTTTCTCCCTGCTTTGTGACCCTGACTGTGTTCTAACCATGAGAGCAACGAAGAAACAGACCAGGGCACCTGGGTGGCTCAGTTGGTTAAGCGACGGCCTTCGGCTCAGGCCATGATCCTGGAGTCCCGGCATCGAGTCCCGCATAGGGCTCCCTGCTCGGCAGGGAGTCGGCTTCTCCCTCTGACCCTCTTCCCTCTCGTGCTCTCTATCTCTCATTCTCTCTCCCTCAAATAAATACATTTTTAAAAATCTTAAAAAAAAAAAAGAAAGAGAAAGAAACAGACCACAGGCTTAGTGAGAGGCGAGCAGCTCCCTGTGCCAGGAGGTATTCAAGCAGAGCCAGAATGAGCTTCTCTTGCAGGCCTTGGCAGAGACAGTGATGCTCTGGGGGCGGGGGGCGGCACAAGCAGGCTGGCTCCTTCTGGAGGGCAGTTTCCGCCACCATACGTGGCAGAGGGAGTCTAGATGAGCCAGCAGAGAGGATGGAGTCCTGAAGCACTGAGGGAGACCCAGGTGGGGCTGGGGAGGCAGAACCAGGGCAGCCGTGTTGCCCCTGGGCCCTGACTCTGTTCCCTCGGGGTTTGCAGGGGCTGCAGTTCGTGTGGCGCGGGTCCCCATCCCTGTCGGCTGAGCGGGAAATCTTCACGCACATCTTGGACCAGTACAGCTACTGTTCGTGAGCACCTTCCCTGGGCGGCCCTTGTTCTAAGCAATCTCCCTGTATTACCTGAGAAACGATCAGCCCCTTGTCAGATGCTCTAAGTGCTCCAGCTTACAGGAAGAGAAACCGAGGCAGGACCACTCAGCCCCGGCCCCGTGGTCAGCAGTGGCGGGGTCAGGTTGGCTCGGGTGGCCGGCTCCAAAGCCTCCACATCGTGGGAGCAGCCAGCCTGTGGGCTCTTGGGGGTGGGCGGCCCTGGGTTCAACCGGCCCTGGCCCTTCCTACGCGGGAGGCTGTGTGCAAGCGGCTTGCCCGTCCCTGAGCAGGAGAGATTAGCAGGCAATTGAAGGGCAGCTGGCAAGCAGGATGCCAGACACGGACTTCAGGACCGGTCGTTCCTGTTAGTCAGGCCCCGCTCTGTGCCAGGCCCGAGTCCAGGGTTTTCCACCGATGTCTTTCATTTATCCTTCATGACAACCATCAGGACATTTTATGGATGAGGAGACAGAGGCTCAGAGGATCCAAGTGGTGGCTCCTGGCGCCTGGCCTGGGATCCCCCTATGTCACCCCGTGTTGCCCTGCGTGAGCAGGGAGGACCCTGATAAGGGGCATCCAGACCCCCAGGATGGATCTTTGGGGTCTCTGTCGTGAGGACCAATTTGGAGCCCGAGGCAAAGGGAAAATCTGGAAGACTGCCCTTTTCCTTAGTGGAATGTTCGGATTCCATTCATGGCGATTTATTTTGCTTTAAGTCGGAGTTTTGAAATAGCGCACTAACTTATCTCTGTGTCCCCTACTGAAACTCAGCACCCGCTAACAGTTCACCCCCAGGGCACGGTGCCTCTCTCTCCTCACCCCGCCCCAGCCCTGCTCGGGGCCTTGGACCCAGGTCTGATGGGCACCGAGGTGGCCCCAAGGATCCCTTGATGAAAGGCACCCCGTGAGATCCCCAGGGGTGAAAGTGGGGATGCGCAGGCTGTGGGCTCCATGTGGCGGCTGAGGCAGTGTGGACCCAGAGCTGGCGAACCATGACACGTGCATTTGAGTCCCATGTGTGTGCAGAGCTCTCGTGGGCCACCATTGAGCTGCCCATCGTACCGGTGGGAGAAGGAGGTCATCTGGGTGGCTCAGCCAGTGGAGAGTCTGCCATCGGGTCAGGTCATGATCCCGGGGTCCTGGGAATGAGCTGTGCATCAGGCTTCCTGCTCAGCGGGGGTCTGCATCTCCTCTTCCCTCTGCCCCTCCCCCAGCTTGTGCTCTCTCACTCACTCACTCTCTCAAATAAATAAATAAAATATTAAAAACCAACAACAAGTGGGAGAACATGGCCTGAGCAGCGGTCTGCACTCCCCGAGCTGCACGGGTCCGGCTGCACCCTGCCTGTCCTCCTGGATCCCAAGCTGCCTCCCTTCTCGGGGTGGGATCAGCTAACCCTTCATTCCCTTGCAGGGAAGGCTTTCTCTGGGATGGCTCGGCCGTCTTCCCGGAGCCACCCCCAAATAACCTATTTCAGCCCGTGGCTGAACCCGTCACTTGGAACAACATGAAATACTATGTCCGTCTCCTCGTGGACAATGTGAAGGAGCGGGCCGCCTGGTTCCGGACATCACACCTCCTCTGGCCCTGGGTAAGTCGGGGTCCCAGGCCCCGGGGTCCCCAGCACAGTCCAGTCTCACCCAAGCAGGCTCTTCCAGGGGCCGGGCCAGGCTGCCATCCGCAGCCCCGGGCCAGTGCCTCTGCCCTGCATACCGCACAGCCTCACCCCTTCCTCCAGGTCCTCCCACCTCCCGGGACTCCCCCAGCCTCTCCCACCTGAAATACAGCCCCCGGCCCATGCCAGCCCCCAGCTCCACTCAGCTCCTCCCTCCTCCTCTCCTAGCTCTGTGTTGGGGTGTGAGGCCGGGACGGGGATCCCGGCCCCTGCTCCGTCGCTGTGTGCCTTAGCCCCTCTGGTCTCGGCTTCCTCATCTCTAAAGCGGGCATCATGACAGGCCCTGCCTCAGAGGCTTGATCTGAGACTGACAGGAGGCATGCCCCGTGACAGCGTCAGACACGGGACGTCCCCCTCCTCCC
The DNA here is from genome assembly GCF_037043125.1 of Eumetopias jubatus. NCBI lineage: Eukaryota > Metazoa > Chordata > Mammalia > Carnivora > Otariidae > Eumetopias > Eumetopias jubatus. The sequence goes on along the minus strand of NW_028274808.1, from coordinate 198,015,707 downwards.
CACCCTCGCGGGCAGAGCTCGCCTTCCCTGAGCAGCTCCAGGGCACCTGGCGCCCTCTGTGTGCTGTATTTGTCTCATCCACTTAATCTGCCCCATGGGCCTGGGACGCAGGCAGTGCTGGGATCCCATTTTGAGAATGAGGGAACTGAAAACCAGAGAGGTCCTGGGATCCTCCCAACGCTGCACAGCCACGTAGCAGGGCAGTTAGGATGGGGATGCGGGTTTGTGCTCAGACCCCGGCAGCGCGCCCCCTAGCGGGTCATCTTACATCTTGACTGCTTTTTTTGTTTTCATGCATGTTTAGTATTTTAGCCATTTTTATTTGTTATTAGCCTTTTATATATAGAAAAAGATTAATCAATTAATGTTCAAAGATAAAATTCCTTTTGGTAGACACATTAAGTCAAAATATAACTATATGTGACTTTGTATGAGTCTTTTTTAAAAATGTTTTATTGTTATGTTAATCACCATACATTACATCGGTAGTTTTTGATGTAGTGTTCCATGATTCATTGTTTGTGCATAACACCCAGTGCTCCACGTAGAACGTGCCCTCTTTAATACCCCTCACCAGGCTAGTCATGCCCCTACCCCCTCCCCTCTAAAAACCTCAGTTTGTTTTTCAGTGTCCATCATCTCTCATGGTTCGTCTCCCCTTCCGACTTACTCCCCTTCATTCTTCCCCTCCTGCTATCTTCTTTTTTTTTTCTTAACATATATTGCATTATTTGTTTCAGAAGTACAGATCTGTGATTCAACAGTCTTGCACAATTCACAGCGCTCACCATAGCACATACCCTCCCCAATGTCTGTCACCCAGCCACCCCATCCCTCCCACCTCCCACAACTCCAGCAACCCTCAGTTTGTTTCCTGAGGTTAAAAATTCCTCATATCAGCGAGGTCATATGATACATGTCTTTCTCTGATTGACTTATTTCACTCAACATAACACCCTCCAGTTCCATCCACGTTGTTGCAAATGGCAAGATCTCATTCCTTTTGATGGCTGCATGATATTCCATCGTGTATATATACCACATCTTCTTTATCCATTCATCTGTCGATGGACATCTTGGCTCTTTCCACAATTTGGCTATTGTGGACATTGCTGCTATAAACATTGGGGTGCACGTACCCCTTCGGATCCCTACATTTGTATCTTTGGGGTAAATACCCAGTAGTGCAATTGCTGGATCGTATGGTAGCTGTATTTTCAACTGTTTGAGGAACCTCCATACTGTTTTCTGGAGTGGTTGCACCAGCTTGCATTCCCACCAACAGCGTAGGAGGGTTCCCCTTTCTCCACATCCCCGCCAACATCTGTCATTTCCTGACTTGCTAATTCTAGCCATTCTGACTGGTGTCAGGTGGTATCTCATTGAGGTTTTGATTTGGATTTCCCTGATGCCGAGCAGTGTTGAGCACTTTTTCATGTGTCTGTTGGCCATTTGGATGTCTTCTTTGGAAAAATGTCTGTTCATGTCTTCTGCCCATTTCTTGATTGGATTATTTGTTCTTTGGGTGTTGAGTTTGATAAGTTCTTTATAGATTTTGGATACTAGCCCTTTATCTGATATGTCATTTGCAAATATTTTCTCCCATTCTGTCGGTTGTCTTTTGGTTTTGTGGACTGTTTCTTTTGCTGTGCAAAAGCTTTTTATCTTGATGAAATCCCAGTAGTTCATTTTTGCCCTTGCTTCCCTTGCCTTTGGCGATGTTTCTAGGAAGAAGTTGCTGCAGCTGAGGTCGAAGAGGTTACTACCTGTGTTCTCCTTTAGGATTTTGATGGACTCCTGTCTCACGTTTAGGTCTTTCAACCATTTGGAGTCTATTTTTGTGTGTGGTGTAAGGAAATGGTCCAGTTTCATTCTTCTGCATGTGGGTGTCCAATTTTCCCAACACCATTTGTTGAAGAGACTGTCTTTATTCCATTGGACGTTCTTTCCTGCTTTGTCAAAGATGAGCTGACCATAGAGTTGAGGGTCCATTTCTGGGCTCTCTATTCTGTTCCATTGATCTATGTGTCTGTTTTTGTGCCAGTACCATACTGTCTTGATGATGACAGCTTTGTAATAGAGCCGGAAGTCCGGAATTGTGATGCTGTCAGCTTTGCTTTTCTTTTTCAACATTCCTCTGGCAATTCGGGGTCTCTTCTGGTTCCATACAAATTTTAGGATTATTTGTTCCATTCCTTTGAAAAAAGTGGATGGTATTTTGATGGGGATTGCATTGAATGTGTAGATTGCTTTAGGTAGCATTGACATCTTCACAATGTTTGTTCTTCCAATCCATGAGCATGGAACGTTTTTCCATTTCTTTGTGTCTTCTTCAATTTCTTTCCTGAGTATTTTATAGTTTTCTGAGTAAAGATCCTTTGCCTCTTTGGTTAAATTTATTCCTAGGTATCTTATGGTTTTGGGTGCAATTATAAATGGGATCGACTCCTTGATTTGTCTCTCTTCTGTCTTGTTGTTGGTGTATAGGAATGCCACTGATTTCTGCGCATTGATTTTATATCCTGCCACTTTACTGAATTCCTGTATGAGTTCTAGCAGTTTTGGGGTGGAGTGTTTTGGGTTTTCCACATACAGTATCATATCGTCTGCAAAGAGTGAGAGTTTGACTTCTTCTTTGCCGATTTGGATGCCTTTGATTTCTTTTTGTTGTCTGATTGCTGTGGCTAGGACTTCTAATACTATGTTGAATAGCAGTGGTGATAGTGGACATCCCTGCCGCGTTCCTGACCTTAGGGGAAAAGCTCTCAGCTTTTCCCCATTGAGAATGATATTCTTTGTAGGTTTTTCATAGATGGCTTTTATGATATTGAGGTATGCACCCTCTATCCCTATACTCTGAAGAGTTTTGATCAAGAAAGGATGCTGTACTTTGTCAAATGCTTTTTCTGCATCTATTGAGAGGATCATATGATTCTTGTTCTTTCTTTTGTTAAGGTATTGTATCACGTTGATTGATTTGCGGAAGTTGAACCAACCTTGCAGCTCAGGGATAAATCCCATTCGGTCATGGTGAATAATCCTTTTAATGTACTGTTGGATCCTATTGGCTAGTATTTTGGTGAGAATTTTTGCATCCATGTTCATCAAGGATATTGGTCTGTAATTCTCCTTTTTGATGGGGTCTTTGTCTGGTTTTGGGATCAAGGTAATGGTGGCCTCATAAAATGAGTTTGGAAGTTTTCCTTCCATTTCTATTTTTTGGAACAGTTTCAGGAGAGTAGGTATTAATTCTTCTTTAAATGTGTGATAGAATTCCCCTGGGAAGCCATCTGGCCCTGGGTTTTTGTTTGTTGGGAGATTTTTGATGACTTGCTTCAATTTCCTTAGTGGTTATAGGTCTGTTCAGGTTTTCTCTTTCTTCCTGGTTCAATTTTGGTAGTTGATACATCTCTAGGAATGCATCCATTTCTTCCAGGTTATCTAATTTGCTGGCATAGAGTTGCTCATAATATATTCTTATAATTGTTTGTATTTCTTTGGTGTTGGTTGTGATCTCTCCTCTTTCATTCATGATTTTGTGGATTTGGGTCATTTCTCTTTTCTTTTTGATAAGTCTGGCCAAGGGTTTATCAATCTTGTTAATTCTTTCAAAGAACCAGCTCCTAGTTTCGTTGATCTGTTCTACTGTTCTTTTGGTTTCTATTTCATTGATTTCTGCTCTGATCTTTATTATTTCTCTTCTCCTGCTGGGTTTAGGCTTTATTTGCTGTTCTTTCTCCAGCTCCTTTAGGTGTAGGGTTAGGTTGTGTATTTGAGACCTTTCTTGTTTCTTGAAAAAGGCTTGTATTGCTATATACTTTCCTCTCAGGACTGCCTTTGCTGTATCCCAAAGATTTTGAACAGTTGTGTTTTCATTTTCATTGGTTTCCATGAATTTTTTAAATTCTTCTTTAATTTCCTGGTTGACCCATTCATTCTTTAGTAGGATGCTCTTTAGCCTCCATGTATTTGAGTTCTTTCCAACTTTCCTCTTGTGATTGAGTTCTAGTTTCAAAGCACTGTGGTCTGAAAATAGGCAGGGAATAATCCCAATCTTTTGGTATTGGTTGAGACCTGATTTGTGACCTAGGATGTGATCAATTCTGGAGAATGTTCCATGGGCACTAGAGAAGAATGTGTATTCCGTTGCTTTGGGATGGAATGGTCTCAATATGTCTGTGAAGTCCATTTGGTCCAGTGTGTCATTTAAAGTTTTTATTTCCTTGTTGATCTTTTGCTTAGATGATCTGTCCACTTCAGTCAGGGGGAGTGTTAAATCCCCCACTATTATTGTATTGTTGTCAATGTGTTTCTTTGCTTTTGTTATTAATTGCCTTATATAATTGGCTGCTCCCATGTTAGGGGCATAGATATTTATAACTGTTAGATCTTCTTGTTGGATAGACCCTTTAAGTAAGATATAGTGTCCTTCTTCATCTCTTATTACAGTCTTTGTTTTAAAATCTAATTTGTGTGATATAAGAATTGCCACCCCAGCTTTCTTTTGGTGTCCATTAGCATGGTAAATCATTTTCCACCCCTCACTTTCAATCTGGGGGTGTCTTTGGGTCTAAAATGAGTCTCTTGCAGACAGCATATTGATGGGTCTTGTTTTTTAATCGAATCTGATAGCCTGTGTCTTTTGATTGGGGCATTTAGCCCATTTACATTCAGGGTAACTATTGAAATAATGAATTTAGTGCCATTGTATTGCCTGTAAGGTGACTGTGACTGTATATTGTCTGTGTTCCTTTCTGATCTATGCTGCTTTTCGGCTCTCTCTTTGCTTAGAGGACCCCTTTCAATATTTCTTTTAGGGCTGGTTTCGTGTTTGCAAATTCCTTTAGTTTTTGTTTGTCCTGGAAGCTTTTTACCTCTCCTTCTATTTTCAATGACAGACTAGCTGGATATAGTATTCTTGGCTGCATATTTTTCTCGTTTAGTGCTCTGAATATATCATGCCAGTCCTTTCTGGCCTGCCAGGTCTCTGTGGATAGGTCTGTTACCAATCTAATGTTTCTACCATTGAAGTTTACATATCTCTTCTCCCGAGGTGCTTTCAGGATTTTCTCTTTGTCTCTGAGACTCGTAAGTCTTACTATTAGATGTCGGGGTGTTGACCTATTGTTATTGATTTTGAGAGGGGTTCTCTGTGCCTCCTGGATTTTGATGCCTGTTTCCTTCCCCACATTAGGGAAGTTCTCTGCTATTATTTGCTCCAATATACCTTCTGACCCTCTCTCTCTTTCTTCTTCTTCTGGGATCCCAATTATTCTAATGTTGTTTTGTCTTATCGTATTGCTTATCTCTCGAATTCTGCCCTCGTGATCCTGTAGTTGTTTCTCTCTCTTTTTCTCAGCCTCTTTATTTTCCATCATTTGGTCTCCTATATCGCTGATTCTCTCTTCTGCCTCATTTATCCTAGCCGTTAGTGCCCCCATTTTTGATTGCACCTCATTAATAGCCTTTTTGATTTCGACTTGGTTAGATTTTAGTTCTTTTATTTCTCCAGAAAGGGTTTCTCTAATAACTTCCACGCTTTTTTCAAGCCCAGCTAGTATCTTTAAAGTCATGATTCTGAACTCTAGGTCTGACATCGTACTAATGTCCGTATTGAGTAGGTCCCTGGCAGATGGTACTACCTCTTGTTCTTTTTGCTGAGGTGATTTTTTTTCGTCTTGTTATTTTGTCCAGAGGAGAACAGATGAATGAGAGAACAAAATGCTAACAGGTTAACCACGCCCCCAGTAAATATACTCTATACAAATCAGAAAAGACCTGAAACCAGGGGAAAAGAAAGGGAAAGAAAGATAAAAGAAAGAGAAAGAAAAAAGAAAAAGATAAAAACAAACAAAAACAGAACAAAACAAAAAAAAACCCAGAATGTGATCAAATATGATCAGAGTAGTGTATAGATCAGTGCCACGCACTAGATTTTGGGCGTATTTTGGTCTGTTAGAAGAAAGTGCCTCCTAATATTTTAAAGGAAGAAAGACTTATATATGTACAAAATAAGGGTTGATACAATGAAGGGATGGAAGATGGCTGTAAAGATGAAAATCATAAAAGATTTTATAAAAGGAATCGATAAGATAAGAAGTTGTTTGAAAAAAGAAAGAAGAAGATTAAATAACAAAGAAGAAAAGGAAAAAAGAAAAGGGGGAGAATGTGATCAGGCAGGAGACTAGAACAAAGCCGTATACTAGTGATTTAGGGTATATTTTGATCTGTTAGAAGAAACTGTATCTCAAAATTTTAAAGAGAGAACAACTTATATATATATGCCAAAAATAAGGGTAGCTACTATGAAGGGATAAAATATGACTCTAAAAAATGAAAAATAAAAAAAATTTTTTTAAAAAAGGGATTGATAAGATGTTGGTTGAAAAAGGGAAAAAGAAAAATTCAAAAAAAGAAAAAAACGGTTAAAAAAATCAACTTTGAAAAACTAATGAATCATGGTAAAACAGCCATGAATTCTATGTGCAGTATTCCCCTAGCGCTGGAGTTCTCCCGTTCTCCTTGATCGGTAAACTTGGTCTTGGCTTGCTGGCTGTTCGTGCTGATCTTCTGCGGGAGGGGCCTGTTGCCGTGGTTCCCAAATGTCTTTGCCGGAGGCGGAATTGCTCTGCCCTTGCCGTCGGGCTAAGCAAGCTGCTCAGGTTTGCTCTCAGGAGCTTTTGTTCCCTGCAAGCTCTCAGTACAGCCTTGGAGGACCAGGGTGAAAATGGCGGCCTCCCAGTCTCCGCCCGGAGGAGCCGAGAACTCGGGGCCCCACTCCTCAGTGCGCCCCCAGAGAAAAGCAGTCACTCCCGTGTCCCCGGTCTCTGGCCGCACTCCGTGCTCACCCGGCCTGTGACCAAGCGTTTGTATCTCTGGCACCCGACCCCGTGTGGAGTCTCCAAACCCAGCAGATCCCTGCGGTGTGCTCCCATGCCGCTCCTCCCGGGGGAGGAAGGGGAGTCTCCCCGGCTCTGCTGCTTGTTGGGTCCCTGCTGGAGGAGCAGTGGCCCGACTGGGCCGCGGATCACAGTTTATGGCCACCCCGAGCTGAGAGCCCGCGCCTCGGCTCCGTCTCTGCAGCCGGCTTCCCCGCTCCGATACCTGGGAGCTCTGCCGCACTCAGGCACCCCCGGTCTTTCTGTGACCCCGAGGGTCCTGAGACCACACTGTCCCGCGAGGGTTCCACCCCCCGCTTAGCCACTGGAGCGACGTCCCTCCGCGGAGCCGACTTCTAAAAGGTCCGATTCTGTGCTCCGCGGCTCTAGCACTTGCCAGAAGCGGCCGGCGGAAGCCCCTCCCCCGCCGTCTATCCTCCCGAATATCGCCTCGGATTCACTTCTCCGCACGTCCTACCTTCCAGAAAGTGGTCGCTTCTCTGTTCAGAGAGTTGTTGCTACTCTCCTCTTCGGTCTCCTGTTGAGTTCGTAGGTGTTCAGAATGGTTTGATCCCTATCCAGCTGAATTCCTGAGACCAGACGAAACCCAGGTCTCCTACTCCTCCGCCGTCTTGCTCCCGAGAAACTTGGATCTTACTGGAGACTTCGTTTTCCAATTCAGTGTAACAAACAGACCCCGGGATGAGATGGAGTCTGTCCAAAGAGTGGGGACAGAGATGAATGCTTTCAAGGAGCTGTTATATGGGGCATAGACAGAGGAGGGTCCTCACTGGATGGGGAGGAGGGCAAGGAGTGAGGGAAAGCCAAGTTTCTTCACAGGAACCTGGAGGGAGGACGATGGTAGGCAGCCTGGCTGCACAGATGGGCACCTACTTGTACGGCTCCGTGCCACTCCGCCAGGCTGGAGAGACTTTGTGTGAGCCAGGTGAGCGCGAAGGGGACAGGGGCGGCTGTGAGGGTGGACAAGGCTAGACTGGTTCACAAAGGGCCTCCAAACCAAGCCAAGGGGAATGTGGACTCAGGGACAGGTCGCACACAGGAGGACACCCTGGAAGGGTGTGGGAAGGGAATACCTGGGCTGGAGAGGCCCCTACCTCCTGCCTGCTTTGCTGAGTGTTCTACTTCAGGGAGCATTCCCTCTGCAGACACCACCCATTCTCTCCCCTCATGAATGACCTGCAGGTCAGAATAACTTAGGAAAATATTTTGCAAATCTCTCGTGAAAATAAATCAAATCAACACTAATTTTGAGGTATTCTAAAAGTGTTCAAATACGGATGGGATGGATAAATTGGTCCACTTCTATTTAGGATGTGGAACAACACAAAAACAGAACCCTGTTAGCGAGCGCCGAATTAATTTTATGTCAGGAGAAAATAAGTTTCCTCCCTTTGACTTTGTTTTTCTTTTTGGACAATACAAAACCTAGTATTCTTTTCCTGTGTTATTATTCTTTTCTTATGTAACCAAATAGCAGGTGAAAACGTTGTATAATTAATCTTTTCAATTTTGTGAACCTATGATACTAACAGAAATTCAACTCCATTTATGGGATAAACCACCCAACGGGGGGATCTGATAATCTAGTCAGTTCAAGAAGTGTTGGTTGGAGACCGAGTCGAATCGGGTACCACCCAGGTGTTGGCACGTCTGTCCCCACTTAATCCTCACATCTCTCAAAGCAGCATGGTTACAGCCACTTTTATAAGAAGTTCCTAGAGATCATATGGTAGCTCTATTTTCAACTTTTTGAGGAACTTCCATACTGTTTTCCAGAGTGGCTGCACCAGCTTGCATTCCCACCAACAGTGTAGGAGGGTGGATAAAGAAGAAGTGGTCTATATACACAATGGAATATTATGCAGCCATCAAAAGGAATGAGATCTTGCCATTTGCAACGACGTGAATGGAACTGGAGGGTGTTATGCTGAGTGAAATAAGTCAATCAGAGAAAGACATGTATCATATGACCTCACTGATACGAGGAATTCTTAATCTCAGGAAACAAACTGAGGGTTGCTGGAGTGGTGGGGGGTGGGAGGGATGGGGTGGCTGGGTGATAGACACTCGGAGGGTATGTGCTATGGCGAGCACTGTGAATTGTGCAAGACTGTTGAATCATAGACCTGTACCTCTGAAACAAATAATACATTTTATGTTAAAAAAAAAAGAAGATAGCAGGAGGGGAAGAATGAAGGGGGAGAAATCGGAGGGGGAGACGAACCATGAGAGACGATGGACTCAGAAACAAACTGAGGGTTCTAGAGGGGAGGGGGGCTGGGGGGATGGATTAGCCTGGTGATGGGTGTTAAAGAAGGCACATTCTGCGCGGAGCACTGGGTGTTATGCACAAACAATGAATCATGGAACACTACATCCAAAACTAACGATGTAATGTATGGTGATTAACATAACATAATAATAAAATGCATTTGGGCAGAAGGGGAAGTCGGAGAGAGAGGAAGCGAAGCAAGGGAAGCATCCAACACACTGTGGCTGGCTTTGAAGATGGAGGGGACCATGCCTAAGAAACAGAGAGGCCTCCAGGAGTTGAGAATGACTCCCTGTCTGTTGCCAGCAAAGAAATGGGACCTCAGTCCTACAGCTGCAACTTGTCTGAGCTCCCAAGAGCTTCCAGATAAGAGCCCAACTCAGCTGACCCCTTGCTTTTGGCCTTGTGATATCCTGAACATAAAACCCGGCTGAGCCCACCTGGATTTCTGATCTACAGAACTGAGCTAATAAGTGCGTATTGTTATAAGGACAAAAATGTATTCGATTTACGGGCCTGCCCTTCATTCTGAGATTATGTGTTTTCCACTTTTGCGGGGGCATTAGCATAGTACTCCTCTTATGACATGAAGGTGATGACTACTTTCAGAAGAAGCCCTTACTTGGCAAAATGGCCAGCTGTCAACAACACTGGCCCTTGAGTTTCCGTGGGGAGATGTTCCTGGTTCATGAAATCCTGCCCTGGCTGACCCCAGGCTCCCTTCCCGGGTAAAATCCTTCAACAGCCGTGAGCAGGATGGAGGCAGGGTGCTAGCTACCTCACATCCTCAGAGCGTCAGGAACTCAGAGCTCATCAGGGGGGCTATTTATAGATAAGGCACCATTTTCTTGAAAAAGCCCTGCCACAGTGAGCTCCCCCAGCAGCCCCCACAGGCCCAGAAATAACTTCCCCTTCTCCAGCCTCCGGTGATGGGAGAGACACGGATGCAGATACTCACTCTTGCCCCCAGGTGGCGCAGCTGGTGGACGGTGGGCAGGGGCTCTGGGTCAGGTGCAGGACCTACAGCTGCCCAGGACCTGCCCTGTGAGATCCATCTGACCGCAGCCTAACACGGAGCCCTAGAGTCAGCCTTAGGGGCCAAAGCCAGGCTGCACAACTTGGTAGCTAAGGGAGCCCAGAAAACTTCCTCAGCCTCCCCGGACCTGGCTCTCTGCTCCGGGAAATGTCAGGAATGAGAGTGCCAACATTCCAGGGACAGTAAGAAGGTGCCATGAGACACAAGCACGCCCTCCGTGCTGGGTGCTGCTGTGATCGGTCTCTGAGTATATGGCATCCTCGTCTTGCCAATGGGGTGACGGAGGCTCTGAGAGGGTCTGTGGCTGGTCGACAGTACTGGGAAGTCGGAGAGAGAAGAAAGGACCTCTTGGGCTCTCCGGAGAGTCCTCCTACAGAAATGCATCCCTTCCGGATGCTCCCCCTTTCTTTCATTCAGAGTTTCTGCACACATCTGCTCCGTGAGTGTCCACTGTGCTGAGCTCAGGCTTGGGCCTGCAGCAGGGACGGGGGAACAGGTGGGTTTGGAAGCCAGGCGGACACGGCCCCACCCGCAGCTCCCACACTTCTGGGGCGGCTGGGCCTCCGCTCCTCCCTGCCCATGGGGAGGCCGATGATCATCAGGGCTGCCTGGGCTTGGGGTGAGTCTGGCAGGTTCTGGGGCTCAGCCTGGGGAGCCCCTCGTGCTCAGATGTAAGCCACATTCTCCACTGTCAGCTTTCTCAGTAACAAGACTGATATTTTGATGTCCCTTCTGCCTCTCTTGTCTGTTAATTGGCTCCAAATCTGGGACGAGAGGTTATGTACTGGCCTCCTCGTATTCCACTCCAACCTAGCCAAAACTTACAACCAACAGGCATCAGGCAGGAACCTAGACTTAACCTGTCCAGAACAGCAAACAGTCCCTCCCCAAACTTGGGCCTCCCTGACTCTTCCCTCCCCTGTCCCCACAGAGGGCATCTCCACTGCTCACCTTGCCAAGACCCTAGCATTCAGCCTCACCTCCTCTGTCCCCAACCTGCACTAGACCCTTCACCTCTATCTCACGACCTGCCCCAAGCCCTCCCCCATTCCCAGCTCCGGTGCAGCGTCCCCCCAGGGACCCCCACCTCTCACCTGGAGCAGTTGGATGGAAGAGCAGTGGAAAGACCCTCATCAGACCAGCCCGTGTTCATGCCCTCCGATCCCCCACACCCCATGCTCAGACCTCCCGTCAGCCCTGGCCCCTGCAGGCTGGCCCTGCCACACCTGTCTCTGGCCCGGCCTTCCTCCGGGTGTCCTGCTACACCTGCAGCTCTGGCTCAGTGCAAATGCCCCTGGGACGCCTCCTGCAGCCCTTTCCTGAGGCTCAGGGGGTGGTGGAAGGGAATGGGGTCTCCAAGAAGGTCTATAAAAAGAGACGGGTCTCCAAGGCTTTGAGGTTTGGGACCCCTGCAGGCCTTTAAGCCAGCTGGGAAGACTGGTGGCAGCAGACTGAACAATGGCCTTCCGAAAAGACACGTCCATGCCTCACCCCCAAAACCTGCGAACGTGACCTGTGTGCAGAGATTTTGAAGTTTTGAAGCTGTTTGCAGCTACCCAGGTGGTGGGGCTTTGTTGTGATGGCCAAGGGAAGCAATGCTGCGCCCTTATCAGGGGCCAGGCATACAAAGGAGGCACGAGTGCCCATTGTGCAGATGAGATCACTGAGGTGAGAGTCCCTGGGGACCGGGGGGAGGCGTCCCGGCAGCCCTCTGTCCATGGCTGGCATTCCCGTGGGGCCTGGCATCTCAGCGAAAGAGCAGTTCTGTCCCCGAGCGTCTCGCCGTTCACCCTCCTCTGGACAGGGTCTCTTGGGCGCTGTGCTGAGTAGAGTGGTTTCTGTCCCACATCCGCGACCGCCCCGCCAACACCATCGAGGTGAGAAATGCCGTCGCGTGCAGGGGAGGGGCTGCCTGAAACCGATCGCGACAGGGCCGTCCCAGAGGGCAAAGCACAGCCCCCAGCGAGTGAAACTTGGCAGTGAGAGTCCAGTTGGACACTTGGCTGAGCTTCATGATTCAGGCCTGACGGCACAACCTCCTCTGCCAGTGGGGTTCCTCAACCCCCACTTCAGGCTGCGGCAGGATGCAGGGTGGGCTGGGCACGGGAGAGCGCCTGCAGACTGGGGGTGCTGCTCCCACATTGGGAAGGCCCATGATGTGCCAGGGAGGCTCCGCACCTCCCCTCCAGTGGGTCACCTATTTCTCCCAGCAACCCTCAAGCCTGGTATTATTAGCTGCGTTGTGCACACAGAGAAACTGAGGCACGAGAGGCAAGGTACATTTCTTTTTTAAGATTTTATTCATTTATTTAGAGAGAGCGTGAGGGGGGAGGCGCAGAGGGAGAGAGAGAATCTTAAGCAGACTCCCTGCTGAGCACAGAGCCTGACTAGGGCCTCGATCCCAGGACCCTGATATCACGACTTGAGTCCAAACCAAGAGTCGGATGCTTAACCAACTGAGCCACCCAGGCGCCCCAAGGCAAGGTACATTTCTTTCTTTCTTTCTTTCTTTTTTTAAAGATTTTATTTATTTATTTGACAGAGAGAGACACAGCGAGAGAGGGAACACAAGCAGGGGGAGTGGGAGAGGGAGATGCGGGGCCCAATCCCAGGACCCTGGGATCATGACCTGAGCTGAAGGCAGACACTTAACAACTGAGCCACCCAAGCGCCCCAAGGCAAGGTACATTTTTTAATGACTCGTGGCTGACAAGAGAAATCTAAGTATGCCCCGCTTTCATACCCTCTGGATGGTGCTCTACTCCCTTCCTCTGACAACCATATTGATCTCACCCAGACTCAGTTTCTTCATCTGTGAAATGGGGAGAACGAACCCATGTTAGAAGATTGTTTGAAAAAGCACAAGTTTAAATACAAAGAAGCCCACAAGATCAGTTTGGAAGCCTGAAATCTTTGCTCAAATATTAAATGCTATTTCCATCTGTCATGGGAGACAGAAGAGAGTCAGAGATTGTAAGCTGTGGTCAGAATCCCACCTTCACCACATACTGGCTGAAGATGCCAGGCAAGTTACAAGCCCTCCCTGGGCTTCCATTTCCTCATCTTTGAAATGGGGGTAATTTGGGGGAACTGGCTGAGAAAATGCAAAGACTTTAGAATGTGCCCGGCTCCTAGCCAGCCCTCCTGAAATGCCTTTCTTCTTATTACCACGGGGATCTCCTGGGGTTTACAAACCTCTTGGTGCTGATGGGGCAAAACTCAAGTGAGGAGCAAATTCAGCTCCATCACTGAGCAGAGTCTGAAATGCACAAAGCTTGGAAAGTAAGGTTCAGAACAGTTACATGACCGGCTGGAGGCCACACAGCAGCCATGTTGGCTCCGAGTCTGCCTGACTCAGAGCCTAGCGCCCAAGTGCTTCGAAGGCGCTACCAGAACACCCAGTTCCGAACACGTGCACCACAGGAGTCTAGGCAGGATGGGTCCTGAAGGGCCTGTCTGATGTCTGTGTCTCCTCACACGTAGTGGGTTGTGCTCAGCCAGCAGGAAACTACTCATACGAGTTATCCACGTCACCTACCCTAATGGGTAGTGACTCCTTTGCTTGCTCTAACACGTGTAACATCATCACAAAACCTGTGGCACAATCTTAGTTTTCACCCATATCCCTCCTCCAGTTCTTCCTTACTCAAAGAACCACAATTTTGTTTGGGGTGCCTAAAAAACTGCCCAGAATTCTTTGCAGCTAGGATGAGACAAAGGTGAAGGTTGTTGGGGGGTGGGGAAGAGTCTTCCAGAAAGATTTCTTAAAATGGACCAACCTCAGGCCCTTCATCCCTTCCTCCTTCTTCTTGCCTGTAACAGAGGCAGGAGCACAGAGATGCAGCAACCATTTTGTCATCATGAGGCTATACGCACGAGGACAATGGCTGCCCACTACGCTTGGCCGAGTGGAAAGTTGGCAAGAGTAAGGGTCCCTGGTGGCATGGCTGAGTTTCTCACTAGCGCTGGACGACCCCTGGGCCTCTTGGTGCTAGAATGGATAAACCTCTTAAGGGTCAAGCCATGGCTGGTAGGTTGCGGAAGGAAAGAAGGGTCTTTCATGGAGCTGTTCCTGTCCTTAACCTCCCTGAGGTTACCTTATCCTCGGTGCCCTGCTCTGGTGTCTGCTGTGTGTGTCAGATCGTCCCTCATCTCGCAGGGCATCTTGTGGATCAGTGCCCTTGCAGTGGTCCCCTTCACGGCTGCCCCCTGCATGCTTCTTACCCCGGGCCTCTAGCTTCTCACCAGCCCGCTCAGCACACCCCTCATCCAGGTACGTAGAAACTTCTGGGTCCTACTGACAGTGTGGTGAGGGCCTCCTGAGGTTTCTACCCACATGAGTGAAGACCTGGCTTCTCCCTGCCCTGCCACCTCTCCCCAGGAGGGATGGCAATGAATAACAGCTTCTGCCCTGACCATCTCTCTTGGCGACAACAGGCCCAGAGGAAGCCTGCCTTTAGCACCACTACTCTGGGGCCCCAGACGGACAGCAGGGGCCTACCTGCCCACAGCGGAGGTGTTGTGCACGACGAGGTGGGTGAGTTTGATTCTGGGCTTCAGTATACTGATCCCATTGCTGCCAAGCACCTGAGCCATGCTCTTCAATATCACATTGTTTAGGGAGGTGCTGTTCAGCTCCCCACGGTGATGGACTGAAGTGTGTCCCCACCAAACCCATACATGGAACTCCTAACACCAGCATCTCAGAATGTGGTTGTATTTAGAGACCGGGGCTTGACAGGTGTAATTAAGGTAACATGAGGTTGTTAGGGTGGGTTCTCATGCAATCTGACGGGGGTCCTTGTAAGAAGAGGAGATCAGGACAGACATGCACAGTGGGACAACCACGTGAGGACACAGGGAGGGAAGATGGTCGTCCTCACGCCAAGGAGCGAGGCCTCGGAGGGAACCAACCTGCCCATGCCTTGGTCTCGGGCTTCCAGCCTCCAGAACAAGAGTGAATAAGTATCTGCTGTGTAAGCCCCCCGCTCGGCGTTCTTTACTACGGTGGCTCCTAGCAAACGGATACACCCCATCTACCTTCATTGAGTGTGATCACTTGGGTGCTTTAGAAGTGGGTACCCTTCATCGAGCCCCCCTCAAAGCCCTGACAGGGACATCCCACAGGATGGCCCCTCCCGGAGGTCCGTGGAGGAGCCTGCCCATCTGACTTCCCTTCACCCCCCACATACCCTGCAGGGGTAGGGGGAGCTGCGTTGGTTTTAGCTTTGGAAACCGCATCTCATCTGGGCCTCTGAGACTCTTCACTTCTGCCTGAGATGATATGACTTGGTAGGTGGGAAGCTCTGAAAACAGACCTGGGCCACTGTACGAACTCCCAGAGGCCAGTGCGAGGCACAGTCCTGCTCTCCCGCACACCCTCCACCTGCCTGACTGCCGGCACCTACTGAGCACCTACAGCATACACCAAGGGCCATCCGTGAGGTAGGAGTTACTGCTACCGCTGTTACACACGAAGAAACTGAAGCACAGTTAGAGAAAAGCCCAGATGCACCCAGGTCCGTGGGCCTCCAGAGCCAACCAGATCACCGCGTGCGGTGGTGCGGTGGTGACAGCTTTGCTCTCACTGGGCTCCCCCCTGCCCCCGGCAAGGCAATGAGGTCCCTGAGCCAACCAGTGGGGGACTCAAGATAAGTGGGGCTAGTGAGCTCTGAGAACAAAGACATAGTATTTCTGAGCCTTCCCCAGTGTGTCTCCGTGGTGCATGGCTCCAGCCTTTCACTCCCTCGTCCCCTCTAAAGCCCCCTCCTGCTCCACGTTCCTCCCACTGGGTCTCGGTGCTAAGCCTACCTGGTTACTCAGGCTGCGGCAGGACCCAAAATGGAAGTGCCAAGGAAGGTCAAAGTCCTTCTGTAATTGTTCACAGTCAACAGAAACCCAGTCACAGCTGGGGCCGTCCCCATCCCTGCTGATCCTCACTCTGGAGGCCAGACACTGAACCAGGAAGGCAACAGTTTGACCCAGACTCTGCAGCCAGTATTTGGAGCAGGTGCAAAAGAACCCAGGTCTGAAACTCCAAAGCCCTCCCACTTTCCACCACATCTGCCTCCAGAGCTCCTCCGGGAGGTCCCTCCCATCCCTGCAGCCCCTCCCGTCCCCAAGTTCCTGGGTGTGGGTGGGCCCTGAGTGGGGGGACAGGTTCCCTTAGGGGGGCAGACAGAGCATGGAGCTCTGCACAGGTGGAGGCCCGGCGGCCGGCGGTGGGAGCTCTCAGCCATGGCTCCATGGTGGGTGGAGGGACCAGGTGGCTGCTGGGTGCCCGTGTTTCTGATGCAACAGGGAGGTCACTGGTGGATCGGCCATCATGGGGTTTCAGCAGGCATCCCCCCAGGCTCTTCTCTAGCTGGCCTGATGCCTCTTGGCTAACATCTGCTGAGCCAGCTCTGCTACCTCGTAGGAGCTTCATCCAGGAAGGAGACAGAGAAGTGAAAACAGGGAATGTCTGTCGACAATGCCTACTGGCTTTCTAAGCAGTGTTTCTGGGAGTGTGGTCCAAGGACCTCCCGGCCACCTTCCCCAGAGACGCCCTCAGGGGGCAGGGGTTGCAGGGGTCACAGATATAACCCCAGGCAACAGGTGTCCCTCCCAGGACAGGAGCCCCCTGGCCCCACCGCCAGCCCCCTGTGTTTGAGGGTAAACGCACAGGCCACTGGGCTTCAGACGCCACATTGCTTCTCGCTCTATGGCTGGGGGCAAGCACCCCTTCCCAGCCTCATTTTCTTCATGTATAAAAGCGGTTGATAAGAACAGAAGACAAACAACCTTACTCAAAAATGGACAAAGGACTTGAATAGACATTACTCCAAAGAAGACCCACAAATGGTCAACGAGAGCACAGGAAGTTGCTGGACACCGGCGGTCATCACAGAAATGTAAATCACGATCACAGTGCGAGCCTTCGTGTCTAGTCCGGTGGATAGAATCCACAAAACGAAGAGTAACGGGATCTGTGAAGACAGGGAGAAAACAGAGCCTCCCCAGTGGCTGGCGGGGCACTGCAGGGGATGGCCTGGGGAAATGCACGCCTGCCTGTCAGCTGTGCACAGATAAACAAAATTCCAGAACATTCCTCTGCCGTTAGGAGGCTCAGACGACTGACGTCTGCGCCCAGGCCAAGCCCCCTTCTGTTACAGGCAGGGAAATCGAGGCAGGTATTGTCCCCCAAATCCCTTGCTTCCATCCCCGTGAAGCTTCGTTGCCTCAGATGTCTGTGCCAGGTGTCTGAAATCCGACACGCCCAGAGTGGGAGGAACTGGTGATCCCCCCAGGCTCGCCTGGCCAGCACTGTCACCCCATTCATTGCACGCCTGGAGCCCCAGCCCCCACCCCGTCCTTGACTTCCAGCTCTTTCCTGCCTGTGGTAGGGTCTCCACAGTGGCCGCCGTCAACTGCTTCTCTCCCTGAATGTGGTGCCGCTCCTCGTGACCCGATGTGGAGCCTGCTTCTCCTCTCCTGGAGTCTGGGCTGCCCGCGTGTCTTGTTTAATCAGGACAATGCAGTGGAAGTGACCTCTAGGGCTCCTGCATCTGCATCACAAGAACCACTACCTTCTGTCTGGGTCTGTTGAGTTCATTCTTGAGTTGATCGGCCTGGGAGAAGCCAGCTGCCATGATGGGAGAATCCAAGCCACGTGGAGAAGCCACATGTGGGTGCCCTTGTCACCAGCCCCAGCTGGACTCCCAGCTGATAGCCGGCATCAAGTACCAGGTATGTGAAAGAGCCCACTCCAGTTGGGCCTTCAGATGACTGCAACCCCAGCCATGTGGAGATCGAGGGGAAGAGCGTCCCAGGAAAGGGGACAGCAGCTGTGATGGCCCTGAGGTGCTAGTTGGCTGGAGTGGCCCAGGAAGGCAGGAGGCGATGGGGTGCAGGAAGTACTGGGGCCAATCACAGGTAGGTGGCATAGGGCTCAGGGCCACTGTAAGCATCTTGCACTTCTCCAGGCAGGACGGGAAGCTGTGAGATTCACAGAGGAGAGCCGTCAGGCCGCGTATGGTGAAGGACGGAGATGCAGGGCTCCAGCCAGGATGCTCCCGGGACCCCCAGCTGAGGTCAGTGCCGGCTCGGTGTTAGCAGACAAAGGGGACAACACCGCGGGCCCTGGGGTGTATTTTTCGGGCAGAGCCATCAGGATTTGCCAGCACATGAGAAGCAGGTGTGAGACAGAGAGGTGTCCAGGACGAATGCAGGGGTTTTTGGTCCCAGTGACTGGAAGCATTGAGTGCTGTCGAATTAAATGCTGGATATTGATCCAGCAAAGTGGCAATAAACCCTTGTTGGTGGGATGGGAACGGAAAGAGGCTAAGTCACTCTACCCTGATCTCTGCCCAGGTTTCTCCAGAGTATCTTGAAATAATCTAATTTCTTATTTGCTTCCATACTATCTCTGTCCCCTACGGCAAGAAACCCCAGCTCAGGGAAGGTTCCCACAGGTGTAGGGGAACTCAAAATTATTGTGGAAGGACAGGAAGGACATTCAGGAGAAGGGAAGGGAGCGGGCAGAGAGGGAAGGAAGAAGGGAGGAGGGGAGAGCAGGGGGGAAGCCAGACAGGACAGGAGGGGAGAGGACAGGGACTGACTTGCCCAGGCTGAGCCCCAGATCTCCCTCCTTCACACCCTGAGCCTGTGTGTGCGCCTTGCTGCAGCCTGGCCAAGCCTCACAGCCCAGTGGGGGACTTGCTGTCTCTCACAAGCATCCCCAGAGGATCCCCTTCCATACACGAGGCACCCTGGGCTTCGGGTTTCAGGTTCAGCTTGCCTGTGGCTCACTCGTTCCAGCATTGAGAAGCTCTACAGCAGCAGTGTTCCTTCTCACGAGGAAAGACATTCATTATCCGATCAGTTCTTACCCAGTGAGGAGGGGAGGAGCGACTCCACAGCCCCCTGGGACACCCTAAGCCTCAGCTTCCTCATCTGTGAAATGGGCCAAGGACCCGCCTCCCTCATGATGGCCAGGACCACATTTCTTTCCCCCATGGGTCTCTCTCTGGAGGCTAGCCCAGCACCAGGGGAGAGCCACCAAATGAATGAACGAATGAATGAATGAGTCAGTGTCATGAGGGCTCATGGCGCTAATCTACATGACCCCGTGTGTTTCCTGTAGGTGTTCCTGTGATTCTCCTAGGGGAACCCAGCTGACCTGCTACTATCCATCCTGAGAGCGGGTCCTAGTGACCCTGAGGGTGTCCTTCTGCGTGTGCCTGATGAGACGGGGCTCAGATTCCAGCTCCTCACCTGCAGCTCAAAGGCCCAATGGGTAATCACTTTGTTCCAGAACCAGCCACGTACATTTTATGGCAGCAGCTGGGTTGATGCGTCAGAATCCAAGAGGAGCATCCTGGGCACAGGGCAAGCAGGAGCAGAGTGGGGCTTACATTTGTCAGAAAACAGCATCCAGATCACTGAATAATTCATGGTTCGTTATTCCAGCTTAAAAGAAGCTTTGGATCACTCTTACTTCTCCCCCAGAGTTGTAAAGGTCCCAGGTGCTCCATGTCAGCATCTCAGCCCAGCCTGGGCTGTGGAGGGCCAACGAGCAGGTGTGTGATGCCCTCGGGGCAGCCTCGGCTGATGAGACCGATCCTCCTATGTCAGCTTTTATTACCATGAACACCCAGCTCCCTCGGGTCCCTGAAGGATTCCAGATGAGCCTCGGATCAGAGCACTTTGTCCCCATGTCATGGTGTTTGAACCATCAGCCTTGAGTGCCTAGAGGGTGTGGGCCATGCAGGGCCCTTGGGCTACTGTATGGGGGTGGGGCAAGGCCCCAACACACCCAGGGACTCACTGCAAATGACTGATGTGGCCACCCAGAGCCTTGACACTGCATTCGGCGCCCCTCCTGGGGAAGGCTGGGGCCGGGGTGAGGGTTCCTAGGGAATGGGCCCTTCCAGGAGATGGTCAGTCCCAGGCCATCTACCCTGGATGCACAAGATCAATGGGGCTGGGGTGACCCCAACTTCCCCTCTTCATTCTTCTTCTGAGCAGAAACCACAGACAACCTTCATCACTGCAGCTTTGATTCAGGGATTAAACATTGATCAAGGACTGCCTGTGCCTAATCTGCTTCCAGCCTGGGGATACAGTGGGGGAAAATCAGAAGTTTCCTCCTCTGTGAAGCACACATCCAGTGGTAAGAGACAGATGATCCCAGCCATAATGAGCAAGGGCAGACGGAAGGGCCGTGAAGGAAGAGAAACCCGGAAGGGGAGGAGACTGGCAGGGGGAGGGTTGTGTAAGTGACACCTGCCATAGAGGGGCCAGAGGAGAAGGTGACCTGGGGCAGAGACCTGAATGAGCAGGGAGGGAGCGGTGTAGGCCACCTGGTAAGAGTTTCCAGGCCGAGGGAACGGCACGTGCCAAGGCCCTGGGGTGGGACTGTGCTGGGATGTCAGAGGAATTGGGAGAAGACTGATGTGGCCGAAGCAGAGAAGGATGGGACCCGAGGCTAGAGTGTGTGGTGGAGCCCACAGGGAATGGGGGAAGGACTCTGGATCATTCTAAGTGGACTTCACACCTGTTTCATTCCTTCAGTTATCCCGAGTCAGGTGCTTTGGAGGATTTGGAAATGAGTTAGTCCTTCCCCCAAGCAGCTCATGGTTGGGTTGTTTGTTTGTTTGTTGTTCTAGCCTCTCAACACAGGTCGTGGATCTCTGAACACCAGGTCTTTGGATGCTCCAGGGTTTTGGGGGAGAGTCTGACAATAGGAGTGACCACTGTGTTCTCCCCTCTGTCACCACCCCCACCATATGCATGTGTTGCTTCCCATCACCGCCCGGGCATCTGGGTCCACTGTGCCCTCAACAGTCAGGTAGAGAGAGACAGAGACAAACAGAGACAGACAGACAGAGTGAGATTGTCAGAGTTACTTTATTATCATCTAAAAGACCAGCCACGTTACAGGTTATAGATTTAGGGACACTGCGTCAATACCAGCCCCACCAGGAAACCTGATGATGTGACAAGGGTAATCCAGAGAAGGCTCAAGGAAGAGACACTGTCCCTGTGGCTGGCCGTTTGCGCCACCCTGTGTCCCCACGGGGCTCTCACACAGCCAGGCAGCTCCTCGGGCGCACGGGGGATGTGCTGCTCAGGTGGATGAACTGGCTGCTCAGGGTGGCTCACCTGCGGTCCCCTGCGCCTGGCTCCCCGGGCTCTACACAGCGTCAGTTCCCCCACCTCTGGGTGTCACCTCTGGCAGTCCCCTTGGCCAACCGCTGTCCCTGTTATTCTGCAGTGCCCCTGCTGAGTCCATTCCTCCTCTCACTTCTTTGTCTTAGTGCTTGGCACCTTACATCTCTATTTTTCTAGATGTTAAATTATGAAATCTTTGATACGTACAAAAGAATATCAGAGAGAGGCGGTGCCGTTTGCAGAATGGGGTAACATCTGTGAACCCTACGCCAAGTCCCCAGCACGTTATTCTGTCGCCCTTCCTGTCCTACCCCAAACCCTCTGCCTCCCTGTCTGCAGAGTGACCGCTCTCCTGAGTGTTATGCTTATCATTGCCTTGTTTCTCTACAGCTTTATCACAAAGCTATAGCCCGAAACCGTCTAGTGCGGTGAGCACAGCTTTTGAACTTTATGTAAGTGGAACGTTCTCTGTGCGTTTTGTGAGGACCTGGCTTTTCTCACTCCACGTGTGTGTCGATGCGTGTAGTTGGTCTGCATCCATTTTTACTGTTGTGCACTGTTCCCGCCGTGGACGAGTCAGCAGATACTCATCCTCTCGTGAGGGCATATTTGGGTTGTTGCCCTTCCTTTGTTCGTAGGACGATGAGCTATGGCCATGGCTGTATGCATCTCCAGGGAGGAGGCTGGAAGAGTTTCTCCAGGCGTTTATTAGAAATTGCGGGGCTTGGGTGTCTACAGCATCAGCTTTACTTCATCCTGACAACTGTGCTCTGAAGTTTGCCATCCCTCAGCCATCTGAGACCTCGCGACTATCCACATTAACATACTTTCTAGATTTTGCCAATCCGGTGGGTACAGTCTTTCATGTGATTTTAATTCCTCTTTTCCTGATGATCTTTTCATATGTTTCCCGGAGCTTCTCATGACCTGATCTATGAAATACTTGTGCTGGTTTTTGCAAACCCTTGTATTGGGTTCTTTGGCTTCTTGTTGAAATTCAGAAGCTCTTTATGCATTTCCTGTATTAGTCAATTGTTCGTATCCTGGGTAGCAAATGCGTTCTCCTTGTGTGTGTCTTGGTTTTTCACTCTGTTTATGGTGTCTTAAGTTGGTGATTTACTGTAGTAAAAGGTCTTCCTCTTTTTGACTTGTTTCAGAAATCTTCTCCTACCCCAGCGTCATAAGGATAGTCTTCTATAATGTCTTACACGTGTTTTCAAGTTTTGCCTTTCCCATTTGAATCGAGTTTACTCAGGAATGATTTTTGTGTAGGGTTTGAGGTAGGGATTTAAATGAAGTTTTTTCATTTAAATGCGAGAACAACTCCTCCAGAACCAACTTAGCGAATGGTCTACCCCTTCTTGCTGGTCTAATCAGTACGTCCTCTCCACGTTACACCAGTTTCCTTGTCTGTGTGGTCTGGATTCTGTTCTGCTCCACTAACCGATGTCATACCGCCTGAAGTATTAGAGCTTTACGATAGGTCTGGCTGTCTGATAGGGCAAGTTCTCTTTCCCCTGCAACACCTCCTCCTCCTCCCAAGGCCATTCTTCTTCTAAAAATAAGTAACTAGTGACTATAGTCCTACTTCCGCGTTCGTGGACCCACTCAGCTCTTTGTCATCTTGCCTTTGCCCCTGGAGCTCTTTCATTTCTCTGGGGTGCCCTCTTTCCCCTTCGCCTGGGTAAGTCCTACTCGGTTGTAGACTCAGCTCAAGCATCATGGCCTTTATTAAAAGCTTCTGGAGCAGTCCCACAAAGAAGAGCTAGGTGGTTGTCTTTTGGTTCAATTGACCTCGTGTGCTTTGTTGTACTTGCGTGCTGCTTACTTGTTCCCCGCCCCCGCCCCCCCATCTCCAGCACACCCACCGGCCCTGACTTTCATCTCCACCCGCCCGGTGTCCACCACTGGGGCTGATGCACAGAGGTGCTCAGGGAATGCCCATCAGAACAAACTGTATTTCCACCTCAGCTTGCCTTTTCTTCCCCTAAAATGCTATTTCCCACAATCCTTCATCATATATTTGTAATAGGTGAGTTCTCTCAGTGAAAATGGAAGGAAGAATGTTTAAGCAAAACCTTTCATGGACCCATTTCAAAGATCTGTTCTCAGAGAATCCCACCCTCAGAGGCCCCGGCTGGCTGGTGACCACATAGGATTATCTTTGATCTGATTCTTTTTACGCTACAAATGTTTATAAAGTTAGAATTTTCTTTTCATGTGTGGTGGGTTGAATTTGGTTTCCCAGGAAGCTATGTCAAGTCCTAACCCCCAGTACCAGTGAGTGTGACCTTATTTGGAAATTGGGTCTTTGCAGATGTCATTAAATTGAAGGATCTCAGGATGAAGGATTGTCCTGGATTTAGGGTGGGCTGCAGATCCAATGACCGATGCCCTCATAAGAGAAAGGAGACCAGACCGATAGAGAAGAGGAGTCAGAAACATGCCTACAAATCAAGGGACGCCAAAGATCACCAGCAGCAACCAAAAGCTAGGATAGGAACGAAATAGATTTGCCCCTAAAGCCTCTGGAAGGAACCAGCTTACTAACTCCCAGTGTTAGGGCTAGAAGACTCATTTTGGACTTCTGGCCTCCAGAATGGTTTCTGTGGTTTTAAGCCACCATGGGGGTGGTGATCTGTTGCAGCAGCCCCAGGAAAGTGATGTACCATGCAGAAGTTATCCAGCAGGGAAAGCGAGCCTCCAACCCTCCCCTCCCTCCTAGACAGCAGTGCTGTGTCAGCTTGAGCTGACAGTCACCACAGCCCTGGGACGAGGACCCAGGGACCCGTCAGCTCCATTTTCTAGGCAGAAAATGTGTCCCCACCCCTCTCTCATCCTGACTCAGCATTGCTTTCCTTCTGAGTCACTGTCGGAGCCTGCAGTGAGCTTGGACTAGACCCTGTGCCTCTCCCTTCCCCGAGAGGACTTGGGGGACAAGTAAGGACACTGCTCAGTGCCCCGGGACCAGCCACCTCTCAGCACCATGCACACCCTCAGCCTCCTCCCCACCACCCGGCTGCTGTGTCCTGGAGCCCGGCTTGCTCCCTGGTTGGGGTAGCATTTGCTGCACTAATACAGACTTGTCACTCCTTGGGCTCAGGCGAGGCAGAGGTGCCATTGGCAGGGCTCGGGCGGTGGGGAGGCCTGTCCATAGCCTGCACTCAGACTGCTGCTCACTGGCTGGCCAACACTGTGGCTCTCGTCTTGAGGACTCCCCTTCTGGCTGTGGAGGCCACTGGGCAGAGTGGGCGGAACCGCTGGAGTGTTAGGGCCCTGGGCAGGGCCCTAACTGGTGGACTCGTACCCTCTTCTGCAATTGCTCCCCCTCTGTGAATAGCTCTTCTTGTTGTGTGGGCAGCAGCCTCCCCTCTCCCTCCCTCCTCCTTGGACACCTCACTCCCTTGGTCCCTGAGCCAGTCTGGCCCCTTTGGAGACACTCAATGTCTCCTGCCCAGGCGTTACTCCTCTCTGCCAGCAGGGGCCAGGCACAGGGCCTGACAGGAAGGAAGCGCTCAGTAACTGTTTGTTGAATGACTGACTGATTGCACAGGTGAGTGAGTGAGTGCAGGACGGGCTCCAGTGTCAGGGTACCCGGGGCAGGGGGCTTCATATCCTTATCAACCCACAATTATTGACCCACCATGGTGGGTTATTGGGGGAACTGCAGGAAGGACTTGGGTCCCCTGTCCATCCAGACCCTCTGGAGGGCCAACCCAGTTTCCCTGGATGTAGGGCTGAAATGGAAGCACTCAGGAAGGATGGAAGGCTAGGCCTGGTCCTGGTCCTGGGCACTGGCCAGAGTGCTGAAAAAGCACAAGGGACTCATGCTGAAAAATCAGACAGGCTGTAAGGTAGCTTAAAAATGTACAAACCCAGGTGCTCTATGAAGTCAGGTGGCAGAAAGGCGGGTACAGGTGGGGCACGGGGGCAAATGAACATGTTTGGATTGAAAAAGGCCAAAACATCTAATAGCCAGGGAGCTTTGCTCTAACATTCCAGCATGTTCTGGTGATTTATGGCTGTTGCTAGGTAACAGTACATCGAGGTGGGTGTGATTTTAAAGCCAGGGCTCCCAACCAAAGAGTCAACAGAAAGGGAAAACCATTCATGGGGCTTGGGGGGGGGGCTGGGGGAGGGTTTAAATGCAGTTCAGAGGACCGGATACTGTAAGAAGCAATTAGAGCGAAGCCAAGGGTATCCACCCCTCCGTGTTTGCAATCCTTCACGGGGGTATTCAACTGCAGGCTGCAGGCGTGGAGAGCCAGCTGCTGACATGGGCTTTTCCTTCAGAAAGGCACCAGCATGAATTTATCTTTGATTTTGCAGTAAATCGATTTAGTACGTGTCAGGTTTCTAACACAGTGCCGCTAGTATACAAAATGTATGAAGTGTGTAATCCTGATGGTCAGGATTAATTGTCCTTATTTTACATCACAAATGGCTCCCGCCTCTCGCCTCTCGACAGCACCATTCATTTGCGAACACATACTGATGCCTACTGCGTAGCCCGCTGGGGTTCAAGAGTGAACAAGACAGAAGTTCTCCCCATACCCCACAGCCCCGCCCTGCCACCACCTTGTGAGGCTGACATTCGGACTGGGGGGGAGACAATGAAGAACGGTCATGATTAACAAGCAAATTATATCTTATGTGAAAAAGAAAAAGCAAAGCTGAGTAAACAGGAAGAGGGGCTGGGGTGTATGTGTGTGCAGGGGTGGAGTGGGGAGGGGGAGGGGCTGGTTGCAATTGTAAGTAGGGGGATCCTGGCTGGCCTCACCGAGTAGGTGACATTTCAGTAAAGGCTTGAAGAAATGAGGGATTGAGTCTTGGGGATATCCAAGGGAAAAACAATCCAGGTGGAAGGGCAATCCAGTGGGTGCAAAAGCCCTGGGCAAAAGAAACAGCAGGGAGGCCCATGTGGCTGGCTGGCGTGGAGTGAACTGGGGGGAGAGCGGGAAAGGGAAGCAGGTGGTGTAGGATCCTCAGGCCACAGGGAGCAGCACTTCATGGCAGGAAGAGCCAAAGGCTCGGTGGGGAGGGAGAGCCATGGTTCACTGGGCCGTTCTGTACCAGGTGCTGTGCTGGGGTGTCCTGCACCTGAGAGGTATGTGACCCATTTATCTGGTTCACGGGCAAGCAGGCTGAGAGGCACCTGTGGGTGCCCCCAAGTGTTATGAGGTGCACTTGAGCTGACACAAGGTCCAATAGCCGATGAGCGACTGAGCCTGGATTTGGATTTTCACTTGTCAGTTCCTTACCTGCTGGCTTCTTACCTGCCAACCACACGGGAAGGGACACGTGAGGAACAGAGGCTGGGCACCAGAGAAGAACAGCCCAGGTCAGATGCTGGCTCCTCTGTGAGCTTCCCTGGGGGACCTGGGACAAGTGACTTCATCCCCCAGCCCCTGTTTTCCTTCCCAATCTATAGAATGGAGGCAGTGACAGGTACCTGGCAGAAATGATTATGGTTTTTGAAGGAGGCCAGCTGGTGCAGCACTGGGCATGGAATAGACGCTGACTGAATGCATCCTCCTCCCCATGAAGCATGCCTTCACCGAACAAGTGCATTCAGTTGGGGTTACAGACCGTGGAGGCAAGCCCAGGTTCCCGCCGCCCTTCTGTGCTTCCATAGTCCCCTGTGATTTTTTTTTTACCTGCACAGGCACAGCAAATACATAGGAACCTTGATGCTGGCACCCACCATGCCCCAGAGCCAGGGCAAGCATCACTGTTGATCATCGATGGATCAGCCCCTGGACTCTGCTCAGGCCGGCACTCCAGGCAGCCAATGCCCATACTCAAAGTTGGTGTGAAATGACAGCCATTGTCTTAATGCTTCACAACTAGCTCCCTGATGCCCGTCTGTCCTTCTGGCTGGGAGCACCTGGATAAAGGGGTGGGGTCTGATGCACCTCTGGGTTCCCAGTTCCCAGCACAGGAAGGGTGTTCAGAACATGTGATCAGGAGGGAAGGAGAGAAGCGAGAAGGAAGGTAGGAAGACAGGGAAGGGAGCATGGAAAGAGATGCATTTGGGCGGAGTGGTCTGTGTGGCCTTCTGGAAGAGCATGGAGGTGAGCCGATCTTGCTGTGTATCATTTAGTGGGAGGATACAAGGAGACCCTCTGTCTAAAGCAGGCTATTGACACACTAGCCTCTTCCTCTTTACCAAGACCCTCAGGTTTTTTGGGGAAGGGCATAAGGCACGGGCATAGTCCCTGACAGCCCAGCTTCATTCCTGGCTTTGAGACTGTTTTCCCATTTGTGAAATGGAGGAGGTGACAATGCCCGCCGGGTGGGGTTGTGATCCGTTCACTGTCTACGGATGCTCTGGAAGGTGCTTCATCAATGGCACTGGCTCTTGTGACCCCTTCTTGCCTTGTACCTTCTCTTCCCTCCCCTTGAGGAGCCCCTTCCTGCCCTTTCCTCCCACAAACTCCTACTTATTCTTCAAGCCCCAACTCAAATGTCCCCTCCCCCCTGCAGCCTTTGCTGACCCCGTGCGTACCCAAGTGTTTGAGGCCCCCCTGTCCCCTGAGCCCCTCTCTTGTAACAGTGCTTCAGGCCCCTCTCTGGACTGAGGGGGTGAGCCTGGGCTGATTTACACCCTGACCCCAGAGCCTGCTCAGCAAGTGGCCGTTGACCAAATGAATGATGGGAGGGAAAGGGAGAGGAGGGAGGGGGTGTGTCCTGCAGGGTGTACAGGAGATGGGCTCGGAGGGTCGCCCCACTGCCTAGGCTGAGTGCCTCCCACCATGGACCTCGCCTCCTTGCAACCCCTCAGGAGCCAGTGGACTCCGACCATGGCCCAGTGCCATTTCAGCTCAATGAGGGTATATTCTAGACAAAGATGGAGAGTGGACAAATAGATAAGCAGACAATAATATCGTGTCTACCATGCTATTCTCAACTACTACACAATCAAGTTGCCATTTGGGATGCAGTCACATTAGGGAAGGCCTACCTAAGGAGGGGATATTTGAGCTGAGGCCACAGGAAGAGAGGAAGCCAGCAGAAGAGCCAGGGGAGAGTGAGACCCCAAGTCAGCTCATCTACTCACAGTCACATAGATATTCCGCTTAACTGCCTGGTGGTCCCATGACGTCCACCTGGGTAAGTGCCAATGAAGGGCCTCGCACCGTGCCCAGCACAGAGTAGGTGCTCATCATGAGGCATCAAGGACAGCTGTGGGGGTGCCCAACTCTGGGAGTGGGCACTCGTCTTGCTCCCTGGGCCAGAGAGCCTCATCTAGGGCCTCACGCTTTCTGTGACCACTGGATGCCCCCTCGTGTCTGCCACCCCTGGGTCAGAATCCTGACCCCACACCTGGGGCCCATGCCCTGCAGACAGGCCTCCCTACCCCTTTCCAAAAGGCCTGCAGCGGGTGCCTAGACTCCAAGGGGCCCTCTCTGCAGTGCGGCTGGAGAGCCTGAGAATCACGTGAGTGCAGGTGGTTTATGCGGAAGGAGACCCCAGGGCATATTATCTGGTCTCTGTGGTGAGAAATGGGGCCTCCAGTCCCCTGAGATGTATACAGAAGTTTCCAGAACTGATCCCTGAAAGGCAGGGATAGAGGCAGTTCTCCAGGGCTTCACCTTCTAAACTGGTGGAGTGTGTCTCAGGTGGCACTGATTTCCCACGCTGCAGGCAGCGCATGCCCAAGACCCAGTGGCATCTTGAAGGCCTGGGGGTAGAATGCAGCAAGATGCTAGAGCTTGACGTGAGGCCTGGCAGCCAGGCAAGTTGGAGCCTGGGCTGATGGTCCAGCACAGCTGTGGCGAGAACCAGAAGTGGGCTGAGGCTCTCATGGCATCTTCCCCAGGCCCCATTCTCATTCTTCAGCACCATGACCCTGGGCAGGCCAAAAACAGGACCAGGCTGGAGGGACTGACCCAGGGGTGGACAGGTGTCCCGGCTGATGCAACCAGAGTGCACCCTGGGATTTGTAGCTATAGTGGGTAGTGAGGGGCTCTTTTCCTGCTCTGGCTGAGATGCTATGAGATGTAACCTCTCCCCTGCTGCAGGCTGATTTCTCTGGGTATGAGCAACAGAGAGGAGGGGCAGACAGCCCAGCTTCTTCCAATTGTCCCCCAGGCTGGGTCCACCTTCAAAGGCTTGGGTTTATGCCCCTTTTGCTAAGCCAGTTGGGACTGGCTCTCTATCACTTGCAGCTCAAGAGTGCTGAGCAATGCTCATCATCCTGAGCACCACCAGGCCCTCAAGGACAGTGGTTCTCAGGGCCTGCAGCAAGGCCAGCAGGTAGAGCCTGGCACAGCCACCCCTGCCAAGCCCTGCTCCAGGATGCCCAGCTGCTCTCCTATTTCAACCAGTCACCACCTCCCTGGCTGTCCAAGGTCCTCTGGGTTCCAACAGCCCCACTGGACTTGCCTCTGTGGTTCCCAAGGGGTGCTTGGAATGGCCTTGCCTCCCTGCATGACTCCCTGGCTCAACCCCCCAGCTGGTGCTGCCCCATGTGCCCATGGCACAGCCTGCACCACTCCATGTGGGAGGCATTGTTTGGGGAGGGGAAGGAGAAAGAGCTGGCCACCTGAGCTACAGGTGGGGTCCCAAATTGTCCACTCATTCACCGATTCACCCAGCACATACTGAAGGAGCTTCAACCACATGCCAGGCACTGTGGGTGTGTTCAGTGATGACAAAACACCAAAATATCCACCCTTGTGGACTATCCTTCTAGTGGGGGAAACACAGAAAATCAAGGTAAGTTGTTAAAATACACGCTGTATTGGTGGTAAGCACTAATGAATAGATAAAGCAGAGCGGGGATGTGGAATATTGGGGCTGAAGCTGAAATTTTAGGTGGGATGGTACCTCATTCTTAGCACAGGGAGGGGTTTGGAGCCCAACACTGGAGCCGGGCTGCCTGGGTTCGAGTCTCCCCCTCTGCTCATGTGTGATCTAACGGAGGTTGTTCAACCTCTTGGAGCTTCAGTTTTCCCATTTGTGAAATGGAGATGCTAGTAGTCCCTATCCATGGTGGTTTGGGATGTGGAGTGGAATGGCACATTTGGAGTGTTTGCACTGTGCATGGCATGTGAGTGGCCCCAGTCTTAGCTTCTTAGCTTCTCTCCATGGCTAATATTCCTTCTTAGGCTGAGATGTGTGGATTCCCCTAATGCTCTGTGCCCTGACATGCTCTCTCTTTCTGGAATGTCAGGCTTGGGAGATGCAGGGAGAACAATCCTCATGTTTGAGGTTTAGTGCCAGTGCAGTCTATGGATCCTCTGGATGGTTTCCTGTCCATCTGTCCATCAGCACTGTGGTTTCCTTGAGGCCTTTTTGACAGGAATGTGTATGGTTCTTTGGTTTCTGCTCCCATCTCTACTACATCCTGATACTTAATGAGTGATCAAAGATTTCTAATTAAATTAATAAATGGTAAATAAGGACCTGGTGATGACTTCAAGCACCAAAGCAATCAAGGAAGGCTCCACAGAAGAAGTGTCATGGGAGGAGGGCTTGGAACTGCCAGTGGGAAAGAAGAACTCCATCTCACTGGCCTCGGCTGGGTACATCTCTATTCACTGCAGTCCCCCCTTTAGAGAGAACACGTATCCCCAGAGAGTCTGGCTGTGGTCTACCACACTGAGGTCCTGAAGCCTACCCATGGGAAGCCTGGAGTCTTCTTTCCTTCCCGTGGCCAGGTCCATGTGGGAGGTGGGGATGAAGGGTAGGCCTTCAGGGCCCTTTTGAAAGGTCTAGGCCAGTTGGTCGACAAATAGATAAATAGAGGGGGCACATTCAGTCAGCAGTGCTGTGAATTATTGATCACCAGAGAGCAATGTGTAGGCAAGGTCATTTCCCTCTTAGGCCAAACTGTTCGATCATGCTTAATTGTCTGTTATCCAAATTTCCCTAGGGCTGGCCTAGGGGACGGATTTGCTCTGTGCCCATTTATTTTGCTTCAATCCAGTTTTTAGGGTAAGAAGGGATGCCATCCATTTCTCTTTGGTATTAGGTTTTAAAATTGTGGATAGGATCAATTCAGGTGCTAAAGGGGGTTCTTGTCCTACATGGCATTGCAAAGAGGTATTGCTCTGTGTACCTCCATCACCCCAAGATTTGACTTACTTGTTTGAGTCATGCGCTGGAGGAATCTGAGAAATGAGGGGCACTGAATACTCCCTGCCACCTGTGATGTGCCAGGCTCCGGGTATATTGCCTCCTTCCATTACCACTGAGACATTCCAGTAAAATAAATACAACACACCAAAGTGGGGAACCAAATGAAGAAACAGATTTTCAAAGAAAATCATCCAAAGCTGGTTGCAAGGATTCTTCCACTCCTTACTGACAAAGAGGGTATGAAAGGGTAGGGTGTGGGTAACGAAAAGGAGGTTGTGGGGAGTATGGTTTTGGGGACTGTATGTACTAGAAATCCTATCCCTGCTAAGTAGGAGGAAGAGGAGGGGTCTGCCCTTTCACTAAAGTTAAGTGTGGATTGATGACTCAAAGCTTTAAATGTAGCTGCTGGGCTTCCAGCCAAGATGGAATAACAGAGACCAGATTTACCTTCCCACCAGAAATAACTAAAAAACAGGACAAAACATATGAAACAACATTTTTCAAAAGATTGGACATCAGGCAGTGAGGGATAGCAATCATTGAGAGATGAAAACAAACAAGGTAAGCTCAAGGATTGCTCTAGCTTGAAAGGTTTCTGCCCTTGTTGCAGGGAGAGATTCTCCAAGCCAAGCTTGGTAGAATGGCCAAGCTGAGAAGACCAAGATGAGGATCTGGGGAAACCATGGCTGCTAGAATTCACAGGGCAGAATCATGGAGAGAGAGCTGCAAAGAGAGAGCTCCAGGGATAAGGAGAGGCCCAACCTGAGTACTCCACTGGGTACTAATCAGCACATGTGAGGAAATTACTCCAGTTCAGAGAAAGAACCACCCAAGGGAACAGTGCTTTGTGCACACACAGAGTGAGGACCCTGCCTGCTCTCACCAACCAGACATAAAAACTCATCATTCATGGGGCATTGAGTAGCTTCCCTAGAAAAGTCTTGCCTCACTAGTGGAGAATAGTCTTAGATTGAGAACTGCTCCAAACATGCTTAGCAAATCACCAAAACCAAGACTGGAAAGGATCAAGCTGTTTCTAAGTGAGTTTACTACATCCTAGAACAAAGATCAAGAATATTTATAGGGACACAAACATAGCTGGTACCCACAAGGTAAAGGTCACAATGTCTAGAATCCAGTAAAAAATTACCAGCTGGGACGCCTGGGTGGCTCAGTCGTTAAGCGTCTGCCTTTGACTCTGATCATGATCCCAGGGTCCTGGGATTGAGCCCTGCGTCGGGCTCCCTGCTCTGTGGGAAGCCTGCTTCTCCCTCTCCCACTCCCCCTGCTTGTGTTCCCTCTCTCGCTGTGTCTCTCTCTGTCAAATAAATAAATAAAATCTTAAAAAAAATTATCAGCCATCCAAAGCAGCAGGAAAACACAACCCATAATAAGGAGAAAAGCTGATCAATTGAAAACTGATCCAGAATGAACATAGATATTAAAAATTAGCTGACGAGGATGCCAAAACAGTTATTATAACCGTATTCCATATGTTCAAGAAGTTAGAGGAAAAGTGGAATATACAATGGACATGGAAGTTGTAAGAAAGACCTAAATCAAACTCTGATAGATGAAAACTACAGTGTCTGAGATGAAAAACAGACTGCGGGGGATGAACAGCAGAGTAGATGTTGCAGAAGAGTAGGTTAGTTAACAAGAAGACAGAGATAGAAATTTCCCAAAAAGAAACATAGAGTAGAAAGACAATTATGATAATAATTTGAAAGAGGGACAGAGCCTCGGCAAACTGTGAGATGAGGTCCCTAATAAATGTGTAATTGGAGTCTCTGAAAAAGAGGAGGAAGAGGAACAGGAAAATATCTGAAGAAATGATGGCTGAAATTTTCCAAATTTGATGAAAACTATGCCCTCACAGATATAGAGATTTCAGGGAACCCCAGTACAACAAAAATGAAGAAAACCACACTAAGACATATTGCAATTTAATTGCTCAAAATCAGCAATAAAGAGAAAATCTTAAAATAGCCAGAAGGGAGGACATGTTACTACAGAGGAACGAGATAAGGATTACAGCATATTTCATGTAAGAAGCAATGCAAGTGAGAAGGCAGTGGAGCAATGGCTTTAAAATACTGTATTGATTTTTTTTAACTGTCAACTTAGAATTCATGACCAGAAGAAAAGTCTTTCAAAAGTAAACGCAAAATAAAGACTTCTCAGACATATAAAAACTAAAAGAATTTACCTCTAGAAAATCCTAAATATAAGAAAGGTTAAAGGGTGTCCTTCAAACAGAAGGAAAAATGATACTAGATGGAAATATGGATCTCCACAAAGGAGTGAAAAGCATTACCACTTGACATGGTAACTGCACAGGTAAATACATATTTTCTCTTATTATTTTAGTCTCTTTAAAATATAATTGGCTCTTGAAACAAAAATAATAACCATGTAATAGGAGGTTTATGACATATGTAAAAATAAAATGTATGACAGCAATAGCAAAAATGCTGGGAGGGGAGAAAATGGAAGGACAGTATTGTAAGTAAATATAACTACCTTAAACTATATATGAAGTGGTATTATATCACTTGAAGGTAGACTGTGATAAGTTAAAGATGTATACTACAAGACTTAAAGCAACTACTAAAATAATAAAACAAAAATTTATAGCTAATAAGCCACAAAGTAGATAAAATGAAATCATTAAAAATGCTCAATTAATCCCAAAGAAGGCAAAAAAAAAAAAAAAAAGGAGGAAGAAGGGAACAAAGAAAAGATGGAACAAATGGAAGACAAATATCAAGATGGTAGATTTAAACCTAACCACATCAATAATCACATTAAATGGCAGTGGTCTAAATATCCTAATTAAGAGGCAGAAATGATCAGATTGGATGAAAAAGTAAGACCCAAATATAGGCAACCTAATCTAAATGTAAATACAGAAATAGATTAAATGTAAAACAATGAAAAAGTTGTACTGTACTGGTCAAATGAAAGCTGCAGTGGTTATGTTAATCTCAAAGTAGTCTTGCAGTAAAAAATATTACAAGGGTCAAAAAAAGTAATTTCATATGATAAAGAGAATGTAACAGTCTTAATGTTTATGCATCTAATAACAGATCTTTAAAATACACGAAGCAAAAACTGATAGAACTACAAGGAGAAATAGATGGATCCATAATTATGGTTGGAGATTCAATAATCCTCTTTTAATAATTAATAAAAAGAATAGAACAAAAATGTTAAGGAAATAGAAGACATGAACAACACTGTCAACCAACGATAACACTCCACCTGATAAGGGCAGAACACATGTTCTTTTCAAGTGTACACCACAGAAAATTTACCGAAATGATCATATTCTGGGTCACAAAACAAGTTTTAACGACCATAAAGGGATTCAAGTCATAAAAAGTATGTTCTCTGCTACAGTGGAATTAAATTAGAAAGCAATAACAAAAAGAGCTCAGGGAAATCTCCAAATATTTTGAAACTATGTAGCACACTTTTGTATAATGCATGCCTCCAAGAAAAAATCAACAGGAAAATTAGAAAGAATTAATTTGGATGAAAATGAAATTGTGATACAATCTGTGACATGTTGTTAAATAATATTTAGATGGAACTTCATAGCACCAAACATCTATATTGAAAAAAAGTTCTCCAGTCAATTATGCTAGCTTACATCTTAAGAAACCAGAAAAAGAAAATCAAATTAAATCTAAAGTAAGTGGGAAAAAAGGAAATAATAAAGATCAGAACACAAATTAACAAAATATAGAACAAATAAAATAGAGAAAATCAATGAGGCCAAAAGCTGATTCTTTGAGCTTTGTATTAATAAAATTGATAACCTCTTGCCAGACTAACCAGGACAAGAGAGAAGACAAGATTGCCAATATCAAGAATGAGAGGGTGACATCACTACAGATCCTATAGATATTAAAATAGTAATAGTAAAGGAAGAATACAAACAACTTTTTGCTAATAAATTCAACAACTTAGATGGAGTGGGTAAATTTCTTGAAACACACAAACTATCAAAACTTACTGAAGAAGAAAGAGATAGCCTGAGTAGTCCTAAACTATTAAAGAAATTGAATTTATAACTTAAAACCTTTCCGCAAAAAAAACTTAAGGCTCAGATGGTTCACTGATGAAGCCAAATATTTAAGAAATGAATAATATCAATCTACACAAATTCTTCCAGTAAATCAAAGAAGAGGGAATATGTCCCAAATTATTTTGCATGGCAGCATTACCCTGATATCAAAACCAGATAAAGACCTTTTGAGAAAAGGAAACCACAGACGATTACCAATATCCCTTATGAACATCAACACAAAAATTCTTAAATCTAACCCAACAATTTAGAAAAAGGATAGTACATCCTGACCAAGTGTGGGTATATCCCAGAAATGCAAGGTCGGTTTAACATTTGAAAATTGATCAATGTAATTCACTATATTTACAACCTAAAAAACAAACAACAAACTATATAATCATTATGGTAGACATATAAAAGCATTTGATAAAACCTAATCTCTACTGATCAAGCCTCTTAGCAAACTAGGAATAGAAGTGAACTTCTTCAACTTTTTGAAAAATATCTGTGAAAAATCTATAGACTTACTGGGGAAAGACTGAATGCTTTCCCTCTAAGACTGGGGGCAAGGCAAGGATGGCCATTCTCACCATGCTTGTTCAACCTTGTACTGGAGGGTGAAGCTAGGGCAATAAAGCAAGAAAGAAATATAAAAGACATTCAGATTAGAAAGGAAGAAATAAAACCATTCTTATTCACAGACAACCTGATTGTATATAAAGAAATCCAATGGAACCTACAAAAAAGCTGCCAGAAATAATAAATGAGTTTAGCAAGTTTACAGGATGTTCAGATCAATCAGAATTGAAAAACTTTAAATACCATTTAAAATATGAGATATAGGGGAATAAATCTGACAACAGATGTGAAAAACCTACACACCATAAATTATAAATCGCTGATGAGAGAAATTAAAGAGCTAAATAAGTGGAGAGAGATACCATGTTCATATATTGGAAGACTCAGTATTGTTCAGACATCATTTCTCCCCAAATTGATCTATAAATTCAACTCAATCCAATTGAAATCTCAACATACTTCTTTCTTCCTTCCTTCCTTCCTTCCTTCCTTCCTTCCTTCCTTCCTTCCTTCCTTCCTTCCTTCCTTCCTTTCTTTTTCTTTAGAAACTGACAAACTGATGCTAGAATTCATATGGAAATGCAAAGATTCTGAGATAAGAAGAAGAATAAAGCCAGAGGATGAATATGATCTGATTTCAAGAAGTTGTTATAAAGCTCATTAATTGATACAGGGGATATTGGTGTCAAGATGGACAAGTAGATCTATGGAACAGAACAGAGAGTCCAGATATAGATCCCCACATTTATGGCAGCGGATACAGCTCATTTTCACCAAAGGTGAAAAAGTAGTTCAGTGGAGAATATATAGACAATTGGTGCTAAAACAATTTGTGTGTGTGTGCGTGTGTAAAACTGAACTATATTTCAAAAAAAAAAAATGAACCATAGCTCTCATCAAATATAAGAATTAGTTCAAAATGGATCATAGACCAAAATTTAAAACCTGATTCCAGAAAACTAAGGAGTTGATGAACTTTTTCTTAAAGGACCATATAGTAAATATTTTAGGCTTGTGGACATTATAATCTCTGTTGCAACTACACAAGTCTGCCATTATGATGTGAAAGTGGTCATAAAAAATACAGAAATGAATGGGTGTGGCTGTGTTCCAATAAAACTTTATATATAAATGTAGGCAGCTGGTCTGTAGGCCATAGTTTGCTGACATCTGTTGTAGAAGAAGATGTATAACAAAAATCTTCATGACCTTGAGTTAGTCAAGGACTTCTTAGATATGACCTCAAAGCAGGATCTGCAGAGAAAAAAAATTCATAAGTTGGGCCTCATCAAAATTAAAAATGTCTCCTCTTTGAAAGACACCATTAGGAGAATGAAAGACAAACTATAGCCTTGGGGAAAATTTTTGCAAAACATATATCTCATAAATGGCTAATATCTAGAATGCATAAAAAAATCCTCAAAACTCAATAATAAGAAAACAAACAAGCTAAATAATAAATGGGGAAAATGTCTGAGGAGACACTTCACTAAAGATGACATATAGATCACATATGAACAGATGCACAACATCATTAGTTACTGGGGTAATGCAAATTTAAAAACCACAGTGAGATACCACCACATACCTATTAGAATGGCTAACATAACGAAGGCTGACTACACCAAATTTTGGTGAAGATGTGGAGGAACTGGAACTCTCACACACTGCTGATAGGAATACAAAATGTTATAACCACTCTGGAAACAGTTTGGAATATGATTTCTATCATATTCCAAACTATGTCATAAAAACATAAAAAGAGGGAAAGATATATATACATATCTTATGACCATGTAGGGTCCACAATAGAACTACAAGAATGGTTTGAAGATAAAATTGTTAATGTAACTGACTCCTTTATCAGATTAAAGGCAAAAGAAACTTTATCATATCAATAGATAGAACAAAACAAAGCGATTAGCCAAACAAAAAAACACTCACATTGGAAAAATTTCAACACTCATCGTTCTTAATAAACTCCCTGAAAGCTAGGGAGGATGAGAAAGGGTATCTATGAGAACCCAACAGCGGACAGTATTCATGGTGAAACTTTACAAACATAGCTAGACCCACAACAAAGACTCCTACTATCACCACTTCTACTCAACCCTACCTTGTAGTGGAACCAACTGGACCAGATAGCAAATGGGTGAGGAATGGCAAGAAAAAGCCAGAACTGTCTTTAATTGCAGATATGACTGTCTACGTAGAAAATCCAAGAGAATCTGCTTTCAGACTATTAGAACCGTATGACAGTTCAACAAAACTGCTAGGTACAAGACAACCTACTAAAACCAGTAACACTCCTCTTGAACAGCAATACCAATGCTACATTGTTTAAAAGTAAACCCCATTCACAAAGGCAGTAAAATCTATAAGGTACTTAAGATTAGGGGCGCCTGGGTGGCTCAGTTGGTTAAGTGTCCGACTCTTGGTTTCAGTTTAGGTCGTGATCTCAGGCTTGTGAGATCAAGCCCTGCACTGGGCTCTGTGCTGGGTGTGGAGTCTGCTTGAGATTCTCTCTCCCCCTCTCCCTCTGCCCCTCCTCCCTGCCCTCTCTCTCAAAAGGAAAAGGTACTTAAGATTAAATCTTAGGAAAGATGTACAAGCCCTTTACTGAGGTAGAAGAGGGGTTCAGAGCAGGGCTTGCCTCCAACACAAAATGCCTGGTTTCAAATGCAGCCCAACTGTTTACTGGCTTGGGTAAATTACTTGATCACTCCATGCCTCAGTTTCCTTATTTGTAAAAATGAGACAGTAATAATATCTACCTCATAGGGAAGTCGGAAAGGTTAACTGAGTTAAATATAAAGTGTTTATTGCACAAATAATACATATAAATGTTTGCTACTATTGTTACGAAGAAAATTATAAAATTTGATTGAAGGACATGAAAAAACATCTGAATGAATCTGCAGATAGACCACGTTCATGGATGGGACACTTCAGCATCAGAAGGATATAAATTTTCTCCTGGTTAATTGGTAAGTTCTTTATAGTTGCAATGAAAATGCCAACAGAATTTTTAAATGAGATCTGAAAAAGTGAAAATTTATGTAGGAAAGCAAAGGTTCACAACTAGTCAAGACGATTTTGAAGAAAAAGACTGTGCCATTTTTATTTGATACTGACTCATTATAAAACTATACAATCTAAGGCAGGGTATTACTGGCACATGGGTCAGATAAAAAGACCAATGGAAAGAACAGAGTCCAGAAGTAGACCTCCATGTATATGGGGATAGAAAGGAAGAGGTGTTATAAATCAGTGAGTGAAAGATGGGCTATTCAAAAAATGATTCGGATATTAGATTCTTTCATATGGAAAAAGGATATAATTCAGCTTCTACCTTACCCCAAACAGAACAACATGTTCCAGATGGGCTAAAATATAAATGTAAAAGGACATTCTGTAGCACACTGATATAACTCAGGAGGTAGAGAAGTATTTATCAAACAGGACACAAAAGGCCAAATACTTAAAAGAAAATATTGATAAATTTCACCACATCAAAATGAGCAACTTCTGTAGGAAAAGAGCACCATAAATAAAGTTAGGAGAAAAGCAACAAATTATAAGCAAATGTTTGAAACACACACAAACAGAGGATAGGTAGTAAAAGTATATGAGGCTGCAGGAAATCAGCAAGAAAAAAATTCAAGTAACCCAATGGAGAAATGCGCAGAAAAAGAACAGGTAATTCACAGAAGAGGAAATTGAAAGGGCTAAACAGAAAGATTCTCAACCTTACTAGCAATCAAGAAATGCAAATTAATCGATCATCATAGATCAGCTCCCTCATCAGCTTGACATGCATTTAAGTCAATTCCAAGTGTTATAGGGAATGTGATATACTGCTGTAGGATCATAAATTGTTTCTTGATTTGGCAACATGTAGGAGGTTACAAATGTACAGACACCACAACCGAGTGGTGCCCGCCTCCAGGTGTGCCTCCTGGGAAACCCTCACACTTGGGTGTGAGGAAGTAGGTATAGTGATGTTACTGCAGCATTGTTTAAAAGCCCGAAATGCTGGAAACAACCTAAATACCCATTAACATGGGTGGAGTGGGGTGGGAGAAATAATAAGTGGATTGTGGTCACCAGTATGCTGGTAAATGTTTAACAACCCGCTGTCTAGGGAAAAAGCCTTAAATTGTAGCATTTGTCGATTTCCAGGACATGAATGCCTCCACCATGGCTGATTTCTAGCTACCACCGTGATATCGCCGAACGCAGAGTTGGGAAGAGATACACACACTCAGCTCCTGGTGAAGGTCCTCGGGGTAGCCTCCAAGACACCATTGACTGTTTTCTTCCAGCATCTAAGATCAATGAAGGAACTAGGTAGAGCTGAAAAAATAATGCTTAGAAAAAAAGCAATCTGCGATATGGTATAATCAATAAGATCGTGTTTATATAAATTTTAAAATTACACAAAATGATATAATGCATGTATATGCGTTAAAGAATAGAACATGGATGGAAGAAAACAAAAATTGGGGGATAGTGTTTGCCTTTGGAAAGAGACGGATACAGGAACGGACACAAAGAATTTCAGCGTATCTCCACGGCTTTATTTCTTAAATTAAAAGAGCTGAAGCAAATATGTCAGAATCTTAATATTGATTTCTTTTGAATCAATATTTAAAAGGGAGGGTCTCTATTTATTCAAAGTATCTCATTAACATAAATATAATGCAAAAATGAAGTATGATCATGATTATGTAAAAACAGAACTCCCTTGAAAGACCCTGGAAAGCCATCCAAGGGGGTTTTGGGTCATTGTGCTTGGTTGGATTGTGGACCGTTGCTTTTCTATTGTCCTTTATTTCCACATTTCCTCTCCTAAGTGTGACTTCTACAGTGGCAGAAAGCCACCGAGCCCGTGAGTGTTGGGCCGGGTGACGTGCATGCTGCCATCTCTATTTGATGGTTTCAGCACCTGTCAGAATTCTCAGCCAGCCTCCAACTGAGGCACTGTGACCAGCCTAGGGGTCCGGGGGGTGGGTCTTTATTTGACATTTTACTGTGAGAAGATCCACCCTGGCACTATTCCAGGAAGCCTCTCCAGGGTGAAGTAGAGGGTTCACAGTGGTGGGAAGCACCGAGAGACCACCTTGAAGCTCCACCCTCGGATCTGGGTGGTCACGGAGGGAAAGGTGGCAAGAAGGAGTTACATTAGTAGCAGCTAACATAGGTTGACTATCCAAGCTTTGGGTCCACAAGACCTGGGTAAGGCTCTATCACGGACTAGCTAGGTGACTTGGGAAAAGTGACCTGATGCCTGTTGTTGGTTTTGTTTCTGTTTTCATTTATAAAGTGAGTACTGTAGATTGTATTATTGTGCAAACTATTTGCAACCCCTCCTTGGGGGAGGATTGTCTTGTGTGCTCCATTGAGGTCATGTGGTCATGTGACCTACCATGTCCCTCCTTGCCCTGTTGAACTCATGAGTGGTGGTTATGGGACTCACCTGGGGCAATGAAGCTGTAAAAGTGAACTCACAGCCCTCATCTTTCCTTTGCCTCTGCCAGGAGCCCAGCCCATCCAGCTTTGGGGCTGTTCCATCAGCCTGGTCCCCAGAGTAAAGATGGCAAGGATCAGAGGTGCAGCCAGGTTCGGATGCACATGGAGCCTGAGTGAGACAGACTCTATCAGCTGCTGCATGTGGAAGATCATCCATTACTGCAAAACCACCTAGACCATTCTGGCTGAGACAGGGGGCTCAAGCTGGAGAAGGAGATAACGTACGTGAAGTGCATAGCCACCATGTGGCATATAAGGATGTCACAGTTGGGATAGGAGAAGTCAGGCACAGCTATAAACAACCCACAAATCTTGTTGACCAAACATGGTGCATGTTTATTTCTCATGCACACTACACATCCTAGGGGGTCCCTGCCCTTTGTAGTCATTCAGGGACCCCAGCTGGTGGCGATTCTATCTTGATGGGTGCTTTTTTCAAGACCCTGGGTCAAGAGGGAAAAAAAGAATCTAGCAAACCACACTCAGGCTT
Source organism: Eumetopias jubatus (assembly GCF_037043125.1). Taxonomy (NCBI): domain Eukaryota; kingdom Metazoa; phylum Chordata; class Mammalia; order Carnivora; family Otariidae; genus Eumetopias; species Eumetopias jubatus. The sequence continues at coordinate 197,973,584 of NW_028274808.1, read as the reverse complement.
GTAAAGCTCCAACTCAGGAGAGATGCAGGCCACTTCCTTATTTCACTGCCCAAAGCAGCTCTGACGACTATGCCCAATTTAAAAAGGGACAGGAGTGCCAATCCACCCCGTGCACAGGAGGTGGAATTTGGGTATGTGAGGTCAGCACTGAGACCTCCCTGGGGCCATTTGGGGAATGGTGGCTGGTGCTGGAGTTATCGTTCATCATAACCTTTAGGCTGACTCCAAATGGGGAAAAGTGGCATGTGGGACCACATTCTAGGCAGGGGACCGGCATGCACATATCCAGAGCCTGGAAGGCGCCTGCCTTGCTGGGGACATTGCAGATGTTCAGGGAAGAACGTGGTGCACACAGGGAATTGGCCAGAGATGCAGTTTGGAGCTGTTCCGTGAAGACCTCTGGATGTAGACATTAGCATGGGGCAGCTGGGAGCCTGGAAACATGGTAAGCAGGAAAGTGAACAGGGTCAGCTTTTGGCCCATGTGAGGGAGGGGTGAGCCCCTGAGTTCTGGTAGGGCAGTGAGGCTGGTGGGAGGAGGGGGGTTTGTGAGCTCTGAGGGTTAGTCAGCAGGACTGGAAGTTCGACAGGACATGATGGCTTGAGGGGTGATGGGTGGAGGCTGGCTCCAGTCCGTCCTGAGTGGGGATGACGAGGAGGGCCAGTCTCAGCTGCCAGAGAGGATGTGAGTGCCGCACTGGAGGTGGTGAACTGTTAAAGTCACAGACAATGACAGTACTTTGTTTCGGGAGGTTTGGGAGCAAGAGGAACTTCTTACCTCCTTGGTGAACTCTTTGACATCAGCTCAGCATGCATAGACCCCGTTGCCCGCAATCCCCCGCTGAGTACACACACCCGATAGAAGTGAGCAAAGGTGCATGCTGAGACGTAGCTTTAGTCATAACCTCCAAACCGAAAGCAAGCCAAGTGTCCATCCACAGGAGGAGATACCGCAGTGCATTTCCATGATGGAATATTACCCAACAATGAAAAAATGAATAGATTAAAACCACAAATATGCCATGATGAGTGAGCCTCTGAAACAGAGTGTGGAACAAAACCAGATCCCCAAACACTCATACTCTGTGGTTCTCTTTGTGGAAAGCCCACCAGGCAACAAAGTCACAGTGTTAGAAGTCAAGCTTAGGGCTCTCTGTGGGGTGGACAGAGTGGGTCATAAGGAGGTCTCCGGAGGATGGCGGGGTCTTCTTTTCCTGACTGGGGTGGTGGTTAAACAAGTGTTTGCTCCGTGATCGTTCAGTGAACTGTACTTCTAACCTTTGTACGCTTTTCTGTACACAAACTAAACATCAGTTGAGACGAGTGGACTGAGACACGACATTTCAGGGACCACCAGAAGGGGCATAACTCGGTAAGCAGCCAAGAGGCAGAAGATGGTGGGGTCCGGGAAGCAGAGGGAAGGAGTGGTGGGGCGGCCCCGCAGGGTGGAGGCTGCAGAGAGAGCTAAGGGAGGGGGCCAGCAACTTCACTGGTTCCAGGAGCAGGAAAGTCGTTACTAACCCTGCTGAGACCAGTTTCCCTTTGGGGAGGTGGGGGGGTGGGATGATGAGAAGAGGTCAGGCTGGTGGAGGGCTCTGTCAGCGAGTGTGGGGGGTGCGGAAGAGGAGATGGTGAATGCAGATGTGTCCTTTGGCACTCTGGTCTTGAAGGGGGAAGGGACAATGTTGACAGCTAGAAGGGAATTCGGAGTCAGGTCTGTTTTTTATTTTATTTTTTTAAAAGATTTTATTTATTCACTCGAGACACAGAGATACAGAGAGAAAGAGAGCACGAGCAGGGGGAGAGGCAGAGGGAGAGGGAGAAGCAGGCTCCCCGCCCAGCCAGGAGCCCGATGCGATGCAGGACTCGATCCCAGGACCCCGGGATCATGACCCAAGCCGAAGGCAGACGCTTAAGCATCTGAGCCACCCAGGCGCCCCCAGGTCTGTTTTTTAATGTGGAAAAAAGACCCAAGCAGGCTTTGCTGTGGGGAGCCCCCAGGGGGATTGCTGACAAATTTCACTTTATCCCAGAGGTTGTGTCCACACCCACTTTGTACAGGAGACCCCCCTCACCACCCATCTCCATCCCTGCCTGACCTGTATGTTATATGCTTACTTCACCTTGTTGATCTTGCCCCGCTAGGGGGTCAACCCCATGGGAGCGGGGAGTTTTATCTGTTCTGTTCCCCATGTTAACCCTGTGCTGGGAATGTGACTGTACACAGTAGAAACATTTGTCGTGGACAGATGAATGGGGAGGCAGACAGAGAGAGAGGCTGGTGATAGGAGGACCGAGGGGCAGGATCTGGAGCTCAGCCCTGTACTGAGGGGGCAGGGACATTTGGAGACACAAAGAGGAAGCAATGGATTGTACCAGGGTGATTGCGGGCGGGGTGGGCAGGAGGTTGAGGGAAGGGCCTTGGTTCTGATTGGGGGGGGGTGCTTCAGGAGAAAAGAGGAGACAGTCGGGAGGAGCCTGGAGGAAGTCAGAGAAGACTGCACTGCTAGAAAGTGCAGAGGGGCTGATGTGCCCTGGGCCCCAGCAAGGTTGGACATCATCAACCCGGGGGGTCCCCTGCTTGGCTCAGAAGCTGACAAAGGGGTGTGTTGTTGTGTTGGGTCAGGCCAGGGTCGTTTCCACGGGGATCCAGGGCATCCTGGAAGATGGGGTGGGTGCTTCCACAGACCTGACAGATGGGGACGATGGAGGGGTCTCCCTAAGATCAGAGAGGAGACAAGTCTCAGCATGATGATGGTAACAGCTACCATTCCAGAGCATGGACGAGGCCAGGCCCCTACTGAGCAGGAACTGGCCACACCAGCTCTGTGATCACGTCCATTTCACAGGCCAGGTTGTGTTTGCCGGCCCCCTCCCTTTCAGGACTTGAACCCAGCGGGTGGCTTCCAGAGCCTGAGGCTGTAGCCACTTTGCTACATGGAGCTAAAGAGGCGAACAGGGTATGGACAGAGAGCGGGGTGCTGGGCTCTGGATGTGAGGTTCAGGCAGCCCAGGCATGAGGGAGAGAGCAGAATGGGCCAGGCTGCCGGGTGGGAGAGGACATGGACGTCAGCTTCCTTCACAAGGAGGAGCAAGTGCACCCAGAGCACTTGACCTGCGTTTACCTGGTCCAGGACTGAACCTGCCACACCTGTGCTCTGAGGTGGACGTTGTGAACAAGCTGAGGGTCTGACAGGTGGGGGGGGGGGCATTCAGGAAGCAGGTGGTGGTGGTGGCACAACCTCCAGGACTCCCAGGGCTCCAGCCCTTTCCATTACACCCAGAAGGGGCGGGGAGGGGGGCGGACCTCCCCCTGGTCCATTCTGGGCATTTTGGTCCCATGAAAGCCCAGCTCTAGCTGCCAAACTCCCACTCCCCAGCAAGAAACCCCAGGCAGCGTCCACCTGCCCCAGTCTCCCTGACCCCATCCTCCTGCCCCTGCCTCTTCTGGATTCCCCTGGCCCCCCTGAAATCTGGAGTCCCCAGAAAACCGGCTGAAAGAAGCAGAGCCTCATACAATTTTGGGACTGAGGGATCCCGGCTCCCTCTCCCACCTGGGGCTGAAGGCCCCTCAGTATTTCTTACTCCTCTCAGGCAGCCCCCGCCTTTCCTCCCCCTCCCTTTCCAAAGAGGTTTTCTGAGCAGGTAGGAAGGTACTGGGGGGTCCATCCTCCCCCCCCCCGAAGCCCCCAGTGCGACCTGTGCTCCCCGCAGGGAACTCGATCGCTCAGGTAAGGGGTTAGCTTGGACAAAAGAGGGGACTACTTTTTGAGGGTCTGCTCTGTGCCAGGCACTGTGTGCGATGCGGCCCCACGCTGGTGAAAACGGAAGGGAGGCAGGAGGGTCCTGTTTGCCAGAAGCCCTGGGTTTGGTGGAGAGGGAGACTGGCAGAGGGACCCGTTTTCCAGCCTGTTTTTGGAGTGCACCCAGCGCCGTTTCTACACTTTATCTTTACCAGTAAGTAGAGAGATGAACAAGAGAATAGATCATGGAGCTCTGCCTGGGGGAGGCCAACTACTCCAGGCAGCTCATCCAGAGTTTCCCCGCCCGGTCCGACCCCTCCCCTGCCCCCCTCCCCAGCTTCTTCCCACGGGTCCAGTTTTGCGCTCCAGAAGGTCCTCTACTTGTCTGACCCACCCTCCTCTACCAACGAATGGGACCCTTGTCCGCCCTCCCTCCCCACTTCTGAAGTCTTCCAGGCTCCAATGTGCCACCTTCAGCCGCCCCCATCCCCTCCCTGTCCTTCCGGTGGCGGCCCGCCCGCCCTACCTCTTCGAATCCCTCCATCACTGGGCATCTCTTCCATAATTCCGGCACCTGGGCGGCCAAGGTGCCCCCCAAAAGCTCAGCTGACCAGCGCCCCCCACCCCCAGGTGGCCATCTCCTTCCTCCCTCCCCCGCCCGCACACCCAGACACCAAAGGTGCCCACCCGCGGGGGCCGGAGCACCGCGGTGCCGCCCCTGCCGGGGCGCGGCTCCACCTGCAGGGCGCCGGGCGGCCGGCGCGCGGCGGGCGGTGCGGGCCGCGGGGGCGGAGGAGCGGGCGGCGCGAGGGAGGGGCCTGCGGAGCGGCGGCGGCGGCGGCGGCCCCAGCCCGCGCAGCCCGGCTCGGCCCCGGCTCGGTCGGCGCAGCGCCGCGCGCGTCCCCTCCCGCCGCCGCGCAGCCAGGCGCCCCGGCACCAGGCCGCCGCCGCCGCCGCCGCCGCCGGGCGCACGACGCAGCGCGCACCGGCCGGGATGCGCGCCCGGGCCCTGGCCCGCCCCCACCCGCGGCCGCCGCCCGCCCGCCGCGCGCTCGCTTGACCGCGGCGCCCGCCCCGGCCGCCCCGCCCGTCCCCGGCCGCCCCCGGCCGCGATGCCCGCCCCCCGGGGCCCCGGCGGCCCGCGCCCCTGCTAGGCTGCGGCGGCATGGCCCGCGCGCCCGGCGCGACCTCTGCGGATTGCATCGGTGTGCGGCGGCGGGGCATGCCCAGGGCACCGGGCACGGCCTTCAATGGGCGAGGACACGGACACGCGGAAAATTAACCACAGCTTCCTGCGGGACCACAGCTATGTGACTGAAGGTAACGTACGTGTTGTCTGAGGCCCCCTCCGGCCGGCCGCGGCGTGGGGATGCCGTCGCACCGAATGCCCTCCGAAGGTTTGGACCGCGCGCTGTGTGTCGTTTCCCCCCCCCCCCACCCCCCCTACCCCACCCTGCCCCGGGTCCGGGAGGGAGGGAGCCCGAGGGCGCCGGCCTCCGCTGCCCAGCGCCCTCCTCCGCGCCGCCCTCCGGCAGGCAGCTTCCAACCCCCAGGCCTGGTGGCATCCTGAATCAGCCCTGGCCATCATTTGTAAAAAGGCCATTCCTGCGGCTAATGTGGTGAAGAAATCTGGGGAAATGTAGTGGCTTAGAATCCTGGGTTTGCCATTTCATCCCTGTCCGAAGCCCACAGAATTTTCTAGGCTGCCCACTCCCCGGAGAAGAAGAGGGATCCAGGAAAAAAAAATCCAATGCCAGATTTCGCCCCCCTTTCCCCCAGAGGCTCGCTGTCCTGGGCCCCTCCTTGTGCCTCCAGAGGCAGGGGCCCCTCGTGGGTGGGAGAAGGCGGCCGTTTGGGTTTGGTCTTTTATTCCCAGTGAGTTATACTGAGACAGAAGGAGCTGGCCCCAAACTGTCCAGAATTTTCCCAAAAAAGTGGGACATGCCATCCCAAACGCGCCCTGCATTTGAAATTCCCCAAATTGGCCTAACAGGCCCAAGCCCAACCCCCACCCCGAGGTGGTAGAATCCAGCTGGTCAGCGCTGATGGGCCAGGGACTTCCAAGGGTCCCTCTACTCCACCTTGCCCAGAGAATGGTGGCGGATAGCTCCCAAGCCGCAGCCAGGGGCCCGCGGAGCGAATCCTCTATTGAGGATGGGGACAGCTAGCCGCGGGGTGTCAGCATGCAGCAGTGGGGACACTTGGGCTGGAGACCTTCCCGGGTTAGGGTCGGGCTGCACCTTCCCTAGGGGCCGCAGAACTGGCCGCATAAGTGTTGGTGGGTTGGTAGCAAGAGGTCCCCTGGTGGGTGCCCAGTGGGAGGGGCCCTGCGCATGGAGTTCCGCGGGGCTGGCGCGCGTGGGTGCCTGTGTCAGGGAACCTGTGTGGGCTTGGCGGCGGTGACTAGACTCCCGGGTGGTGTCCGCGGCTCTAGTGCCTGGCTCCGCCGGAAATGAGGCCAAGCGGTGGCCCGAGCCCTGCGGAGGCCGGGGAGCGCGGGGCCAGCGCGGGGCGGGACCCCCGCGTCTAGTCCGGGAGAGCTGAGGCTGTTTGTGTAACCTGGGCGGAGGGATGCTGAGGGGTGGCGCTTCCCGCCCCTCGCAGGAGAACCGCTGAGTCACGCTTTGCTGATGGGGGAGGGGGGAAAGGGAGGAGGGGGGAAAGGGGGCAGGGCTGCCTGGCTGGGTGAGGGCTCAGCCCCCAAGCTAGGGCTTTCAGGGGCCCGGGGAGCTGAAAGCGGCCCTTTGTGGCCTGCCTTGGTGAGGCTGAGGAGGAATCAGCGTGAGTCGGGGTGTTTTCTTCTGCTCGCAGGCTGCCGAGAGCCAGCGCAGAGGGTGAGAGAAGCCTCTGGGTTGTTGGCAGGTGCCCCAGTGGTCTGGCTCTGGGTGAGAGGAGATCTTGGCAGGGCATCCCGGTCTGGCTTTTTGCCGGAAGCCTCTGTTTTCTCATCTCTACGTTGAGGATGATGGGACGGGACGCAGGACCCTGTGATTAAAAGTAAAAAGCCCTGTGCCTGACCCATAGTGGACGTTTGCAAACGTTAATTCCTTCTTCATCCCACCCCCTCCCCGGAGACGAAGAGGGATCCAGGAAAAAAAATCCAATGCCAGATCCCCACCCCCCCCAACCCCCCAGAGGCTCGCTTTCCAGCTTTCTTCCAGAGATTTACCAGCTCTTAGCAGAGGAGAGCAAGGGGGAAGTGCATCGTTTGAGAAAGAAGTGATGTTTTTTTCCCCTCTTCATTCATTCAACAAATATTTACTGAACACCTACTATGTGCCAGTCACTGTTTCAGCCCTGGGGACTAGACCATGATTCTGCCCTTGGGCAGCCTATATTCCAGAAGGGAGCGCTGTGCTATTGAGGGGAAACTCTTCTCACTAAGTCTTGGTTTCCCCATCTGTAGAGTGGGAGTGAATAGTACCATCCTGCCGACAATTGCGGTCTTAGGGTTTCTGTGAGGGGCAGGCGGGATGGTGGATGAAGGGGCCGCCTGGGAACTGTAAATTGTTAACTGACAGCTGAAGTATGTTGAACACCTACCTGTGCTGGGGCCTCACACAAGGTCTTGCATACCCACAGTCCCACTTTATAGAAGAAACCGAGGCTTGACCTTCTCCACATCCCAAACCGAGTGCCAGTGTGTGTAGGGCATAGGGCTCAGGGGCTGGGATGCAGAGACGAGCGAGATCGGAAATTCCTGTCCTCAGGGAGGGTAGGGTCTAGAAGAGGAAGCAATCACTGTAATTGTTAGAATTAGAATTATATGAGATTTCTGGCCTCCGTGCATGAAAACAGACTTGCCCAGCGTTGCATCTTGCATTTTGTGCTCAGAGCAGGGTAGGGTGCAGAGTTGGATGTCAGTTAGACTTACATTCAAATCCTGCTTCTGACTCTTCTCACGCTTTGTAATCTTGGACGAGTTATTAAACCTTTCTGAGCTTCACTTTCTCCCTTTGTAAAGGGAGAAATAATAATAACTTATCTCACATTATTACTGTTGGGATGATCAGTGATTATGCTAATACAGAAAATACCCAGCACAGTGCTTGGTCTGTTGGAGGCATTTAATCAGTGGCACGGGTATAATTTATAAGGTTCCTGGAAGAACTTCATGAGCAGATAACAGATGCTGAGAATTTGCAGAAGACCCAGGTGCACAAATATCTGTTCCACTTGGTCATTTGGCCCACAAATGCTCACTCATTACACCCCAGTGGCTCTGGTCTACTTCCTGTTCCTTAAGCAGGTCATTTTTTTTTTTTCTTGCCTCACAGGATTTGTATTGGCTGTGTTCTCTATCTAGAATATCTCCCTCCTGCTCTTCTTATGGCTGACTCCTTCTCATTCTTTAGGTTTCGAGTTAAATGTCATCTTTGCCAATGGGAGTCCTGCTTGAGTTCCTGAATCTCCTCTTGTAAAATCTCAAATACTTTGGGAAGAGTTTAGATTTTTGTTAGTCATTCACACCTTGGTATGAATTAGTCAGAGCAGCCTACCCGCCCCCCCTCCCCACCTTTAACTCTTGGCTCAGCTCAGCTGATAGAGTGTTGTTGTCATCACTAAGCATGGGTGCTGACCACCTTGGGACAGAGAGAACTTTGAAAGGTTGGCTGGGTGCTGGGGAGAGCAGTACAGTTGAGTCTCTCAGGACAGTAGAAGGACCTGGACCCTTGAGAAAGGGACCGCCAGGGGTGGGAGAGTGCCAGGAAGTCTCTGTGTGTTTAGACTTTTCTCAAGAGCCAGATATGGCCCAGGAAGGATGCTTCCTGGCTCTGTTCCCTTGCTGCAGCCACAGAGCTCAGCTTTGGGGTGAGTGAAGTGGGCGTCTCTAGGCTAGTCTGGTCTACAAACCGCTTCCTCCCCCTTCATGTAGCAGTGTTTAGGGGCCTGCCCTCTGCTGGGTGTGGCTCTGGGCAGGCAGTGAGGGACCAGATGTGGGGGCTCACAGCCCAGGGGAGGTGGCAGTGGTCACTCCTAGGTGCCTGAAGGTGAAGGTGCTTGAGGGCACGCTTTCCTGCTAGGACCCCAGTTCCAGCTTTTCCTCCCTCGAGCATCTCAGCCATGAACCTCTGTCATATACGCGTGCCTCTTGGATCCCCAGGAGGAAAGATGCCTCTGTTTCCCTGACCCCAATATGCTTGCCATTCTTGTGCATTCCACGTGATTTCAGAGCCATGTGCCTATCCCCACGGATCGTGTGGCTGAGCAAATGAAGCAGGGGCTGGGACAAGGGGTTGGTAGGGTCAGGAGACTGTCACAGGCCTGTCTGAACCCAACAGTGGGGTGGATTCCATGGCATGGAATTGTCCTCATGTTTTGAGCTAGCTGCGTGGGGATCATGTCAGCCTTTTGCCCAGGCCTGGACCACACTAGAGAGGCGTGCTGTTTGTGGGAGACCAGTTTTCAGTTAAATTTGCCCCCCCGTGGAGGGTATTGAGGCTGAGCTCCCCAAAAGCCGACCCCTCACCCCGCCAAGAGCATAGTGGTTCCCAGCCAGAGACCTGTGGCCATAGGCTGGGCCAGCTTGGTCCTGGTGTAGTGCCTCCGTTTGGCAGTGATGGTTCTAGAACGGACGGACATGGGAAGCCGTTCTGGGGCTTGAGTGGAAAGCAGAGCTGCAGGAAGTCAGTCTCTCTCTTGTGAAGGGACAGGGAGGCCCCGTTGTTGCCGGCAGCCACCTTGAGGCCACAAAGGGAGTAAGCCCTAAGCCAACAATGCTGTTGGTGCCTGGGCAGAGCGTGAGTGGCATCGGGGACACTGTGACTCCCTGGGTTAACCGGGCCTGATGTCCACCCACCCCTGGGCTTCCCGTTCCGTGGGCTGGCACATTCCCTCACCAACAACACCCTCTTTCCTGGTTATCTGGAAGACCAGGAGCCTCCCTTGTCACTCACGGCCAAGATCTGAGATCCCAAAAACCAAGAGGGAGTTTGATGTGTTCGCTTCCTGCTTGAGGAGTCCTTGGTGATGGCTTTCATTGTACTCAAGTCAGAGCTGCCTAGTTCTGGTTTCCCTTCCTCGGCTGTCCTGAGGAAGCATTTCCAGCCGGGAGAGAGATCCCGGGATCTGGTGTCGGGAGACCCCTGTTCTCCGTGGGGTCTGACTCTGGGCTCACCATCTTGGGCAGGTCACACAGTCTCTCAGGGCCTTAGCGTCTTTAGATCACTTGAAACCGGGGACGTACCACTGTTTGCTGTGGTAACACGTCGTGAACTTCCCCACCCTGCTTCGTGGAAGGAACACTCTCCGTGAATTCATCACGCGAAATGGCTTGACGTGTGTAAACATGCCGGGCCTGGAGCCTGGGACCCCGTCAGTGTTTAATAACTGGTCCGCCAACAATCATGCGTGCTCCTTCGGGGTTAGAGTTAGAGTAGCCCTAAGAACCATCATCAGACTGGCTAACCCCACCCCATCCCCACTCCACGAGGAAGTGGAGGCTCAGTGGGTGTCCCTTGTGGCGCTGCCCTAAAGCCAGCCCAGGGGGACAGTAGAGAGAGCCAGCCTTTGGTTTGGAAAATCAAGCAGTGGACTGCTGGATCTCCACTTCTTCCTTCCAGTTAGGAATATCACTTCCACAAGCAATCCTAGAGTTTCCCAGGCCCATGCTGTCTCCCTTTCAGGGGTGGGGGCAGCAAAGGCGGCTGCAGGGGGGTGGGGGGCTCACTGCCGGGTGTTCTCCGTTCAGCCACACCACCTCTGTAAGCCTCAGTCTCCTTGCCCTGCCTCCTGCCCTGGGTTGTCACACGGCCCAGAGGAGCAAAGGGCCCGCGGACTCCACAGGTCTACCTGTGTGGAGGGGTTCCTGTTGTTATCAGTTTCCCCAAACAGCCGAATGGGCCAGCTCCCAGGTTGTAAGCAACACACTCGTTTATTTTTAATCAATCCTAACGGAAAGGTTGGTGCAGTCACGGGCTAGGCTTTTTCTCATTTTCTTTCTGCGAGATGGGAATCAGATTCTGATAAAATTTTTCCACATCATCTCCTGGTGGTTTTAACTTGCTACAGCTTTTGGTTTTTGTCCTTGAAGACGGCAGAGCCAGGGGACGTTCTTGTAAGATGCGGTTGTAGGTCTGGAGAACGGGAAGCGTGGCTGTGTGTCACCCCAGGTTTAATGGCCAGGACTGGAGTCTCCATGGGGATGAAGGAGAAAGGACAGTATCCAGTCTGCCCCACAAAGATGCACACTGTTAGCAATTTGTGATAGTTCCTTCCAGTCTTTTTTTAATGCCCACGTCTGTGTTTAATAAAAGCTGTAATCGCTCCATATAAACCATGTCGAAGGCGACTTTTTTAAATGAAGCATGAGCTTATAATAGAGTTTTCCAGTGCTTGGCTGGCTTCCTGGTTGTGCAACCCATGCAGTCACATGGGGCTCCACACTCAGGAGGACCTGTTTTTGGTTTCGCGCTCTGCTGTTGCCATGTTGAAATTTTTACAATTTTATCTTCGAACCGCGTTTTGTAAGTGATGTCTGATGGGACAGTGGATCGGACCCTGCCTGAGCAGAGGTGATACGCACAACACCTGTTTTCGGCTGTTTTGTGTGGCTTCCGTACACACTTACCTTGTGTGCACTTTGAGTGTCACTGAGCTCCTACGCGGTCTGTTCTCTCGCACTGGATCAGTGTGCCCACGACCCTGTAAGCAGCAGTGGGTGCTGACAGCCTGGAGAAGCCACTCTTCTCCATGTGAACCAGATCTGGACGCAGAAAGGAGAAAGTGACATTCCAAGGAGCGTGAGGGACCAAGGAACCCGGTTATCATACTCTCCTGACCCGTATTACGTCCTTTTGTGAGCTGATCACTGATGCTGAACAGGATGACCCAGAAGGAAAGGAAAAGGTGGGACAGCCATAGTCCTTCCCTTTCAACCCCTCTTCATCATGGTGCCAAGGGAATGTGCAAGCATCAAAAAGTGAAATGAAACCAGATGAGCTGCTTGGCGTCGAGTCCCCATTGCCCCGTTAAGAAGAAAGAACACATGCCGATGGAAGCTACCGGATATGAATTGTGTATTTCAGTGATTCTGCATTCCAGTTAAATACTCTTATATTTGCATTTTAAACTGGAATTGCATAATAGAATGATGAGTGGCAAAATTCATGCTAGTAATTAAAACTTTTATTCTTTTCTATTGGCACAAAGTGGCAAATAACACCATGGCAAGTCATGGGGAAAATGAAAGAGTGCTATATTTTAGTATCTTTTTTTTTAAGATTTTATTTATTTATTTGACAGAGAGAGAGAGACAGCGAGAGAGGGAACACAGCAGGGGCAGAGGGAGAGGGAGAAGCAGACTCCCCACTGAGCAGGGAGCCTGATGTGGGCTGGATCCCAGGACCCTGGGATCATGACCTGAGTGGAAGGCAGAAGCTTAATGGCTGAGCCACCCAGGTGCCCCATATTTTAGTATCTTTAATGACAGTTTCCCCCCTGCTTTTTGAACGGGGTGCTCTGCATTTTCATTTTGCACTGGGCCCTGCAAATGATAGAATTGGCTCTGCTTTGCTGTAGGAGCCAGGCTGGAATTCCAGGGGGAAAGAGCCCTTGGCCCGCCTCCCATCCCCTCTTGGCTTTTGTGATTGGTGGAGATGTGAGAGCCTGTCACCCATTGGGCAACTTCTCCGTATTGGGCGGAGCTAAAGTGTTAAAAGTCCCCGCTCCTTGCCTACCCATGAGGCCCCTCACCCCGTGGGACGTTCCAAGGAGATGCCTGTAGGTCTCTGCAGATTGCAGCCTTTAGACCTCTCTCTCTCCACAGGCCCAAGGGGAGGAGCAGTAGACTGAGGGGTCCCTGGCTCCCCCTACCATTACCATTAATAAAGCAGATTTTTTTTTTTTTTTAATTTCCCTCTTGTCCACCTTCCCTGTGTGGTCTCAAGTCCTAGCCAGGGGGAGGGGTGCCCAACTGGCAACCCCAGCGCCGCCCCCAAACTCCATCCTTCCTTGGCTGCGCACTATTCCTGTGATAGGTGTGCCATAGTCCACTTAATCACCCCCTGATTGTTGGATAACGAGGTGGCTCTTTTTCTCTTATAACTAAAGCCCAGTGAACAAGCCCCTTCTGTGTATGAAGATACCCAACTCCCATCCCTCCCCCTAACTTTGGAATAATTTCTTACGAGAGAATCCTGTGCATGCAATTTTATGTAAAAATTATGAGTGTGTTTAGTGTTCTTGACACATACTGCCAAATTGTTCTCCAGAGAATTTTTCTGTTTTACCACATGCTGATCAACATTTGGTCTCCTAATTCATTTGACCTCTGCAGCTATCAGAGATGAAAAATATTTGTTTTAATTTATGTCTGAATACCAAGGAGGTGGGACATTTTTTTTTCCCTTTGGTTCAACAGACATTTACTGCTCCCCCTTATATGCTGGGGGGACACGAGGTGCTGGACATGCAGAATCGAGGAGCAAGTTCATTGCTGTCATTCATTCATTCATTCATTCAGTCGTTGGACAGTTATCCCTGGAGCTACCCCTGTGGTCTGGGCAAGGAAGAAGCTCGTGTGGCTGGGGCTGGGAGGGTGAGTGTGGGGTCAGAGCAGGGAGAGGAGAGAGCTCTGGCAGAACCCGAGGTTCGCCAACACCTAAAGGACAGAGAGTGAGAAGTCTGGGGCACAGTTGGGGTAGTCACTCAGGTGGGAAGAGAACAGGAGAGCCGTGGAGTCCCAGGCCTGCCAGTCCAGCTAGGAAGGGGCAGGGGAGGAAAGAAGGATGGATGACCACCATTAAATGCTGCCACACCGCCAGGTAGGACAGTATTGGAAAGCATCTCTCGGGTCCCCTGTTTCAGCTGTTCACACCCACTTGGCACCCTGTCCCCTGGGGCTCTGCTTGGTGATGCTGTCTTTCCATGAGCCCCTGCGGGCTGTAGCCCTGTCTCCCCACTTAGGTCTCCCTGCTGGCATACAGAATAGTTTGCTCTCTATTCTCTGCTCTCCCACCCAGCCCCTGCACCCCACTTCTCCAGTCTCACTGCCTCTGGGGCAAATACTCCAGGTCCTAGAAGGCACGTTTCGAGAGCTCTGTGCTCCTGGTTTCATTTTGTGGATGCGAGCCAGGCTGTGTTCTTGAGACACGGGCCTGTCTCTCCCAGGGTCTTGGATGCCACTGAGAGAGAGTGGCCTCCAGCAGAGTGCCCTGGGGAGTCCTGGTAGGTAAACCGGGCCCTGCAAGAGCGATGTGTCTGGCCACTGCACTGGTGTGCAGTGGCCCTCATGCAGAATGACCCATGTGGTCTTCAGTATTATATAGTTATAAAACAAACATAATAGCCATTAATATGATTAACCATTTATTGAGTGCATACTGTATGCCAGATGTGATGCTAAGTACCTCATCTTATTGGTTCCCTACAAAACGCAGTGTTTTATGTATTTTCCCCATTTCACAGGGGAGAAAGCTGAGGTTTGGGCACTGGCCCAGTGGTAGAGGTAGAGCTGGGGTTTGAACACAGGCCATTTGCCTGCAGAACACACACTCCTGACCTCCACCCTGCGTGGAGGGACCAGCGGGGCAGGGACGGGAGATCCGTTGAGTTCTGATTAGGAGCCTGGCCGCGGAGGGTCTGGATTTGAACCCAGAACTGCCTGGTGTGGTGCTCATGCTGAGCGTGCGGCAATGCGTCTGTCACGTCCATGTGTGTGGTTAAAGGTGATTGAGATGGGCCAGGAGGAGGAGGGATCCCCTCCACTGCACAGGGTGGGGCTTGGGGCTGGTCCCAGCTTTACAGAGGACAGGTGCTTTGGCACTGAAGGGAGTGGCATTGTCCAGGTTGGGGGGCAATGCCCTTTGGGACATGGCATTCTAGTACATTCCAGGCAGAAAGAACAGCATGTGGAAAGTGGCATATGTTTGTCTCCTGACAGCGTCCGGGCTCCTCTGCCTGAGCCCAGGAAGCGGTTGCCAGGCAGCTCAGGGTGAAGGGCCCACCTGGGAGCCACTGTGCTGTCCAGGATGGGCCCTGCCTCCTTGTACAGTGGAGGCTATTGTCCTCCAGAATCCTGGGCTGAATGGCCCATTGAGGCAGAACAAAGGCAGCTCAGAGGTCCCGGCTGCCCCAAGCAGGGATAGGATGGCCAGCTCAGGCCCGGGGCTTCCTCTGGGCCTGCCCGGCCTCCTGCATTCTTCCACCCTGCGGAGATGGTGGCCCTGACACCTGGGGCTGCCGGTGCTGGAGGCTGGGAGTTTAGCCCCCGGGGCCTGAGCTCTGGTCCTGGCCCACTTGGCAGGTGCTTCAGCCTCAGAACCTGGTTCCCCGCCTGTGAAACAGCAGAGAACCGCCACCTGGGCTTTCTGTGAGTATTGGGTGAAAGTATCTATATACTGGACATAAATCTCCAGAAAAGGCAGCTACTTATATTATCAGTATGAGCTTTTGGGTTTTTTTTTTTTTTCAATTTCAAAAAAGTTTTTTTTTTTTTAAGATTTTATTTATTTATTTATTTATCAGAGAGAGAGAGAGAGAGAGAGAGAGAGAGCACAAGCAGGGGGAGCGGCACACAGAGGGAGAGGGAGAAGCAGGCTCCCCACTGAGCAAGGAGCCCGATGCGGGGCTGGATCCCAAGACCCTGGGATCATGACCTGAGCCGAAGGCAGCCGCTTCACCGACTGAGCCACCCAGGCGTCCCTCAAAAAGTTTTAATGAAACTTCCAAGTATGTACAAAAGTAGAGGAAATAGTACCTGGAATTGCTCCTCGCCCATGGCCTTGCTCCACCTGCTCTGAAGATTATGCCATGCCCCCTTTGTTAACTTTCCCCTCCTTTTGGCTGAAGAATTTTTTTAAAGATTTTATTTATTTGAGAGAGAGAGAGAGAGAGAGAGAGAGAGAGAGAGAAACAGCATGAGAGGGGAGAGGGCCAGAGGGAGAAGCAGGCTCCCCACTGAGCCGGGAGCCCGATGTGGGACTCGATCCCAGGACTGCGGGATCATGACCTGAGCCGAAGGCAGTCACTTGACCAACTGAGCCACCCAGGCGCCCTTGGCTGAAGAATTTTTTTAAGCCAATTCGGGGCTCCAGTCCTCTCACCCCTCCCCCAGCAGGCCAGGGCACGTCTTATCTGACCAAGTGCCACCACCCACCCTACCAGAACGAGCACTCATGCCTTCCCATACGAATTCTCGGCCATCCTGGCAAGGTCCCCACTTGTCTCAAAAATGCCTTTTTCTAGTTACCGGGTTCAAACCAGGATCCCAAGTTCCCGCACCTGCATGGGGGTGTTCTGTCTCTTAGGTCTTTCCTGTTTGAGACCAGCCCTCTAACCCATTTTCAGACCACTGACTATGGAAGACATTTGCTACTCTTCTGGAAAGATTAGTTTTACCCTCAGTGTCCCTAACCTGTGTCTGGCTCTCAATTGCCTTATGGGTCTAGAAGGTTGACGGGTTGTTGCCCGGATCCTGGGAGTCAGCCCTGGGTCGTGCCCCTCTGTCCTTCCAGGGTCCTCCTCACCCTTCATCAGCAGGGAGACCCTGGGCAGGTTGCTCAGGTGGTGAATGCATCTTCACCAAGACCTAGCCAGATGGCAGATTCATGAACAAGAGCAATGGTTTCTGTTGGAAGCCGCTGAGTTTTGAGATTGGTTACATAGCAGTCGGTAACTGGAGTAGTTCTGGATTCCCAGATTGAATTCCCAGTCGTGCCCAGCTCTTTCTCCTTCTGAGGCCCCTTGTCCAGCTACTGTACTCTCCTTGATTCTGTAGCTCTTCCAGAGCCTTCCAGGGACTTCCTTCTTGGGTGTGTTAGCCTGTGTCAATTTCTTTTCCCTATAACTGAAGAACCCTCATTCCCAGTCCCAGCCAGGTGACTCAGCTCAGATCATAAGACAGGACTGGCACCCAGGCCTTTCTGAAACCCAGGACCCAGAGTCCTGTCCCATGAAAACATCAACAGATACAGATATCGGACATGTCTGCTTTGTCTTACACAGCTCAGCACCTGCCACCCACCAGGTGCTGGATAAGTAGGTGTTTGAGTGACCCAGTGGACAAATGCCATCCTTGCGCCTGCCCACACCCCCGAGCACAAATAGTCTTCTCTTTGCAAAGTTCAGATATGTGCAGATTTCCGTGCCCACAGTCCTGTTAAATCACTCCAGACCTGCAGCCGCATGGATCAGACCTGAGCTACTATGGCGCGGTGACTCTGAGGAGATGCATAAAGTGCAAACGTTGCTGCTATTTTTTCAGCATGCAGCTCACTCAGTAAAAGGGAAAATCAAGAAGAGGGGATTGGCCAACAGAGATGACGGTCAGCAGGGGAGTGAAGGTGGTCATGCAGGAGGAGAAGTGTGAGCGGAAATGTGGGCGGAGTTAGGAAATGGCTGACCCTCCCGTGCAGCCTGGGGCAGGGAGTCCGGGAGAACTTACTCCAGAAGACGTTTCCGG